>NC_088313.1:2500-1209064 GCF_910592395.1 Lineus longissimus | reverse complement strand
GTGAAATGGCCTGATATTGTCAAGATGTTGATCTCTTAGAGTGTGACCAGATCATATTTACCAAAAGATAGTGGTGTTGCGCAACTTTTGCATAAGTTGTTGTACGCGCACATTATAATGCTCCAAATCGTTTGTCGGCTACAATACCACAGACGCATAGCACCATGCCATACAGGATCTTTGTTCTCAAGTGTTTCCAAAACCCTGAAGGAAAACACTCAGAAACGGGCACACTAAAGAACGTAACACCTGCATTAATATCCCCTGAAATTAGGTAATCATACTTTTTATACAATTTTCAGGTGAAAACCTGGTTTCAAAACAGACGGGCAAAATGGCGACGATTGAAACAGGAAATGCCAGACGACGAGAAATCTCCGATGAAACACGACGAAGCAGACGATAACGCCGAACATTGCCGAACCTCCTCCGAAGACGACTGTCAAAGTTCCGATGACGAGCATTTCCGTGAGGAGGAAATCGACGTTGGCAGGGAAGCTGCTTCCATAGCAAATGGCAGGGAAGCGATCTCCATAGCAACTGGGGTGTATCACTCGTGAAAGGGAACTTGTGGACTCTATGATGCGAGAGAGATGAGCTTGCCAATACGAACCTATGTGACTGCAGAGCTCTTCCCTAAAAAATGTGCTCATTGGGAATTGGGCGGTACACCGGTGGTAGACATCATGACATGTCGCATAGCAACTCGTGTGTTTGATGGTCCATGTTAGACATCCTCGCTTTGCCAGGTGGCAATCATTTTAGGTAGCTCCCATGAGCCGTCTGACTTTGCGTGGAAATTGCATGTTAGAATCTAGATTCTATGTACTTCACCACAATAATGAACATCTCAGAAAATGGTTTGTTATGTCAAAATATGTTTGGCCTGTCATGGGTCTAACATTTTGAAATAAATATATAATTTTACATGAAAGTGATGTCATCTCTCCAATTTGTTAGTCTCTATTCACGGTGTGAGGTGAAGATTTCACGGCCTCCGAACGACATGACGACCGTACTACAGTTGGGACGCTGGTTTATATATACACAATCACTACCGCATTGTGTATCTGAACATCCGTTTTCCGGTGACGAACGTGGCATCCCTTTAATAGTTCCTCTCTGATCCATAAGGGAGGTCTGGACCTGCGAGAAAGGGGGCAACTTTTGTTTTTGGGTTCCTGGCAAATGATTAGTAAATTTACCTGCAGGGGCCGGCCTTAGGAGAAAAGTCTTTCCTCTGATGCAAAACCACTGTTTCGATTTGGAGCGATAAGACCTCAATGGATGACTTAGGGTCCATTGGATACTTTGGGAGAAGACAGTTTATTTCTCAATCAGTCTTCGGACGATTTAGCTTCCATTGGACAGCCCTCGTCTAAAGTGATGAACAACAACAGCCAATGCTAGCTGATCAGGCCTCTTGGGGAGAAAACCGTCAGGCCTCGTTGGGAGATTTATATATGAGTTTTCAAGAGATCCTGCGGACGATTTAGCGTCCATTTGACGGCAGCGTCCGTCACACCAGATTCAAACAGACTAAGTTTTATATATGGACGATTTAGCGGCCATTGGATGCTTTTGGAGAAAGTGGCATATGGACGTGACGTGACGTGACGTGACCACAGAGAAGACAGTTCACAGCCTTGCTGCCACAGAGACAATGTTGACACCTGGCCTATCTGAGGGAGAGACACCTCGACGTGACCACAGAGAAGACAGTTCACAGCCTTGCTGCCACAGAGACAATGTTGACACCTGGCCTATCTGAGGGAGAGACACCTCGACGTGACCACAGAGAAGACAGTTCACAGCCTTGCTGCCACAGAGACAATGTTGACTCCTGGCCTATCTGAGGGAGAGACACCTCGACGTGACCACAGAGAAGACAGTTCACAGCCTTGCTGCCACAGAGACAATGTTGACTCCTGGCCTATCTGAGGGAGAGACACCTCGATGTGACCACAGAGAAGACAGTTCACAGCCTTGCTGCCACAGAGACAATGTTGACACCTGGCCTATCTGAGGGAGAGACACCTCGACGTGACCACAGAGAAGACAGTTCACAGCCTTGCTGCCACTGAGACAATGTTGACTCCTGGCCTATCTGAGGGAGAGACACCTCGATGTGACCACAGAGAAGACAGTTCACAGCCTTGCTGCCACTGAGACAATGTTGACACCTGGCCTGACTGAAAGTAGACATCCCGATTAATTTTATCAAATTTCCCTCTTCCTCGGTCCCCAAATTCTCATCAGTGGCAAACTCACTACAACGTGCACGAAATGTGCGAAGAAGTAAACAGCGTCAATATGTTCCACATTTCATGCCGGTGTAATGTTTTTGAGTGTTTCTGTTTTTGAGTGTTTCCCCTCATTGTTTGGGAACGCTCAAAAATAGATTGACGAGTTTTTCTGTGTATCCCCCCTATTGAAAAGTCATGGTCTCTCTAGCTGCCTATTGTTTTGAAACACTGACACATGGGGAACAACCACAGATGTTACACCGGGACTACTAGTTATTGTCCTCACTAGGAGGTGGCAGCATAGACCATTGACCTGCAACGCACCTGCTACGTAAGTGGGGTAAAACCATGGATGTAATGCCTTGAGAATTTGCACAGTGTATAACGGTCTTGCTAGGTAGTGTATTATAAGATAAACCACAGATTAAACCAGGTTCATGCTTGCTTTGACTTGATGAATGACGGATCTGAGGGAGCTGGTTCAGGGGTTCCAGCTGTAAATCGTCCCCCGCCCTAAAACGGGTGATATTTTTAATTTTTCGTCATTGCCTAGTTCCATTTTCTTAGTTCAGATGGCAGCACCAGAGAAGATGCGTGTCGTACGGATATATCAGCTTGGAGGACGTACCGGTGTAACAGTAACAAATGCCCCCCTGGAAAAATTGCCCGGCCCTATTTTATTCTGCAATATGGTTCTATAGAGACCCTGACCGTCAAAAGCTCAGAGATTGAAGCGCATAATAGAATCCTTTGTTTCCCGGGCATTTCTATCCTAGGACATTTTAAACTTCTACACCGGTATCGGTGACACCAGATAGATTTCATTCGGCATTAATCGTAAAACGTTCGGGCAATCTCTATCCGATTCCCTTTGGGATGACGGCATGAAACAGCGTCGTCATCATCACCCGCACCGGCACATATCGTCGGTAATGATCGGAAACAATCGGGCGATCTCCGATTCCAATTTTCTTGAACGAAGGTGGCGAGGAATTAAGAACAAGACTGGCTACCACTGGCAGCCAACTGGCATCCAGTTCCAGTGATCTCAACTGGCTATCAGTGGGACGGAAGTGGCTGCACCATTGGGACTCAGCCAGCAAACACTGGCACTCGACTGTCTACCAGTGGAACTGAACTGGCTACTACTGACTAAACTGGCCTCCAGTGGAACTCAGCGGACTGCATGTTATGACTGAACTGGCGCAGTCTCACTGGAACAGTTGATAATGGAAAGGAAATACGACAATGAATGATTTTTTTCATATTATTTTATTCCAACTGACAACATGGAGGAAACACACGTCCTGACTGTGATGTATATTATTACTGCACTACTGAGTCAGTGAGAATTGTCCATTTTTCTAAAGAAACAACCACAAAATACCCAAAAACCACACCAGCATAAATAATTCTTGCGTCTTTAAGACATTTTCTAGTCTAAAAAATCCACCTAATTTGGTGCACGCTACGAAAAGGGTAGAAAATGAGGGAGCGAGGCTATCCAAAACGATGCCATTGACGTGTCCATGAAGCTCACTGCAGTGCTGCCCTCTTGTGAGAAAAACTCCAAAGACACCTGCATTTATATTCAAGCCACCAATTCGCTTTAAAATATACATCATTCTTGTTATACAGTCTTGTGTAGCAATAGGAGATATATTCAAGATACCTAAGTTTATACTGAATAACAGCATGTTTTAAACATTTTGAATTGGGGACTCTAAAACTGAAATGGCGCAAAGGAACCGAGTCAAGTGTTGCTAAAGTCATTTGCAAGCATATTAATCCAAATTTATGTCGAATTCCACCAAGTAAGAGCTGTCACACATTCAGTATAATCATATAATCTAAAAGAACCATACTTAAAGGCAAACACTGTCCGTGTTCTCTGTACTAACATGTGGCTCCTACAATGCCATAGTGAAGTTAATATCATGTGAGCAATGTCACTGAAACTTACAATTTAGAGTTTCTGTATCTGTCAACACAATGGTGTGGTTGAAATTCATATTGAGTGCGTGTTTACACAATTTATTATAAATATTCAAATTTGAGTTCAGTTTTAATAATTTTGAACACAACGGAGTAAGCCTTTAACACTCAAGGTTCTGAAAACACAAACAAGTTCAGGTGATTGACACAAGAGGGCCATAGGTGGTCATGTAGGTGCTGCCATCTAAGTTATATGAGCAGAACTAAAGTTTGTCATGCATGATTTTATAAATCAATGAACCAGTTGAAAGAAATTGGCAGTATCATTTAGTGAGATTTTGGAGCACCTCTGCTTGTAGTTGACAGAATCGAGACTAGGATGCTCAATTGTAAATGCACATTGACTATTTTTGTGACCTTGTCAAAGAATCTATATTAGGAAAAACACAATACCTTATATAAGGCTGAAAAGGAGAGACTTCCTGGCCTTTGTACCACTGAACTAATGTAATCCTCACCAATGGAGCCCAATGAAACACCAAGAGCTGTGCACTCCCACAAACGATAATGATAAACACAGCCTTCTGTCTGACACTTTAAACAAGGTCGTCATGCTTACTCAATCATTACTACAACACTAAAAATATGCTATCGTTTTCGGTATACAAGCCAGGCCACCTTGTGGTCTCAACTGTAACTACCAATGTCAAATAAACAATACTTATTACAGAAACAACTCCGATAACATGCAGTGATATGCAGTTCCTGTTCTATACTGAACATATAAATACACATTTAGACAATCTCCTCACACACAGGTGCATTGTCAGGGGGGGGGGTCACTAAAGGTTTGCAACTGGGATGAACATAGGGCAACACAAAATACAGTGGGTTGTGTTGACAAGTCGTCTCAACTGTGTTTTCAATAAAACCAATATAGTTGATCGTGATCAAGCCTAACGCCACGCGAATCAGCGGCTTCAGTTGGTGTGATTACATTGTATAATGTCCCAATACAGAACAATAAGGCGTATTCTGACGCTCAGAAATATATACGTAAATGTTGGAGAGTAGGCAAAGGTTACCAACTGGTAGCATGCTACTGGGATAATATTCAGCGCTGAATATCATCTAGGATAGGTTAGCTAACCTCATGCAACTTTAAGGATTCACTGCTTAACATGTAACAACTAACCACCTTTCTGAAGTGGGAATGAATTTATGGAACTTTAACTGCTCAGATATTTCAAGTGCAGAGAAACTTGAAAACCAAAGTGTTGGGCCTCAAAATCAAGACATGGTAGAAAGTTGAGAGTGTTAAGCAACTTACGGATCCACAAAGACGTTTAGGAAACTATAAAGAATAGAAAAAGGTGCCATCTTTTCTCGAGTTAACTCACATATAAAACTGTCTGAAAAGTTTTTAAAATGATATGGGGACGAGATTTTTTGTAGACTAACTAGGAACTAGGAACCGGGATTTGTGTAGATTTTTGGACGATTATTACTTCTAGAATCTGCACTAAGTCTACATTGCTGCAAATCAAGAAATTTCGTGAGTGTTTTGATTCCTAGATTTGTTACAAATGCACTATCAAATGCAACAGGAAAACTTCAACTCAAGTGCATTGACCATAATAAATGCATTCATAAAACCCTCCAACTTGTTTCAAAACGAAATCAAATAGCCTAACATCGATAAATACATGTTCTATTAAATGCAAACCCTCGCAGCTTCTGTCAAATCAACCACACCAATTCCAAGTATAAATAGAGGTTTAATAGACACAGTGTGGACGTATAGGTGTGAAGGCCAAAATGTCAATGCCGACAGACTCCAAGCGAACCGAACCAACTCGAGGCTGAGGTAACATTTCATCATGAAAGTGACTGCAAGTTTAATCTACAGACAAGCAATCATTTTATTGCTTATTGCAGCACAAAGGTCGCAGCAATGATAATCTCCCTTTTGAGCAGTGTTTTACAGATATTTCCATTCTTTACGTCATTTTGTATGCTACACAAATCACCCCCAAATTCGAAAATCTCATAACGCTCTTACTAAGTAGTCATTTAATCACTCTTCCCCGTGATGTACCCCAGCCTTTAAGTGGTCGAGTTTGTCAACCCTAACTGTATAATTCAACTCATTTTCTATGATATGAAATACCAGCACAAATTGGCGAACTCATAATTGTCAGATATAAACAAGAGAATATTCCAACGCCTAATTATTACTGCAAACCGCCTAATTTCCGTGACAATTTTTGTTTTGTGCATTTTGCAAAAAAACCCGATTTACAGAAATTTAAAATCCCGAAAATATTTTCTGAAAGGCAAACTGGAAGAAATTTCGTAATTTTGCCAAAAAATCATCCAAAAGTTTTTCCGAAAACTCCACAAATAGAAAAAATGTCGCCAAGATTTGGTGACCAACAGAGTGGCAAATCAATTTGACAACAACTTTCTGATATAATGTGCGAGACTGATTGCCTTTGTGCAGGACATTGATATATACCGGTATATAATACATGGCATGGACATAGACACCCAAGGGTGAGACATCATATAAAACACAAACAAGTTTGCCAGCTCACTGAGGAGAATGAGTGTCTCAACTTGCCGAGAATCAGGCAAATATCCCAACTTACTGAGTAGGCCTACCTGGGATGCCATAGAAAATGCACGCCTTTTAGCTGCTTATGATTGTGATGCACACAACGTAGCAAGGGAGACCATCTCAGTAAGATAGGACACCTGACTGAAACTACATTAGTCTCAGCAGGCTGGGAAACAGATTCTCCATGGTGCAGTCTGGTTTGGAAATGATGAAACATTTGTAGTCATTATGTCATAGACGAGACACTGATATGAATTTTGTGTACAAATATAAAAGTGGCATAACATTTTAGGTAAGATGAACTGAACATGTCACATACTTAGGTTACAGGTATGTTAAGGGTTAATATGACAATCTTTAGGAATTGAGGCAGGTCTAACAACACACACAGTCATTCTAGTTTTCTAAACTTGCTTTTGATTAGCAGAAGGTGGTCTTACATAGAGTTCACGTCATCATTTTCATCATGTCACACACAACACCAAAAACACCAATACCAAACCAGCCATTTACGATGTCACATATTATGCATGCCGAGCATTCACAGACTTGACACCCGGGTAAAAAGTGCCTATGTAGCCCGCTCTTTGGAAATGACCTCTTCAATCTGAAAGTGATAGGTTACAAGTGACAATGTGAACTGTATGTAAACCAGCTTAACTCTATGTAAACCCAGTCTAATAGGCAACAAATATTATTTCCTTCAACTTTTTACTACATCTCCTGGTTTCTATTTTTTACTATTTTATCTATGATGTTTTCAATGCTTTGAACCTGAATAATAAAAAAAATTATTGTGTACCTTTTCTAACCATATTCGATGAAAATTGAAATGAATCGGCAAAATCTCCTGTGAGGTTTCAACAAGTCTCCAAACAGCTGAGTCAGCAGTAGAAAATGGTCCTACTAACAACCGACAACTGCAGACAACAACAGTCTACTTTATTATTTTTCCGACTGACAACTAAAATTTCCGTACAAATTTGGCATCAAAATGAACCTAATTTGTGCTCATTTCAATGCAAAAATGACCAGAGATTTTAGTTGTCTGCAGTTGGCAATGATAAGTGACACCGGTACAAAATCGACGACTTCTCAATCGTACTTGATGACTTCCCGCAGAAAAGTGGCAGGAACGTTTAGACAGAGGGCCAAAAGGCTGTTGTCACGGCAACCATGACAAACACCACAACAACAAGCAGAAAGTACGGGTACTGAACAGATGATTCAACACTCAAAACACATCGATGCATCCTCTCCACAAATAAATGCTTCCAACTCCCAAACCGTAGCGAGAGTTTCTAAACAGGCCACTAACTGTGGCAAGATCTTGGGACATTATAATATTCCCCCCCTGTATCAGACATGGTACAACCCATACCATCAAATCTACATAAATCTACATAAATTACAGGGGTGAAAGGTCATACATTTAATTCTTTTCTGTTATAAAGACACACGGGCAATCTCCATATAAATAAGATATTTATAATTTTTCACAGTTGACGGAGAACTGGACAAGATGTCAACCCACTGGTTCGAATTTCATTAAGATGAGCGGTGGCTGGAAATGCAAAAGATATGTGGGACTTGTGTCGTAACATCACATGCCGTGAATTCATTTCAGATAACTATCGCCAATGAAGATGTTCCCAATTCCGAACAGGATTATGATTTCTGAAGGAATCAATAGGGCGGCGCCAAGGTATTATTTGTTATGTCATTAGACGTTAAAACACATAATGTCAATCACATCATTTTCGACTCTGCCTTACATCTGTGTCATCATCGTGATGTGACCTGACATAACGTCTACAACGAGATGTATCCTTTGGGTTGAACATTGTTACATTATTCCATTATCTATTTCTATCTTTGTGCCACCCTCGTGTCGCCCTTGACCAAGAGTCTGAAGACTTGTCACTCCGTGGGTCCACATCCTCACCAGTTCTCTCGTCAGAGAACTTATAATAGCACATGCATCCTATTGCATCACACAACATAATCGGCAGAAACACAATAATAAATAGTCAGATATTCATATTATGTACAGCAACACTGTGCAAACCATCGAAACACACCACAACAGAGACTTGTGACACAAGGTGAACCAGGCCTTTAAAACAGGTAGACGCCAAATGAAAGAGCTGGCTTAGAAATACCTCGAGTTAACATTCCACTAACAAATCTGACTTCAGGGTGCGTTGACATAAAGTTGTAGACTTCGTTAGCTCGAGAGCTAAATGATTATGATGTCACCAGCTAACTTCGGCAGAAAAGTTGGCAGTGAGTGGTTCACGTTATGGTAGACATCACTGTACTGCAATGGACAGAGAAAGACTGCACCAAAATCTAACACGGTCAGTGAAAGGCCTGAGATTGATATGTCCAGGCGAAGAAATTGGCGAGAATATGGCCTGTCACCATGGTTACTGGAAGTACAACGATACTTGTTCAGATGTGTAAGAGGGAACGAGGTTGTAGGAAACGTTGGCCTTGGAGATATTGCAACATGTTTTGACTGGAAGAGCTTCTGACAATTACACACTTGAAAGAAACAAACATAGCCATGTTTTCAAATCAAACACAAGAGCGACAGATCAAAGATCTGTTGGAATCAACCACCATTGAAAGCAACTGCAGTGTTCAAATTGTATGTTTTTTGTTTTCCTGATCTGCGTAATCCCAATTATGAACATACCAACACAGATTAACCTTCGTAGCTTAATTGAACAATTTCATCATGGAAACTGAATACTACCTAATGTAGTGTTGTATGATTTTAAAAATGCTCAACGGACTGTTGACAATCAGTCTTGAAGGGGATCGATTTCCATACCTAGCTTTTTGGTATGGATACCCACGCCTACAACATCCCGCTTCAGACCGGTATTCCTGACAGAAAAAACAAAAATGTTAAATGATTTCTATCACAATCATTTCGTTGACTTAGATCCATACAAGTTATTGCACTAACATAAAAAAAGGAAACTTTGAAATAAAACAAATAGAATTTGACAGAAACATGTTGCAAAATGAAAATAGCAGAAGAAAAAAGATTCAAACCGTCTGCATCTTAATACAGGGTGACCAAAAAATGGCGCTAAAAGGGTTAAGGGATTGTGGATTTTATCATCATATTCATGTGCAGCATTTTTTGGGTTCACCCTGTAATAACACATCTCTAATATGATGACTTGCAAATGTTTGTGAATTGCATACAGCCCACAGATCTCATATCCACACAACTAGACTAATTGAATTAAATCTAATATGTCGCCATGGCAACCCCTATCGTCTCAAATAAAATATGAATTACTGCCGGTCTTGGCGAATAATTACATGTAGCTTCATCAACTGGGCGGCTCGTTAGATTCAAAGGAGGATACAACAGCGTAATCTTTTGACGTTGATAGATGTTTGCATTTTCTTTTGTGCTGATTTTCTTAGATCAGACGACATACTGTTCAAAAATATCACTTATTCCAGCAACGACAGCAAAAAAGGTAAAAATGACGCAGTATGGACTAGATATGGAGACAAGCAGGCCGAAGTGATGAAAATACTGTGACATTTAGAGATACAAGTTGAATGAATCCAAATAAAAAACTGACGCCTGTGACTAGTGATTCGGGGTAAATAAATATCATCACGTCGCCAGGCGAAGAAATGCACTGATTTACCTTAAAAGGAAAATTCAAAAATAAACCTGGCAAAAGCGAACTTAATCCTACAATGGACAGTCATGATCAATGCTGGAGATTGCACAAAACCATTTAACGATCAGATTCGAATAGTTTGTCATAAAATTGCTGGCAGTGAAATAAAGATAAAACTATTTAAACTTGTCTGTGAGATGAGTTAGGATTTGAGCACACATGCATGGCCATCACACATTGCCATCACGCATGCGAGTGCCTGGTCACATTAAAAATAAATGGGAATTCTTTTTGGGGAAATCTTCTCTTAAATGTCTGAGATGGCAAGTCATGGTACTAACCCCATGTGAGAATGTCACATCCAAAAAGACCTGGCCGGCACCTCGAGATTCCAATGATCGCATACCGAGGCTAAAAACAGATGTTTAGCACTGGTACGAGCAACAAGAGGCCCAAGGGCCTGGCGCTCAGCTGAAATGGATAGGTGAAGGCAAGGGCCAAGTGTGTGTCGGTACCGTTATTATGAGGCAACGTGAAGCTATAACGTCTAGCACGCAGAAGTGCTGATGCGAAAGACCTTCTTGCTATATCAGTGCATGCTGAAGTACTGAGTTGACGTCACCCTGGTATTATGACGTAAAGTCATTTCTATTGCCGTTGCAGTAGTGGGGTGTGTGATGACGTCAAGGAGTTGTGTGGTGACGTCAAAGAGTGGAGTCCTTGTCTTCATGCAGCGTAGGTGGAACTAATAACATGCACATGGACACAAGGTACATAATTATTACAGTGTATTTTGTGAGGTGGGGCCTGGTGCTTTACAATGGTCAAATGAACCGACTGTTGTCTGGACATTTATGAAGTGGATGCAGCCAAATGTTTGGGACGGTCTTTTTTGTATGTGAAGAAAAGAAGATAAAGAGTTGGTTAACAAAATGAACTTTATTGGTGCGGCAGATATTTGATGCCTTTCGGCAGATATTTGAAGCGCCTTGCGGCAGATATTTGATAACGCTCTCCGGGAATGGAAAGCAGTAAAACGAGTAAGCACACCTTACTCTGAATGTGGGAACAGCAAGTGCTTTCCTGGACTTGAAATGTGCCAACGACTCCTCTTGCAATAACCAACAACAGTTGATCTGTAAAAAAAGAGAAGAGAAATTAACACTGACTGAATAAAAAAGGGTGACATAGACGGGGAAATGTACACCACCGGATACAGTCTGTGCTTGATCAGGCATCGGTCAGATGATATCCTGAACAAGGCATCTATGGAAGCAAATCCAGAAAGAGACTTAACCTTCGAAGGGCACACTTATTACTCAGTGAAAAGTCAGTCCTGTGGGCTGTTTTCCAATTCAAAATAAAAGTGTAACCTCTTTAAATTAGTCTCACAGACTGAACCATAACACTCAACAGCCAACCGTGCCCATATGATGTGAGCCGAGAGCTGGGCTTAAAGATGAGCGAGTGGTGTACTACATTTTGAAAATTGTCTATCGTCTACGACATGTGACAGAACAGGATCTAGTGGACTTAATGATGAGGTACTATCAAATAAGGTGTCCATCAAATGAATCATGAGGGCCTGTTGAGTTATACTCTAAGCCTGTCCTATAGGGCTTGGCTATGGTTTTTGTCTTTTTTACAGCTACAGTACAGCCATGCACAGCGCAGTGTACAGACAGTACAGGATTGCAAACCAAAAACATGAGCATTGCTGCGTAACGAAACTGCAGTGGGATTCATACTACGATGTCATAATGTGACTTTCAAAATAATTGTAAACAAACGTAAATGGCGAAATTTGTTGCAAAATTGCCATCCATAACAACTCAGGGACCGTAGCCAAAATGGCCGACGGCGAATTCTCCGGTCGCTAGCGCAGTCCATAAACAAGCATCAATTTTACCAACTTTGGGCGCAAGCTTGGTCATCAAAGTTACAGAACTGTTAGAAATACATCCAAACAACATATATATATACAGTTAAAAGTGCATAAAAATCCCGTTTCAACCTCCGGGCGCTACCTTTTTTTCTCCGCCAGACGCCGGGCCCTACCGGTCGTTATTTAGTGCGACCGCCACCAGAGTGTTTATCACGATCTTTCGCCGTTTTAATTGCGCGTTTTAGGCAGATTAATCAATTATTACATGCATGCATTATATATCACCGAAATGATAATTGCGTAGGCTATTTGAAACTAAGTTCAGATATTATTTTTGATCTTTGAATTGAATTTAGGCGAGTGATTTTTGACACCCGGTCGACATATCAGGACTTGCAAAATTCACGCGAGATCGCTTGCTTCATCGGCACGTTTGAAAACCGAATTTTACAAATTCTACAAATATTTATCACATACCATATGTATCACCACAAAGGTAACTCTCTAGACTATTTGAAACCAAGTTCAGATACTTATTTTCACAAAAATTCGAAGCTATGCAAGCGATTTTTCAGTGGTAGAGATCGACGGAAACAAATTTCTCGCTCTAAAATGACATGAGACGAGCACCAACTTTCGCTAATTTGTGCACAAAATTTCCGCAATATTATAAAAAACTATCGATAAATCTGAATTATATAGACTCTTTTCAGTACCTAAACAAATTTCAGGTACATGGTCATGTTGATTAAAAGAGTATCAACTGATTGAACATGAGAAAGTTCACTCATCTTCATTGAAGCAGCGACTACCGCCATTTTTAAATGATGGCATCTCTTCTATCGATCGGCCAATCAGCGGCACTGCTTGCAAAAAGTTGAGCCACCGCCAAATTTGAAATCGCCAAAATTCAGTCAATGTGCCTGCAGCGCCAACTGGCGGTGAAAACTATATTAATTCCATTAAAAGTAAAAAAATTAAAAATATTAAAAAATATTCAGCCACATTTGAAAACAATATTTGCTCTGTGGACCGAGGTAAAAAGGGAAAGAAATCTAAACGCGAAATGACCTCATTCTCTTAATACAGGTCGGATCGCGCTGATTTTTCGTGTTTTGAGTTCACCTTGGGCAACTCCTAATTTAGCACCGTCAACGAAGTGGCTAGGCCTTCCCAATCAGAAATGTCCAATTTTGTCCACAGATGGGTCCCTAGATGGATGGATGGATTGCAGGACGGACACCATTTGAACAGCTATTCTACTAGCTCCGCTGACTTTGTCAGCTGAGCTAAAAAGCATGAAGTAGTTGGGGCTAGAGATAGAAAACATAATTAGAGATCCGAGAAAAAGAGATCGAGAGTGTCCAGTTGGCAGTTAGTTATGTAATTCATATCACGGGAACGACACTGTCGCAACATTTCACATTATATATTATATGATTCTTTAATTGTGATGCGATATCTCGTTTTCCAAAGTGTGCCATATCTTGAGAAAGAATTTAGGCTTATACTCGCAATGGTTTCTTGAACAATTTGTGAAGCCATTGTTCGCCGGCAAGTTCAAATACCATACAGCGCCCAGCGACAAATGCCTCAGGGCAACTAAAAAACATCACACAATGTGAGAAAACATCAAAATATCTTGCTAAATCCATCCCACATGAGTCATTATAAGACCATAAATGATGACATGTTGTTAAATACAAATCTCTGACCTTTTATAGATACACCTCCCATTGACTTGAGTCATCCAGATTTAAACCGAAACATCTATTTTTATCTCCTTCCCCACAGATGCAAGAAAAAAATGGAAACATGAAGAATATGAAAATAATAAATAGCAGCATGAGTAATGATGGTCAATGGACATTTAGCCTTTTGAATTCTAATCAAATTTCTAAAACCTCCATTCCAATTATCTCTAAAAATAGTCCACTAATTAGCGCGTTAGGGATACTTATAGATAAATTACCATTGCTAGCATTGATCATTATGGACTGAAAACTGGGTAAGAGTACTTCACGGCTTGGCAAACTTAAAGGGAGACTAAAAGCAGGAGCCCGCCCGGCCATATTACGTTACATGACGTCGCCCCAACACAGAAAGTGCCTGTACAATCTAACGGTCCTATAATGACAATATCACCAAGTCAAACCACACCTGGTGTCCTAACGAGGCACACATAGCTACCTTAAGAGGACCGAATGGTCCCGCTGGTTCCTGCCTATAGTACCCCTTTAAAGACATTCATCAATCATAGAGGGTACACCATGTACTATCAAAACTTTGTATACGTAAAATGTATGCAGAGCAAATATCTCATTAACATATTATACGGGTTATTCTCAATTTCATGCATTTTGCCAGCCAATCAGTCTCTGAGTCTACATGTCGTGAATTTTCAAAATGGCAATAATAGACTAGGTTACAGCACGGATGGGGACGAGGATAGAAATGGAACCACGTTTCCACCAATATTCTTGTCCTGTATTGCACATAGAAATGCACATTTCGACAGCACAGCATTTTAAAAATATGAACCATATAAATCGCTTATCAAATCAAAATCATATCATCTTCATCATATTCATCCACAAATATTACAAATATTACAATTGGTACGAATTTTCATATAAATACGACGCAATATCAGTCATGCTTTTTTAGGAATTTTCCACAAATTATGGAAAATGTGTATATTTTAGAAAATAGCTTGTCTCTTCCATGTTTTGCATACATTTGATGCATAAATGACTAGAAAACGAAAGGTCATCCAATATCTTTTCAAAACAAAACGTTTGATTAAACCCCTCAAAAGTAGAATTTCCAATTTCAGATGGAAAAACACACACTTGTCATTGTTCAGCCCCACAAGATTTCAACAAGCATTCTTTTCTAGTAAAAAATTACAACTTTCCTCCGAAGCTTAGAACGCCACGTTACATCAAGGGCCAAGTTAAAGGATCAACTAAATTGCTTCATGAGCCACATACAGAGGGAGCCACTCTTGATTATTTGCAATGAACACTGATTAGATATGAGCCTTTATCACGAAGAGCAATGACGTTAGTGAAAATGCAACCAGCGACAAGTTATTTACCAAACCTGACCTCGGCCCTCGCACGTACAATCCACAGGGACCAGAATATTAGCGACGTCTTGTGAAAATACTTGTAAATCTCCAGGGTAAATGTGACGATGTCGAGAAGGCATGGAAGGGTTTGTTTACAAAATGTGAAGGCACCTACAAGTGTTCGACCACAAAAACGGGTGATAGAAAAGTGTCGACCAAACCACACGCTACGACTACAGATAAAAGCATGCATTCTTACGATACATCTCAACCAGACACAATGCCATCGAGCGTTCACTCATCTTTCGTGCCGCTCTCAGTTTCGTTGTACGTTTCACCATTTTCTGTTTGCCCGGGGAACACGACACCAGCCTGGACCTTCTGTTGCAACTTCTTGAGTAACTCCGACGCTGGGGTACTGAGGGCGAAACCTGATTGCTGAATCATGTCTGACTGGTCGGCTAAGGTCAGACCGTTCTGAATGACTAGACTAGGAGTTGGTAAGAACGTGGTGGCCTCCATCGGCCACGCGAGAAACGGCAGTGGACTTGGAAACACCGCCTGACTAGATGCGTGATATTGCACTTGATGTGGAGTAGCTACGGCTGTAGGCGGTGTGCTGGCTTGCGGCTTGGGTGACTGACTAGAAGGTGCATCGCTACCTGTCCCCATCTGCGCTAGTTTCTCCTGTTCCTTTTTCTTCTTTCTTAAAAGGTGGCGCTCCTTCACCTTGTACTCCAGTGTGGAATGTGGGACACCGAAATAGCTCCCCGCGCGATGAACACTCATTTCACCGCGCTGAACAGCGCGCACCGCTTCCATCAACAACTGATTGTTGTATTTTCGATATTGTCCACGTTTTGGACGGGTTTTCTTTTCCGGTTTTTCCGGCGATCCAGAGTTGGATGAGGAACTCGATGATTTATGGGCCGACATCGGCTTTGGCCTGATACGTTTGGCAGGGGATGGCGTAGCTTGAGGCTGCAATTTCTGAACTGGTGCCTCCTCGTGGCCGTTCATGTAACCAGCCAATGGGCTGTAAGAACCCATTGTGAAACGCGAGCGAATCTTTTCAGTAATAGTCTTAGTGATTATTTCCTTGAGTGTTTCACCGATACGATTCGATGAAGCCACATCCTGTGCGAGACTACTGTCCAACACATCATTGTAACCCATCGCTGGTATTGCCTCCGAACCATCGTCACCTCGAGACGGTTTATAGGACGGAATCTTCAGACTAACGTGCTGCGTGTTACCAGATGCACCCTGGGATAAATCGGCCAAATGGTCGTCGTCATCAACGTTGTCATCATTAGTGACTTTCTCTCTCTCCATCTGCATACGTTGTTCAGCCATTTTACGCACTAACTCCGGCAAAAACGGCAATTTCAATTCGTTGGCAAATGGCAGTTTACTGAAATCCATTTCCTCGGGTAATAATCCATATTCTGCCAAGTCTATACCACCAAAGGATTGCAAGTTGTGTTTGCGGCGAATCATTTCAAGTTTTTGCTCCCACGAATCAAATTCCATAAAGTTTCCATTAGTAAGGCCAAAGGCTAGTGCGGTGTGTCCGTTCTGTAGTAAGTCACCCATCGTTAGGGCCTTGTTAGGATTGGCGTCTTCGACGTCCATTTTATAGATCTTGTTCCTGAGTGTCGATCGTGGAATCCCGTAGAGCACGGCCGCACGCCGCGTGCCGATCTTGCCGTCGCGGATCTCCTGCACTGCTGAGTAGAGTTCGTCTTCTGTGTAATGTCTCTTGCCACCATCACGCTTGATCTTCCTGGAAACAAGACGGAAAAACACTTTAACTTTTTTTTTTTTTTTTTTTTTTTTTTTGTAGATGTCTTTTCACACACTTTCACTTTCCCGGAGATTTATTGCCATTTGCTCTATCATAATCTTTTCATTAACCCTTTCTCTTCCTGTGTACGGAAGTAAGTAATGCCACGATTTGTAAATTTCTTTGATCAGTAACTACAATGAGTGATATCTGTCGCTGTGGTGACCTGCGATGATTATCGCTGTGAGAAAAAGATATCCTGTCTGCAGATTCTTGTTGCAGGCACCGAACATGACCACTGAAACAGGGATTTATGTCGCATGCAACTGTAATTGCAGGTCACAAAAATGGCTGGTCTGAGGCAAGCTTAAGCTTGTCTGTCGAGAGAAGTATTGAGCATGGTTATCGCGACGACCTACTCTGTTTTCTTGATCTGCGGAACCTTCAGTTCAATGTGAACCTTTGGCTGTGGGATGTTGACATCATCGACCAATGGGGATCCAGTAGCACTCAGATCTAATGGGCCATCGCCATTCTCGAGGAAGAATATTGGTGGGACGCTCCCTGCAACAGAGCCAAAAAAAAAATTTTTTAAATTTTTATTCAACCCTCCTCAGCTTGTCCTTGGATGAAAAAGCATGCTAACCAAGGAATAAAAAAATCTCACCTTTGCAAATAAATCTGTAAAAAAAGTCACCAAAGAATTTGGTGGTTTAGCCAATAAAGCCCAGTATTTAAAACATCATGATTATTATTTTCCTTGCTAACCCTCCAGAACCAAACTTTCCCTAGTAATATACAACCAAATCTACACAATGCCCCAAGGCATCGATTATTTAACTAAATGAAAATTATAAATACACACAGACAAATTTATTGATTTCCTATACAAGAAAAATGGGCAGGATTCATAAGGACACCTCTATAAAGATTGAAATGAAATATTGTGTATCCTGTGTTTGGACAAGCACAGCTGATGTGAAACATTACACCTTTCACTTTCACAAATCACGATTTTGTTGCAATATTGGAATAAAAGCTGGGCGAGGAAATTTGTGTTGCATTGACCTGCAACACGGCGGCCATGACAACATGACGATTGCTTCGATTTTGATTTAACCAATAGGGGGCGATTTTCAAGCACAATGCCCGATATCATGGGTTCTCTCGGGTGCTGTGGTCGCAGCAGCAGAAGTCACTGTTTGCCGATTACCGAACAAGTTGGCTGTGAAAGACAACATTGTTTTGAACAGATCAACAGCTATCAGGGGCGTGTTATGATTTTGAGGAGAAGGCGGTCAATAACGCTTACCGTGATCATGTGTATCTGTGGAAGAGCCATCCTGGAGAAGAGAGAAAACAGTGGTAAGGTTCAAGGTCAATAAGGGTCAAGGTCAAATTATCTCCCTGTGAAACAGAAATAAGGGAGAAATGAAACACTTGGAATGATGATCATTCAAAACCACTCAGCTGGACCTCAAATTACGACCAAAAAGCCTTTTTGGCTTGTGCCTCAGATTTTTGTCTGTATTATAGCTACACCCTTGCGATAGTCAGATTTAGGCATTTCTAAAACCACGCACCAGCTGGTATATTGGCGGCAATGCCGATGAAATCTGTAATCTAAACTAAAATTCACAACGTAAGACAGAATATTTGGCGATATGATGAAAATGATGCACACCATGTGATTCAGCTCAGCTCCCAGGCCGGTGAAGAAACGATACAAATAGGGATTCCACTGATTGGTGACTTCCATGGACATTGATGACAGGCACCTGACACTGTGCACAGTGGCCGTAGACTTCACTATGATATGAACGAGATAGAATCTTGCCATTGGTCCAGCTGGACCACAGCCCATTGAGCATCTACGGGGACACAGCAGCCCCGATTAAGCATGGCTATTGTTATTGTTAAAATCAATCATCAAATTGACAGGTTTTTATGTATTTAGACGTAACATAATGCTCAAAATGTCATCTTGTTCTCACGGCTTCATTGCAGGTCGCATGTACACAGAGTGCTTACAGAAGTCACGTGATATCATCAATAGAAACCACTCACTTCTACAACAAGTTGCTTGCAGCGTGATTCATTTTGAACAAGGATTATGAATCATCAAGACATAATCCACATTTTACGGCATTCTTTATCTAATTTGCATACACAAATCCAGCAGCTTGGGGTCCATTTCATAAAACTTGTTCCCTAGCAACTGAATGATCTTCCTGATGCCAGCAGGGATGAGAGTACGGCTGTATGAGTATTTGCACCAAAAATCTCCAAGTCTCGGTTGGAATAGTCTCGAATCTTGAGAAAGAAAAGTGTAGACTAATTGTCCATTGGCGAAGTCGGGGTGTCGCTGAGAATGACACACATAGTGACTGAACATCACCACATATTGAGGGTATCCTCGGACCTCAACAAATCTAAGGTCACTTCCAAACTGCTGTTTTGAAATAAACCAAGGAGAAAATACAATCGAAAATGGCCACATTTTCAAATGAACACTTACCCAATTTGTAAATAATTTGATGCACACACGTTCAACTTCATGCATACTACAGACATCAAATCTCTCACAAGCAGCACGGCAACTTTATGAATGTCACTTCCGCAATAAAATCAATAACGTACCACAAACACGCTGGCGATCAACCTCCGCCCCGCGATATCAACCAGTCGTTTTGTTCTTCGTCTCATTACATTTTTATCATACGGACAAAAGTATGCTTAAGAATAGTGGTTGCCGTGGCAACAGAAGATACTTGAGGTCGAGATGATGAAATTTTCAGCTGTTAAAATGAACACAGTGATCGCATTTACATTATAGTCCATATGAATATGACGCAGTCATCTCGATATGAATCACGATGGCGCCCAATCAGTACTGGTGAAGTACTTTGATGAGGAATTACTGACAATTCATGTAAAAGACCTTTTTATGAACTTACCAGTTTGTTTTGGCAGTAAAAGCACTCATTTGCTGGTGTCCAATCGCTGACCTCCTCATCTTCGGGTTCAAGATCTAAAAACACGAGAGAAAAAATCCACCACTGAAACGCCCGAGGACAATGACATACAATGGCTCAATGCAAGGTGAAAGAGTTTACGAAAACATCTCTGACATCACAAACTGTGAATCCTGAATTCCCTTGGCATGCTAACGACTCAATGGGAGTCACAATCAATCGTCTTTAAAAGTGCCAATATTTTGGCTGAAATGATTACAGGGCCAGTCACTCTATAATTGTGACAATGAGCGCTATGTTCATGCCAGATGGAAGAATACTGAGCAAAATAATAATAATAAACACCATCAACAAAGGAGGTACAACATCTAACGACGGGGAACAATCCCATCATTTTGCCCCTTATTTTGCAATCCAATTAGCTTTATGATTGATTCTTGACTCTGCATAGTCCTGTTCCCATGGCAACGGGTGGTATGTGCTTCAGAACAGAATGCTTCACATCTGACAGTCAGTGCTTGATGCAAAATTTGGAAAGATGTTTAATTTAACCCTTTAAACATGAACCAAGTGCAAGGAAACCAGAAAGGGAACAATTCAGAGATGTACTGTATATGATACATTTTGTAAGACGCAATGTAAGAACAGTTTGATGTTGCACAATCCTTATTGAATGCTGCACAAGCAATTTAAGTTGCCGCGACATGACAATAGTTGATGAAATGCACCTCATCAAGTTGTCATTCTTTGGTCCCAGCAACTAAACTTGCTGATGTGCTCGGTGCTCAAAAAGCACCGGGTAGTCTGGGCTCTTCAGCCGGGTTATGGCAACCAGACTAGGAGACGGAAACTCTGATATAAAACCTGACCGAAGACGGAGCGCACCGGCCATACTGGCGTCTAACCGGGTATGCACGCATTCACAACCTAAAATGCCTATACAATTGTTGATGAAATGCGCCTCATTAAGTTGTCATTTTTTGGTCCCAGCAACTAAACTTGCTGATGTGCTCGGTGCTCAAAAAGCTCTCCACGTCACCTGACACCTGACATGGCATCATTGTTACGTCGTATACTTACTATTGTACGGTTCCAGTAAATGTCCCATGAGGCGTTTCCCAAACAACTGCTCTGCAATGAGTTCCAGCCCTGAAAAGAGAAATCAGATAATCGCTTGTCACAATCACCCCTCAGACATGAAGACAAGATGGGTTTGTGAGGAGACGGTGGTCGTGTCACAATCACCCCTCAGACATGAAGACAAGATGGGTTTAGGAGGAGATGGTGGTCGAGTCACAATCCCCCCTCAGACATGAAGACAAGATGGGTATGGGAGGAGACGGTGGTCATGTCACAATCCCCCTCACACATGAAGACAAGATGGGTTCAGGAGGAGACGGTGGTCATGTCACAATCCCCCCTCAGACATGAAGACAAGATGGGTTCAGGAGGAGACGGTGGTCATGTCACAATCCCCCCTCAGACATGAAGACAAGATGGGTTCAGGAGGAGACGGTGGTCATGTCACAATCCCCCCTCAGACATGAAGACAAGATGGGTTCAGGAGGAGACGGTGGTCGTGTCACAATCCCCCCTCAGACATGAAGACAAGATGGGTTCAGGAGGAGACGGTGGTCATGTCACAATCCCCCCTCAGACATGAAGATAAGATGGGTTTGGGAGGAGACGGTGGTCGTGTCACAATCCCCCCTCAGACATGAAGATAAGATGGGTTCGGGAGGAGACGGTGGTCGTGTCACAATCCCCCCTCAGACATGAAGACAAGATGGGTTCAGGAGGAGACGGTGGTCGTGTCACAATCCCCCCTCAGACATGAAGACAAGATGGGTTTGGGAGGAGACGGTGGTCGTGTCACAATCCCCCCTCAGACATGAAGACAAGATGGGTTCAGGAGGAGACGGTGGTCATGTCACAATCCCCCCTCAGACATGAAGATAAGATGGGTTTGGGAGGAGATGGTGGTCGTGTCACAATCCCCCCTCAGACATGAAGACAAGATGGGTTTGGGAGGAGACGGTGGTCATGTCACAATCCCCCCTCAGACATGAAGACAAGATGGGTTTGGGAGGAGACGGTGGTCATGTCACAATCCCCCCTCAGACATGAAGATAAGATGGGTTGGGAGGAGACGGTGGTCGTGTCACAATCCCCCCTCAGACATGAAGATAAGATGGGTATGGGAGGAGACGGTGGTCATGTCACAACCCCCCCCCCCCCCGACATGAAGACAAATATTTAGAGAGGTCAAATTCACATGAATTAAAACAATAAGTCAATATCACTGGGAGCCTAAATTAATCAAAGGTTAACAAAAATAAAGAATCCCCCCCCCACCAGCTGAAAATGAAAGTACACAAACTTATTACACTATTGAATGAAAACATATCATCTATTCAAGCGAATGGAACTTTCATTCATTCCCATCATCAAAAATAACATCCTTAACAGCATCAAATAACAGTGATTACTAATGCTCAAAATGCTAATGAGGGTGCATCTTTTTGTGGAGAGAGGGTCATGTGACCTTTGGCCCAGCTGAAAATTTAAAGAGCCAAGCTGGCCCACAAAACTCGCCCACCAGGTGAAATCAACAAGCCATGTACATTTCTTAAGACATGAAACCAAAGACACTATCTAAGACATCATTTTGTTGAGAGAAACAAAGCCTATATCAGCACCATAATTTCAACCATCGAAAAATATGGCGATGTGGATGCAGTGAAAATTTTCTATGCTCAACACAATATGGTTTGGGCTCTTCCATTTACTTTTCGTGTTGTCACTTGTTTACAAATCGACGATCTTAAAAAATCGATAATTTTAACTTGGTTATTACCCAGTGACAAACAGTGACAGGTAAAACAAGTAGGTTCATTATCTAATAAACCAGGGAAAAGTGCAGAATGACATTTCTAGGACAGTGAAAAAATGAAATTTTCAAAATTTAATTTTGTAAAATGATACATCGCGGAGGGGGTACGTCACTGGGTTGAAAAGCCGAAAATGGGGCAAATTTTGACAATAATAATTCTTGAATTTTGGTGAAACGGGAGCACCGATTCCGTCCAAACTCGGGCAGATTGCTCAGAATGATAATGTGCAGCTACTCACCGACGGTGTAAGGTACTTTTTTGCTCCATGACAGTAATTCTTTCTTAAATGTTCGTCTTTCTTGCACACATCGGGCACTGCCACAATCCACCATGATGCCCACTCAGAAAATGAAACGTCACCCAGGTCAACACACAAACTGATGACGTAGTTCGCACCAGGAAGTAAAGAAGCCCAATTTTGGGGTGGAGTAGCAAAATACATTGCAGCAGTTTATCATCGCATAGCATAGCAGGTAAGCAGCTAGCTTGAAATATAAGAAGAGGTTGCAGTTCATACAAGCCGTACCGGTACACTGGCAGGAAGAGGTAGGCCTCATCCTGATCCTGTCTCTCATCATCATCATCATGTATTCATGAGATGATTGATGATGTTCATTAGTTCAAGTTGATCAACATCTGTCACTGACTCGAGTCAGGCGTTCCACCAACTTGTCCGTTACCCATCATTTTCCTGCCTAACTGGCGAGTAGCTCCTGTCAGGTTCTCGTCACCAAGTTCCCATCATGTTCCCGTCATCCCAAGACTGTCATGTTCCCGATAACCGCCCGTCATGTTCGCACAAGAACCCGTTATTGACAGTGCCACCTCACTCTATTTCACTTAGTCATCTTGAAATGTCACAACAAACTCTTATTGAAATTGAACCGTTTAAAAACTTTAAAACTTGTCTGTTGTCTTTTTCAGTCATGACAACAACCGGGACGTACAAGTACCCTGATGGTAGTGAATACGCTGGAGAGTGGAGCGAGGTCGGCATGCGACATGGTCTCGGTCACATGACATTCCTCGATGGGTCGATGTACACAGGACGATTTGATGCTGGCTTATGTTCTGGGCTTGGTGTCATGGTGTTTGCGGATGGTTCACGGTAAGAACCCCACAGCATGCCCCGAGAACAGACAAACGTCTTGTTTTTGGGGGGGATACTGATGCCAAAGATCGATTGACACTCCCTCTCTTAACGTCAGTGACAGTGACATAGTGGTTTGATTGGGAGCCAAGCTTGCAGAGATAAGGGAGTTGAGCTCAAATCTGGAATGTACAGGCTATCAGCTGGGGTAATGATGTGAAGCACTTTGAGCGATGGAACCGCATTCGATATAGCGCTATAGAACTAGGAGTCTCTTTGTCTTATGATTGACTCTCTTTTTCAGATATGAAGGTGAATTCATGATGGGAAAGTACAATGGTGTGGGTGTGTTCACAAGGTGTGACGGCATGAAGTTCGAAGGAGAATTTAAGAATGGGAAGATCTTTGGATCTGGTGAGTGGTGTTCTCCATGATAACGATGGGCCAGGCAGATTGGACAACAACTTGAAAAGCTAGGTTCCTCCGTGGGTCATTGTTTCCACAATGAATGGGTGTTCGGAGATGCTGATTTGGCAGGGCATTTAAGAATATTTGTCCTCGTGTCTCCATTTGGAGCCAGAGGCCTTCTAAGGTGGCATTTTTGGTTGCCTTTGGCTAATGCATTTCTTGCAAATGACATAGTAATTCAAGTACAAAAATTACCCCTCCAAAATACATCTGGCACCGACGTGGTTGAAGAGTTCCTATCTAAAGACCTTCCCCTGGTTGTGACTTTGTCCTCATAAAAGACCACGATGGGGTTGATGGAAAAATTAGTCAAATACCAAGGAATCTCTCTTCATGCTGCACAGCGATTGTAAGGATGACTTCTCAGATGATACAGTCTCAAGAGAGGTTATCGGGAAAGTGTCAGGTACATTTTAAAAGTACTCGTGCATTTTGTTTTGTTTCAGGACTTCTAACATTTGCTGATGGAACAAACGGTTTGCCGAGGAACGAGGGGACATTCGATGGAAACAAACTTACAAAGAGAGAAAAGTGCCAGCCAATAATACAGAAAGCGTTATTGACAGCTGAACGGGCCAGATCGCAGCATTTATGATCATTGTGACGTTTGTTCCTGGACTTTATGGAGTCTATTCATTTACAACTGCCTCGTACACTCACAGCTGTTCTATATACCGTACTCCGTCGCACAGGATTTTGTAGAAAACAAAAACTTTTATTCATGTTATGTCAATATGATTGGGTTGTTGATGATCTGACAGTGATGTTATTCTGGCAAAGCAAGCTCGAAGTGTATTTTTACGGCATTGTTTTAAAACCTTTGTTACACATGAGGCTTTGTTTACATCGAGTTGACGTTGTTAATGCGACAGATTTCAAATGTCGTTTGTAACATGAATAACGAATCAGATATTTTCAAAGAGAGGGATGATCGTACACCTTGTCACTTTTCACCCTTGTTATTTTTTCAAGCAGATGGATAAACATGCTTGTGACAAGTGACATGCGGCAGCTCGACGACATCCTGGCCTCATACAGTCTTTATCACTCGTATCGACACATTCCGATGCTTCGCTAACATTCCATTTTGACGAGACACGCAGCTTTTCTCAGACAGTCGGCATGGAACTTTATGGGACTAGCCTCAGCCACAGCTGATGAATTGTGTTGACCTGTAAAGTTGAAGTAATCAGTGAGTGATCAGGAGGAGAAAGATCTGACGAATCTGTTGAATTCACCGTCCACAAGTTGATTGTTTATTGTTGCAAACCTACTATCGCAGTGTTTACATCTGTGGAACTCGCTCACACAAGTATCTGTGAGACGACATCACCATTGAATAGTCATGTGGTAAGAGGGAACCAGCTATCAACTGGGGAGCATCTTTTTGAGCTGTGGGTAGTATAATGTGTATAGTTTGAGAGTGTGACTTGCATCTAGCAGAAAACATATTCAATAGGTGATGTGTCCTCCTGGACATCCACAAGCACAGCCAGTGATCAGAGGAATGTGTATTGTGGTTAGAAGACACTATTTGCAATGTATAGAGATTTAGAAATATAACTATTTATGTCTGTAATATGCCGAGTTCATTCATTTTGTTCAAGCAGTGCGACTTGTGACAATTGTGATTGGAAAGCAGTCGGTGAATGGCTAGATTGCAATCAGTCATCGTGATGTCATGGCTTGCTTGCAGGCCGCAGCGACAGAACTCGCTTGTTTGCAGAGCACTCCAGGGACAATTGTGACCACCAGCAAAATCTCCGCTGTCCACCACAGCAGAAACTAAAACATCATCCTCATCAGAGTTTCGAGGAGGCCTTCCAGCTGTGGGAATACACATTCTGTTGATAGCTTGAGTCCATCACATGACTGAACGTCTCCACAGGTTTTGACTAGAATGTCATGGCACTTGGGTGTGACGTGTCTTCCAACTGTCTTGTGGTTCCTGCCGAGAACTTTTGTGAATGTGTTGCTACATCAAAGAAGAGACGACATACTTAACATCCACAAGGTAGTGACCACTTCTGAACGAGAGCACCTGAGTTATCTTGGAGATGCACTAAAAATTGACCCAACAGAAAAATATATTTCAAAGCGATTTAATTCAACCATAAGCATTATACAGGCGCACAATACATGATTTGAGTTTAAAGTGTGACAACTGCAACACTTTCCCCACCTTGCAAAAACTGCAGTTGTTCCATTCTGAAGAACTCTTTTGTTTCGTCCAATTTTCTGGGGAAATTAATTGCATGTGTTTCTGGCTTGATTCTTACATCATGACAGGAAGCTGGTTGCATATATGACACAATATTTAGGAGGATAAAGACATATACGCAGAAACTACATGAAGAAGATACCATCCAGATTCCAGAATGCCAAAACCTCAGGCTCTGATTTGGTTAAATTCTGTTTATTTGACACCCCTTACAAGTACATCAAGAATTGAATAGCCTCCTTTTTGGGTGAAAATGGCAATCACAGAGAAAACTCCAGTACTGGTGTAGACGATCACATGTAAAGCTGAATGAGGCTTCCATTGATTTTGAGATGGCCCCCTGGCAACGAAACTGTACTGCATATAATTCAATCACTCGGATGATTTTTTACAACAAAACAATTACTGGCACCAGTATAATAAATTTACAAAAAATAATTAATTCAACTTTTCACAATTATTAGGCCTATAAGAGCCTAACTGTTTTTAGGTTTATACAACATGATTTTTAATCAAAACAATTCCCTAACAAAAAATGCTCCTTCAAACAGAAGACAAACTTTTCTTTAACTAACAAAACAGAGACAGTGGCACGTCCTACAGGACACCTCTCTTAGTAGGACACCTCTCTTAGTAGGACACCTCTCTTAATAGGACACCTCTCTTAGTAGGACACCTCTCTTAATAGGACACCTCTCTTAGTAGGACATCTCTCTTAGTAGGACACCTCTCTTAGTAGGACACCCCCACTACATTGTATCATCAATTAACTTTCTTCCCAAAATGCAGCAATTTCACTCAAATTGCTCTTAAATTGCATCTGAATTTCACAAAACACACAGCAAAAATGGCAGATATGAGAGACTGACAGGCCTGATTAAGTTAATGAGGTCACCAATTGATGTCTCTTGCACCTAACAGTACGTCTCTTACTTATTGAGCAAATATTATCATTGTGAAATCACACCGTCCAGACACAGTTATTAAACTGTGCACATCAATTACCTAGAGACTACCACTTGGACCCCAAGGTCAAGCCCAAGTCTATAGCCCCCTTTAACACTGGGTGTATCCAAGTCTATAGCCTCCTTTAACACTGGGTGTATCCAAGTCTATAGCCTCCTTTAACACTGGGTGAATCCAAGTCTATAGCCTCCTTTAACACTGGGTGAATCCAAGTCTATAGCCTCCTTTAACACTGGGTGTATCCAAGTCTACAGCCCCCTTAACACTGGGTGTATCCAAGTCTATAGCCTCCTTTAACACTGGGTGTATCCATAGTATTTGTGTAAAGTAGCTAATTTGCTACAATCATGTAGGGTGTCCACACCACAGTTGACTGGCTTATACATATAGTTGCAGTCACGTCATAATTTGCTACAATCATGTAGGGTGTCCACACCACAATTGACTGGCTTATACATATAGTCGCAGTCACGTCATAATTTGCTACAATCATGTAGGGTGTCCACACCACAGTTGACTGGCTCATACATCTAGTCGCAGTCACGTCATAACAAATATCTTATACTTAATCTTTTACAGATCTGTAACAAGACAGGAATGTGACAAAGTTGACAACAACATCCATGGCAACAAAAGAATCAATGAAACAAACAGAGGACCTATTGCAAGGAAGCTACAGGCTAGATCTAGGAGGCCAGATTAACCACTTAATGCCGCAATCAAGTTTTTCTTGCTTTCCCGCTCTGCCGGAATTAATTGCAGGAAAATGTAATTTTTCGTCTTCGCAATGGCCATCGATCAAGTGCTGCCAGCTGGTGTTCTTGTGAAGAACGAAGAGTCCCCAGTTTCAGTTTACGCTGGGGTTTCCCACGATTGTTTGAATAGGGGTTTGAGTACAGGATTTTACATGGGACAATACTGTGGCTGGCTGACGTATATATACGTCTTACGGCAGAGCGGTTCAGATAGAGTTCGCGTATATATACGTCTCATGACATTAAGTGGTTAAGATACAAGAAGTCGCAAACAGGTGTCATTACTAGTTCAGAGTCACAACAACAATTTGCCCCTCATAGCTCTTGCCTATAGCCCCTCTTTAAAAGTACCAAACGCTTGCACATTAGTATTAGGAAGCATTAAATCTTTCAACCTCAGTCAGAATCACCTGGTCGAGCCGTCACTAAAGTCGAGTTAAACAAGCAGAACCAGGCTACATCCAAAACTGTACACAAATATTTTCCAATGCCTTTTTTACAGGAACCCGTTCACTTTATATCAGTGATGGCAGATTCTATCATAGATTGAAACGGAGATCATTTCAGTTTATCCTTCCAGATTCGGACTAGTCATTCTGTCATGATGAAACTGCGATACGTGGGCAGTGTCTGGCCGCGTCTCTTGATCTTCTTCAATGAACTGTACTTCCTCTTGCGAATGGTCGCAGCGCCATCTTTGTACAGGCGGATCGTCGTCTGGAGACCGGATACGATCCTTGTCACGGCAGAGCTGATGTCCTCGGGTGCTGCCATCTTGTTGTCAAGTAATAACCAATCCTCTGCTGAGACACCCTGCGGCACCTGGACATAAAGTTGGACATTTTCTCACTTATAAGGGTTACTAGATTAGACACAGCTCTTCAGTTCTGTGGTCGCAGTGAGCATTTGAAATGACCAAAAACTTGCGAGAGGATATCAGGTCGCATATGGTTGGTATGGTTTTTGAATTGATGATCACCGTCATCTGCAGTCAATACCAAACCACAAATAAACAAGTTTTACCCGCAGACAAGTGACCTATTTATGGCACATCGCAGCGATAATAGTTACAACCCGTAAACTTTCTTGCATATGAGGCACCTGATTATTTTCACATGACTTGCCCCAAAACGAAAAAAAAAATTGCTTTCAAAAACTCCCTTACCTCAAATATCTTGTCAGGGACATTGAACTTTCCACCAGCAGCGCCCCCTGTACACTTGACTGGAATCACATGATGATCGCACCACGCAAACTGCTCAACCTCGTGTGCTGCACCAGGCCCTCCTGCAAAACAGGCTAGAAATGAATTTCCGAGGCTCAAAGTTTGAGGTTAGATGGTAAGTCAATCCAACTGGTCTAGCTTAGATGCCATGTAGGGACTCAGCAGGTCCATCTGAGACCTGTCTTAGGCTCACTGATTACCCTGGTTACCACACACCGGTGTATTGTGCAATCAGTTTGGAATCTGTAAGGCCGAAGTTACATAGACCTCATTCGTTCATTTACCACGAGTCACTTTCCGGGTTTTTCTTTCATTCCTCGGTGAATGCACGCCTTGCATTCCACAAGGCCGTGCATTCACAGGGGAAAGAAAGCAAAAGGGGAAAATGAGTCCTGGGAAATGAACGAATGAGGTCTATGTAACTTCGGCCTTAGAGGAACCCTTGTAGACCGAAACACTCAACACACCGACGCGTAATGAGAGCGGATGATATGTTGTGTTTCTGTGAATACGCACCTTCGACAAGCAGACATATGTCAATCACACGGGACACAATGGTCTCACGCTCACGGACGCTGTCACCGCTGAATACCGTCATCCCATACGGCACCGTCTGGAATGTTCGGTCACGGTTCTGCCGTGCTTGATGCTGACGATCCTGGAAGCAGAGACCAGCTCTATCAATGAGAGTCATGGAAAATCAACAGGCATGTTTGATTATCCTGGAAGAATATCCTCTGGTTACCAACCAGGGGGGGGGGGGGGGGGAAATATGAAACCCCAGGACCAACACCCATCAACACCCATTTCACTGACCTAATCCAACTTTCACAAAAGAGAGCTTTTTACAAATCAAACTGCCAACCATAACTGGATTAGCCGTGGTTCTTTATTGGGGGAAATGTGCCAGTGCAATTAGTGAGTACGACTGACAGGTTGACAATGGAGACGTGACACATACAAGAATGCCTTATATAACATAATAACACTGTACTCATTGTATGGTGCTACAATACATGTCTCAAGGCTAATCCCTACAGAGATGTGCATTAAGTCTTAATGCCTACATTTGACGTGTAAAATGGCCAAAGGAAAGTGTAGACTGGTCTGAACTGGCCAAACACTGTGTAGGACATACTCCAAACATGACGGGGCTTGCAGCTCAATGCAGGCGCGTTTCATCAACTCACCAAATCGTCCCTCGTCGGCAGAATATGCCAAACATTTGATGGTTTCCCCAGCGCTTCTCTTGCTTCCACGAAAGCCTTAGCAACAGAGTCACCAACGCCATAGAAACCACCCGTGACTATGGTAACCGAGTCAAGCAGTGCTAAACTTTTCCCAATGGCCCTGAAATAGAAGAATACACTTCTCCAATAACTGACTTCATTGCCTCTGTTTACAGGAGAGTGCTAGAGACCTGTCAAATATAATACGGGTCTTTTCAGTATAAAATCAACAAAGGACCAAAACTGTGACATTCTCAACGGATTTTGACAGCTGTAACACCTTATCCACAGTTGCTGAAGTTCCCAATATTGTGATCATACCAGTTCATTCTGAAATCACACCCAACTTTCTGATTCCACTACATCACTTTCCTGTCATAGTTTTTCCACATTTTTCAGGATACGTGGTCAGTTACAGTTGCCGAGCCAATAATTGACATCAACATTTAAACAGTCTGACATTCGCTGAAGTAGTGGTTCCGGGCCTTTCCTTACCTGCATAGCGCTTCAGACTTCTCACAGTAGAACTGTGTACTACCCGAAATGTATACACAGCCTTCACTTGGAATGGTTTTCTTTAGTAACGACACCTGCAGGGAAAGAGACAAAATGAATATCAGGAATTGTTTACTCTACTACCAAGCCATTCAGACATACACATATTTCAGCAAAGGCATTTTCATGCTCAAATGAATATACCATTCAACTCACCGCCATTGTGATCTTGGCTTCATTAATCTCCTCACTCATGTCACCCGCGCCGGGGTCCAGCGCCCGCTTCACTCTCGCCACTAGCAACTCCTTGTAGCCGTCCCTCCGGGCATCCTCAAACGGGCTCGTCCCAATCAGCATACTCATCCAGCCGGGCATACAGAAGCCCTCAGACTTCAGCGGCACAAACCTCTTCCTCTGCTCACAATAGTATACCTAAAAACAGATTTCTCTTTTATTTCAAAGTATGTTCAATGTGCACCATTCTCAAAGCGCTCTACATTTATTCCAAAGTCTTATCCTGAAACCTAATCTGGACTGCAACCTGAGAACGTCTGACCAGTACCCATTCACTTATACCACCAGTTAAACTCCTTTAGGTTTTAGCCTTCATGTTAGCTCCACACTCACGGTATTTCATGAGACAACCAATACCACCAGTTGCCCCTCAATCCTCAACACCCTACCTGTTGCTGGCATGTCTTGGAATGCGCAAACACCTCCGAGAGAATGAAGATGATGACGGTCGCCTCATCTGCCTTCTGCTGGAAAAGTAATCGCTTGAGTTGCATTGCGGCGCCCCCACCGTCCTCACCGATCATCGACGACTGGCTGATCTGAGATAATAGTAACGCTGAAACGATACATCATAGTATGATCAATTAGACCTACAGGAGAAATACACCACTGATTTCTCCTGTATGAATGCAGGGGTAGATCTTCCTCCTGGTAACAATACAGGACATGGAGTATCGATCACTGCTTGAGTGACGATTGCCAACAAAAGGGTGAGTGTACAAAGGGTGAATACATACTCTCATACTCCTGACTTAGACTGATCGTGGACGTGGGACTCTTTCCCCCCTCACTGCCTTGAGATGCAGAGATCACCGCAGGGTCATCCAACATCTCTGTCGAGCACCAAGTCTCGTAGCCGTCTGCTTCAAACCAGCTTTTCACTGTAGCACCCTGGACAAAGGAGATCAACGAATATCATTTCAAGGAAAATCAGGTCAAGCATGTTTTTGATCCCAGTGGTCAAAACTACCACTGGCGTTGATGTGATGTGGTTGGGTACAGAACCAGGTCAGTGGGAGGCACTGATAAAAAATGCTGTGTTGACAATCTTCGGTTGACTGGCCTGACCAGTATGACAAGGATGAAGGGAAACCAGGTCGAGCTCAGATCTGCTCTAATGACGGCTGCCTCCGACATGAGCAGACATGTACTTACAAAGTCCTTCTGTTTAGGATGTACGCTGATTACAATGAGTTGTCTGCCATCGTTCATGGCCTGACCAGTATCGGTGGAGGACGCGCCCGCCTCGGGCACACTGAATGTGGGCCGCAGACGGGCACCTATGGATGGCTGTAACGATGAAATAGTTGTTAGTGTTAACTCAGTAGATGGGCTACTTGTAAACCAACAAATGGGCTCCTAGTCAACTAAGTTTAATGCTCCATGACTGATGTCTAATATTTGGTCAACTAGAGCCGTTTCTCAGCTGCCAATGATGAGTGATAGCCCCACTGTGAAAATAGAAACAAGAGCATGGTTCAAGAACAGAGCATCGAACAACAATGCGATGGTGACGTCATGAAAACAGATGCTGAGTATCTCCCAACTCGCCATGTTTGGATGCTGCCTTACCTTTTTCGAGAGAGTCGCATTGTTTTTCATCCTCATATTGAACCTCTCATCGATATCCTTGGCCACGTTGCGCACATACTTCTTGTCCCAGTTCTTGACGTCTCGCACCTTCGAGCCATGACCCTGTCGCACCTCTGGAAGACACACGGTACAAAAAGATAGAGTTGGCTCCCAAAAATAAGTTAATTTCCATCAAGTTCTCACCGAAATATTGTTGGGATTGATGTTCTGGAACTTGCAAAGAAAGCGTGATTCTCGCATTCCTTGAAATGCTACTTCAACTCAATTCTGACTGGTCCATCTTTGCGATGAAAATCATAGAGATCTCCCTTAAGCCCGCAGCACACTAGCCGCCAACTTCGGCGTCCACAGGCATTTTTTGCCACAAGAGTCCTGAACGCCTGAAAAATCCCTAGTCTGCTATGAACGGCGTCGGCGAATGCGACTTGACGCCACTTGCCGCAACTAAATGCCAAATATCTAACACGTTTGATTTTTGACGCGTGTCGCCGCGTTTGAACGCAAGAAGAAGCCAGGTGTGCTACGGATGGCCGCCTGAATTGGCGTCGGCGGCGAGGCTATGGCCAATCAGCTTGCGTCTTGATGTCACATGATTTCAAAATGGCAGCCTAAAGTGGCGGAAAAGACCCTACTGGACGGCAGTTTTGGGCAGGTGTGCTCTGACCGGGATCCACTGGCCGCCAACTTTGGCGTCAAGAGGCGTCCGCCGAACACTTCTTGTCGCCAAAGTTGGCAGCTAGTGTGCTGCGGGCTTTAGCTGCAATGAGCTATTCTGGGTGACCAGGACATTTGACCAGAATGGAGTGTTTTCCTCTGTTAGAGTGGCACACTTCACAGAGTCAGTTGCTGCACTAATACGGATGAAAACCATTGGAGAACATAGACAGTGTGCGAATCTGGAAGTTAAGGGTTTAGACCAGGGTACATGCATGAAGACCATCTTAGTTATACACACCTGGGTGTAGGGGGGTGGGGGGGGGTACACTTATACTCATAGATGGTGGTGGGAAATAAACAAATTTACATGTAGATAAAAAATGTTTTAAACATTCCATTTTAAACAAATGTACTGTGCAAAAAGCTAAAAAAAAATTTAAAAAGTTTGCAAATTGAGCATGGTTTTTTGAGAAAGTATGACAAAAAGCACACAAAAAGGATTATATATATACGAATCTTAGAACTGATAAAGATTATTGGTTATCAATTGACAAATCTAATATCTATAATGTCTAAAAATAAGTCTTCTGTCACTGCTAATAGGGGAAATATGATGATGATTACCTGTTAGAAAACATTCCTCATGCCCTGAATGATTAAGAAGACGACACATTTATTTTTCCGTTTACAACATATGCAAGAGAAGAGTTCAGATGAAAAAGCCAGTCCGAAAACACACCAGTAATCCGGGCTAAACACACTTGAAACTACCTTTGATCTAAACACCCAACCATTTCTATGCAAAACAAGTGAGATCTTATCATAAACTCATTCAATAAGCTTCCTATTTCTTGCAAAAACGGAAGATTTTTCAAACTCGAGCAGATTTAGTGGCTTTAGTGTCTCAACTCTTAATAGACAAGGGGTCAACAACTCTTGATAATAAAGATACATAGCCTTGAGATATTGCTCCGTTTTGAACTCAATTGACATGATGCCAGGAATGACATCACAATTTCTCTCACCCAGAGATGAGCGGCATTTTCTCACGTGCAGATGTGGAATGTTTTAAGGAGCGTTTTTTCACCATTGGCAATACCAGCAATTGATTGAGAACAAACCAAGACCAGATAACCCTTTGTAAAGTTATCCAAGTTACCACACCAAAAACACAGCACCTACTCCACAAGTGATGATGTCTAACACAGAATGTGATGATGTCACTAACACTTAATGATGATGACATACACAGAGAGTGATGACATCTTACCTTTCTTATCAACCTCCCCAGTCCCAGAGTCCCAAGGCTGTGGCACTAACAAAGCAGAAATACTTAGATAGTTGATTTTCATAAACTTGTATTGTATTGTAGGAGAAAACCTACGCTTTGGAAGGAAATATATCGGGGCTAACCAGGAATCGATGTCCGACATGGATAGATGTTGTGTCTCGCTGTGCAAGATGGCTCAGGACCGTCATACCTTGAGGGATGGGCTGGCACAGCTCACACAGACATGTCACATGGCAGGAGGGAGTGGAATACCCATCTAATTAGGTGTGACGGGTCACAAATGCATTTTCTAGAACTCATCTCATGGCTCAGCTGAACTGATGAGGGGAGGGGGTGTTGTTTATTTTCTCACCTTCCTCAATGTCCTTGTCTGCTTTCCACTGGACATACTGTGTTGTGGCGAACTGAATGGCCAGGCACCGCGGTGGCCAAAAGTCGAGAAAACTCACCGGGATGATGAACTTGCCGAGGAAATCAGCCAATTTCACCTGGAAAAAAACAAAGAACTGAATTTTGTGCAAACTTGACCTTTGACCTTCGATCCCCTCCCTAGTATTATGACAGATAAACAGTCAATATCAATCATTGTGTTCAGTCAATTATTCAGTTTTGACCAAAAAATCAGAGTAGGATTTTTTGTGAAATGAACGAAAGAGATTCTTTGCCAAGCTTTTTCAAACTTGAAGGGATAACATGTGGAAATCTTGTGTTAATTTTGGTTGGTTTGTACATGTTGCCAGGTTTTGGTCCCCCTTCCCAGGTGTCACTGCTCTGAGGACGGTGCCTTACCTCACGATTTGTCCACTGTGTCTGTCCATAACGCGCCGACACTAGTGGAACGAATACCTCTGCATTACTGACGGCGTAATTCAATGCATCTTGCCAGTCAATGCCTGTCTTTATCTCATGAATGTCCTGAAAGTGAAAACACATAATAACACTCCAAGAAGAGTCAACATCAAGTTTGTTTCGTAACACACTACAACTAGATGAAAACGTTTACGGAACAGTCCAGATAGCGCCATCTTTCATTCACTGATTGATACCACACTGTAACCTCCAAGGGACACCTCTCTAATCAGGACACCTCTCTATCAAGGACAGCACTTGTCAGTCCCCAGGCTGACCCTGACAGAGAAGATCAAGTGAACTACTTTGAACTTTGCACACACGATGACTGGAAACAGTCCCAGTCTCGGGAAAAGGTGCCTACAACATTATCTTTTGAACAAGCGAAATAGAGCCATCTGATGTATCGATGACCTTACCAAGTATACTGTGTATCCTATATCCGTTAAAGCCTTCTTAAGATCGAGTGCATGCTGTGCTGCCTCAGCCCTCACATAACTAATGAGTATCTGATGCATTTTCCCATGATTCTCCACCTCAACTTCCTGACTCGTGCGCCGACCGACATCTTTGCTCGAGTGGTACGTCAACTGACGAACTAACGGAGGTCTACAAAACAAACAGGAATCTGATGCAAAATAGTCAACAATGCTGATTATCCCCCTTTAAGGAGTCAATGCCTGAAATAGAAACCAGACACTTTTAAAACATGAGTGGGCAGGCCTTGATCAATGTTTAGCTCACGGTGTCAACTAAAGCCGGCCAACTGTGACACTGGCTGCCCATTACTATTTGTGATCACACTATTACAGATTAGTGACAACAGATCAGCCAAGAACCTTTGTCCAGATCTATCTGAATACAATTGCCATGTATACAACTGCAGGTGGACTATTATAAAGGCTGTTAAACTTTCAATTTTCTCTTCAGTTGATTTTTAAATAATTGGATACGGACAACAAACGATTGATTGAAATTATCGATAGATTTAGAATAGATGAAGACATTGTGAGGCACTATATTTATGTGAGGCGCATGCAGTCAAGCATTTGAAACATCCAGCGAAGATCAAACCTTGATTGTTTATGAAAGAACAGAATCAATCCTGCCATTTCTGCTGTCTGATTCAACCCCCTTGAGAAGGAGAAAAACGTTCATTCTCATCTCAAAAAATTTGAAATGTCTCGTCCCTATAAAGTATGAGTGTAATGAAACAGTGAGTCAGATAAAGAACTGGTGGAGGAGTGTGGAACCCTTCACCGCAGGACAAGATCTAAGCTACCGTTTTATACCAAGCCAACAAACATGTATACAAAATGGTCATCAGAGAGTTATGGTGGGAGGTGGAGTCATTTGAAGGGTCTTTCAAAAGGTAAAAGAAGATTTCGTGAAAGATGTGAGAGGGCTTTTATAAAGAAGGACATTCTAACCCTACCCACTGTAAACCATTTTGGCAAAACTTGAAACTTATCCAAACCAATGCATTTTATATCTTGAGCTTAAGGTGACTGTGTTTACATCAACTTCTAATAATGACCAGTTAATCTGGTACCCATGCTCTGAAGGTGGGGGGGGGTTGTATCGTTGAGGCCTATTTTGAGTATGTAACTCAGGTTTTTTTCTGGGCGGGGGGGAGGGGGGGGGGCTATGAAGATAAACTTAAAACAAGCTATGGAATAGAAGCCAGGTTCCAGTTGGTCAGTCAGTGTGAGTAGCATGAAGTCCTAAGCTATCTTCACAAAAGCAAACCAAGGCAACTGCTGACCCGAGGGATAAATGAAGAGGTTTTTAGTTGATCGGTTGGTAGCTTCAAGGTTTATTTGTGGAAGTGTTATCAAGACTTACCCCAGGATATTACCAGCATCTTTTGCAAGGCTGTGTTCAAAGTCGAATATTTAAATCTGTGAGATTGCTTGAAAGTTGAAGCCACAAAATACAGAGGTTTGGATAATGGGTCAAGAATTAGTATTTACCCTAAACCACCAAATTTTTGGCCAGCACTTTATTTTGGCAGATTTTGCAAGAACCTCAGTTTGCGAGAAAAAAATTTAAATTTTTTTTTTTCATTGGAATAATCAAAACTGAAATTTCCCAAATAAAATTTTTAGAAATTTTCACGAATTGCAAAAATTTATATAAAAAGAAAAGGTGCAAAACGTTTGTAATAGACACACATGTGTTTCTTGTCTACTTACTTGGGGAGCATGCCAAAATGATTTTGAAGCCAAATAATGAGGAACCGGCGCGATTTATCCGCCGGGTGGCGCTGCAATCGATCATACCAAAACTCTCCATTTCCAATGCGTTATCATGTTTTTTCTGAGGCCGAAAACGATCGCTTATTTTCGACAACGTTTGCATCTTCCTGTTTTAGATCTTTTGAGCTATCAGTTTCTTAAGATAATTTTGCGGAAAATATGCGCGATGCCAGTTATTGGGCACGTTTTCTGTTGTTGAAGTCCTGTGCAAAAATGTACGCAATGGTTTCCCGTGATTGACCTCATGCGACGTCAACAGACCAGAAAATGACGTCATGGCGTCAGAAGGTATGATCGATTGTGGCGCCGCCACTGGCATTTATCTTAACGCCGGTTCCTCATTGCCATGTTCTCTAATTCCTATGAATATATGATCGATTCAAACAGGGAGAGATGAACGATGTCTATCTTCAAAATAATGTTCATGTGCTCCCTTATGAATAGCCACAGGAGTGCATTCATTGAGAACGACCACAATCAAAGTAAGAAGGCACCAAATATAGAGTGGTTTCACGTGACAACGTCATCTGCCATGCTGGAGGGACAGACAGAAGAAAGCAAGTCCAAATGTGACCCGCTCTACCAAAACTAGGCGCTTGTCGCATCTGAACTTGACAGGTTGATACGGACTTGTTGTTCATTTCCCTATTGTAGACCTTTTGTGAAATGTGACCAAATCAGTTTGTAATAGATTTCACAAAAGGTCTACAATAGGGAAATGAACAACAAGTCCGTATCAACCTGTCAAGTTCAGATGTGACAAGCGCCTAGTTTTGGTAGAGCGAGTCACAAATGACCATACAAATCATTGTTCTGCCCTCCAACATGGCTGACCGTGAAATCACTCTATGAACCAAAACAAGCCGAGAAACTCTGCTTTTATATAAAATTCAACACATAATTAGAGCGATCTAAGCTAAAAATAAGGTTAATGTGAGCGCTGATGTAAATATCCTGGTATATCGACAAACTGTGCCATTGTTACAGTAGGGTTCGATACAAGGGTGTATCCAGGACTCGGAAAAAGAGGGAGCTTTGTTACTTCACTCAAAGTCCTTGTCCATTTTGAACTTTTTTTGGAAAAAGGGGGGTGGCGTAACTCACAGGTGCATATGTCACATATCTGAGAAACATTTATCAAATTGCAATTTTTCTAGTTTTTCACAACTAGCACGCCATCTTGCTGAGTCAAAACCATAACATGAATTTAAAATGAATAATTTTATAAATTATGAAATTCAGAGATAAAAACTTACTCAGGTTGTTCACATGAGGTTATCCGCCTGGAAAAAATCTAAAATATTGATGGATTTTTCTATATTTTTGTGGTCAAAACTACACCTCATGGCAAAGTGATTTCCAAATATGGAGAATGGACTACTGAACCATGGTGGAGAATGGACTACTGAACCATGGTGGAGAATGGACTATTGAACCATGGTGGAGAATGGACTACCGAACCATGGTGGAGAATGGACTACTGAACCATGGTGGAGAATGGACTACTGAACCATGGTGGAGAATGGACTACTGAACCATGGTGGAGAATAGACTACTGAACCATGGTGGAGAATGGACTACTGAACCATGGTGGAGAATAGACTACTGAACCATGGTGGAGAATGGACTACTGAACCATGGTGGAGAATGGACTACCGAACCATGGTGGAGAATGGACTACCGAACCATGGTGGAGAATAGACTACCGAACCATGGTGGAGAATGGACTACTGAACCATGGTGGAGAATAGACTACTGAACCATGGTGGAGAATGGACTACTGAACCATGGTGCAGAATGGACTACTGAACCATGGTGGAGAATGGACTACTGAACCATGGTGGAGAATGGACTACTGAACCATGGTGGAGAATGGACTACTGAACCATGGTGGAGAATGGACTACTGAACCATGGTGCAGAATGGACTACTGAACCATGGTGGAGAATGGACTACTGAACCATGGTGCAGAATGGACTACTGAACCATGGTGCAGAATGGACTACTGAACCATGGTGGAGAATGGACTACTGAACAATGGTGGAGAATGGACTACTGAACAATGGCACAGTTTGGATTACCTCATCAAGGGCTAAGGGACAACACACACCAACTTACCCAATATGCCTAAAATACGGAATGAAAACAACGCATCCAGATTACAGGGCTATCTAGTATCTATTTTAAGATTAGAAATTGTTCAGTGTTAGATAATTTAGGTGTGTAAGGCTGAGTGTCACATAAACCGTCCACAGTATTCACCACTATCAAGGGTGGTCCATAAAAACAACACCAATAAAAAGACATACCTAATAAGCTTTGACTGAATTTCATTTTTGTCTTTCTATTGGCAAAATCTTTTTGGACCACGCTGTACGTTTCGTACACAAAATCACTGACAATAGCACTGCTATGGGAGCATAGACATGCAGTTCAACACCCCCTCTAAATGTCATATTGGTACTTTCCCCCAATGTTTTGGCACAGTCTATTCACTAACAAAGGGTGAACAGGCAGCCCTTTGAAATAACGAGACGTGCAGTAATTCACAAAGACCGTTTGATGTCAACTTCCAATATCACAATCACAATATCTCATGCAACGTTTTTCTCAAGTTGTTAAAAAATACCTTTTCTTTTTTCCCGGCTGTAATGCTTTCGCTGCTCCGCTTTCATCCGAGCTGTTTGTGAGATCCTCGAGCGAGAACACCTCGCTGCACACGTGAATCACAGAGTCTTTCACAATGTCCTGTACCATGAGTAAGGTCTCTTGCTCGAGACTAACCGGCCAGCCGTTGCTGTCGATGAACTGATACGACGTGTAGATACTACCCCCAATGTGACCAAGCTGCAATGGTCAAAAATAAAAAGTTCAAAGTTTTGGTTTGTCGTCTGATATCAACTGTGGTATTGGTATGTGACTTTGACCCCAGTCTACACTGAAAGCTTTCAGGTGAGCTTGGAAGAGCTGCTTAATAAGTGGTAAAGTGTTTTTCAGAGAGATCTGGCCCAAGGTACTTGGCTGACCTCTTGTCACTAGTATCTTACATGTTATAATCTGATCACAAAATGGTAATGTTGACTGGCTTCAGTTGACACAGTGAAAGAGCATTAGTTAGGCCTACCCTGATGATACTCAACTGTTGTGCCACACCACTATCCTTTGGTAAATGTGATCCGGTCACATTCCTGAGTTCAACTCGATACCTTTGGCCAGGATGACATGAAAAACACTTTACAATGTGACCCTTTCAAACTGGTCCCCATTTCTACACCTGCTGGGTGGACTGAGGCATGCACAACAGACACCCGCCTGGAGCCTCATGCCAACACCAGGGACCTCATGACCACTCGTCAGACACTCTCATTCATGTAGCTGTGGGTTGAGCCAGTGGATGGAAAAGCACTTCAATTCAATCAATAAGTCTGACAGAATACCCGATATCACACACATTCAATGAGTGCCTCACAGAGATCCTGGGGAAACCACAAGTTGGTCACTGCTGGCACTTGTAGGTTTACTGTGGAACCCCCCCCCCTCCCTATTGCAGACACCTCGGTTGAGGACACCCTCTCTATCATGGACAGTGATCTCGGTCCCAGAGTGGTACACGTAGTTTGAATTCTCTTCAATTGACCTCTCTAATCAGGACACCTCTCTATTAAGGACAGCACACGTCAGTCCAGGGGTGTCCTTGATAGAGAAGTTCCACTGCAGCAACAAAATATTTTCATAAGATGATCAAATTCATCAGAATCTGAGATGATATTTTTCTGATGAAAATGAAAAAGACGCGAATATGACACAATGCTGAGAACCGGATACGAGTATTGATTGAACACCGGAGACGCAACAGTGAGTATCCGGTATCCACTCTATACCTTCAACACTTGTTACATGTCTCTGCATGAATTCCAGCATCAACAATGCTATATTAACCCACTGGTGTCTGAGATTAATTAGCATGTGCTGAGGAATCTTGTCGTGAGAACAGTGAAGATTGAATTTACAGTGATTGTGTCTAGGCCCTTTTCTTTCACAAGTACTGCTTGACTGGTTCTAAAATAAAGGCCTGGTTTATTATACTACCCCACAGGCACCAAAAAGAACCTTTGGGAGCACTTGAAAAGAGTAGTATTAACTCTGCGCTGTGCTTCAACTGTGTCTGAGAAATACACTTGTTGCTTGGTAATGCATTGCTATTGACACAGCCGGTAAGCCATGCAAACATCGAATACAGATATCCCATCATCCACCGAGATAATTAGCACGGAGATGTCAGACACCATCATCAATCAATCAATACACGACCCATAGCGTCTGCTCGTATGTTATTGTTTTCACCATTCCATTCACGGTCGTCTCAGGGGAGAACCATATGAATGGCCAGATACAAAGTGTATATCCAGACCACACAGACAACAGGGTTATATCACAGATGGAAGCCAACTGCCAACATTGCTTTTGTTTGCCATCCACCCACGAACTGACCACAGCATAGACGCGCTCCCATACGATCCTGTATGTTTCACCATTGGTGACGCAGGGAACAAAGGTATTACCTCCTTCTCTACCCGTGGATAGGGCCATTACAAAGATAGATGAGGCAGCAACAAAGACACCCATTACCTGATCTTGTATATCATGCCTTGCTTGCCGCAGGGAACAAAGGTACTCCACAAATACAAATCCGATAGCGAATCCTTTCCCAGTTTTAACTCCAATACGTGGTTTATCTGAAAATACAGTATATTTCGTAACATTATTGGCTGGAGACACAGTGGAGTTTTAATGTTTAGAGACAAGTATTGGGCTGACTGAGAAACACTGTTTACACCAGCCTGGTCTTTCCACCAGACCAACTGTTCACATCCCCACTTGGGCATGTGTTGTGGGGTGAAAAGATGCCAAACTGTGTGGTTGGATGGACGGCACCAGCCTGTTAGGAAGGCAGTTCCTGAGGTCCCATGCATAGCTTCTTCTTCTTCAACGTTAGCTCTCAACAACAATACCACATGATAGCGCTTTTTATTCGGTGCTCCTTGGCAGCGCGTTTGCGATATCGCTAAAGTATTTGGATGGAAATTTGCAGACGGGAGCTAAAAATAACTTGTCATCAGTAATTCTAGTGTCACTGCGCGCAATCTCTTTATTGAAAACAGATATTTATATTGCAATATACTAAATATTGCTGGTTGTCATGGCAGCTGATGTATAAATATCCTGGCCGAGGTTGTATCAAATTCACCCGATTATTTTGAATATCTTTTTGATGGTAGTTGACCTAAAAAATGTATCCTATTTAACTTATAATGTCCACATTGCCGTTGTCTAGACAGATACACACATGCTATAGATGCCACGGTCCACTCCAGCAAAGTTGGAAACATGAGAACTGCACTACGGCATTGTGTATAACTGCATTTCTATTTTCCTGACCAACGATTTACATCAGGCGTGATATCTGATTATGATGTCATAGAGCGGACGAAATAGGGCAATTAGTAGCAAAGAGTTAACATGTTGAAGGAAACATTAACATACCAAAAGCTCGATGCTCACCTAAACAACATATTCACGAAGTTGTTGTCAGAGCTAATCATGTTCAGATGTTCACCAACAGTTGTTGTTGAGGTATGTTTACAGGTAAATCATCATCATTATGCCACAGCCTTGGCAGTATCATTCACAGGCTAAACTTTCCTTCATAGAATCATTCACGGGCCAGTGGCAATGAATGGTATACTGTTTTTCATAGCGTTCTGGCGAAAGGTACTAAGTTGAACTCAGGAATGTAACCAGACATAACACATTTACCAAAAGATAGTGGTGTTGCACAACACTAGATTAGGGTAGGCCTAACCAATGTATTGCTCTTTCATCATGGTGTCATATAAAGCTGTGTCATATTACAATGTTTCAGATTAGTGACAAGAGATCAGCCTAGTACCTCTGGCAAGATCTATCTGAATACACTTCACAATGCATGATGACAAACAATGTTTACACTGGGATCCTATAATAGATTCTATTCATCACAATTAACCATGAGTGGTCATTGTCACTGCAGTCTTGGCTGAATGAACATGGGCCCTGAATGCTTGGGGCCTGATAAGAAGGGAGTTTGTACCCTATTACTTAACAAGCTGACAACTCACCAACTAGCCCAGCAAAACAGGCTTCCTGCTGACCTCAAACCTTTACCTTCCTTACACCATACCACCGCTAGCTCCAACCACTAGGCCATCCTGATCGGGATATGATAAAGTTGTTTTAATCAGACCTTCCCTCTGGGAGGTGGAATTGCTATTTGTGTTAGCAGTTGACATCACAGATAGTAGCTGTTCATTGCAATACATGTTCACCAGCGAAGGCACTTACGGCCCGAAAGAAAGTCAACATTAGACAAACACCACATGATGGAACATGATAACGTCTGGTTGGGGTTGACATCAAACAGGCGCTGAACTGTCAACTCCCCGCCAAGGCTAGTTTACACAACAGTACAGCGACAAATGATACAGGCGGTGACAAGCACTTCATTAATTTTGATGTGATTTGCAAATTGTAATTGACACAAGGCCTTACACCAAGAGAGAAGGGATACTGTAATTGACACAAGGCCTTACACCAAGAGAGAAGGGATACTGTAATTGATACAAGGCCTTACACCAAGAGAGAAGGGATACTGTAATTGACACAAGGCCTTACACCAAGAGAGAAGGGATACTGTAATTGACACAAGACCTTACACCAAGAGAGAAGGGATACTGTAATTGACACAAGGCCTTACACCAAGAGAGAAGGGAAACTGTAATTGACACAAGGCCTTACACCAAGAGAGAAGGGATACTTACCATATAGTTTTTGAATATAAATCGAGCCATCATCTCGTATCAAGTGTTTTAAATCGAGCGTTGATTCTTGTGAGAGTGAGACTGGCCATCTGTAAGTACAAGTAACATTCATATTACTGTAAAATGGTATTTGGTTTGAAAATTAAAAGAAGTTTGTGCCAAAATTATCAAATATTTCCAATCTCAAAAATTCAAAAGCAAATCATGTGCACTCATGACTTGCATGTCCTTGGAGGTTTTGCCACTACTTCGAAATCTTTAGACACCTGCAGTCCGTGAAAACAGCACTGGAATCGGATCAGGAATCATCAAAGATCAACAGCCGAATCTGAAAAGCTTACCCTTGTTTTGTAAGAAATCCATATGTCACCGGCACTGTTATCAACTCAGATTTTAACGTACTCCGAAATGTTGCAGCCGACAAGGATGTCGCCCCTTTGACGGTAACGAAGCCTAAGTTTATTCCTGGTGTGGCCGCGGCGCCTGTCTCGTGGGTCAAGTTGATACCAATGAGGGTCCCAGACATGTCGTCCGCCACATCTGAAGAAAGAACACACTTTAAAATGAGGGAGTAGTCAATCTAACTACACACCGCGAGTCAATGAGAGCCATACTTGTAAAAGACAAGGATGGTCAAATCGTTCAGAGCAAAGGTGACCATTCGCATTGCAAACCCACAACAAACTCGCTAGGAACATAAGACTGCGTGGCTGCAGATCACGTGGACTTATGGGGCTCTATTTAGGATTGTTGCCTTTTCTTGGCCTTCACTGAATGGTACAAGGTGCAACAATGAAATCAATCCAAATACGGAAGAAGAAATACATATCGCTAAATACGGACTCCAATTTTGAATTTTGAATTTCGATATTCCACATACCCACATGTTCGAGATGACACCCGTTGAGGGCTTTGATGTCATCACTCGAGAGATAGACAGGGCCGCGCGCCGGCAGAATATGATTGGGAAAGATACAAGGACACTTCTTTACAAATGTTTGTCCCATGCTACCTAAAGCTGTCGGAGCCCTATGATAAATCCTAAACCGGAATAGCACAGACTTGATGTCAATCCCACATGTAGGCCTGACATTGCTACAACTTATCAGAATGCCAGTAATTCTCAAAGTATGACATCTATGATACAAAATTGTATGGGCTTAACGGTTGAATAATCGACACAAGCATGTCAGAAACACTTAGGACTATTTTGGGGCAAACCTCATTGATGAACAGTCATGTAAACAGCAAGGAACTTGGACTATGCACTAAAAATAGACCAAAGAAATTAGGTCATGATATTGAAAGTGGTCACTGGTCAGGCCAAGGGAAATAATTTCTGTTTTATTCAGTATGTGGCAACGCACAGGGTTTTTTTATTCAAAAAGGTGGCTCCTCATGATTGAATATGAGTCACAGTGCCACCTGGTCCTACCAACTTTCATAGACCATTCGCATTCTGCCATTCTGTTCGAAGAGGTGCCATGAGCACCAGGCAGACAGGTCTTAAATGTTTAAGGGCTTGATGGCATCACCAATCGGGTAGAGTGACACACAACCCTTGCCCACCCCCGGTCTTATCCATACTACAGAAGAAGGCCCTTGACCTGGAAAATGATCAATTCTAAAACAAAGACAATTTTGGCCAATTACGTGTAATAATAATAGAGCCATTTTGATGCTGGCGAAGCAGTGGAGCCACTTGCAGATCCTTGCAGTCAGAGAGGCGCGAGAGGTGGCTGTTCGATCATGACTCTTGTTATCCTCAACGTCTTCCACAGACCGAGGCGCTGACATCTGTGATTTGTGCGAAGACATATATTGCACTGTACAAATGCACACTGTTAGACTGTACAAAATGTACAGGAAGAGTTAGATTTGACAATTGCGATTCAAATGGAAAAAAAACAAACTAACACAGACCAATATCCCATCGAAGTAAGACTATTTCTCTTCCACACTATATTACTGATAAACTGAACTGGAAAACAATACTAATTGATGCATAATTAAGACATATTCAAGCGAAATTTCGAGAGAAAAGTCAAATATCCCACCTTCGTCGGCCATGATGAATTCATACTCCAAAACACATGACGTCATCAAAACAGGTGTACTTGGTGTACTTCATAGCGGTCGTTTCGCTCCCTGACCCTTTCGCCCCAGTCGTTTCGTTCTTGATATAACTTTATTGAAAGACTCTGAAATGACTCTGAAAAAATAACTTGGAATGAATGCTGCTGCGGTGCCAGACACTCCGGACGCCGTTCACCCCAACACCCTTTGAGACAGTATGAATAGGTTGACGAAATGGACTTGCCTGGGACTTTTTGTTGGATTGAGAAAGTACCCCGGGAAAGAAAGCCGAGATGTGCTTTTCTATTGTCAAATTCGTTTGGCCATCTTCTGTGTGATCTTTGGCAGGTCACTTGTCTTTCTTTATCATTCGTCAGTCATCAAGAGTATGATCTTGAGAAAGTATTTTCTTGTAGTCATTACGAGTGAGATCAGGGCCGGGTAGGCCCTAAAGCCTCTTGTCTATCTTGTGGTCCAGCAGGGGCATTCAATCTTGACACATATCTAATGGGCTTTAGAACTTGTGATCTCGGGTAGGTCACTAACTGTACAATTCATTGATTGGTCATCTAGTGTGTGACTTCAGGCACTATTAAAGTGACTTGTCCATCTTATTGGTGGGTCCAACTCGACTCGAATATAAGTCCTTGATTCAGCCTTGTCTTGGTTTTTACAAGTCGTCTAGTATAAGGCCTATAAGCCTACAGTGTGACATCGGGCAAGTAATTTGGCTATCTATTAATTGGTCACATGCGTCATCTTGGAATATTGGGCAAGTCATTTGTCTGTTTTGTGATCAAGACCTCAGGCAATTCACTTGTCTATTTTATTGATTGGCTGGCATTTTGAATTTTGGATTTGCACAAGTCACTCTATACATGTGTATCTAGTCAAATAAAATATCAAGCAAGTTAACTTTTATCCCAGTGTATTTGTCATCTAGAGGGATATTGTGGGCTAGTCACTTGACTATCCCGACATTGACTATTCATCTGGGGTTTGGATATCACCATCCTCGCACCAGTTATTTTCAATATCCCGGTCGCCTTTCGATGAAAGACACATCTAAAGCGAAGTTGGTTGGTGATTGTGGCAGAGATTGCCCAAGACGAAATATTGTGTAAGCACCAGGGTAAATCCCGCAACAGTGTCCCCTGCACCATGATGATTTACCACAGAAATTCTGGCCGGCAGACATCAATGTCGAGGAAAAACCATTCGAAAGGCAGTTTAGCGTGTAGTATAGGTAGATTGAAGGAGAAGAAGTGTAAGCCTTTAAACAAGTCATAATATTCCAATGTCAAAAGGTCAAACAAAACTCCTCAACATATTTTACACCTCGTGGTATAAGAATAAAGCTTTGTCTTCAATTGTTTTCTAAATTATGGCACGCGCCACGGTCTTCAAGGGAGCGCCAAAAGGGGCTAATGCTTTGGGACTTTTCCGCTGACCGGCACGTGACGAGATGACTTACATTTGAGCATGAATAGATGTATAAGTACGATCAAGATGATTATTCTTATGATCGTTCCAGACCAGAACAGATCGCAGAACTATTTGCCTTTGTCCCGATTGCCAATGGCACGAAGTCGTCCCCTCATTTTGTTCGCCAAAATCGTGAAGCACCTCAATGACCGCGCCTATTCTCACGACGATCCTTAATGTATTTTACATTCAAACTACTGGCTATTCTTACGACGATCATTTTCACCTCAGAGCCTTAATCCTAACCCTAAGGCTTACCCTGACCCTAACCCTCATTCCTGGCACTAACCCTAACCCAAACCCTTTCCTTACGCTAGTCTTATCTCCCTAATCGTTTTGACCAGTCGTAAGAATAGCCACATTGCCCCTCAATACCAGAGTCAGTCGTGTGCTCTTCCCTTGTTCATCAGTTTTGCTGAGTGTTGAACTGAAGTTCGGAATGATTCCCTACCCCCCGGATTATCCTTTGGCCGGCCCACATTGCCCTCGCAATGCCAAGACCAGAACCTTTGTGCAGACGTGGCATCACCCATTTACATGTACATGTATAGTTCGTTTAATATTTTAGGTTTCACTTCAGATTGTAATGAGATCTCCACTTCAGATAGATTGTGCCATCTTATAGGTTAGCTCTTACTAACATTATTGCGTGAGACCTTCTCTTTGAGTGGAGTGTGGGAACTTGGAGTGTAGGTCGCACTGAAGTTAAAGCAGTGGGATCTTCACTTCAGATAGATTGTGCCATCTTAAAGGGTAGCTCTTACTAACATTATTGCGTGAGACCTTCCCTTTGAGTGGAGTTTGGGAACTTGGAGTGTAGGTCGTACTGAAGTTAAAGCAGTGGAGTCTTCACTTCAGGTAGATTTTGCCATCTTATAGGTTAGCTCTTACTAACATTATTGCGTGAGACCTTCTCTTTGAGTGGAGTGTGGGAACTTGGAGTGTAGGTCGCACTGAAGTTAAAGCAGTGGGGTCTTCACTTCAGGTAGATTGTGTCATCTTAAAGGGTAGCTCTTACTAACGTTATTGCGTGAGACCTTCTCTTTGAGTGGAGTTTGGGAACTTGGAGTGTAGGTCGCACTGAAGTTAAAGCAGTGGGGTCTTCACTTCAGGTAGATTGTGCCATCTTAAAGGGTAGCTCTTACTAACATTATTGCGTGAGACCTTCTCTTTCAGTGGAGTTTGGGAACTTGGAGTGCAGGTCGCACTGAAGTTAAAGCAGTGGGGTCTTCACTTCAGGTAGATTGTGCCATCTTAAAGGGTAGCTCTTACTAACGTTATTGCGTGAGACCTTCTCTTTGAGTGGAGTTTGGGAACTTGGAGTGCAGGTCGCACTGAAGTTAAAGCAGTGGGGTCTTCACTTCAGGTAGATTGTGCCATCTTAAAGGGTAGCTCTTACTAACGTTATTGCGTGAGACCTTCTCTTTGAGTGGAGTTTGAGAACTTGGAGTGTAGGTCGCACTGAAGTTAACGCAGTGGGATCTTCACTTCAGGTAGATTGTGCCATCTTAAAAGGTAGCTCTTACTAACATTATTGCGTGAGACCTTCTCTTTGAGTGGAGTTTGGGAACTTCGAGTGAGGTCGTACTGAAGTTAAAGCAGTGGAGCCTTCACTTCAGGTAGATTTTGCCATCTTAAAGGGTAGCTCTTACTAACGTTATTGCGTGAGACCTTCTCTTTGAGTGGAGTTTGGGAACTTGGAGTGTAGGTCGCACTGAAGTTAAAGCAGTGGAGCCTTCACTTCAGGTAGATTGTGCCATCTTAAAGGGTAGCTCTTACTAACATTATTGCGTGAGACCTTCTCTTCGAGTGGAGTTTGGGAACTTGGAGTGTAGGTCGCACTGAAGTTAAAGCAGTGGAGTCTTCACTTCAGGTAGATTTTGCCATCTTAAAGGGTAGCTCTTACTAACGTTATTGCGTGAGACCTTCTCTTTCAGTGGAGTTTGGGAACTTGGAGTGCAGGTCGCACTGAAGTTAAAGCAGTGGGGTCTTCACTTCAGGTAGATTGTGCCATCTTAAAGGGTAGCTCTTACTAACGTTATTGCGTGAGACCTTCTCTTTGAGTGGAGTTTGAGAACTTGGAGTGTAGGTCGCACTGAAGTTAACGCAGTGGGATCTTCACTTCAGGTAGATTGTGCCATCTTAAAAGGTAGCTCTTACTAACATTATTGCGTGAGACCTTCTCTTTGAGTGGAGTTTGGGAACTTCGAGTGAGGTCGTACTGAAGTTAAAGCAGTGGAGCCTTCACTTCAGGTAGATTGTGCCATCTTAAAGGGTAGCTCTTACTAACGTTATTGCGTGAGACCTTCTCTTTGAGTGGAGTTTGGGAACTTGGAGTGTAGGTCGTACTGAAGTTAAAGCAGTGGAGTCTTCACTTCAGGTAGATTTTGCCATCTTAAAGGGTAGCTCTTACTAACGTTATTGCGTGAGACCTTCTCTTTGAGTGGAGTTTGGGAACTTGGAGTGCAGGTCGCACTGAAGTTAAAGCAGTGGGGTCTTCACTTCAGGTAGATTGTGCCATCTTAAAGGGTAGCTCTTACTAACGTTATTGCGTGAGACCTTCTCTTTGAGTGGAGTTTGGGAACTTGGAGTGTAGGTCGCACTGAAGTTAAAGCAGTGGGGTCTTCACTTCAGATAGATTGTGCCATCTTAAAGGCTAGCTCTTACTAACGTTATTGCGTGAGACCTTCTCTTCGAGTGGAGTGTGGGAACTTGGAGTGTAGGTCGCACTGAAGTTAAAGCAGTGGGGTCTTCACTTCAGATAGATTGTGCCATCTTAAAGGGTAGCTCTTACTAACGTTATTGCGTGAGACCTTCTCTTTGAGTGGAGTTTGGGAACTTGGAGTGCAGGTCGCACTGAAGTTAAAGCAGTGGGGTCTTCACTTCAGATAGATTGTGCCATCTTAAAGGGTAGCTCTTACTAACGTTATTGCGTGAGACCTTCTCTTTGAGTGGAGTTTGGGAACTTGGAGTGTAGGTCGCACTGAAGTTAAAGCAGTGGGGTCTTCACTTCAGATAGATTGTGCCATCTTAAAGGGTAGCTCTTACTAACATTATTGCGTGAGACCTTCTCTTTGAGTGGAGTTTGGGAACTTGGAGTGTAGGTCGCACTGAAGTTAAAGCAGTGGGATCTCCACTTCAGATAGATTGTGCCATCTTAAAGGGTAGCTCTTACTAACGTTATTGCGTAAGACCTTCTCTTTGAGTGGAGTGTGGGAACTTGGCCCTGCGGTTTGATCTAAACAGCAGACTCCCAGGGAGCGAAACGAGTGGGGGCGAAAAAGCCAGGGAGCGAAACGACCGGATACCGCAGCCAGCCAGCTGACCAGAATCTTCTTCGAAAGGGCATCATTTCTACCTCGCTGCTCCCCGAATTTACGATATTTTTGCTCCAATTTTCGTCTGCTTATATTGTAAGTTACATTCAATGAGAAAAAGTCAGTCACACACTGTTGGCCTGGATTAGATCAAACGGATGAGAGTGTGAACCTAAAAAAGGTCAAGTCCCAAAATGTTATAATTATAGGCCTATCATCATCATGCTAGCCTATAGGCCTACAGTCTTGATGCTGAGAGTGAGAGTCAGGAGAAAAATTCCCATCGAGAAAAAGGCTTGGGCATGATAGGGCCGCTGGATGATGAAAGAAAATGACGTAACAAATGTCCAATGACGGTAGCTATATCGTATGTGGCCCTGTTTCTTAATCAGCAATGGAGTGTGCGTGCCAAGCAGCCATAAGTCGCAACTGTCCACTGACCACTTGGTCTCAGCCCAGCACTCTTATCATGGAGGTATTAATACCTCCATGACTCTATCAAGCCTCATATGCTCATGAAGAATGCACTGCCACTTTTTTGCTCTCATTTCGTGAATGTCTCCTTCCTTTTTCAGACTTCCTAATGACTGCCACCGACGTTGGCTTGAAAGCGCTGAAGGCCTTGTGTTTTGATGGTGAATCTTGAGCACAGTGGCTTTCTACGTGGACGATCGATACCTCAGCCTTGAGGATATCGACTTTGTGACTAATGTGACCCTTGACATAGAGCACTTCCTGTCAAACAGTCTCACCAAAAGGTAGGCCACGATTCCGTGTTAAAAAAGAATAAGGAGACAATATGGCCACCCGATAAATTATGAGCCTGATCGTGTCAAACTGAAAATAAGTTGTAGAATGAGTTGGATGAGGAGTCTCGTGGCCGAGTGGTTAAAACGACTGACGACTAGGCAGTAGAAACCAGGTTTGTATTTTTGGATGAGTGGCATTCAAGGAACAAAAGTTCCTGGCTCTTCACAACATAACAAGTTTGAGGCTCAACATGAGGGTCTGTTGGGATGAGCTGAGGCCCCATATACCAGAGTGTCTATGCCAGGGCTAGTAAAAGATTCCACAGACTCTATTTGATGACAGTGATTATAACTATCTATTTCCTTTCAGAGTCCTGATCTTTCCGCCGATAGACAGCTTCCACCGTCTGCTCATCCACAAGGTCATCGAAGACTTCCCGAGCTTGAAGAGTTTCTCTATTGGTGAGGGAGACAGCAGACGCACAACTGTTTGCTTGAAGAGTATACTAAGGTGAGAAGGAAAAGCTTTTGTTGCAGAAGCCTTTAAGTTTAATACATGTACAGTGGAACTTCCCATAGCTGACACCTCTCTATTAAGGACACTAATTGGGTCCCATATTGGTCATTTCAATTGACATAGACTGTAATCTGGACATCTCTCAACTAAGGACGGTACCTGCCAGTCTCAAGACTGTTTACCTGCCAGTCCCAAGACTGTTTTTAAAGCTGTATGTGATACATGTAGAAACCTTATTTTGTGCTTTCCAGGTTTAGTGACGAGGAAATGGCCCAGTCGTATGGTCCAAATAAAATTAAGGCGGCAAGAGGAAGGGGACGCGCAAGGAGATATGATGCTTTCGAGGACAGAGATTGTGATGGAGGTCAGTGCTTGAGCATCCTTAACCTCAGAGTCATATACTCCCTTTAAACGTGGCTGAGGTATATCCCCTATATCCCATGAACGATTCCATACTCATATTCTCATTGGTTTCATTCTCAGACAAACTAAGACTTTGTGTAGGCATGCATTACACAGTGGTTCATTTGATATTTTCTCTTCTAGAACGAGACAGTTACCAACCTCCAAGGTCATCACACTGGCAGCCAAGGTCTGGAGACTGCCATGACTGGAGAGAAGGCCGGAGTTCACCGTTCCAGCCGCTGAGGCCTGGTGACTTGAATGAGACGAGAGATGACAGAGTATCGCCGAGTGGGAGGTCAGCTCGGAACGGACCATCATCGGGCAGTGCCATCTCATCGCGATCAAGAACAAGTGACAATAGTTACAACAGTGGGATCACCTCTGAGAAGAAAAAGTTTGTATCATTCAAATATTATCATCATCATCAGCAATTTGATCCCTGTTGATCTTTGCCTAAATCAAAATGTTTCTTGCTGTCACCGAAGGTAATCAACAGCTTAGATAACTAAAATGTCATATGTTCAGGCCAGTTGGACATGAACCAACCAACCATGCTTCCATTCGTTCATTGTTTGTTCTTTATCCCCCTTGCAGCTCAGTGTCTCACTAAGAAATCATTGGTAGAATCCACTTCGACTCATGTCCTTCTATATTCCTTTGTCTTCAGATCGCGGCAACGTCGCCCTGAAATGCAAGTCTACGTTCCGAGGGGAAGACGTCAGTTGGGTGCGTCTGGATCTTCACAGACGAGGGATACTGAGGATGAACCTGCCAGGAGAGGAAGTGATGAAAGTCCATCGAATCAAGACGAGAATAGCTCTCGACCTGGTTCTGCATCAACATCTAGGGGGCGCCGTGTTCGGGCCGGCGCAGAACCTTACGTCCCGAGAGCGCGCCGGATGCAGTATCACATGTCGGCAGCCGATAACGAAAACAATGAAAATATGTGCAAGCAGCTTTTGTTGAGTCAAGGTGGTGGCAATCCAGATGACGATGATATTGGTGCGATTGCTCCTCCAGCTCCTCCTAGTGATCATTATGATAATGATGCTCTGGCGATGGATGTACAAACAGACAACGTCTCTTGTAAACAAACTGAATGCTTTGATTCGTGGGATAAGTCTAGTGTGCTCAATCAAGAAGAATTCATGTTGAAGGAAAATGTCAAAAGCTCTTTTCAGAACAAACGAAAAAAAAGCAGTCGCTCTGACCAAAGACCTGAAAACACTGATGCTCAATTTAGAAATAGTCGAAACGATGAATCTGTTTTGCAGAGTGAACAGTTTGATGATTTCTCAGGTGCGTATGATGCCGATCCTATAGAAAGTGACAGGTGTGCTGGTACCGGGTTTATAGAAAGTGACATGTTTGCTGATAATGGTCCTAGAGAAAATGAGAGGTACGCTGCTTCTCCAACTAGTACAGGTCCCGCCAGTGATTCTTGTACCGATATCCAGAACAGAACTGTCAGAGAATTAAAAGATGAAACTCAACTAAACGAAAGTTCAGATGAAGAAGCATCATGGGAGATGGCAGCCGAGTCATTCGGCGTTAAATTTAAACGATCTCCCGAAGCTCTCGCCGACTTGCATGAAATGGAGTCCGAGATCTTGCCACAAAGTTCACGGAATAAAGCAGAGAAATGTGCGGAAGGTTTCTCTACTACAAATTCTCTGGTTGAAGGGGTTGGGCCAAATAGTCCTGAAACGAGCTTTGAAATTCCTAGGAAGGATGGCTCTGAAACTGAAATTGTCGGTATAAACTGCCCTGAAGGTGTCCAAAAATCAGTTCAAAGCTCTGATCAATCGGTTTCGGAAGATATTGTCAATGTGTCTGTATTGTCAAGTAAAGCTGCAGAAGCTAGGTCCAGTGGCCTTGAATCTGTGGTCAAGAGATTGGATTCTGACTGTGATGAATTTGAATCTGAGCAAAAGGGGATTAAATATGTCCCTGATGATAATCAAAATCTTCCTGGCGATGAATTCAAGGAAAAATACAAAATATCTGACGAACTGATTACTGAGATGAAATCGGAGATTGTTGCTTGTGATAGTATTAAGAATGAAGTTACCTTGTGTTCAAGTCAGAGTGATTTAGTCTTAACGACTGACGAGAAGGCTGGAGCTACACAATGTTGCAGTCAGACTGTAACTGATGTGGTCTCGATGCCTGACACAAATATAGATACAGTGACGAGTTCTGTTATGGATCATTCTTCTTTGGAAGTTGATAAAGCTAAGGATTTGCCCGTATCTGCAGACTTGCCCGTATCTGACTTGCCCGAATGTGAGGATTTGCCCGTGTCCTTGTCCGTATCTGAGATAGATGGAGCAGAAACTGCACCTTATTCAGAAGAGATTCCTAATACACAGGATTCTGATAATGTCAAAACACCCGAAGGTGCTGGCTCTATTGGAGAACTCAGTGATTCTGGCATGTCGGCAAATCGCCTCAAAGTCAAGGGAGACGATGTAATGCCTGTTGAGCCTGAGTGTGATCCGCATTCTAAGGCAACACGAAACAGTCGGGGAAAGTCTGCTGATGTTGGTAGAACTCGTGATGAGGATGCTGGCTCCGTCAATGCAGATGACGAGGATTCTTGGGATGCGTTGTTTGATGACAGCGGCGAATGTCTCGACAGTCACTTGATGGATGAGGTAACTATTTTTTAACTATTTGATCTTTGATTGTCCTTTGAATAATCCACATTCTGCAGCTGGTCCTTCATCTGGGTCAGTTCTCGTCTGCTTTTGCTGAATCAATTAATGTGTGTTTTCAAATCTCCGTCTCGATCTGACGGATGCAAAGTTCTGCAAAGTTCTAAAATTGGCCAGCGTTTTGTTTCCAGCTGGCGCGGGCGGTTGGCGAAGTGAAAGTCGAGAAACCGGGCCATGACTACAGTGAATTTTCACCAAAAGATCTGGATGGAGATTATGAAGGTGGGTAGAGAAGTGCAAACTTCAAATGGAACTTTATGAAGAAAAAGCTGTTGTCATGAACGACGACATTTCAACGGTACCAATGTTTTTTTAAATTGTTTGGTGATTTGCAAGATGACTTTCTATCCTCTAAGTGTCTTTATTCATCCTGAAGATAGGTTATTCTTGCACTTGGGGCAGCGGTAGCGCAGTGGAAGAGAGTCGGCCTCAGGAGGTCGTGGGTTCGACTCCCGGCCGAGTCACTCCTTGGTTCCCCGACTGGTCAAGTTCAAGTGAGCGCCTTCTGGTTGCTCCTTGAAACCCCTGATTGATTTCTGTGGAGACCGGGGTAATAATTTGATATCCCACAGCGCTTTAACAGTTACGCTACTGAGGAGCGCTATATAAATGCGTCACATTATTATTATTATTGTTATTTCCAGCGTACACTCATCTTGTTGAGATTTACGACTTCCCGTCTGAACTCCTCACAAGAGATCTGATAGCGATTTTCAGAGATTTCACGTAAGTTGATCGTCACGTCGTGTGACTGAGCTCTCGTGTCAATGTTTCAGTGCCGAGGAGCAGCATCTTCTATGGATGACTTTCTTACCAAGTTGATCATTCAAGCCATGATCGGTGTGTGCGTCAGTAATAACTGGGGTGAAATACAGTAGAACCTCTCTATTACGGACACCCTCAGGACTGACAAGTGATGTCCTTAATAGAGAGGTGTCCTGATAAGAGAGGTCAAATTGAATGGAAACAACCAATTTGGGACTAAAACTAGTGTCCTTAATAGAGAGGTTGTCCTTAATAGAGAGGTGTCCGCTAAGGGAGGTTCCACTGTACTTCAAAGGGTTGGCTTGATTCTTCTCATTAATGTATGTATTGGCCCAGAAACCAGTCATTGATTTCTTTTTCTTTTTCAGGTCGCGAGGGTTTGACATTAAGTGGGTGGATGATACGCATGCAGTTGGTGTCTTCTCAAGTACCATTGCCGGTAAGATGAGAGACGTCTATATTCTTAGAAAAACTGAAAACTTTTCATTTTGTCGACGCTATCTGCACGTGTTGAAAAGCTCTCTGGTGTGCCCACCAGAGGTTCTTGGCCATCAATGTACCCGACCAAAAGTTTGCGGTGATGAGTTGTTTTCAAAGTCGTGTTTGTTTTGCAGCGAAGGATGCACTCACCCTGAAACACCCGTTACTCAAAGTCCGTCCAATCAGCGAGGCCACTCGCCAGACCAAGCTCAAAGCTAAGAGATGTTCAGGTAAATAAGAAACCTTCTGGTTCACGTGAACACCTTCATAGATCAATAAAAACCCAAATTTAAAAACTGAACAGTAGTTCACCTATGAGAGCCCCAAACTTACTTACTTACTTAGGACCCTTCGTGCCCTAGGTGGCACATGGGGCGTTCCCCAGGGTCCTCCACTCAAGTCTGTTGGCTGCTCGCTGTCTGGCTGCCTCCCACGTTAGGCCCTTCTCTTGAAGTTCCTTTGCCATGGAACGCCGCCAGGTCTCTCTTGGTCTGCCTCTATTCCGTCTCCCTTGTGGTGTCCATGTGAGTGCTCTCCTTGGCAATGCGTTTGCAGGCATTCGGAGCACATGGCCCAACCATTGCCATCTTCGTTCCTTCACCAATTCTGATATGGGCTTCAGGTTAGCGTCTCTCAGTAGGTCTTCGTTACTGATTGTCCTTGGCCAGTAGATGCCTCGGATTCTCCTCAGGCACTTCGTTTGGAAAGTGTCCAGTTTCTTTCTCTAAGATGACCAAGAAGATCAACAAGAAACTGAGCCCCAAACAATACAGACATAATGTTTACAAATAGACACTTGTATTGGTTCTCCTGTTTTCTAACAAGAACCTGTCTTATTTCAGAATTCATGCTCCCATATAAGCCACGTCCAGAGACGAATGCCTCATGTGCCCGCCGCCTAGTGACAGGAGCTCTGGGTCTGAACACACGCGTGAGCAGGGAACAGCGGGAACAGGAACGTAAACAACTAAAAGATGCGCGGGAAAAGAAACGTCTGGCGGCAAAGCAGAAACAGGATGCTTGGGACGGGACAATTGATAAATGTGCCATGGATGAGACGTGACCATTAGTTGCTCATCATCATTCTTCTTGTTCTGCGTTCAGCATCTTTGAGATGCACACGAGACTGTCAGTCCATCTCCTGTCCTAGAGAGATCCACGTAGGTGGTGTAGTGCTTAGAATGCTGGACTTCTGACCGAGAGGTTGTGAGTTTCGAATCACTCCTCGGGCACTTATTTCCTTCCTGTTCGATGGTGAAGCGAGGACTTGGTATAGTAGATGCTCTTAACACCCCTGGATCATTCGGGGATGCCAAAAGCACTTTGAGTGGGATTGACGGGGAAATGCTCTACCTAACCTTCTAACTGTCATTTGACACAGGAGTAGGTGTTAAAAGATTGTAGAAATAATATGTAGTTATTATTTATTGCCAAGGATTATAGTTTTACCAACTAAAGATATATTCAGCCAATTCAATGCCAATGGATTGTAGGGCGCGCAGACTGTTTTATCAGGACTATTTACTGGATGTTTCTGACAAGTGGGGGCAAGGTACACTGTTGTCACAGTCCAATTTTAAAATGAGAAACAGCTAGTAAATGTAGAGCATGAATCAGATTTCAAGGTTGCATGAATACAACGTGTGCATGCTTTGTCTTGACGTCTCTGGTGCCAAGCGAGAGACTTTTTCTTTAAAGCGCAAATGCATTTTACAGTTCCTAGTACAATAGATTTTAAACTTTAATTAAAAGTGTCCATTTTGTTAGTATTTATTTTGTTCGTTGTAAATAAGATTCATGACTTCTTAAATAAAAGAACTTGTCTCAGAGAAGCTGTAGTTTTGTTCTCTCTATTCATGATCATAGATATCGCAAGGGGATGAACTCCCCTGATCGACCGTCAGAAGGGCTGTTGATATGGCAAGGAGATGAACTCCCCCTGATCTACCGTCAGAAGGGCTGTTGATATGGCAAGGGGATGCCCTTCCATGGAAAATGAGGCTTAGCATACATGTACCGATCCACCGTCGTTGATCCATCCTTCACCGCCGATAACTCCCCCTGATCGGCCGTCAGAAGGGCGGTTACTTTATCGGTAGTCTCCCTGCATTCCCTTCCTTTCCCACGCGACAACACTAACATTACACTCACTCGTGGTTGTCGCACGAGACACGCACTGAAAGCCATCATAATTGAAGACCAGGTGTTCAATGAGTAACGGTTCCAGGGATGCTGACCTGACCCAAATGCACAGTGCATGTTGTATAGAAGAAGGGTAACCTGATCCGGAGGTTGGCACGATCAATTCAGGCCGTCATTCAATTTTATTTGTGTCGAGCAATTTGATTGGCCACTCGTTTATGATGGTGTGTTCGATGGATTTCCTGGCCCTTGATGTCGGCGGTGAATGGAGGAGACTTTAGGACTGATATTCACCGCTGATAAGTTGGCAAGACATGTACTCCACAATCATTCACTTCTATAGAATCACTGCTAGCGCTAGAGGTTCTCGCAGTGCATCGGCCGTGTCCACTAGAATTGCTATAAAGTCCAGAAACGGCCTTATGAATATTTTTTGGCAAACAGAAGTATTCTTATCAAATCAAACCTGTGAGATGACAATAAAAGAAGAGAAAACTTCATCTAATTATTCTCCTTTATTTCATGCCATAATTTACAAAACTGATAAAATTGTATATTCTGTTTGAAGAAGAGCGTGTGCTCAAAGGGTTAACCACACACAACCTCACTAACACTCGCATCGTACGGGCAGACAACCTATACACTCGCTTATTTTCGTTAGTTTGAAAATTAAACTTGAATTTGAGAATTACCATTAATGAAAACATGTGCCAAATATAAATTTCAGTGCTGTTGCGTAAACTGATATACAAATACTATTCATGCCAGGTTTCATGGAGTTTGCATGCATAATAACCTCTCTATGGCTGTGTTTAACTACCTGTGAGTCGTAAACAATGCTTACAAATGAACTAGGTCTTTAAGAGCGACATTCCTCAGACATTCTAGCCCGTTTTCCCCCATACATCAATCATACTGAAACAAGAATTTTCTTCAAATAAAACGAAACCTATTAGCCAACTACATTCAATGTCTACTAGGGAAAATACATTCTTGGATAAATATTCAAACATGTACCTTTATTAGCCTAAAATGCAAAGACTTACTGTACAAAATATTCAAACATTTCTGGCCTACAAGACAAGATTTTGCAAACAAATAAGGTAATGTTATACATAGTGGCCCCAGTACAATCCTGGACTAGATGTGCAGAAACTGCCAGCTGTTCTTCACACCGTTATAGGAGCTATAACTACAGCATCTGTGTGTAGAAATGTGTACTACCAGCTGTTCTTCACACCGTTATAGGAGCTATAACTACAGCATCTGTGTGTAGAAATGTGTACTACCAGCTGTTCTTCACACCGTTATAGGAGCTATAACTACAGCATCTGTGTGTAGAAATGAGTACTACCAGCTGTTCTTCACACCGTTATAGGAGCTATAACTACAGCATCTGTGTGTAGAAATGAGTACTACCAGCTGTTCTTCACACCGTTATAGGAGCTATAACTACAGCATCTGTGTGTAGAAATTTGTACTACCAGCTGTTTCCTACACTGTAAGGAATCTAATTGTACCAGGGCTAGAACTGTACCACTTTACCCTACATTGCATGTCACTTTCTTTTCTATCCATTGTTTCTCAGAATGTAACTCATGCGGAAGAAATATGGGGCAGTTTACGAACAGGTCTATCTCCCTCAGTGAATACACGCATGGAACCAATGTTTCATGTCGCTTTCTCCAGATGAACATCGGAGAAACAACGGACAGAAACTGAGATAAGCAAACGCAGTATCATATAATTCAATGCAAACTTTATATAAGAATATGAAAATCAAACACCCCTCGATATAAAATCTACTGATTTTGTGCTTATCTCTAACTAAATCAGACGCAAAAAGATAAAATAAATACCAGCTATCTTTTTCACTCAAATTATGTGCAGCTTGCTTTTGACACTAAGATTGATCATGTTTTTAATCGGTATTAGAGATGTGGAGAAATCCAATGTTACTGACTTCGCAAGCGCTTCTCTTTCACCAGAGTCACATCAACGACGTCCACGACGTACATGTCACAAAACAACGCAGTTGATTGCCTAATTATGCCACTTTCTCCACCTCCCTGCCGCTACTCGATACAGACTAGTTGCTCAATCAAAACAGCTACATCTGAAAAATGTCAAATCTAGCAACATGCCCTACTCATTCCAAGCCTTTCAATTACATGGAGACCTCTACACCCTGTATTTTTTTAGCCTATTTTGGGGACATGTTTTTATTTCTTTTTAGCTTAATTTGGGGACATTTCGTCGTGCCAATTTGCCTGAACATTGACGTCCTTATTGACTGACATTGTCACGTGCACCTGAAAACTCATAATTTTAGGATGAAAAGTATCAAATTAGGCCATTTAGGATGATATTTGGTCATTTAAGGTGTCAAAAACGCTTCAGGGGTCAAATTACACCTTTAAAAAAAAAAAAAAAAATTTTTTTTTTTTTTCTATTTTTGGGACATTTTTCTATTTTTGGGACATTTTCAGGGCCTAATTTGGGGACATGCCAAATTTCCTACACCGTATAGCGGTGTGAAAATGATGTAATCGAAAGGCCTGCATTCTACCTCCTTGCTAAGTAGCTTTTTGAGACAAAATTATGTTCTAAATCCACAAGGTACAACAGCACACAAAATGTCAATTATATGATGAACAATAAAAGGTTGCGCGTTTGGTATTGATATCACCATTCATAGTTTACATAACAATGCTACCTTCATTCAGTAAAAATGCCCAGTTCTATATAGGCCTACCCCAGAAATACTTAGAGATCTTATAAGAAGGGCTTAGAGAATGCATTCCGGCAAGCCTACTGTAAGGGATCTAACAGGACATTGAACCGGTTGTCCCCAGCATATTTCCGAGGGGCTAAAATCATCAAGACACAGATCCAGAGAGATGAAGTTTTCAAACAGTTTTTTTCAGTAAAAGAACAACACTGTATTTGACATTATGCCCCCGCCCCCGCCCTCTCCAACGTCTGGGATCCGTGCTCGTGACATCACAACATCACATACCATTCGTCATACATATCAAAATCTAGAGAAAAATACCAGTAATCCATTGATAAGCCCCAGGAGGGAATTGTCAAAATAAGACATATTTACGAAACACCCCAAATTATTTGAAATTGTTCTGACTAGATTTGCACATTGAAATAAAATGTTTTCGTGGTGAAAATCACACCACTCTAGCACTTCACTGTTTTGCAATAAGAAACCCAAAATAGAATTATCTGAAAATCAACATTTGTATCACACCATAATTTCTAAACAGGCATACCGTAGGCCTTCTATTTCATATCTAAAATTGTTCCCACAAATATTACTTCCCTTCTATCTATTTCATAACCGACCTGTAACTGGACAGGTGACATACCAATACATTCATCCCATTCAGTATCTTTGTACATTTCATACATGTTGTGATCAGTCGGGCAAAGACCCATCCTTGACAGAGAAATCGTAGCCTGATCAAGCTATCGCCAGCCAATCAGTCTGCGTTTGCCTCGAGGCCTACTACACCTGACTAATGATTGAGAAGTTTATATTTAAAACAACTGTATAAAGTCAACAACTGAGGCTTCTATCATTATAGGACAGACAAACTTATTTATCTCAAACTGACGTTTTCTTCAACAATTATAAACTCCACCAGAGTGATTTAGTAAAAGAAGCGATGATTTGCCGCTTGAGTTTGGTATATTTTGATTGCCATGTACAGCAGCATTCGCCCTCTGTTGAAGAATCAAGCCTTACGAAAATAACATTTTAAAGTCTTCCTCATATAGAGCTGCTCCTCATAGTGAAGGGTACAACAGGCATACGACACATTTGTCTTAAAGTGAACGTTGTACAAGCAATACAATGCTCCCGCATCAGTCGGTATCAGAGCAACTGATGCATCATCAAGTGAGGTGCTGATAGGAACCATCACAGGCCCTATTGCCCACATGTTCATCAGGCCAGCTTACTGATCTTCACCAGACTTATAAACAGGAAATGACAAGGTTCATCTTCACCACCCGAGAAAATGTAAAAAGACAGCCGAGATGCTGGTTGTGCGAAATCCCCTTTAACATCAGACACTCAACAGCAGAGAGAAACTGTTCGTCCAGATTTCACCCAAAATTGATGGCCACACTTCAGTCGTGGGGTACAGAATTCAACTGACAGCTGCTTTCACATTTCATACTCCAATACTACAGATATATTGTGAGTGATTATTTCATGAGCACTATAGAGCTGCCTCATAAAGGAATATGAATAACATGTAGACATCTGAGAAATGAAATTTTCAGTCAAAGATCTACTGACACAGGTCCAATTACATTCATAAAACTTCTCTACAATACAATCAGACACGACCAAATGAAACTTTGCAGCAAAACAAATTGGCAACACTTTTTCGCACGGATGAAAGTTATTGTCGTATTTGTTTTGCAACAGAACTTTATACACTGGGCCATCATGGGTTCCAAGTTAAAACCCCCAGCTGTACACACTATCACACGGAGCTACTGCACCAAACTAGCACTAGATCATAGGCATTTATTTATCCCAATATCATGGCCACTCACTACTGAGAAGTAATATACTCTATTTTGAATTCTTTCAATACGGGTCCAGAGTTGATTTAGCAGGGCAGTGGGCCACTGCTCCCGAACTCTAGTCTCAACCTCGTCCCCTGTCCACCCTAACACAGAATGATACCATTGGACTATTCTTGCTGTCTGTATGGCACTGTACGCATGTCTGAAGTGAGTTTATTCAACCTCGATGTGGAACTTGTTTGGCAGCCAACATTCACACAAGACACATTCGTATATTCACAATACACATACCGATATATATAGAGATTTATAATATACACGTATATAATTATAACCCTGGGAATTATAATTTGAAAATATGACATAGTTTATCAACAGTGATTAATACCTGATAGTATTAGAATGGATCAGACACATCACACTTTGACTCTGTTTCCCAACTTGCCAAGAATCAGACTGGCCTTCCAAGTTGACGAGTTGGCCTTTTCTTGTCCACCTTGGGAGAGGAGAAAGTTTTTCAACAAAATCGGGTTTAAAGTTTACCCTTCCCGATCAGAAATAATGTACAGTGGAACCTCCCTTAGCGGACACCTCTCTATTAAGGACAACCTCTCAATTAAGGACACTAGTTTTGGTCCAAAATAGGTTGTTTCCATTCAACTTGACCTCTCTAATCAGGACACCTCTCTATTGAGGACAGCACTTGTCAGTCCCGAGGGTGTCCTTAATAGAGAGGTTCTACTGTAGTTTGATCGAATTCAACCATAAATCCATTGAACAATGGCACTTACGTTTGATGACCTTTTTTCGGCGGAGATCGGGGAAACTCATTCCAAAATCAGAAAACAGGTTCACACTCAGGATACATCTAATCCACTCTATTCATATTGTATAACACATCCCAGATCCTGAACCAGCCAGATGTCAAACAGATGTCCACCAGATGTTTCCCAACACAGCATTGTCTTTTGACCAGTTTCTTAAACGGAGATTGTCAATAGATACGCCTCAGTCCTCATCTGATTCACCGTCGCTGTCGAGAGCCTGCACGGGATGCGGTGGGCTGCTGCGCATATTCTGCGCCATGCGCCGATAGAAGTCCAACCACTCATCGACCATTTGTCGTACGAGGACTGGGCGCCGTGCAATCTTCATCTTGGCCACTAGGTGGCCACCGTCTGTCACGCAACAGTCTAACCATTCTTTGAGAATCGCTTCCTCCTTTCCAATCTGGAGAGGAAGAAAACAAGTTGTTATATACAATGTACTCTGAACAGTAGCTCGTGCCAATCGTCTTTGTTCATGACGTTTCAGTCTACACTATACTTTGTCAAGTGTCTAAATGATCCACAGTCCTGAGGACATACAAGTATCACACAAAGAAGGAATTAGTCATTGACACAGAACACCTCAATGTTGAGAGTTATGCAAGTATCAATTCGTGTCTTGTACCCCCCCCTCCTAAAGGGTACGACACCTTATCACCCTATAACGACATCTTAAGGCTCAAGCATCACCCTTTTTTCACCAATGCTACTTTTTCTTTCGTCAAGACATCACCATCAACAATATATCAGTTATCACTGTCATATAAAGTAACCGAACTAATTTTACTGGGTAAGGCTGTATGTTCGACAAGACATCGACACATTAGCATCCTTATTCTTTCCAGCTTCGCCAAATTTTCACTAAAGGAAAAATAAATACTACTCAAGCATCGGCAAAGATTAGTGGTGATAGCTTAACTACCCTTGAGGAGGGGGGGGGGGGGGGGACAAGAAACGAATTGATACTTGCATTAATCAAAGGTAAGGTCAAAGTACAGGTAAGCTGTTGGTATGAGTTCAGAGAGGCCTAATCTTCATGTGTACAGCCTCAATCAGTCTTTTTCTAATCGTATGTTTAGTATTATGACTTCAACCCAATAGACTGAATGTCACCTGTTATTTTGTTTTCATCGGCTGCTGATTTTGGGTCCTATTGGTGTTTGACCAGGCGTTTAGCAAGTGGTCTGCATGTTTCAGTATTTGACTTGCCGAGGCGATGTGTGAATCTTACCTGAGCTGGAGACAGGAAGTTGACAGGCAGTAGTTTCCCCTCGCTGTCGATGAGTGGTAGATAGGTGATCTGTGTATCGTTGCTGCTCTCGATGTTGGAGCTAGCCCCGATGTTCCGGTCGTTGTCCGTCTCCATGGGAACAAGGGCAGAGAAGTGACCCCTGGTGTAGCCAAGAGCGATGGGAGACTTGTAACAGAAGCTTGCCTCCCAGAGTAATGGCAAATAGACACCTGCAATACAAACACATACATTTGATAAAAGTTCTGGACATTCAGATTAACATTCGTTTTCAACTTTCTAAGGCACCTCTCCTGTGAACAACACAAACTGAGTTTTGTCCCTTCAGAGGTCTCCAGTCACCTCCATTGACAGTCGGAGAGACATACCATCACTCTCGATGACATCAAGATTTCGGATGCTTAAAGCAGGCAGGATAGCTGAAACACTGAAACAGGGGAGGCCACAACACCTGATGCGTTCGACATTAAGAAGAAAACTCAATTACAACCAACGTGTTTTAGAATTGCTGTCCTCACCTTGAAATCGTGCATACCCCAAAGTCTCTCCTCTGAAACTCTTCACAAATTTGACTCCATAGACTATGATCGGCCGGCGCAGAATGTGAGCCAGCGCAAAGATATGCGTCTGCTCAAGTGAAGCACCTGGAATAGAACCGTCAGAATACAGTGTCTGCTCGGTATAAACATGCATCGGAAGATAATATCATGATGGTTAGAGTGTCAGGAGTGGGAGCTCGTCGGTTCAAATCACAGAAAGATCACTCTGAAGAATCCTTGAGCAAGACACCCTCTTCGTCCTTCCTGGATGTCATTAGAAAATGAAAGTTGCAAGTGCCAAGGCAAACATAAGACTCTCATCCAAGTGGACAATAGGTCAATAGCAGAGGAAATGATGAAAAAACCTGATTGATATACCTGGTTGGCTGGCAAGACTGAGCAGGATGGCCCAGTCTTTCTGCCACTGGCTCTCATCAAGTGAATACAGAGATTGAGCCTGCATAGATTCAAATTCTTTCCATCGAGGATAAAACCTGAAAGAGACAAATGTAAATTGGCTGACTTGACTTGATGACGGATGAATTATCAATCTTCTGTTAAACTCCTTGAAATCTGTGGTCCCTGCCAGAGAAAGTTCCCCACCTTGAAGAATCAGTTGAGGAAGGTTCTGTCTAGACATTTTGGTGAAACTTTGAATGAAACTGGTGCTGGAATGATTGCTGTTGACTTACATGTTTACGCCCTCGCTGAGACTGTCACTGAGCGCTCGGCGCAGCGCATTGTCACGGTCGAAAATGCCCCACGTGGCCTGGAAGACCGAGTCGAGTAAACAGTCTCCGGCCGTGCGATTCCACAGTGAATAAAGACGACTGCCGAGACGCGTTGTCAACTCATGACTCCAGTTGATGATGGGCTCCTCCACTTCAAGTTCTGAAAGGTAAGGGAGATCTATAATGGATCAGCCTTGATAAGAGATCTATAATGGATCAGCCTTGATGAGAGATCTATAATGGATCAGCCTTGATGAGATCTATAATGGATCAGCCTTGATAAGAGATCTATAATGGATCAATCTTGATAAGAGTAAGGGATTAGGGAGATAAGTGGCAAAGTTGTTTGAGGGCAAAGCTCATTATCAGGAGGTTCTAGGTTCAACACTTGAAGGCAGCTCATTGTAGTGTACATGTATGTGCTCAAAAAGAAGAATGCAATATGGATGCCAACACTTGCCTTTCTGTACATCTCCATCCAACAGCTCATCAAACAATTGCTTCTGGACAGGTCGTGGCAAATCTTCTATTTCTGAAATGAACACAGAGAAGAGTAAGTACCACATACATGTATTGTATAGCATATCTGTCACATCAATTTTCAGGGAAGAAATCTTTGCTTGTCTCCTGTTGTGTTTACTATGGATGTTATTTCAACTGACCAATGTTTTTAAAACACACCCACACCAAGAATAGATTGTATTATTATATGGTTTCTACTTCACCTGCTGGCAGTGCAAACGTGACACACTCGGTGAGGAAGTAACACGGGAAGTCTCCCTTTCGCTGCCTCATCGACGCGGCAACATCCCGCCGCACTTCAGCCGCCAGATCAGGACTAATATGGGATGGCACTCGCTTGACGGCTTTACATGGCGCCTCTGTCTGTGTCAACAACAACGCCAATATATCCTCCCGTTGAAATCTCACTGCGATATGAACTAACGTATACCCGCGTTCAAATGCGCTCGGGCGATTTAAGACGATCACTTCCTCTTGAGTGAGTTGGCGGCTCGTATCACCCTCCGACGACAGGTAGGCCTCAACAGGACGAGCGTCACCGTCCACGATGCCCTGACACGCATTCAGCCACAGCCAATCAGATTCACGCATTCGATTACGTATCTGTTTTAACTTTCTGTCGCCGACGCGATTGTTCTCTTCATGGCCTTTTAGTGAGGCTGTCGCCCCTGCCAGTTGTTCAATGCTTTCCGCGTGAGCCGAACTTGGCGACGATAAATTAGGTGTGCTGCCACGTTTGTTCGAGTTCCTATCATCATCCGGTGAAATGATCTGAGGACTATGGCCTCCCGTCGCACCTAATTCAAACAGTTTGGGTTTAGAAGCTGCGCATATGACACATTTTTGCGATTTAGGCCAGTTGTCGTAAGTGCAAGACTTACAGGTCCATTTGCCCTGTTTACTGGCGACAATACGATTTTTCCCATTGTTAATTTCCTTCGCCGACTCTGGTGACGTTGGCGAGGGTTTTCTTGCCGAAGCTTTGTGCGACCCCTCAGCGATGTTCACATTCACACTCAAGGGAGACAGCTGGCGCTCCTGAGAGGGCGATGCCATCGGCGACATCTTTAATCTTGGCGTCATGCATTGGACACATCGCTGTGTCCTTGGCCAGTTTAGGTATGTACAAACCGAACATGACCACTTGCGAGTCGGATCAAAGCTATTACACGAAGGTATCGCACTAGAACTCGTCGAGCACCCAGTCGGAGATGACGTGCCGCTCGTTGGAGACGCCCTGGATGAACTACTAGAAGCTGCCGGACTAACCAATGGCGCCATCTTATAGATGTCCTTATCACTATCCATGGCGGCCTGCGAAATCAACTTTGGTGGCCTCGGCGCCTGACAAAGCACACATTTCTTCGATGCCGGCCAATTTTCATACGTGCAATAATCGCATGACCACTTTTCACCTTCTGGTTCCATTTTGAGAGTTCTTCTCCTGCGCTAGTTTAGCTGATTTAGACGACTGGTCGCAATGAAGAACAGTCACAATCTCCTATCTTATCACTTTGAAATCTTGATATCATTGACTGCACCACCTGCAAAAAAGGAAAGGAAGATTTTGAACCCTGCTTTCCTTAATTTGTGCTCAAAAGACTAATCCGTATCCAACTGTGATTTCATCGAGATTGTGCAAAAAAACAGTCTTTGCCGCCAAAAATCAGACTATTTGGTATAATCAGTGAGTAACTTAATCTCTGAACATCATTTAAAGATGTTAAGGAGCATACTTGGCAATCCTAACCTCCAGAAAATGCTGCAGAAGGGTCAAACACCAACCAAACAAGAACAAGTCTCGACTCGATCCTGTATTGGGCGCCCACTACATACACCATAAACAGCATGACTGTTAAACGGTGTGTAGCGTAATTGAGACTTCACCTACCTGGTTAATCCTCAGCACCAGCCTTGAATGGTGCAGCCAAATTCTGTGTCAAGATTTACAAGTCCTTGACTGCCTGATCAATGTCATAGATCTGTATTCAAATTGTTCAATGTCATTGATCTGTATTCAAAATGTTCCAGTTATTCACCCTGAAAATTAACAGACAACATCATGACTGAGTCCTGTTGACCGAATGAAAGGATAGAAAACAAAATTTAGTTTTATCTACTAGTTCGCAAGGACGTCCTTTACTACGAAAGGTCCACACTCTTAATTGAGAACAACGACGTTTACATAAATGTTGCCACTCATTGGCTATTTTCTTGCTTTCCTTTCCCATGGTTTGCATCATGGCAGCGGCTTATTGCATTGTTGGCTTAGGCCTTCTGACGTGTTCTGTCCGACAATGCGCATTTGTTTTGTTCGGCCGTTTGGGTCCTGGTTCATGACACGTCATTGCTCACGATGCAAGACGACATTGTGCGTCACAAACAGAGGACGTTAAAATGATAACATGAAAACGTTCATGACTGATTCTTGAAAGGTCGCATGAGAGGTTTACGGTTCAGAGACCTCGATCATCGATCAATCTGCAGTCCACACTTCTTCTTGTTTATTCTTCATTCATTAACGGCACAATTTAGCTAATTACCAGATTCCAGCAGAACTAAAAGGCTTGACTCTGCCCATCCAAAATAATGTTCAGGTCTTGTTTTGTTATGCATGATTGATTTTTCATGAGAAAATTTCTAATCCAGCAAAATATAAACACAACATTCAAGGACAAACTTGCACCATTTGGGATAGTTAATTCCGCCTGAAACTTAACATGCACAACAATTAACAAGTGTACTAAGTAATGAAATACAAAATAAACCCTTATTACATCTAGAATCCGAGAATTATTGGGGTTTTGCTGGACCTTTTTAGAGCAAAACAAGAAATGTCAACACAACGACCTCCATTTTGATACGTGACGTCATTTTCCCAATTTCGCTGTGAATGCGCATGCGCAGGGATCCTCAATGGCTGCCGGTGCACAAGGAATTTTCGTATTTTCAACTGCTTGGTTCAACTCATAAGGTACTTTACTGAAGTGCGATTTTCATTTAAATCAATTCTTACGTATAAAAAGATATCTAACTACCAAAATATTAGAGTTGTTTGTAATTTTTATCCCGCCAAAGGACAATAATCGGGCCAAGAGATGGGTCTTCATACTGTCCATTTCCAAAACAAAACACAATCGGTGACAATCAATGTACATACCTCCTGTACATCCATGCATGCATGCACAGCACAGCCACATGCATGCATGCTCTGAGTCTGACCGACTGGTATGCGAAGGCTCACGTACAGATATCACAAACAAAGTCGGACTTTTCGTATATCAATTTTCATGTGATGTGGGCTTGTGTTCAGACTCTAAACAGGAACGAAAGTGTCGTAGACGTAGGCTTTTCTTCAGCGTATCGCCTGTCGGCAAGCATGTCACAACTTTGAAAACATACGATGCGGTCAGTGGTGACTGGTGAGTCCGAAATTGTTACATCCGTTCAGTGCACAAACTAACTGTATTGTGTCATTTCAGATGGATCTCCAAATACCGCAGATGCCGCTCCTGCCGGCACAGAACACCGGGACAAGCCTCCATGTCGTATCTCAACCTAATCTCTCGGATATACTGCAGAAGCTTCTAATCAGGAACATATCCAAACTATGTCGTGATTATGTCAAGTTCATTCATTTTGTTCACGTGACCGGGAGCATCAAATTAAACATTGATAATAAGGACTACGTCAAGATTGACCTCAATAACTCTGTGGATCATATTCCTCCAAATGTGACCCTCAGTCGGAAAGGCCGCCCTCCGAGCGTTGGTAACTATCATAATCAGACAGCAGAGACACAAAACAACATTGGTCTACCTCAATCATCGACTGTGACAAATCAACCGGACAATAACGTCAACATGCAGGGCACGAGTTTTTTGACGTCACAAATCGGTCACGAGTTAGTTCAACAGTATATGTGTGGAGATCCATTAAAGACGGTCAGTGCGACCGACGTCCAACAGACTTTGAATCAGGATAATCATCAGAATCAGAATGTTGCTGTTGGGACGCCAGACGTGAGTCAACCAAATGCCTCGGCTGGTCTGCCAAATACCACGGCCGATCTTGGTGTTTCTGTTGTTGCTGGTCTCGATGTATCAGCAGATCTTGACTCAAGTGGAGAGAATGTGTCCGTGTTCCCTGAACTTTATGAAAAGGTCAAGATGACAATGTCGACGATGTCGAAAAAAATTGGTATCGCGATGAAGAAAGAGGATGGTGATGATGGGGAAGAGGAGGAGAAAGATGATGAGGAAGCAGAACCGTCACAGGTTTGTACCACTTTGATCCTGTGGTTTTTGCGGTGTCTCTGGCCACAAAATGTTTCCAAATTATCAGCAAAATTATCCAGATTGGCCGATCTGAGCATCCAGATTGACTGATCAGAGTATCCAAATTGGCTGATCTAAGTATCCAGATTGGCTGATCTAAGTATGCAGATTGGCTGATCTAAGTATCCAGATTGGCTGATCTGAGCATCCAGATTGGCTGATCAGAGTATCCAGATTGGCTGATCTAAGTATGCCGATTGGCTGATCTAAGTATGCCGATTGGCTGATCTAAGCATCCAGATTGGCTGATCTGAGCATCCAGATTGACTGATCAGAGTATCCAGATTGGCTGAACTTAGTATCCAGATTGACTGATCAGAGTATCCAGATTGGCTGATCAGAGTATCCAGATTGGCTGATCAGAGTATCCAGATTGGCTGAACTAAGTATCCAGATTGGCTGAACTAAGTATCCAGATTGGCTGAACTAAGTATCCAGATTGACTGATCCGAGTATCCAGATTGCACAAGATGATTTTCTATTGCCTGAAAGCTCGAGACCACAGATTCGTTTTCAAACTCGTAGTGTGTTTAATATTTTAGGTTGAATCAGACTTGGAAGCAGATCTGCTTGGTGATGAAATTGATGAGGGGGACACAGAGATTGACGATGATGACAAGGATGAAGATTACGTGGCAGAGGAAGTGGAGCCTGTCAAAAAGAAACTCAAAGGTTGGTACCAGCATCTCAGCAGCAGGAACCAATCGGCACCTTCGCCGTAAAACTCGAGAGACAGTGGGAAACTTGATGTTTATTAATCCCATTTACAAATGGGCGGATTTCTGGTGGCCCCTGAGCCCAAACAGACAGCATAGAGTTGGAAAGCCCAATATGTTGAAAATCAACAAATTTTGTTTCCTTTTCAGGTTCAAGACGTGTGACTCGGCTTTCAACTAAAAAAGCCAACAAAACTAAAAAGGTTAAGGAGGAAATGGATTCGGACAAAGATCAAGATGATGTGAAAATAGAAGATGCAAAACACAAATGTCCCGACTGTCCATATCGTACAAACCATAGCGGTCATTTCCGCGATCATAAAAACCGCCATTCTGGAAACAAGCAGCACAAATGTCTGAAATGTGACAAGTGTTTTGTTCGCCAGGACGATCTGAAACGTCACATGAAGAGTCACGGCATGAAACAACACTGTGACATATGTGACGAGGACTTCGCTAAAACATCTGAGTTAAAATCGCACTTCAGAACTGTTCATCAGAAGAAGTTGATTCCGTGTGAAGTGTGCAAGCAGTATTTCAAGTCGCGTCAAGACATGCGCCAACACGTCCAGGATGCACATAATCATATTTGTTCAATTTGTGGTGAATCCTTCTCAAAGATTATGAAGCTGAAACAGCACAGGAACTCAGTCCATTTGCAAGAAACGTTGAATTGTACGATCTGTGGGCGGAAATGCCCAACGAAATCTGCCCTGCGGAAGCATATCCATCGCCATAATGACACTAATCGTCACCAGTGTGAAATCTGTGGCAAGTCGTTCACTGCACAGAGCACTCTGTATCATCATCGCCGCGGTGTCCACGGTGACGTGAAACCGTACGAATGCGAGCAGTGTGGCATGGGATTCAATTTCCACCACAGTCTCAAACTTCACATACTCCGCCACAAAGGCATACGGCCGTTCAAATGCCAGCAGTGCTCCAAAACCTACCTCACGTCGACCCATCTCCGCAGTCACGTTGAAGCTGTGCATCGTCAGGATAAACGATACTCCTGCTCGACGTGTGGCAAGTCGTTTCCATACGAGAATAGTTTGAAAATGCATATGATGTTACATAGTGGCAAACGGCCGTACAGCTGTGAGGTGTGTCAGCGTGGGTTCGTTAGCAAGAGTGCTCTCAAAACACATGAGGCATCAGCCCATACGTACGGCAAGATGTATCAATGTGACATCTGTCAAAAGACGTACAAAACAGAGATGTTGTTACGGGCACATCGGCGTCGCCATACAGACGATGGGGCGCGATTCATGTGCGATATCTGTGGTCATACGTTTATGTATCGTAGCAATCTAGACGCACACGCAGCGACCCATGGTGACGATCGTAAGTACCAGTGTAGCACGTGTGGTAAGTCGTTCAAGACGAATGCCACGCTCTACTCGCATCAGTTAGTTCACAAGACGGACACACCGTTTAATTGTTGCATTTGTAATAAGGGATTCAAAAGTAAGGAGCGCTTAGCAGCCCATGAGAAGCGCCACTCGGGCTTGAAACCATTTTCTTGTGAAATCTGTTCACGTTGCTTCCCGGACAAAGGAGGGTTAACGAAACACAAGAGAACAGTCCATACTGACATCAAACGATTTGTATGCAATGTTTGTGGTAAGGCGTGTTCTCGATCAGATAATTTACGTGTTCATATGAAAACACACGGTGACAGTGGCACGATATCTAAAATTGGCATGGAACTTTTACAGTCTCAAAAGAAACAGATTGCGCAACCGAAGCAGCGTAACATTCAACAACACAGTATGGAACAACAGGTCATGGAGCACCAGCGTAACATGGAGCGGAATATGGTCATGCCACCACCCGATCTAACACCCCCACCGTTACCACCATCACTACCTCATCATCTGACTCACCCCATTGACTTCAAGTCAAACCCAATAGACTTCAAGCAAGCGTTAGAAAGTACTGCCCCTCATATACCGAGCCCCAACTCCCATCATTCAGAGACCCAGTCACCGGCACCGATGATGGCTGTCGTTACGACCAACGCCCAGCCGCAACCCCCACCCCCTATTGAGCATGAATACATCACAGCAGCAAACAGTATGTTGTATATGCAGTATGGTTACTATGGGAACTTCCCCTCAAACTTTTGAAGTGGAAATGGGCATTGAAAGAGGTATACTGCCAACTTGGAGCATGTAGTGCAGGTGGTCAGTATGTACATGTGCACGTACTGTAGAATCGTTCAAGGAGTATTTTGCCGACCTACTTTGTCTTCACTGTATATAATTCCTCAAGTTGTTTCTCTCAGTTTTCTACCTTCGGCTATGGTTTATACGTGATTTGATGGGTAAACCAGTGAAGTACAGTTCGCACTCTGCAGAATACAGTACTTGGTTACTTGGTTACTATCCACTTCAAGAGCTTTCATTTTTTTGGCAGTTTCATACTATCAGTAGTATTCATTTCTGATCTTAGATTTATTAAGTTACATGTATAATGCATCTTACTTTATCTTTGTCGTCAACATTGTTTATTTGGTGAAAAACAGGATTTTGATTTTGAAACAGCCAGGTGTTTTCTCTCTTTACATTTATAATCATTGTGTATCTGATATCGGGAGGGGTTAAAAAGATGATTTGAATATTTTTATCAAACGTGTCACAAAGAGATGAGGTGTTCAGGTTAGAATTGATGACACTTTAGATGAAATATCATTTAAGTGTAAGGAGGTTTCATTGTGTTTGATACAGCTTGGCTGCTTCGTTCAATGATGCCATTGTTTACAATACCAGTATTGACTGACAGTCATTTTCCGTTTGTTACCAGCTGGTGGTGTGGGCTCTAGCATATGTACAGTAAGGGGGAGGTAGTGACAGGCAGGTCAGCCATCGTCTGTGACAGGCGATCAGCCATCGTCTGCTCAAGGACTGAGTTGTTTATTTCTCTAGTATGTTAGTGGATATGCTCCTTTTAAATTACTAATGTCTTACGTATGCACCTTTCATGAATGTATTAGATTATATATACATGTATATATAATCATATTTATTTGAACGCTATCACACCTTGGTATGCGTTCAAGAACTATGAACTATCAATAAATTCATTCTACAAATATAGAGTATTGCAATTACAGGATTTTGTTCTTCAAGTTTTATGACGTCTGCCAGCAAACCATGTGATGTGGTTGTCACTCATCTCGTACCTCTGGTGAGATTTTGTGAATATGATTGGCTGAGAGATGTCATCTGATACTGTGGTATTTGCATTGTGTCTAGGAACAGCAGTCACGATCACTGCATGGAGTCTAGACCAACCAACCCTCCAAACTGTCTGACCAAAGAGAGCAGTTACAATCACTGCATGGAGTCAAGCTAGATACACCCAACCCTCCAAACTGTCTGACCAAAGAGAGCAGTTACAATCACTGCATGGAGTCTAGACCAACCAACCCTCCAAACTGTCTGACCAAAGAGAGCAGTTACAATCACTGCATGGAGTCTAGATACACCGCCTGACCAAAGAGAGCAGTCACAATCACTGCATGGAGTCTAGATACACCGCCTGACCAAAGAGAGCAGTCACAATCACTGCATGGAGTCTAGACCAACCAACCCTCCAAACTGACCAAAGAGAGCAGTCACAATCACTGCATGGAGTCTAGACCAACCAACCCTCCAAACTGACCAAAGAGAGCAGTTACAATCACTGCATGGAGTCTAGACCAACCAACCCTCCAAACTGACCAAAGAGAGCAGTCACAATCACTGCATGGAGTCTAGACCAACCAACCCTCCAAACTGTCTGACCAAAGACAGCAGTTCAAATCACTGCATGGAGTCTAGACCAACCAACCCTCCAAACTGTCTGACCAAAGGGAGCAGTCACAATCACTGCATGGAGTCTAGACCAACCAACCCTCCAAACTGTCTGACCAAAGAGAGCAGTCACTACGTCCCAGGATTAGCAGGAGTCATGACGTCCCTCCCCCTGCTCCAGATAGAATATGAAGTGGGTCTGTCTTGACTCGTATGTCTGGGATGTTTTGATGGGTTACTGCCTGATCTCCCTTATTAGAAAACCTGGCCATTAGGCTTGCGACCTCAATTGGCGCAGTAGTGGCATGTAAGACCCTCATTCTGCCTTGGAGGAACACGCCCTGGAGAATTACTCCTCCAATTAGTGCAGAGCAAGTGCTGAAGAAGAAATCATAACCAAATAATCTGAGGAAAATATGGATGCGTTTATTTTGATAAATAGACAAATATAAGAACATACATTTGATTCGTTGAGCTCTCGTATCAGTTTGTTTACAAAATCATAAATGTTCCCAATGGAAGCTTGTCTTGTCAATAACCTTTAGTAAAATGTAACAACTTATTTTAACATCATAGTCATCATTAAACAGATTGTGTCTGCTTTTAGTAGAGAAATATTACATTTATCATATCAATAAAATACAGAGTTCTTTATTTGACAATATTTTCAAATCAGCTACAGAGACCCAATATTTGGGTTAACAGTTGCACCAACTTTCAGAGACAATAGCCATTGCTAGAATGGCCTCTGGAGCACCCTAATGGATTGAGTATTACATTTGAAGGGGTCCCGGGCAAAACCACCGAAGTCTATTCTGACTGGGGCCGTTTTCCCTTGCATCCCTTCATCTATTACTAAAACAACTAACTACTAACAATAAGCATGAGCTAGAGAGGTTATAAAATATTAGAAATATAATACTTCTAAGACAAAACTACTTCATCACAACCTCATATTAAACCTTATCAAGGGTCTATATTAAATGATTGCTGCATATTTTCACAGATTTCTTCTAATTTTCTTTCATTGTTGTTGGTTTCATCTTCTGCAGGAGGACGAGTGGGAGCAGGAGGAAGACACTTCCCATCATGTAGCATGGCACGGCACCAAAACTCCAGAAAACTGAAAACAAAATGAGCAGCCATTAAAACTCTAAAACGAACCACCTTGCCACAGTCTTGTATCTACAATCGAACCTCTCTAAAAGGACATCCTGTTGTTCTTAATGGAGAGGTGTCCTGACTTCATAGGTGAGATCGGCGAGTTTATGGGTTCGGAAAGATCACTGCTAATACAAAGGACACTTGGTTTCCATTCCTGACAGAAGACTTCTCACTTACCTGTAGATGCCACCACAGGCCCAGCGGCTCTTGCCAAAGCACCAAGAGATCGGAAGATACCAAGCACGGTGCCCTTCTGTTTCTCATCACCGAACGAGGAGACCAGCGTCGTGAGACATGGCACTACCGTGGCTGATGCTGCAATGGGTGGAAATAACAGTCGGAAAGATTCCAGGGCTTTTCAAGTTACAGAGAACATATGTAAAAACAGATGTAGGAGTGCCTGCGGGGGTCTCGATAAGCCCCTGGGGTCTTGATAAGCCACTGGGGACTCGATAAGCCACTGGGGACTTGATAAGCCACTGGGGACTTGATAAGCCACTGGGGACTCGATAAGCCACTGGGGACTTGATAAGCCACTGGGGACTCGATAAGCCACTGGGGACTTGATAAGCCACTGGGGACTTGATAAGCCACTGGGGTCTTGATAAGCCACTGGGGACTTGATAAGCCACTGGGGACTCGATAAGCCACTGGGGACTCGATAAGCCACTGGGGACTTGATAAGCCACTGGGGACTTGATAAGCCACTGGGGACTTGATAAGCCACTGGGGACTTGATAAGCCACTGGGGACTCGATAAGCCACTGGGGACTTGATAAGCCACTGGGGTCTTGATAAGCCACTGGGGACTCGATAAGCCACTGGGGACTCGATAAGCCACTGGGGACTTGATAAGCCACTGGGGACTTGATAAGCCACTGGGGACTCGATAAGCCACTGGGGACTCGATAAGCCACTGGGGACTTGATAAGCCACTGGGGACTTGATAAGCCACTGGGGACTCGATAAGCCACTGGGGACTCGATAAGCCACTGGGGACTTGATAAGCCACTGGGGACTTGATAAGCCACTGGGGACTCGATAAGCCACTGGGGTCTTGATAAGCCACTGGGGACTTGATAAGCCACTGGGGACTTGATAAGCCACTGGGGACTCGATAAGCCACTGGGGTCTCGATAAGCCACTGGGGACTTGATAAGCCACTGGGGACTTGATAAGCCACTGGGGACTTGATAAGCCACTGGGGACTTGATAAGCCACTGGGGACTTGATAAGCCACTAGGGACTTGATAAGCCACTGGGGACTCGATAAGCCACTGGGGACTTGATAAGCCACTGGGGACTCGATAAGCCACTGGGGACTCGATAAGCCACTGGGGACTTGATAAGCCACTAGCTCAGTACTGCCGGTAGATTGTAAGTTATCCTGATACGTCTGATAATCTTACCGAAAGCAAAGAAGAGTAAACCGATGTAAAATACGATTGTATTGGTTGTGCAGCCAATCACAATGAACGAGGGTATGAGGAGCATCATTCCTTGGAAGGCGATCTTTCTCTCGTTGCCCGGCGGGAGTCGCCGCACGTAGCCACCCTGTACCAGAACCATGATCACTCCGATGTAGAAAAACATCTTGCCTTGTTGCATGCTACAATCAGGAACAGAAACTGTTGGTTAACATTTAAAGAGGTATGCGGTTTGTAATTACGGGTGGTCTTCGACGGTCTCCACAGAGGCCTGGATATCTGTGTTTATAATGGAAAATATGACTCGTTACAGGACAACAGCCTTGAACAACCAATGTAAACAAACAAACTATGAATAATCTTACCTATCATATTGAAATCGATTGTGGACTAAGAACGTGAGTGTGAATTCAAGACCCGAGTAGAAAAACAGGTAGAGGAAATAGACAAGGCCGTACCGCCTCAAGGAGGACAGATCTGAAATAGAAACAAAGAGGTGATATTTCAAATCCTTCCTTGAGATGGTTGGTTTGTTGTAGGGTTTAGGGGGTATGATGTACCTCTATTCAGAGCTCTGCAACACCAGGCCTCTCACTTAAAACATTTGGGACATAACCAGCTGTCCTTAATTTGAGCTAACCGTGATTTCACTGCGTCCACGCCAGACATTTGTCTCTTGGGGGGCTTCAACTGCATATCAATGACATACCTTTTGTATCAATATTATTGACAGCGGCAAACTTGAATAGCGACACTGGATTGATGAACTTCATTGAATCACTTAAACCTGTCACAAGCGAGGGAGCCTGAAAATCAACCAACATTTAGAGAAGTTTAAAACCAATGAGAAATGCTCAGAAGGGAATCCATTATATGACATATTTTGTCACCATGTCCTGTAATGATCACTTGCGACAAAAACCTCTTGTCTGCAGTGGTCATCTCTTGTGTTGATGAGAAGAATAAGTCATTGCTGCGACCTGTAATCGCAGGGGTACATTTCTTAGGTGACAACATGTCTGTCTGACTGTAACTTATTGGGTTTCATGCCTATTTGGCCAATTTTGCTGACTTTTTCACTCTGCTGAATTTTTTGGGCCAATTTAGCTGACTTTTTCACTTTGCTGACTTTTTCACTTTGCTGACTATTTCACTTTGCTGACTTTTTCACTCTGCTGAATTTTTTGGGCCAATTTTGCTGACTTCTTCACTTTGCTGACTTTTTCACTCTGCTGAATTTTTTTGGTCAATTATGCTGACTTTTCACTTTGCCTACTTTTTCACTCTGCTGAATTTTTTGGGCCAATTTTGCTGACTTTTTCACTTTGCTGACTTTTCACTCCGTTGAATTTTTTTTGATCAATATTGCTGATCGACTTCTTCACTTTGCTGACTTTTCACTCTGCTGCATTTTTTTATCACCATTTTGCTGACTTCTTCACTTTGCTGACTTTTCACTCTGCTGAATTTTTTTGATCACCATTTTGCTGACTTCTTCACTTTGCAGACTTTTCACTCTGCTGAATTTTTCTGGTCAATTTTGCTGACTTTTCACTTAACATACAGTAGGTACGGTAAGGTGAAATGAAAGTATTCCAACCAATTCTTTTCAAAAGCATCGCTACCAAACATGACATGGAAACAACGGAAAAAGACTCACCCGTTTCTCCAGCGGTAAAGTCTCCTTGAAGAAAGCGACGATGACGAAGATATCAACCAGTGCGAGGGTGAGGGCAAGAAGAGCTGGCGCCTGGAAGAACAGGTCTTGATCACTGCGTACCAACTTGGCAAAGCCTGCGCCAAGGATCGGCCCGATGATGAACGCTACTGAGAAAGCAATTCCAACCGTCGCCTTAAGAAGAAAAAGACGTATTATAAGAATGATCAATTAAGACTTAAGTTAACTTACAACCTCTCATCTTCTTCTTTGCTGTTAAACTACAGTTGAACCTCTCTATTACGAACACCCACAGGACTGAAAAGTTCTGCCCACAATAGAGAGGCGTCCTGATTAGAGAGGTCAGCATGATTGTGAATGGAAACAACTAATCTGGATCCAAAACTAGAGTTCTTAATAGAGATGCTGTCCTTAATAGAGGGAGGTTCCACAGTAGATGCTCTTTACAGATTCAACTTCTAGCCGTGATTATGTAACATAGATGGTTGCTCCCTAATCGTTAGATCCACCAAGACCTTTCCCATACATAATCAAAAGAAGATGATATTTTTCGTGCGGCCTAATATAAAGGATGTTGTCAAGGCTATTATTACAAACATACCATTCCTTTTCCACGATTTTTCTTGGAGGTGACATCAGCAATGACAGCGGTGCTAACGCTAACATTACCCTTACTGATACCCCCAATGATTCGTGCTATCACGAACAATGTAAAGTTACTGGAGACAGCCCATAATATGTACGAAACACACAGGCCAGACTGAAATGGAAAAAATGTCCTCATTAGGTGAAGATTGGGACTAAAACCGTTGAGGAGATGGGAACGAGGTTCTGCACTTAACATCTATTTGGTAGGGATGTACACATCCGGTAAAGAGGTGATCCAAATTGACCTCTGGAATCAGGACACCTCTCTATTAAGGACAGAATCGGTCAGACCCAAGGGTGTCCATAATATAGAGGTTCTATTGATTAAATAGATCAGATTGAATGGAAATGACAGGTTTATACTGAATCAATGTCTTTAAGAGAGAGGGTGTCCTTAATAAAGAGGTGACCACTAATTTGAGTTTGAGTACCTTTGGGCATTAGATCCTTACAACAGTCAACTCAGTGTTAATGCGATTTGAGAGTTGTGCATTTTTTACAGACATTCTTGGAATCTTCGCCATTTGAAATTGGCTGCAGCTGGATAGTCAACATACAGGTGACATTGAGATTTCTTTTGATGAACCATCTTCGCACAAACGGATTACTTACCAAGCTAAGCAGTAACATAGATTTCCTTCCATATGTGTCTGATGCAGCGCCCACTAGTGGTGATGAGAGGAACTGCAGCAGGGAAAACAGCGAGCCAATCAGCCCCCCAAAAAGGACTGAGTTCCATCGCGGTGTATCGGGGGCACCCACAAACTCTCGGAAGCCTTGGACAGATTGTTGAAGAGTGTTATATGTGACATCCTGAAATAAGAAGACAACACAAAAATTGCCAAATTACATGTACATGTACATTGCATGATTACATGTACATTGCATGATTACATGTACATGTACATGTACATTGCATGATTACATGTACATGTCCATTGCATGATTACATGAAAGAAATTGACAAACTACTGACTTACATTTGCATCTCTTCCATAGTACTCAAGAAGGGAAGGCAGCAACGGGAGAATCATTGTGAAGCCCAGCAGGTCAATCAAGAGCGAGATAAACACAATAAAAACCATCCGGAAATTGTCTTTTTTTGGCTCCGACATGGCGACTCCTTCTGCTCTTGATCCAATAGTCATATTTGACGACTCCTGAATGAATTCACTGGTGTTCTTGTTCTGAGCCATATCACAAGATTGCTTTGTTGAGTATTATCAGATGTTATCACAGTCTGGAAAAGTAGATGATTATATTGATTACACAATCATGTCAAATGATGCAGAGGCCTAGTAGTTCACATTTTATTAGCATGTTTGTGTAATCCTGACCTTATTGTGTGTTTTTATATAATATAAACTTCTCACTTACTTTTGCACCATTTCACGTCAAGAAAAAGTTCCAACTTTACACTTTAAAACATCACACAGGTTAACAGAATTGCATGAACGCTGTTTTCAAGCGGTGAGACCTTTCTAAGATGGTTTATTTCACATACATTTGACAACATTCCTGGAAGACCTTTTCTGGATTTTTGTTGACATTGCTCGTTGTTGATGTCGCTTGTCAAATTCCACCTTAGCCGCCAATTTCGGTGTCCTCAGTTTTAAAACTACAAGCTAATATTATACCGAATGAGGTAAAGACACTTTGAATACTGAATTTACTTTCATTTGCCCATTAGTTGTGAAATTTTTATTGTCCTCTTATCGTTAAAAGTGAATAGTATGAATATTTATTTTTAGCTCCAAAGCACGTGGTAAATGTAAACACAAAAAACTGGCCAATCAAAATCCAGCAACACATACCGCGTGACTGAAGGGCTTTCGCTCCCTGACCTTTTCGCCGCCAGTGGTTTCGCTCCCAGGGACTTTTGTTGGGATTGACCGAGAAAGTGAAGCCTCTTGTGGCCCTGTGGCATTCAATCTTGACACATTGTTAATGGGCTTCAAAGAATTTGTGATCTTGGGCAGGTCACTAATTGTCCAGTTCATTGATTGGTCATCTAGTGTGTGACTTTGGGCAATCAGTATTGTCTAAGTTTCTACGAGTGGTCTACAGTGCGACCTCGGGCAAGTGATTTGGCTACCTATTTGTTGGTTACATGGGTCATCTTGAGCTGGTCATTTGTCTGTTTTGTGATCAAGACCTTGGGCAATTCACTTGTCTATCTTAATGTTTTGCTGGCATTCTGAATTGGCACAAGATTGATACCTGTGTTTATACTTGTATAATCAAATAAAATCTCAGGCAAGTTAACTTTTATCCCAGTGAACAGAGGTGAAGGCCTATTGTCATCTGGAGCTGGAGAGAGATTGTGTGCGCACCACTTGACTATCGGGTAGTTTGGATATCATAGGCCTAACTGTGGAAAAAGTTGTCATATTTTAATTGTCCTTGAGGCTTGGCTATGACCGTAATTAGTCAGTTATTATTCGGCAATACATGTATATATAGCATATATATTTCCTCGAAAATTATAAGAACCACGGGCACAAGAATCAGAATATAAAAAAACCATCACACCGAGATTCGAACCCGGGACGCTCGCATCGAAGGCAGGTGCCTTTACCATCAGGCCACGGGGATTCTGGAATTGACAGTCCTCTTGTACTTATCAATCAGCAAATCCCTTCCGATAATCTCTCACAGGCAGGATACACGGCCCCATTATGTCACCGGCATTCTGACATGTTTCATCGGAAAGATTTGTACATGTATGTGTCAAATTGACCAACTAATTTTATATCTGTTAGTCACACACTCTCCGAAGACAGTCACAACCCTGGAGGAGACACTACAAATTTTGCTTCATTTTGCTTCATCATTACATGACAGGAAACTGACCCACAGATCACCAGCTCAAAGTCAGCTAGTAGGATCTGATATATTGAACCAGTCAACACTCAAAATAAGAACATGGTCGTTGAATTCTCCGTCTCATCCTAGAATCGAGCAATAGAGATCTGACACAACAACGTGTACAAAATGTGTGAAGAAGTAACAACGTCAATATTTTCCACATTTCTTGCCGGTGTAGAAGTTTAAAATGTCCTAGGATAGAATGCCCGGGAAACAAAGCATTCTATTATGCGCTTCAATCTCTGAGCTATTGACGGTCAGGGTCTCTATAGAACCATATTGCAGAATACAATAGGGCCGGACACTTTTTCCAGGGGGGCATTTGTTACTGTTACTCAGGGACTACTAGTTATTGTCCTCACTATGAGGTGGCAGCATAGACCATTGACCTGCAACGCACCTGCTACGTAAGTGGGGTTAACACCATGGATGTAATGCCGAGAGAATTTGCACAGTATATAACGGTCTTGCTAGGTAGTGTATTAATAAGATAAACCACAGATTAAACCAGGTTCATGCTTGCTTTGACTTGATGAATGACGGATCTGAGGGAGCTGGTTCAGGGGTTCCAGCTGTAAATCGTCCCCCGCCCTAAAAACGGGCGATATTTTTAATTTTTCATCATTGCCTAGTTCCATTTTCTTAGCTCAGATGGCAGCACCAGAGAAGATGAGTGTCGTACGGATATATCAGCTTGGAGGACGTACCGGCGTGTCCTTCAGAAATGACCTCTGTCAATAAGACACTAATACTGAATTGGGTCATAACTTAAGTACGTTTGCATCTCATCAAGCGGGGGGGGGGGGGGGGGGGGTTCGCTGCTAGGGTCTTGATCATGAAAATCGGGGAGATCTTTATGACGAACTTATGTCTGCACAGTCACACACACTCCGAAGACAGTCACAACCCTGGAGGAGACACTTCAAATTGTATTTTGCTTCATTATTACATGACCGGAGACCGACCCACAGATTACCAGCTCAAAGTCAGCAAGTAGACTCTGATATCTCGAACCAGTCAACACTCAATATAAGAACATGGTCGATCGAATTCTCCGTCACATCCTAGAAACGTGTAATGTAGATCTGACCCAACAGCTCGACTCTGCCACAGAAGACAGTTGATGTATGTCTTCTTCAGATCGAGTCTTGTGTGTTTGAAAGATTCTTGTGTTTATTTGCACGTCTGTCTCCCACCTATCCGACATTTTTGTTTTTTAGCCTGACTATCATTGTGACAATTAGGTTACAACCTGGCCTACCTGAGGGTGAGAGACCTCGACGTAACCACAGAGAAGACAGTGTCACAGCCTTGCTGCCACAGATGTTGACACCTGGCCTATCTGAGGGTGAGACACCTCGACGTACCCACAGAGAAGACAGTGTCACAGCCTTGCTGCCACAGATGTTGACACCTGGCTTATCTGAGGTTGAGACACCTCGACGTACCCACAGAGAAGACAGTGTCACAGCCTTGCTGCCACATATGTTTACACCCGGCTTATCTGAGGGTGAGAGACCTCGACGTACCCACAGAGAAGACAGTGTCACAGCCTTGCTGCCACAGATGTTGACACCTGGCCTATCTGAGGGTGAGACACCTCGACGTAACCACAGAGAAGACAGTGTCACAGCCTTGCTGCCACAGATGTTGACACCTGGCCTATCTGAGGGTGAGACACCTCGACGTAACCACAGAGAAGACAGTGTCACAGCCTTGCTGCCACAGATGTTGACACCTGGCTTATCTGAGGGTGAGACACCTCGACGTACCCACAGAGAAGACAGTGTCACAGCCTTGCTGCCACAGATGTTGACACCTGGCTTATCTGAGGGTGAGACACCTCGACGTAACCACAGAGAAGACAGTGTCACAGCCTTGCTGCCACAGATGTTGACACCTGGCTTATCTGAGGTTGAGACACCTCGACGTACCCACAGAGAAGAGAGTGTCACAGCCTTGCTGCCACAGATGTTGACACCCGGCTAAATTATCTGAGGTTGAGACACCTCGACGTAACCACAGAGAAGACAGTGTCACAGCCTTGCTGCCACAGATGTTGACACCTGGCCTATCTGAGGGTGAGAGACCTCGACGTACCCACAGAGAAGACAGTGTCACAGCCTTGCTGCCACAGATGTTGACACCTGGCTTATCTGAGGGTGAGAGACCTCGACGTACCCACAGAGAAGACAGTGTCACAGCCTTGCTGCCACAGATGTTTACACCCGGCTAAATTATCTGAGGTTGAGACACCTCGACGTAACCACAGAGAAGACAGTGTCACAGCCTTGCTGCCACAGATGTTGACACCTGGCTTATCTGAGGGTGAGAGACCTCGACGTACCCACAGAGAAGACAGTGTCACAGCCTTGCTGCCACAGATGTTGACACCTGGCTTATCTGAGGGTGAGACACCTCGACGTAACCACAGAGAAGACAGTGTCACAGCCTTGCTGCCACAGATGTTGACACCTGGCTTATCTGAGGTTGAGACACCTCGACGTACCCACAGAGAAGAGAGTGTCACAGCCTTGCTGCCACAGATGTTGACACCTGGCCTATCTGAGGGTGAGAGACCTCGACGTACCCACAGAGAAGACAGTGTCACAGCCTTGCTGCCACAGATGTTGACACCTGGCTTATCTGAGGTTGAGACACCTCGACGTACCCACAGAGAAGAGAGTGTCACAGCCTTGCTGCCACAGATGTTGACACCCGGCTAAATTATCTGAGGTTGAGACACCTCGACGTAACCACAGAGAAGACAGTGTCACAGCCTTGCTGCCACAGATGTTGACACCTGGCTTATCTGAGGGTGAGACACCTCGACGTACCCACAGAGAAGACAGTGTCACAGCCTTGCTGCCACAGATGTTGACACCTGGCTTATCTGAGGTTGAGACACCTCGACGTAACCACAGAGAAGACAGTGTCACAGCCTTGCTGCCACAGATGTTGACACCTGGCTTATCTGAGGTTGAGACACCTCGACGTACCCACAGAGAAGACAGTGTCACAGCCTTGCTGCCACACTGTTGACACCCGGGCCTGTCTGAAAAAATGCAGTGTGAAAGAATACTGAGCTGATTTCTTCAACCTTTTTTTCTTCAAAAGATGGATGCTTATGACTGATGTCTAGACGTCAAAACAACTCCCAAAATAAAACCCAGATCTCACTCATGATGGGACTGCAAGAGAAGATAGATTTTCCCAAGATCACACTACTTTTGATGACCGACGAATGATAAATAATGAAAGGCAAGTGACCTGCCAAAGATCACACAGCAGATGACCACTTTTCAACAAAAGTCCAAGGGAGCGAAATGACTGGGGGCGAAAAGATCAGGGAGCGAAACAACCGCAATTCGACTGAACCAGTATGGCCGCTGCATAGCAGAATTTTGTCCTCTGCTGGTGTCAAAGTGTCCGAAAAATGAGTTACAGAAAGTTGACAAGACCTTCTTCCGGTCGGAGAAGTATAAGACAGGAAACGTTTTCTCCGTTTGTGAGGTACATTACGGTGCAAATTAGTTCATATTTGCCAAAAAGCCCCTTCAATGTTGCGTTGCCTACGACGCCGTTCACATTCTCCATGCATTTGGTTGACAGGTCGACAGTAGTCTGGACTGGAGTTGACTCCATACCTCTGGCAAAAATCCAAAATAGGGTTACGACGCCGGTAATGATAGTGGTAGTGTGATGTGGGTGTGGGCCTGCTGCCTGACTCCTGAGCAGGCTGAGCATGCGGAGTGTCACTGACCGACAGAGTGAGTGAGTCTCAGCTGAAAGCCCATGGCCATGGGTGAAGGGGTCACTCAACTCATACTCTACTCATCTAATTGTTTGTTTTCAGTTGCAGTCGTCTTCGGCTGGTGCAGTCAATCCTTACCGACGGGGAGGATGGTCCGGATGCAGTCTTGGGAATATCAGGTAAACAGAACAAAAGAAAAGTGTCAAAGAGTACCTCCACTCTTGTGTAGTAGGGTCACAAGCAGGTATGCATGGATAAGGGGAAAGTTGGATCAGAAATGGGCATCACGCCATCAGCATGTTCATGTATCTAATACTAGTAATATGTCTCCAATCCTCAGCAATGTTGTTGTCATCCGTTAGAGGTGAATGATTTTTTCATGTCAGGTGTTGATGAACTTAGGGACAGTTGAGTTGCTGTAGAAAATCTGCATCGTTGAGCATCCAATATGGCCACCACAGTTCAATTGATCCAATCCTTCTTCCCATCCATGGCCTATTGTTTACCATCAAATCTATTGGTGATTTAGCGGTGGATGTTGTTTTGGTTTTATTCACAACAAATGAACATATATTGAGCTTCGATACCAGTATTGTAGTTTTACTTGTATTTATTTTTAACAGGCATTGACAGCAGATACCACGAAGGAAGTGGCGAGTTCATCAACTATCTCCTGTTTGACTTGTTCCAATCGAGGAAGAGTGAGATTGAGAAGTCGGGCTATGATGAGGAAGTCATCGATGGTAAGAAATGGACGGAGAAGATTGGATTTAAAGGGAACTGAAACCGCCAAGCCAGTTCGTATGACCTCGTTTTCATTTCCCGCGTATCGGGTGATCAGAACGAGGCATGAATGAAACATGGCGCCTAGCTGTCAATCATTGAGTGACGTCACTACTATGGAATTTACTACGAAAACTCATGAATGAAAGATCGCATGACTCATGTGATTCTCACATGATTTTCAATAATAACAAATTGAACTGCGCATGCTCGGGCACTGGGGGCGGGGCTACAAATCTGAACTCGAATAGGAAGTTGGAAGTTTGACTTTCTCGGGCGGTGAAAGTCGAAAAGTTGAATAAATCGCTTGGCGGTTCCAGTTCCCTTTAAACTCGAGCATCAACTACTACCACATGTATGGTACTATGACTTGGACGGTTGTTCCCAGGCCTGGCTCAGTTGAAAGTGGCTGGTTTGGATAATTTGTTGTCAGCTAGTTTCACCAAATACACCCGCGTCCTTAATTATATTATAGTTTTATCTTTCAGACCTGATGTTGTTGGTGAAGAAAGGGAGTGTTCACGTCTATTGTAACCCAGTCAACTATCTATTCCTTCTACCTTATATTGGCAGCTGGCCAAACCTCCGCATCCACTGCCTCAATGAAGATGATGTAGGTCCTGTTTCCATTCGTTCCCCACATGAAGACTGCATCTGTCCTCCAAATTTCATGATAAAAAATGTCAACAAGTTTTCAGTGCATATTCAGTCAACCTTGAAGCTATTTTTCTCAGAATTACAAACACAGATTTATCCCGTTTCGTGATGAAATTCTTCAAGTGTTTCCTTTTCATTTCTTTCAGTACGCAGACGAAGAGAGCGCCGAAGAATTTAAGATCAAGAGCTTTATCGCGATGGTTGGAGACTGCAAGAGAGTAGGTGTGTCATTCAGCAGTACTTGTCACAGCTATCCGTTTGACAAGATGGCCATTGAGAAGTGGCCGATAATACAAGCCTATGCGTTGGATGAATATGGGGAGTGAGTACAGTACTGGTCACTGCTATCTATTTGACAAGATTGCGAGCTCATTTTCACATTCAGATTTAAAGACTGACGAGGGTGTCCTTCACAGCCTCAACCTCGTCACTTACAGGTATGTGTCAGCACCTTTGTCTGGGCTCTGAGACACTTGCTCAGAAGACCCCAGACTTGGCCCGCACACATACTGGCTCACTTAGAAAGTCAGACTGCCCGGCTACTGACCACTGAAGCAAAACAACCCATTGTCTCCGGTAATGCGTTCAATTTAACCGCTCAAGTTGGCCAAGGACGTGAAAGACTGATTGCAGCTGTGGGATGTCAACTGCCTTGAACACTTGCTACTTGTTATGAAGTATGCGTATATATATTTCAGGCTTGGGTTCTTCACGCTCCAGCATGAAACCATTGATGTGAGTGAGCAGTTGAAGCGGATCTACAGCATTGTGGACCCCGTCACTGTTGAAGGGCTAGTAACAGAGGTAGGCTGATCTATCCAATCTCACATCACTGGGTAAATCATTGCTATTCATTATGTCGGATGAAGGGCACAGAAAATCTATGAGCAATATCACCAATGTCCAGCAAAGTAATCGGCATAGCGTTTCCCTCTGACGTTTGTTTCCCGCTAAAGTGAATAATTGTCGCTCCTTCCAAGAGTCTAACTAATGACTTCCAGGTTAGGAGTTCGCTGCCCAAATCACTACATCCCCTTGTTTTACAGCATTTGCCACTATTCGAACGGCAGTTCAACACGATGATGAATACAATGGATAATGAGGGCGCTACAGGCATGGTCAATATGACAGAGAAAAGGGCTTGTGAGGTGAGTTACAGATTGAGACATCGTCAGTCTATCAAACACAAGAAGAAGAAGAGACATCAGTCAAAAAGACGAGAAAGTCTGCGCCACATCAGACAGACTCAACCTTTCCAAATGCTGTGCAAATTAGTATTGAGTGTCTTGCTCAAGGACACTTAGAAAGCGGTGATCCTTTCAAGAGGTGAACCTATGACCTCCTGATTATCAGCCCATTGCTCTCATTTCACTGATCTTTGATGTTTGTTTTTCTTTTTCAGCCATTGAAAAGCTACTTTAGCCACGGCCGAGTCGGGCAGGATAAGAAGGTCAGCCGGTACCCGTTTGTGCTTTTCGGCACGGACACGAGAAGGCGGCCTCTGAAAGCTGCTGCTTCTACTGGGCTGATCAGTGAAGTGAATACACCTCAAGAGACTGGAATCAGAGGGAAACTAGCCAGCCACATGGTAAGTGAATACACCTCAAGAGACTGGAATCAGAGGGAAACTAGCCAGCCACATGGTAAGTGAATACACCTCAAGAGACTGGAATCAGAGGGAAACTAGCCAGCCACATGGTAAGTGAATACATCGCTCTGACCCGAGAAAGCAGCCCCTGAAAGTTGAGCTTAGATTTAGTTCTGTTTCACTTGAATCTATTTTGAGATGATCCCTTATCTGGTTCCATTGGGAACGTTTTCTCAATCATGTCTCTGATCAGACCGATATTCTCTCCTCTTCAGATTTGCCAGTCTGTCTCTCCCCGTGGACCTCTCAGCTGCACAAGGACTTACTTCCTTCAGAGTGGACATAACCCCTATCCAGGTATGTGGTTGTTGTTATATTATGGTTTTCTGCCCGGCTACCTGCAGGGCAAGTTCTCCATACTGTGTGGTATATTACCAGTAGGCGGCAGTAGGTTCACAGCCCTTGTCAATTTCATCCGCAAAGGTTCTGTACTGTATTGGACTGCGAAACATCACTGCCACCTTTTAGCAATTAAGTTTCTCATCGAGTCATTGGACAGTTGCCCTGTCATTGTGTCATTGGACAGTTGTGATGGAAACGCCAAGAGTATGAGGGAGGTTACCAGGATGTGTTGTCCTTGATGATGAGTCCTAACGGCGACATGGTGCGCAGCCGATGGATCCAGGAAGACTCTCTGGAGAGTCTTGTGGCCTTAGCGGTTGTGCCATCTAGAGCGATGTGCATAAAGTCAAGAACGTGGATGGAGATGTCCTGGAGGCCACTTCAACCTCCCAGACCACCATGGCCTCCAGGACATCTCCATCCACGTCCTTGACTTTATGCACATCGCTCCAGATGGCACAACCGCTAAGGCCACAAGACTCTCCAGAGAGTCTTCCTGGATCCATCGGCTGCGCACCATGTCGCCGTTAGGACTCAACATCAAGGACAACCCGTCCTGGTAACCTCTCTCATACTCTTCTGGCGTTTCCATCATTTCATTTTCCGTATGAGCCCAGGTCACCTCCACTCTCGCATCAATACACCACTTGCTGTTGTCACTAATCATGAAGTACCGTTACCACGCTCACAGCAGGGGTATCTCACAGAACCCCAGTCCATCAAACCACCTCTCCACGTCCATCTATGCTGAAATAATTAGAAACCATTTTATTTCACATTGCCGAGCCAAACAGCCACAACCCCTCGCTATTCGTCCGCACAGGCGCATCACAGCTCTCTCTTACCACACAGAGAGAACTGGGCTCTCCCTAAAGTCAGCCGTCGAGGACCAAGTAGGCACACAGCCCTACTCCACTCCGTCTAAAGTCAAATAAACATAACTGATGAGGTCATCACTACACCGAAACCGTTTCATTTTGACAGTATAAGCACTGCCAAAACCTCTCCCGAACCTAAATGACACCCCAATGCCATTTTAGCGCAAAAACACCCTGCTCCAGGTCTCACTTGATAACCAAACAAGGTTAACAAAGGGGTCGTCACAACCACCACAGGTGACGACATGAGGGACACCATACGTCTCTCCAACAAGGTGGAGACGTCAGGAAGTAAAGGACTTTGCAACGGTACTCCGCCCGATCTGACGCCCCCGTCAGTCACAACGGTATTATCCTTTGACGACAAAGCACGTAAAATCCGTCTCCGTTTCATTGGACAGTTGTCGAGTGACAGAGGGTTAAGTCATGTCATACATGTATATGATTACGTAGATAAACAATTTCATTACAATTTTTCCAATATTTCATATACGATGCTGCAAATTCAACCCAGGATACCAGCACAACAATTAGGTCGGTTCGTCAAGGACTCTCTTGAATCTGAAGTGACAGATTTAATATCGCGATATTAAGGATTCGCTATCCACTTGGAAAACGAGTTTGTTGCATTAATGAATTTGCCGCTATGAGTCTCACTTTGGGGTATTGACCCTTTAGCTCCTGTGCCTTGTTTTCATGAGAATGTGATGTTTAGCGATGCGTTAGGTTGCACACAGATGAGTATTCGCAGGCAGTTTGTAGTAATTTGATTGACACTTGTGAATTTTGACACTTGAAGTTTCAAAATGCATAACAAAAGAAGGGATGACAGTTACTTTCATATTTGGTATTTTATTGGAAGTAATATAAAAGACACGTAAACCAGCTTCACCATAAATACAAAGTTGGCTTAATACCATTTATAAATAAATCAGCTTTACGCTAAATAGATATAAAGCAGACACCTCTCTATTAAGGACAACCTCGATTAAGGACACTAGTTTTGGTCCAAAATTGGTTGTTTCCATTCAATTTGACCTCTCTAATCAGGGCTGAGTTGTTCAAATGTATTGTTAGCTTTAACGGAGACGTTAAGTCTTGACGTGAAAATTTTAATGGATTTAACTGAAAGAGATAACGTCCTCAATGATACTTCACGTGACTGTTAGGGATAACGTGATTTTTGTGCTTTTGAACAACCGGGCCCAGGACACCTCTCCAACTCTAAGGACAGTCCAGAGGGTGTTCTTTATAGAGAGGTTCTACTGTACATGAGTTGTTGGGCAGCTTGTAATGTTTTATATCTCTTGTGCGTCTTAATTGACTCAAATGGAGAATTTGTGTTCTTTAATTGGTGCATTGATCAGAGACTCTGCTGTGGGCTATCAGGCTGTTGATGTTGCTGATGGAGTATGCGCGACGACAGGAAAGTTCTGTGGTCGCTTGCAGCTAACGAGAGGTGTCGTCATCAGCATCAGGCTGCTCTTGAAAGCAGGAATGAATAGAAAGCCAATGTTTAAACTTAACCCTTTTGCTGCCACACCAGGGATGTAACCGATTGTACACTGCATGCTATTGGTGCCCACTTATTCCTTCTGTTCAATTTTCCCTTTGTTCTATAATCATTAGGCACAGTCCCTTTAAGTTCGAGGTTGGTTACACCTGAACAAAATGAGATGCCAGTTTCTGTTCAGTGAAGACCTCGTTCCTATGGGGTCTGAATCAGTCATTTTATAACCTTCAAATAATCAATCAGTCAATGAATTACTCATTTCTTTACCCGGGCCAATACGGTTGGGACACCTGAACGGCTTGGGCCAAAACGAGGTGCAATGTCACATAGAAAACAATGCTACATTTCAAACAAGGTAATTGATATCAATCTATCCGTAATAGTTCTTCTTCTTTGATTTGTTACACTGGCAGCAGCAGATGATCTTGAGGGCTTTCCTATACTTGGCATGGTATGCCAGAAACAGCAAGAAATATATGGAAAAGTTTAAATAAAATATCAGATCGAAGAGATCATGTAACGTGTGGTACAAAGCAGTGTCTGTATCTAATATTCCTACCGTAATCCTGGGGATGAGTTCCACCAACACTTTCGGACAGGTGAATAGGAGGTAAGACACGATGAATGCGATGAACAGATGGGAGAGGTTGATTTCTTCGCACGCCTTGCGCGTTAAAACTTGACTCGTCCCCTGGTTTGTGTAAGAGTTCACCGCCAGGCGGCGCTTTGTTTTCACCTGATGCGAGTTTTTCGTTGCCTGACTTAGGAGGCAGGTTAATACGAGTAATACTGGCAGCGGCAAGAACACAGTTATACTGGTGATGTACCAGAAATACATGACGCGGTATTCAGGCGTTCTGGCCGTGTCGGATGTTTCAGAGATCACGATTGTTTTGTTCTTGTTCTCTGGATGGACAACCTCGGTGACGGTGAATTCCCAGAAGCGCGGCAAAGCGCTGACTAGGCATACACAGTATACCATGACCGTACAGACGCATGCTTGGATCGGCGTGCACATGGAGCGCGTGCGATTCTGCGTCAGCGAGAGGCAGCGCTCGAGACTCATGACGAGAATCAACCATAGCGACGTAAACCAGAACCAATCATTGATGCTGACGAAATATCCATGCATCTGTTCATAGATGTCGTAATGGCCGATGTATAACGGCAGCCATAAGAACATCCCGCACATAATCAGCATCGTGCTCGAGACTATCAAACCCAACAAATAGCTATCGTTGGAACTTTTCACTTGACGGGCGATGATTAGAATGTTTAGTAAACCCGTCAATATTCCGAATCCACAGATACTCGGGTACGCGTAGTAAAGAACCAGTTGTAGCATCTCCATCCAAGTCGATGCAGACTTTAGTGAGATGGCCTTCTCGCCGCATCCAAGGCAGTGTGAGGCGTGCAGCCGATAATCCAACATCTTGGCTATCTTTCCTCCCTGTCTTCAAACAAAAAAACCAGACTCCTGTGTCTGTTGCAAAGAGCGACAGTAATCCTATAATCCTGTATCTGATCTCGTTAACGAGCTTAAAAGAGCGCCAATCTAATTAACACTGAACATGTTTAATGAAATTGGATTAAGTTTATTCAAACAAATCACAAAACACTTCCTGATTCACTCCTGGACAAATCGCAATCAATCTCACGTAATATATTTCTGTTTTATCCGTTTTGAGAAAAAATATTTGCATGAATTTTTTCGATTGGCAGATTTTGCGTGATTTAGTCCCGAGGTCGCACTACAACATGAGCAATTAGAGAATGAAGCGTTCTAAGTGTACTCCTCTCGTGAAATATTCTCTGCCCAGAATAGTCCAAATTACACTTTTCTCAAATCATGGTATCTCCTTGTTTTCAAAATAGTTGCAAATCACAAAGTCCTGCCAACTTTTCCAAAATTGTTGTGTCTCCTTGTTTCTAAGACTATTATAAATCACCAAGTCTGCGATAGACAGACAACAATCTGCTTTTGAAATACGATCCTGTCTATTCCTCAGGCCGTGATTCAAAGTCACGGTTCCATGTATGAACACTCAACACAGCGAGCAGTCTTCAAGTTCCTTTGAGTCTGGTTCATAATGCTGAAGACAAAGTGCTCATCTGTCTTGAGACGAGGGGGCGATTCCTCATTGGAATGTCTCTGATGCAAGCTGGTGACGCATGTCTTGCAGTCTGAAACGAGAGAATTGGTAGAATGTGACAACAGATAATCAGATGGAATGCGATTGGCGAATGCGACCTGATCATCTCTGTCTACACTCCTTAGCACTTCTGAGGCTGACCTGAAAAAGGAAATACTAACTCAATTTTCTCCCCAACATGCCCGAATGAATGAGACATTCTGGTATCTCCTGCCTTCATTCAGGGAGTTGTTGTAACAATTTGGCCTGGGGTTTTGTGGCAATGATCAAATAAGAATAAAGACGTCTTATGTTTTTCATAAAGCTCATTTGTAAAATCACCGTTCCTGATCTCATGTACCTTTCCAACATCAGCTACATTCACATTAGCATACAGTGCTGCTGCTAGTTTAGCAACTACCGAGAGGAAATCCTGTTCAATTCCCACGTCTGCACAATCATGAAGAGCTAGTTTGCCCATTAGCTGAGCAAACATGGCAAGTTTACCCAGCGCCTTTCTGCCGGAGTTATCAAACTTGTAGCGTCCCACAACAACACTTCAATTGCTGTTGTCAATAAGTGAGACTTGAGAGTGATACTTCGGTTCGCCAGAATAATGTGTTGACTAGCACGGCCTTGATGGAAGTATCACCTTGTCTCGATCGACTGTTCAAAAATCTATAAGGTGGGTCTTTAGCCCATGCCTGAAAATGGCCACAGTGTTAGCTTTTTGAATGTCACACCCAGCTCATTTGAAAACCTTGCCACTTGGACAATGAAGCTCCTATTTCTGCATTATTCAAAGTCAGCAAGCTATATATTTCACGTTATGCTCAGCCCAAGCCTTATGTAACACTTGTATAATGCCAGAACAGGTCTTCAGTCCACTTTGTACGAACTCTCTGTTTGCCATTGTGGATTAGCAGGTGTTGCCATTGCAAACACCATTGAAAAAAGTGGAGCTGCCAGTCCCATGTCAGTATCATACTTAATAGACCAGTATTGTACAGTAGAACCTCCCTTAGCGGACACCTCTCTATTAAGGACAACCTCTCTATCAAGGACGCTAGTTTTGGTCCCAAACTGGTTGTTACTATTCAATTTGACCTCTCCAATCAGGACACCTCTCTATTAAGAAAAGCATTTGTCAGTCCCAAGGGTGTCCTTATTAGAGAGGTTTTATTGTATTGTATAACTTCAATACTGCTGACACTATTGGCCAAAACAATACCATATTTATCCCTTGCACACAAATATAATACACTGGTCACTGGGACCTGAGCAGACCTACGTTCTATGATTCAATCTGGCTGTATCTGTTATTTAGTGTAAATGGCCATGGTAATTGCATCCCCAATCCCATTCCAAGCCAATGTATTCACTTGTATATATGCTGGTGTTAGACCAGGCGTGTTAGAAGACTTGGTCACCTCCACTTCAGCACGATACTTTCCATTGATTCAATCTGGCTATATCTGTAGATGACCATGGTAATTGCCCCACTCCGGCTCAACGGCACCATGCTCCTCCACCTCCCGATAGAATCTCCGTCCATTGACACAGGTCGGGTCATCTCCACAGTATACAATGTTTGATCAGGCGGCTATCGCGCAGCTAAAGAGCCTGGACACCTGTTATCATTCTCCTTGTGGTCAATCGATATAGCAATGTCTGCTCAATATAGCTCAGGGTTGGATACAGGAGAGTTGTTCGGGGGAGGCGGGGTCAAACTCCATAAAGTTTCCACCATTTCTATCATCGGGAATGGCCTGCAATTGCATCTTTTAAAACCAAAATTTAAAACTTCTCATTGTTTTTGTTAAATGTAGTCTGCACCAGTGATATTTGATGACCTAAAATGATCTGAACCACCTCTCAGTGCGTCTAGATTTCAAATTAAAGATTTCAAATTTTCTACAGATATTGATGGTTATTGAGAGTTTTTCCTCCTCCATAGTGGCATTTGTTGACTTTTGAATGCCACTACGGTGAAGCACCTATCGAAATCATCAACCTTTTCAATGAAAATTCACTTTCAGTTCATTATGACTTTCAAATCTTGCATTTGACACCACACGAGAATGGCAGACGTGATTATCGGAGCGCTTCATCAATCCCATCATGCCACTGCATCATCGTCAGCTGTGGCAGACTACAAAAAGGAGCTTGCCATCATAAATATTCATCAAGATTTGATACAATCGAGTTACTGGGTCGACATAGGCTATCACACGTTCAGGATCCATTGATAACCAAATCAAATTCACCCTTTCAGTATCAATAAAAACAAAAAAGTTAGGTTTCCAACCGAAGTTCCATCCCGCAGATGGGAGATCTCTTTGTTGCACATTGCAGCGATTATGATCACGGGTTAAGCATTGGCTGTTATGTTCAGTAGAGGAAATCCAACATACAATAACAGTAACACATTGCTCAATAAATTTTCCTGGCACTTTGATTCGAAAATTGAATTGTCATGGAAGCGTGGTCTAAGCGTCTAAGCGTGGCCATCAGAATGGCACTATTACATTTGTAGCTCTCTAACGCTATTGGCACTTGGGAGATTAGAGAAAGAGACAGGGCAATCACTATTTGTCTTCATGCTCCACTGGGAGGAGCATTTGTTCATTTCTCCTTGAAATTTCATCAAAGATAATGTATGAGAAGACTGTAAGATTGGCAGTAGCAATGATTTGGCTGAAGGTGGCATTTCGGGTGACATGATTTCACACGACGCAATGCCGTGTTTTTACAGAGCAATTCTCATTGGAGAACACTGAAACTTCCACCAACATGCAGTCTGTTGGACGAGACCGAAGCCTTGAGCAGACTACAGCGTGATATAACTACCTATCTCGATGAGAGAGATGGCCAAACTTTCACCAACAGATAGTCGCAAGCCTCGAGCAGACTAGAGTGTGATATAACCAAGGTTTATTCTAGCCCTAACTCGATGAGAGAGATGGCCAAACTTACATCAACAGATAGTCTGTTGGCGAAGACCCAAGCCTTGAGCAGAGTAGAGTGTGATATAACCAAGGTTTATTCTAGCCCAACACGCCTGAGGTAATAGTTGTAAGCTGTGATTAACAAATTGATTTCCAGAGGAGGCTGAGCCTGAGCCCAGACCAACTGGTATCTGATAGCGAGTATAAAAACAAATTACATGTCTCAACTGCACTTGGGAATCCTTCATCAACAATGTTGATATGGTACAACCACTACATTCATGCAGTGAGAAAATATTTGAATAAACAGGAAATTCTTGCGTGTTTCTGGCACCACTAAGGAATCTGATTGCAGAAGAACAATGTTAATTACTCTGTTAAAGAGATTAATTACTCCTTTAATTAGCTCCTACTTCTCTTGTGGGCTTGATCCTATGATGTAACACAGGAACTGTTTGGCTTGTTAGTGTATTGTATGGTGTACAGGGCCTTACAACTTCTCTTTGACTCAGCTCCTTGGTGAAGGTCTCTGATGTAATGCAAAAAAACTGTGATGGCCTTACTCACATTTAGGGAAAGATTGAATGGCCACTATTTGGGCTGAAATAGACCAGTTTTATGTCTATATGTGATGTTGTTGGGGAGTCAAAAACCTGAACAATTTGCAGCCCCCTAGGTGGTTTCTGGTGCCGCTGGGTTCAGGTCGATCAAGTCTCTGGTATTTCTTCCATTTCCATACAGTCCAAGTCCATCACATTGTCCATTCAAATCTTCTTTAATCATTTACATAGAAAACACTTTGGCACGATAGCATTTTATACCTAAACAGTGAAATTCCTGAGCACATTTTACCAAAAGTTCAAAGAAGCGACATCCAGTCACATGAGCCCTGAATGGTGAACTATTCTGAAATCCGAGTAAAAATCAAATTGGTATAAGCGTCAGATGATCAGTATTCCCGATGTATCCCATGATTCAATTCCAAACCACCCCAGTCCCAACGGCACATCTCGCATTCTCAATTTCATTATATTGCTAGTTTTCTTGGCGGTTTTTTCTCATTTATCTCGCAGGGCGCAACATTACCCTAATAGACCAAGCACATTTTTTCCATTTGGTTTGCACAAATCTTGAACTGAGTCTAAAGGCTCAAGCTGGAAGTGGAGTAGTTGATTCAGGGAGAGAGAGGTTAGGCAGGGTTAGTGCTCAAGTTACATCAGGAGCTGCTGAGTTGGTTGTTATCAGAATCATACGGCTGCCTGACGTGATTGCTTGGAAAGGCTGTGTCTTTAAACAGCAACCTGAATATATTGGGTGAGGGAATAATTCGCAGACAAAATGAGATATGCAATATGGTTGTAAAAAAGACTGCAGAAAGTGCCAGTTCAACCGAGGACATCTCTAACTCATAACTTGTATAGACTTCTGTAGTTTCTAAGCAAGAAGATGTGATGAAGAAGAATGCTTGATTAAAACTTACTTGTGCCAATGAAATTTGCAGTATAGTCCGAGTGATATCACACTTTAAAATAGAAGCGTCAGTGTGCGATAAGTCCATACTACGCGTCAAGATATTAAGTCCATATCCAGGAGATGCTGAATGCAACCTTTCTCCTCGGTAGCTGGGAGATAATGATGAGGCTAAGACCCATGTCGGAAGGATAATGAGTCAGCGACGATGTGTTCACCAAAGAGAGGTGGGTTTATTCGCGCAGATCAGGTTAATTATTGCCCTTGATCAGTCATCGTCAATAGTTCTGTTGTAGTTTAAGGTTGTCTGCATTGATGGGTTAAACGTTTCATAAGTTCAACTTTTTGTCGTGGTTGTTTATCGGTATAACTGCCTTTCTGCTTTCTTGAGCCACTAATAAATACTACATGTATAGACAGCCTGAGCCTTTAGGTAAATTATTGTATTATGTTAGCAAGTTTTGTTTAATGTTCTTTAGTCTCAACATCGTTAAGACATTATGTTGTAATATTTCACATATCAAGATCTTTAAAATATTCATGACCCAACTTTACATCTGCAGGTGATCCAGTGACAAATTTGTCTGGTCGCCATGGTAACCTGTCTTGGAGAACGGTTGATACATTTTAGAAATGAAGGAAACAGTTAAGAAACTGAGAATAAAATTTGTGAAGGAACATTATATTTGAACATGTCACATGACACAAGTTAGAAAAAACTGCAGCGCCAAGAGTCCAAGCCTGATAATGATTGCACTTTAAGATCTGGGACACCCTGTACAATGTAGTGAGTTTTCAGTTTAGTTATCAGGGCGCATGTGTAGTTCCGCACTCTTTATTTGTTCACATTAAGCTTCAGTTTCGGTCGTCTCTCAAGAGAATGGGATCAATCTGCATGTTCATTCAGGCACTCTACTGGTCTTTAATCAGAACTACATGTTACCTCTCGAGAACGGCCGTCATTGTTGTGCACTGTTTTTTGAATAATGAGGGTAGGTCCGGTTCCTATGACAGCCTCCTTTGCAATCGGTGAATGGCATCATCGCCATGGAAACCAATTGGGCGAGGGAATTAACAATGGCTGAAGATTGGGCGAATCAATTAACGAGCTGCGATAATTAGCGAATGAGGGGTGAAACATGAACCAATCTCCTGGCGTCAAGTGGTTTGATGTGAGGAATTGAACACCTAGAAAGCATGTCGATGGGTTTGGAGTCTTCATTGCAGTTGGTTTGATGCGAGGAATTGAACACCTAGAAAGCATGTCGATGGGTTTGGAGTCTTCATTGCAGTTGGTTTGATGCGAGGAATTGAACACCTAGAAAGCATGTCGATGGGTTTGGAATCTTCATTGCAGTTGGTTTGATGCGAGGAATTGAACACCTAGAAAGCATGTCGATGGGTTTGGAGTCTTCATTGCAGTTGGTTTGATGCGAGGAATTGAACACCTAGAAAGCATGTCGATGGGTTTGGAGTCTTCATTGCAGTTGGTTTGATGCGAGGAATTGAACACCTAGAAAGCATGTCGATGGGTTTGGAGTCTTCATTGCAGTTGGTTTGATGCGAGGAATTGAACACCTAGAAAGCATGTCGAGGGGTTTGGAGTCTTCATTGCAGTTGGTTTGATGCGAGGAATTGAACACCTAGAAAGCATGTCGATGGGTTTGGAGTCTTCATTGCAGTTGGTTTGATGCGAGGAATTGAACACCTAGAAAGCATGTCGATGGGTTTGGAGTCTTCATTGCAGTTGGTCTGATGCGAGGAATATATCGCTAGATGACTTGAATCAACCTGTGAGATGAAATTGGGTTGGAGAGGAAATGGTGTGCAACCTCTGTGTGATAGCGTGTGTCGTAAACGAGACTTAGCCTTCCTTCATGACAATGCTCAGATGCTGATCCAATGGGGGAGAGGGGGGGGGGGGGGGTGCACCAGACGCATGCCCCTCTTTTTCATGAACACACCAGGAATTTTGATGAGAAATATAGTGCACGCCCCTCTTTTTCTGGCTCCTGGATGTTCCCCTGATGCTTGCATAGTGTAGAGGGGTCTGCGGTTTCTGCCAGCCTGAAGTGCTTGATGGCCGGTCTGTTAACGTTGAAGTTCCCCTGCTATAAGAACATGCGATACTGTTTCCTTCTCTGATTCCACCCAATCCATCTCTTGTTAACCTCCATCAATGACAGCCGCGTCTGCCATAAAAAATAAAAAGCTTTCCGATCAATGAGAATAGTAATTTAGACCACATTTTCTATCACTATGATCATCATCAGTACCTGTATCCTGAGGTGGAGAGGGATGCTGATTAGTCTATCTTGCTGCTGCTACCCATAGGTGATCAATTCTTAATCACTGAGCCTCACCTACATCTATCAGCCAGTCAAGTATCCTCTATAGAATGGTGGGAGGCCGAGCAGGCTGCCACATCGCTGCCAGATCAACCATCTTGGATTTTGTCTCTGGACAAAAACGGACAAAGACCTTTGGCACTTGTGGCCTTTACTGTTGCTGAAAGGGTGGATGTCGTCCTGGGTGCCGACAAATGGTACCCAGGTTCGAGATCGACTGGACAATAAGCACCCTGGGTGCCATTACACTAGACTAACAGCACCCAGTGGCAGTACAGAAATGTCGTCCCTAAGATCCGTAAGCCAGGCAAAAAAGAAGCTGGGTGCTATTTGTCTAGTGTAATGGCACCCAGGGTGCTTATGTCCAGTCGATCTCGAACCTGGGTACCATTTGTCGGCACCCAGAACGACATCCACCCTTTCAGCTTTACTGTTGCTCATTCACAGTGATGGGCTAATATAATACGAAGATGCCTTTTGATATTTAGCCTTTAGTCTTGGTCACTGGACGTTCATCTTGACCACGCAATCTTCGACATGGCAAGAAGTTCCATGTGCTCCTACTATCAATAGAATAATACTGATACGAATCCCAGGGAGCCTGAGTTTAGACGTTATAGTCGCTATCAGTCCATTTGTATCCTCACCATCCATAATAGATACGGTAGCTAGCTAACTTGCTATTCGAGCAAGGACCCCATGAGAAAACGGATGCTAAACTTCAAGATAACCCCTGACATTATATCCGGGTGGTTGCTAATGAGGTATGAATGATATACGATATAACAGGGCTGTGTTAGTCTTATGAACCGTATAAATAATGAAAACCATGTCAGCAACAAGCAGAGGAGCTTATTAATTGTCCAAGGTTTAAAAAGCTTTGCTCCATGAAATGAATCCAACTATGCGTACCAGGTTTCAATCCTCTCTAACTGAGAACTAAATCTAAAAGGGGTGGTTGTGTTATTTTATGTTCCACGGTGTGGGTCCGAGGCACCAAAAGGTTTAAGGTCAATCTGCATCCAAGACGGACAGTCCTACCATTGAAAATGTGATTGTCTTCCTGGTCACGATGAGATAAAACATGTAGACTATCTTAAACTATCGGGCACATCGAGTTAATCCATGGTGCTCTTCTCAGCAAACCCACAACACGTGTTTGCCACTAATGAGCCAAGAACAAGCCTCCATAAACATGATAAAAGAACATTGTAGCGACTGCAAACTTGTGAGATATTCTGCAGCGTTGTCGCGGGGCGTTGAGGAGCCTCCCGTTGAGAATATTGAGTGGGGATACAGTCGTCTTATATGTACACAACATCAAAGTGGTGTATGGATATTGTGTTAGGAGAGGGAAATTAAGATTTTGTAGATTTCGTAGTGCTTGTAGCTGTAATATCCTGTCGGACAAGTAACAGGATGAAAGCATGGCACTTTTTCAAATTCCTTACTTGATAATTCTAAAACTAATCACTGATCGAGTTGGGATAAGATCAGGTGGTGACTGACAGTAAGGTCACGTCGGTTTTTGACGGTACGGGACTCCGGACAAAAGTCTTCTGCACAATTTTAATGGAACATAATACCACAGGCACAGCTAGCACTGTTTTTATCGACCCTCCCCCTCTATGTACGTTTTGAAGTCCGGCAGTTGCATCTGTTTATTGATTATTCCATTGGTGGCCACTCCACCTCAAAGGTTTCCCGCACCACTCCTGTCAACTGCTGTCAACTGAACATGCCTCACAGTTAAAGTACATGTACATGTATATTTAATGGCAATACTCACTTGACTGCTTTTCAAATCAGCTCATGATATATGAAAACGATATACCGTTTGCAACATTCTGGTGTTAACAATACTCAATACTTGAGTGTTTTGTCATAGCGGTGTTGCACAGCTCAGCACATTCTGGGCGATTCCCTCACCAAAAAGCAGTGGTTTTCTGTCAGAGTTGTGGGATTGGTGCCGATAGAGCTGAAGAGCCAATAATGAGCCAAGTTAGCTCACGAGCTCTTCTCTATTTGAAACACCTCATCTGAGTCCGAGAAGAAGATTTCTGGGCCCTAATTCTACAGATTTGATTCTCTGTTATAATGACTAACTCATAAAGCTATTAGGTCTATCGCGACTCACTTGGTTGTGTAAAGAACGATTAACTCGATTTCATACTCGATTGGCGATGATCTCACTCACGATCGATCAGGGATCTGCGTCCTGTCAGGACACCAGTCTGCCTGGTAGTTGATGACTGTATTGACCACGATCACCAAATACAGATACTGAGCACAGGCAGTGATACCATCTGTAATGCTTAGCAGGATACTGGTCGTTATGATGACGAATATGAAGAAAACTCTAAGTTATGATTCAATGATTCATCATTTTTAGGGGCAGTGGATTGGGAGCACAGTTTTAGCACACCATCAGTAAATCAATCGAAATGGTTGAGTGTAGTGGCCGTCCTCTTGAGAATTGTCAGATAAGAGCTGATTGTATTTGTAAGGATAAAAGAATAATTATTTCACCCATGTCAATTTGTAAATGTCTATTGTTCCATGCTAGTGAGCAAAATGCAAAACAGAAATAGTGTAGTTTAGCACTGACCTCCTGGGCCAACACATTCCAGAATGAAATTTACCAGCAGTTTCCTCAGCTGTAATGGTCTCCCAGATAGCCTGCAGCGTGTTCTACATATTAGGGTCACCAGGCAACCGAATTTCAATCAGATATTTCTTAGATACAGATGGGTAGGAGGCCATGTTTTAGGAGCTGGACCACCAGTACGAACGGTGTACCCCCTACATGTATATGGCCCAAAAATGGCTCCACCTGAGACATGATTTGAATCTAGAACCTGAGTTACTTAGTCCTGGAGTTCTTCTGTCTTCGGAAGAAAAAAGGCATTGCATAGATTACCATCGGTGGTGTCTATTGTTGTAATAATGATAGCTCGAGGCGAATTGTGGCACTAAAGATCCAGATGTATCGGATGGTTGGATGAGGCTGTACTTGGTGTTTCAGAAGTGCTGAGGTCGGAGAAGGGACCAAGATCGGAAAGGTTGTTTATCTATATACAAACCTTCAGCAACAAGATGAAGAGACCATTTGGCTTTAGCAGACTTTTGGCTTTAGCAGACTATTTGGGCTTTAGCAGACTGCAATGAAAATCACCTTTTTGTTGTATTATCGTGTTTTTCAGTGAAAATTTGATTAGCATTGCAGTGAGGTGTTGCCCGAATGTTGTATGTCACGTATGGCCCTGAGTGAATGGATAACCCAGCCACTTGTAGTATGTGCTCCTTGGGCTGGTACAAGAGCTCACTGAAGGGTCCTCAATGTCAGAGTAACGACAGCTCTCATTCTGTAATATTTGGCTGACCGGCCCATCACATCGATATGTGCATTGACGGCGAGCGAAACCATAGGGAACAGACGGGCGCTGATGTCATCTATCACGCGGAGAGGTTGATGTTGATAACATGTCATAGGACTGATTCAGAGGGGTTTAATCCGATTGTGTGGCCAGTGGACAGTGACTTCAGTAACAAGTTTGGTCATTTGCAATCTCCAGACATGTTGAATCTTTGTGAATGCTTAGTCAATAAGATGTTGTGACACTGTCCGACACTGATAAGATGTGTCAGGTTGATTTACGTGGCTCATACCTCTTAAACCATGTGTGGCGGTTCGTCCCTTGGCGATACTGATATCATGATGCTCCTTCTGTGGGAGCAGTAGTGGTCATCATGAAATCAACAAGTGGCCATCAACGTCAATCTGATGGTGGATGGTGTCAAACTCTTTATAGGAAAGGTTGAAAAGTTATGATTGCCAATTCTGGCCTCGAAATTGGTTTCAAAAGGCACCCAAGCCTGGGGATGGGCTACCATAATGGGCACCAAATCACTCGCACAGTGATACACTCCCCAGCTGTAAAGAGTATTACTGAGCACATCTTTATATACGGTACATGTATGTGTATTGTTCCGTATCTCTTTTAATACACGCTCCTCGGTTTTTGTTCCATCTGCCGATTCTGATTTCCCAGCAGGCTGCTGATCATTTGCCGTTCTGGTAGACGCCAAATGCAACATCATGCAGACGTCATCAGATCATTCATCAAATATGCAAAAGCAGTTTGTACAACCTGTCGTTTGGTTTGGTTCTCTTGGATTTGGTGGAGTTTGTCTGGTCTGAGGCATCAGCTGGGTCACATGATCATTCGCTGTCCCCCCAGATCACGCAAACGTCATCGCATTATTCATCCATTTATCATTCGAGAAATGACTAGGCCTACTTCAGTTTCATTTCAAACACTTCTCCGAGATTGAATGGGTTTATGGATGGGCATCTCTCGAAAGATTTGTGTCAAAATATTCTTTTGTGATGAGAGTTTTGAAGTGCTGGCACAAGTGTCTCAGGTTTGGGTGGTATTTCAATGCAAATTGTTATTGATAGGTTAGGTCTCCTCTCATTCTGCATTGGTGTACGAACATAGAGGAGGGAGAAGGGGGTACCTTTTCTAACGTCCCGTTATAAAGATGGGCCATGCATACACTCAAGTTCATGCACACAAAAACTAGAAGTGATTGTGAACTTTTACCGACATTTTATTTTTGGCTTTTTTTGGACCACCCTGTATCCTGGTGTATATACCTTGAGTTGCTACTGTAAATACTTATATAGCTTTTGACCCCACTCCTGAGTTGTTTAGGCCTGTTTAAGTTGGCTGGCAAAGATAGACAAATATTTACTCTCAGCTTGCCTCTGCTGCAGTCTACAGTTTGATTGCCTGCAGGGTGTGCCAGTTAGGGCTGGATGTAAAGTACGCACTCAGTCAGATGAGTTGTTGTTGCCAAAGCCAGCTGCGTACAGGGGTTATGTTCAAGAAGTGACCGAATGCATGTATCCGAATAATCCCTCAATTTGTCAGTCAAATCAAACTTGACCCATGCACGAAAATGCTTATGACTTGACATGGATTATGACGTAACATAAGAGTAATCAATGAGGCTTTGGTGAATACAATGAATTGGGTGGACTCAGGTTACTCATGAATGGATAATCTCCTTTTGTTGTCGAATGCTGGACTGTTTTCAGTAGATTTTAGATTAATCCATGATTGCTTTTAGGGATAGATTGTTTGCACTATTTAGCCCTAATTAGGGAGATTTTGAGGCTGAAGTGGACTCATGATGTTTATACTCTTTTACCATGCACTTGATGGTAACAATGTGATTGGGAAGTCAAAGACTTATTTGAGGCCCCAAACTGCTGAGGTCAGCACTCTGCCTGAACCCCACATAAGCTTGGCAGCAATCTGGTGCCCACCCCAGCAGGACTGGCTTGGGCAGTGCCAAGCTGCTCACAGTCTCCCCTGACTTATACACCAGTCATCACAGCAGAGCAGCCGGCAGCATCCAACGTCCTCATGTTGACATAATGTAACTCCAATAGTTGACATAGTGCCACAATTGATTTAGCACTCATTGAATATGTCAACACATTTTCTTGGTGTTGATATTCTGGTGGTATTGAGAGGCAGGAATTGGCAGCTTCCCCAGGCGCATATGTGTGAAGAGCGCTCAAGAAATGATATTATTCATGAAGTCTTGCATCAGTTCTGGTTCACTTTTACTCTCCGATTCATCTTATGCTGGTCAGCAGAGGAACTGAATAGTTTTGAGTTATGATTTCCAAACTTCCAAAAAAAAGAATGATTTGAGGAGACAAACCTGGCCTGTAATCTCTTCTACGATGGCCCAGTATTTCAATTCAGTGTTTGATTTTGTACGCTATGCATGACTTCAGGTCATTGCCGAGAAGGATGTCGTAGAAACCAGTAGGAAATGACATCTGTCAGTGGCCAGTTGCCACCAAACCCACATTTCACAAGTTGGTTTTTTTTCTCGCCAAACCAAAGATTTATCTGATTTGGCAAACCAATTTTGAAGTCCACCCATTGAGAAACCCAGAGCAAATCAGACAAGTCTTACATCAGGTGAGCTACGACACTGCACGCTTAAAAAAGTGGAACTACCTAATCATTTTTTTAATGGATATGCCCCCAGGTTTCATTGCCTCCTGAGTCAATAAAACAGATGAAATATTCAAACAGAATTGTAAATGTGCATCAATATCATGTAAGATTAATTGCTGTTGGAATAATCTTCACAAATATAGACATTGAAGATAAATGGATGTTGGAAAATTGCTTCAGTAATATAGAAGAGTATCAAGATTAATGGCATTGGTAAAAAGTTTTACAAATGGAGATTCTAGATTAATGGATGTTGGTAATGTCTTTACAAATAAAGGCATTGAGGATAAACGGTTGTTGGAAGCGTTACTCAGACATTGGGTGATATGAATAAAGACTAGTAAATGCTTTTACTTCTATTTTGTACAGAAATGCCCAGTGTAAATGTACGTGAAGTTTTAAGTAAAAGCATTTCCTAGTCTTTATTCATATCACCCACTCAAACATAATGGCTACTGGTGAGAAGAATTAGGTATAGGAGAGAAGCTCACCTTGGCGTGTTATCATGACACGATCATGTAACTGTAATCCAATGTCCGAGATGGCAACATTTAAGAAACAGAGAGCGTCTGTCTCGGCTAAAAACTTGGTAAACGTCAAGCGAACATGCACAAAAATCACTCTACTTTTGACTTGAAATGGCGTGTTGTAGAAGATTATGAACGTGTAGATCGAAACTGTTTGAATACGATATGACTCACTGACTCATTGTGATAATCCTGAGTCGCGTTCAGACTCGTCCAGACCACACGTCTGCTTCAACTGATCGTCTGCTGTGGACCTCTGCTGACGTCTGCTGCAGAAATGGATCGTCCGCTCAACGTGTATTCAAGAGGAGACTACTCCACTTGTATGGGGTGGGTGGGCTGTGTGCACTCATCGATTGTCTTTGGAGTGGATTTCCAGTTTTGAGATCGAAGCTGTGAGCTGGGGTTAGAGCCGTGCAGAAATAATTGACAATTGTCTTTTTGTTTTTGTTATCACTTTATGCTGATTCTTTGATGAAAATCTTAAAGTTTACCTGGAATTAAAAGGCGATTGTGACCATCTTATTGCGTGGACTGCTTTATTGGCATTTCAGAGGTGGATTTAACTATTTTGGTGACTTAGTCTCTGGAGTTTTCTTTTTCATTACGTTTCAAACTGTTTCCTCAGTTGTTGTCAATTAAATCGATGACCTAGTTGGTGCACATTCATAACATACACAGCCAATACCACAAAAAGGTCACCTTGCATCTAATCCTTTCATTCACTCATATAGGATTTGTCACATTTCAAAAGACCCTTTGTCTGTGACCACACCATGTGTGTTGTTTTGTGTGTTTTGAACATTTTGAAGTGGGACCACCTATTAGCATAATGGTGACACTTACAGAGATAAATCCCCCCCCCCATCTACCATCTATTCCACATACCTGGCTTGAATACACCAGTGGTCCTGGGGTGGTGCACTAGAGAAAATCTTTCAAACTGAATGAATTTTGGGTAGTTGGTGTAAAACTCCTGCACACCCCCCTTCTTGAGTTATATAGGTGGAGCTTGGCCTGTTGTGGTACTCATCGTGTGTGTAACTGTACTCTCATCATCTGGTGACTTGAAGTGCTTGTTTGGGATGCTAAACCAAGTTTGTTTAGCTGTCAGCAAGAACTGCTGGAGACCACCAAGAGTCTTCGACAGAGACCACCCAGCTGGCTGGAGAGTGACACCTGGTGTCAAAACATGGCACTTGGCAAGTTTGCTCCTGATTACCATGAGCAGCTCAGGGCTACACACACTACTGAACTCAGCTTCCAGTCGGTGTGTTAAAAACTATCGAAGATAGTAAATGGCTATTTATTTTTGATGCGTAGAAGATTAAACCAATGAATCATGGCATCCATTAGAAGACGACAGCGAGCTTTAATTGACACGAGACGCCCATTAATCTTGGTTGTGCTTGGAGCGTAGTCAACAGAAAGAAATAGCTGGAATAGGAATTCACTGGAACCTCCCTTAGCAGACACCCCTCTTAGCAGGACCCCTCTACATTGAAGACACTGATTTTTGTCCTAAAATGATCATTTTCCATTGATATAGACCTCTGTAATCAGGACACCTCTCTCTTTAAGGACAACGTTTTTCAGTCGCATGATGTCCTTACTACAGAGGCTTTTCTGTACTTCCAGATGTGGTATCTGTCGCTGTTGCTCTTATCCAGCAAAAACAAATGGTCACAAAAAAAGCCAGCTTTCTTCCACCCAGTAATCATACTGTTTATGACACCCCTGGGATTAGCTGTCATGACAAATAGGAATGATCTCTCAAAACACTCAGGTGGCAGTGACGGCTCTGGTAAGCTTGTGTAAGCCCGGCTGGATGAGGTGCACTTCCTAACATACGAGTGTGTCACTATCGCACAATAGAAATGTGTCTTGGTGTGATATTGAATACCCACATGTTCTTCATGATCAGCCAAGGTGTGGGGGCGTGTGTCTGGTGCCCTTTCCCCTTTGATCCGTGCCTGGTAGCTCAACGGGTGTACACGACAACCAGATGCTGAAACCATTTGATAAACTAGATCACATAAACTGACCATTTGTCTCGATCTATGAGACTTGGGCCGTCATGCCATCCTCATCCTGACTTACGACCTACTCTGTCCAGATAAAAGTGATAAATATCGCTTGTGTGTGTGACTGCGGTCATGATTCTCCTGGGCTGTCTCTTTCCGTATCGAGTCTATTAATCTCAGACGACTCTGGTCGTGTTTTTCGAAACTTTCCTGTGGCTCAGTGGCTTGTTATGATCAATGGTCAGATGGAATAATACAGCATGTTGTCTAGACAGATAGAAAAGCCATAATTGCCAAGTCTCAGCTAATTCGTGTGCATAACAACTGCACTGCAGCACTGAGTGTGACCGCATTTCTATTTTCTGGGACCACCAGTAATTACGAACGGTGTACCTCTTTAAGATGTTGATATGATTAGGCCGGACGCGATTACAGATGATCGCCTGTGGCAGGTCATCAAGATCGCACCCACGGGAAATAGACCTGACAACTTCATCAAGATCGCACCCACGGGAAATAGACCTGACAACTTCATCAAGATCGCACCCACGGGAAATAGACCTGACAACTTCATCAAGATCGCACCCACGGGAAATAGACCTGACAACTTCATCAAGATCGCACCCACGGGAAATAGACCAGACAACTTCATCAAGATCGCACCCGCGGGAAATAGGCCTGACAACTTCATCAAGATCGCACCCGCGGGAAATAGACCTGACAACTTCATCAAGATCGCACCCACGGGAAATAGACCTGACAACTTCATCAAGATCGCACCCGCGGGAAATAGACCTGACAACTTCATCAAGATCGCACCCACGGGAATGTCTTCATTCATGATCTGCCAATCGGCTCGCTTTGTACAGTTTTGATCGAAATCGGCCAAGTTGCATTGTATATATTGGGATTTTAGAATGTTAATCAAATCTGACTTCTGCAGTGGATGGGTGGAGGTGTTTCATTGCAATGACTAGTCTGCCAAAATGAAAATTTCGAAATTTTTCGAATGCTTGGCATTGCTATCCACTGATCCATATCAGCTGGCGCAGGCGGAAAAAACTTCAGCAGTGAAAGGGTTAAACACAAACATTGCCGCGACAAAGTGTCATCAGTGTTTGCTGATCTAAAAGTTATAAAATGATAGCGTTCATCCGCGAAAGTCTCTCGTTATAAATGGGGGAACGCTCAAATGATATTGCTCTGGCATGATAAGAATCCTTCCAGCAAATAATTGCAAAGTCTGTGATATTTGAAGAGAAAGGGCTTGGTCCTCATCAATCTTGTGCAATGGCCGACAATGTGAGGCACGCCATGATGCGTTAAACCTTTTGGAAGTATTATTAATCCTCACAACTTTGATGTGGTGCGTTGCAGAAATGGTCTAATGGTGTTCAGATTATAGAGTTGGTCATCTGGAAATGTCATGAGGTGCCTGATTATTCACTGATTACTATTTAGGGTTTGGTATGATTTTCAACCCTGATTTGTCTTGAATGTGATGCTGTGATGAGTTCTCGCAAAACCTCCATGAAATGTTAACATGTGGTAAACTGTAACAACAGCCTGACGTCTGCTTCCCTGTAGGTGGAGGATCCATGAAGGCTCTCCCATCTCAGAGCCCTGTCATTTCCCTCACAAACGGATGTCGCTTTATCTATCCTGGCTCAACGGGTGGCCTGATGAGGACAATATCATCAAAGGAAGGTAATCCTACCCATAGAAGGATGTCACCGAGGCCATGCAAAATCAATTGATTGTGTTACGGTCGAGAAGACCTTGTTACGGACAGTATTCAAACCTACAAACCTAAATGGTGCACAAACCAGTGATTTTCGTTGCCACAACCTGTGACGAAACCATATGGAATAATTGTGATTTAGATGTAGCTGCTGATCGGTCGAAGTGACTAAATATCGCTGGTTTACATTACGCTTAAGGCTGACAGACAAGCACACCACTGGTAGAGCTGGACTTTCCCAGCAATCTCTGGACATTTCTCACTGACAAGCTGTGTCGGCGATCTTCTTGATTGGTGGCCTAAATTGGCACAAAGAGGTGCTGGAAACAATGTTTAATTTTTACATGGCCTCATGTTTTTCTTGTCACTTTGACATGAGAGACCCAAGTCGTCTGAAGAAGGACTCAGACAGGGGGTCGGGGATGAGTTGACAAGACAGTGGGTCATCATGATTGACCTTTGTTTGATCTAGCAGAGAGTTGATAGGAAATCAGAGCCAAGAAGATTGGATGGTTGTCTTCTTTGGTAGGATCAAATAACAAACTGGATGAGTTGATCTGTTAGCCCTGTTATCCCAGGCGGCTGTGGATCAAAGCACCCCCCTTGAGAACATTGGAGACTTCGATTTGATTCCAAGAATTGAGCTGAACTGTAGTGAAGATGTCATTGGTGCAAAAAACTTCTTCATTTGACCTCAATTCAAAATACTAGTCCATAGGTAAAGGCTACGTGTGCACTGTTTGATGTCCTTAGGTAGGATCAGTTTCAAGAGGTCAAAGGGAGATAAGTGGTTAATTAGGAAATTCATTATGACTCTGAGTAATCCCCCATTCATGACAGTGGGACAACAATGACAGGGGGGGGGGGGGGGTGATGTAGGAAATGGATTAGACCTGTTGTTGTTAAGCTGCTCAAAACACTTCATAATGGCCATCATAACAGCTACTGTAGGTAATTTACTTAAGATATGTCACTGAAGAGTAAAGTCCATCTGATGCAGACATAACATTTACAAATGGACTATAGTTGAAATAGACCAGGAACCAGCAGGGCAACTCGTTTCTCAAGAGACTAGCTGCCTTCCCCAGCCTGCCATAATAGACCAGGAACCAGCAGGGCAACTCGTTTCTCAAGAGACTAGCTCCCTTCCCCAGCCTGCCATAATAGACCAGGAACCAGCAGGGCAACTCATTTCTCAAGAGACTAGCTCCCTTCCCCAGCCTGCCATAATAGACCAGGAACCAGCAGGGCAACTCATTTCTCAAGAGACTAGCTCCCTTCCCACCCTGCCATAATAGACCAGGAACCAGCAGGGCAACTCATTTCTCAAGAGACTAGCTGCCTTCCCCAGCCTGCCATAATAGACCAGGAACCAGCAGGGCAACTCATTTCTCAAGAGACTAGCTCCCTTCCCCAGCCTGCCATAATAGACCAGGAACCAGCAGGGCAACTCATTTCTCAAGAGACTAGCTCCCTTCCCACCCTGCCATAATAGACCAGGAACCAGCAGGGCAACTCATTTCTCAAGAGACTAGCTGCCTTCCCCAGCCTGCCATAATAGACCAGGAACCAGCAGGGCAACTCGTTTCTCAAGAGACTAGCTCCCTTCCCCAGCCTGCCATAATAGACCAGGAACCAGCAGGGCAACTCGTTTCTCAAGAGACTAGCTGCCTTCCCCAGCCTGCCATAATAGACCAGGAACCAGCAGGGCAACTCATTTCTCAAGAGACTAGCTCCCTTCCCCAGCCTGCCATAATAGACCAGGAACCAGCAGGGCAACTCATTTCTCAAGAGACTAGCTCCCTTCCCCACCCTGCCATAATAGACCAGGAACCAGCAGGGCAACTCATTTCTCAAGAGACTAGCTCCCTTCCCCACCCTGCCATAATAGGCCAGGAACCAGCAGGGCAACTCATTTCTCAAGAGACTAGCTCCCTTCCCCACCCTGCCAGAATAGACCAGGGACCAGCAGGGCAACTCGTTTCTCATGAGACTAGCTCCCTTCCCCACCCTGCCATAATAGACCAGGAACCAGCAGGGCAACTCATTTCTCAAGAGACTAGCTCCCTTCCCCACCCTGCCATAATAGACCAGGAACCAATAGGGCAACTCGTTTCTCAAGAGACTAGCTCCCTTCCCCACCCTGCCATAATAGACCAGGAACCAGCAGGGCAACTCGTTTCTCAAGAGACTAGCTCCCTTCCCCAGCCTGCCATAATAGACCAGGCACCAGCAGGGCAACTCGTTTCTCAAGAGACTAGCTCCCTTCCCCACCCTGCCATAATAGACCAGGAACCAGCAGGGCAACTCATTTCTCAAGAGACTAGCTCCCTTCCCACCCTGCCATAATAGACCAGGAACCAGCAGGGCAACTCATTTCTCAAGAGACTAGCTGCCTTCCCCAGCCTGCCATAATAGACCAGGAACCAGCAGGGCAACTCATTTCTCAAGAGACTAGCTCCCTTCCCCAGCCTGCCATAATAGACCAGGAACCAGCAGGGCAACTCATTTCTCAAGAGACTAGCTCCCTTCCCACCCTGCCATAATAGACCAGGAACCAGCAGGGCAACTCATTTCTCAAGAGACTAGCTGCCTTCCCCAGCCTGCCATAATAGACCAGGAACCAGCAGGGCAACTCGTTTCTCAAGAGACTAGCTCCCTTCCCCAGCCTGCCATAATAGACCAGGAACCAGCAGGGCAACTCGTTTCTCAAGAGACTAGCTGCCTTCCCCAGCCTGCCATAATAGACCAGGAACCAGCAGGGCAACTCATTTCTCAAGAGACTAGCTCCCTTCCCCAGCCTGCCATAATAGACCAGGAACCAGCAGGGCAACTCATTTCTCAAGAGACTAGCTCCCTTCCCCACCCTGCCATAATAGACCAGGAACCAGCAGGGCAACTCATTTCTCAAGAGACTAGCTCCCTTCCCCACCCTGCCATAATAGGCCAGGAACCAGCAGGGCAACTCATTTCTCAAGAGACTAGCTCCCTTCCCCACCCTGCCAGAATAGACCAGGGACCAGCAGGGCAACTCGTTTCTCATGAGACTAGCTCCCTTCCCCACCCTGCCATAATAGACCAGGAACCAGCAGGGCAACTCATTTCTCAAGAGACTAGCTCCCTTCCCCACCCTGCCATAATAGACCAGGAACCAGCAGGGCAACTCGTTTCTCAAGAGACTAGCTCCCTTCCCCACCCTGCCATAATAGACCAGGAACCAGCAGGGCAACTCGTTTCTCAAGAGACTAGCTCCCTTCCCCAGCCTGCCATAATAGACCAGGAACCAGCAGGGCAACTCATTTCTCAAGAGACTAGCTCCCTTCCCCACCCTGCCATAATAGACCAGGAACCAGCAGGGCAACTCATTTCTCAAGAGACTAGCTCCCTTCCCCACCCTGCCATAATAGACCAGGAACCAGCAGGGCAACTCATTTCTCAAGAGACTAGCTGCCTTCCCCAGCCTGCCAGAATAGACCAGGGACCAGCAGGGCAACTCGTTTCTCAAGAGACTAGCTGCCTTCCCCAGCCTGCCAGAATAGACCAGGGACCAGCAGGGCAACTCGTTTCTCAAGAGACTAGCTCCCTTCCCCACCCTGCCATAATAGACCAGGAACCAGCAGGGCAACTCGTTTCTCAAGAGACTAGCTCCCTTCCCCACCCTGCCATAATAGACCAGGAACCAACAGGGCAACTCATTTCTCAAGAGACTAGCTCCCTTCCCCACCCTGCCAGAATAGACCAGGAACCAGCAGGGCAACTCGTTTCTCAAGAGACTAGCTCCCTTCCCCACCCTGCCATAATAGACCAGGAACCAGCAGGTCAACTCGTTTCTCAAGAGACTAGCTCCCTTCCCCACCCTGCCATAATAGACAAGGAACCAGCAGGGCAACTCATTTCTCAAGAGACTAGCTCCCTTCCCCACCCTGCCATAATAGACCAGGAACCAGCAGGGCAACTCGTTTCTCAAGAGACTAGCTCCCTTCCCCACCCTGCCATAATAGACCAGGAACCAGCAGGGCAACTCATTTCTCAAGAGACTAGCTCCCTTCCCCACCCTGCCATAATAGACCAGGAACCAGCAGGGCAACTCGTTTCTCAAGAGACTAGCTCCCTTCCCCACCCTGCCATAATAGACCAGGAACCAGCAGGGCAACTCATTTCTCAAGAGACTAGCTCCCTTCCCCACCCTGCCAGAATAGACCAGGAACCAGCAGGGCAACTCGTTTCTCAAGAGACTAGCTCCCTTCCCCACCCTGCCATAATAGACCAGGAACCAGCAGGGCAACTCATTTCTCAAGAGACTAGCTCCCTTCCCCAGCCTGCCATAATAGACCAGGAACCAGCAGGGCAACTCATTTCTCAAGAGACTAGCTCCCTTCCCCAGCCTGCCATAATAGACCAGGAACCAGCAGGGCAACTCATTTCTCAAGAGACTAGCTCCCTTCCCCACCCTGCCATAATAGACCAGGAACCAGCAGGGCAACTCATTTCTCAAGAGACTAGCTCCCTTCCCCACCCTGCCATAATAGACCAGGAACCAGCAGGGCAACTCGTTTCTCAAGAGACTAGCTCCCTTCCCCAGCCTGCCATAATAGACCAGGCACCAGCAGGGCAACTCGTTTCTCAAGAGACTAGCTCCCTTCCCCACCCTGCCATAATAGACCAGGAACCAGCAGGGCAACTCATTTCTCAAGAGACTAGCTCCCTTCCCCACCCTGCCATAATAGACCAGGAACCAGCAGGGCAACTCATTTCTCAAGAGACTAGCTCCCTTCCCCACCCTGCCATAATAGACCAGGAACCAGCAGGGCAACTCGTTTCTCAAGAGACTAGCTCCCTTCCCCAGCCTGCCATAATAGACCAGGCACCAGCAGGGCAACTCGTTTCTCAAGAGACTAGCTCCCTTCCCCAGCCTGCCATAATAGACCAGGAACCAGCAGGGTAACTCGTTTCTCAAGAGACTAGCTCCCTTCCCCACCCTACCATAACATAGAACACATACTTGCATAACTCATCTTCTTTCTATGATCCAGAAATGCTAGGGTACATTTCATTACAACCACTTCAGATTCATTTATGCGCATCTTGAAAATCCATTGGCATCTCCAATGAACCAACGACATCCTGCCAGCCGATGAGATGGTCAGTGCACTGAACAAGTTGATATTGATCATTCTTAACGGCTAGAGCTATCCTTGAGTGCAGCGGGTATTTGATGGGTGGTTGGTCAGACAATCGGTGTACTCTTAGCTAAAAAGAATGAGGAGCTCTGATGAAGTTCTGTAGTCACTGTCGTAAATGAATATCTACATGTACTTCCTTTTGAGCGAATGTACAGAAAGTACAGGGCAGATTTGTTCAAAGTTTTGGTTTTACTGTCTTAGGGGAGGTTTGAGTGGTCATGGTTGTTTGTTCCATTTGTGGCTGATTTTGTTTGTTTGTTTATGTTTTGCAGTGACAGAGAAGATGAGACAGCCACAAGATCATCACAAGGACACTAAGTAAGTCACATCTCTCACAATCAATTAGATTCAAAAATATTTTTGTGACTGAGTCTAGAAGTTTTGCCTCTCCAAGACCAAAGTGGATAAAAAACTTTTTTTGGCGATTTGTGAAAATTTCTGAAATTTTTTTCTGAACTTCAGTTTCTCCATTCTCCATTCTCAATTCTTCCTGGCAGATAACTGAAATTAGAAGATTTAAGATTTCAGATATTCAAATATATAAGCATTATTATAAATCTTTGACTTGGAAAACCTCCTGTGATACATGTTTCTCTGCAGGTTGTTGACTATCCTCTACACGATGGCGGTCGATGCCCTTCTCTCAGGCCTTGATGTTTACGCTGCTTCCTTCAGTCAGACACAGGTAAGTGAAAAAAGAGATCAGAAAAGTATGGCATCCGCAGGGCGGGGGTAGCCCTCTCCACACCCAAATGCTAGTCTTAAACACTCCCTGGGCTTGTCCTCTCTTCATGTAACAGTCTGGCAGCTTGTCCTCTCTTCATGTAACAGTCTGGCAGCTTGTCCTCTCTTCATGTAACAGTCTGGCAGCTTGTCCTCTCTTCGTGTAATAGTCTGGCAGCTTGTCCTCTCTTCATGTAACAGTCTGGCAGCTTGTCCTCTCTTCATGTAACAGTCTGGCAGCTTGTCCTCTCTTCATGTAACAGTCTGGCAGCTTGTCCTCTCTTCATGTAATAGTCTGGCAGCTTGTCCTCTCTTCATGTAACAGTCTGGCAGCTTGTCCTCTCTTCATGTAACAGTCTGGCAGCTTGTCCTCTCTTCATGTAACAGTCTGGCAGCTTGTCCTCTCTTCATGTAACAGTCTGGCAGCTTGTCCTCTCTTCATGTAACAGTCTGGCAGCTTGTCCTCTCTTCATGTAATAGTCTGGCAGCTTGTCCTCTCTTCATGTAACAGTCTGGCAGCTTGTCCTCTCTTCATGTAACAGTCTGGCCAGAGATGACTTCATTGGCAGGCAGAAGAACTCCAGGGCACTGGAAAAGGCTTTGAACACAGATATAGAAAATGAAGAGCTTCTATTTTTTGTGAGAGCATCAACATTGTCAATAATCTCTGCTATAGCCCTGAAGACACAGTCATAATCAGAGACTCTCATATCCGTGCGATATGCATTTCAGTTGCTGCAATGAATCAAGAGGCACTGACAATCTGAGATGGTGGGGCCATCTATAATTTCCAGAGTGAACTACTCTGTGGTCAATGGGTGATATGAATAAAGGCTAGCAAATGCTTTTACTTCAATTTTGTACAGAAAGGCCAAGTGTAAATGTACATGGAGTTTTAGATAAAAGCATTTACTACTCTTTATTCATATCACCCATTGTGTGGTATAGGGCATTGAAGAACGAGTTGTCTCTTTCAGGCGGAGCGACACGTGTTGAACCATCTCCAGACAGCGGCAGAAGCTCACAAGCTGCAACTCGGCAAGAACTTCATCACAAACAGGTATGGCGAGAGTCGAGCGTATTGGAACAAATGCAACACTTTGATAGTGATTTCTGGCAGCAACAGAAGAGAAGTCACAGTGCTGAGGCCAGTGGTCTTTCACTAAGTGCACCCTACAATCTGCAGAGAATGCCACACTTTCAATTCGTACACTGGGATATCGGGTATATTCAGAAGAAGATCCAAATACACATCACAAATATTCCTGATAGCTCAGCTTTGGCCTCTACTCGTGAAGGTATAGACCCCATTAGGTTTAAGCTGGAAACCTCTAAAATGTGGTTTTACAAAAACCTTCATTCCTCTCACAAGGCTTTGTTTCTTTTCCAGCAATAATGTTGAGTTCAGGATAGAAGCATTTGACAACCTGGGCAGGTTAGTAGGAAGAGTCTTAGGTCATCATATGAGAGTTCTCTTGAAAAGTGTGGATTACCGAGGTTATCCATGGTGTGGTTCTTAATACTGAAAAGTATCCTTACAATACGGCATAAAGGACAGACTTCAACTTAAGCCTTTTCCCACTTTGGATGTCACTACAGCCAAACTACGATAGACTCCAGCTGTTTCTCTTCTCGTCAAATGGGGGCACCACAAGCAATCTGAGGCATATCAACATGAATTCTTGTTTATTTTGAGAGTCACTGCAGACGTTAATGTTGATACGGGGGGGAAATTTAGTAACTTTTTTCAGGCCCTTTAAACACTGCTGTCACGAGACCTGAATTGTAAATTTGACTATTTCTTGCAGTCCCATTCCCCTGAAAGATGGAGAGCGTGTCCCCATGGTGAAGAGCGCCACTATATCCATCTATGACGTGCCGAGTACAGAGCACTCGGGTCAAACTCTCGGCTCGATCATGTTTGCTGAGTCATTCTTAGAGTCCAACATCCAAGTGCTCAACAAAGGTAAGGCAATCTAACGAAAACAACTTGTTTATTACTGCAAACTGCTACATTTTCCAACATTTGTTTATTTTTTGCAATTTGTGAAAATTTATGAAAAAAACAAAAAAATTCACAATTTGTATTTTTTAGATTTCAAGTTTCTTTCTGTTTTTCTGGTCATCAAAAATGTTTCTGTAATTTTCATTTTTTCATGCCGAGGTGATCTGTAAAATAAAAAGTGTGTCAAACGTGTCAAACGTGGCATTTTCTTTCTTTCAGACGGCTCGTTGTCTTGTGATGCCAGTCTGACCGTTCTCACGCATCATGTGCCTCATCACGCCACATGGATGGTAAGCCACTTAAGTAATATACAATAATATGTGACCTCTGGCTATAAAAGTACAAGAAAATATCAGCTCAAAATGAAGGGATTCTTCACTGCATTCATTCGCTTTTAACTGAATCCATTCCATTGACAGGAAGTTCTTGAGTTCCTGTCTGGATATCATGCATTGTTGGTAAACAATTCTCAAATTCTTGACTCATTTCCGGCAAGGCTGAGTCAAATATTTTTGTATGTTTTGCAGATGGAGAAATCTGATGTTGAGATGAAGGCTGATATCAACTCATTCCTGTCTGAACCGACCGGTGAGACGTTTGGCCACCTATTGATGAATGGAGACACTGCTGATCTGGTCCGAGCGGATTCAACCGCAACAAAACAAGAAGGTAAATATTACACCGAAAAAAGTGTTTCGCCATTCGTTACCGGACTCTACGTGGTGCTATGCTGTTTACTACGGCTTTCTACTGCGTCAAATAAACTTTTTTATGAATCGTATATTTGCAGGATCTCTGTATGCCTTTGATGGCGGCCTCATATTCAACCTCGTCCACGGCGATACTGTTGTCATCCCTCATAATGAGATTAAAGATGTGCAGTTCTATGACGGGGTGAGTCTACTCTCAATTTGACGATAGTTAAGTGACCAAAATAGAATTTATTCCTTTCTATTTTGTCAATTTTAAAATTCATGCTCCTTTAAGAAACACTAAAAAACTCTTACATATTTCATAAACTTTTTAAATATAAGCTTTTCTTCTATTTGCCAGGACTCTCCGAGTAACGTGATCCTAATGATAGTGAACTACGAGGTGACATTGCGAGCGTACCTACCTGACTGGCTGCTGCTGCCTACCAACAGACTGGTCATCACGATGAGCCCCAAGTCAAAGGCATCCAAAGCATTTTACTCAGAGGTGAGCGGACATTCATATGTTTAACACTCAAGCATGTAGATCTATGTGGACCGAAAGCCCTCTTCCAGCTGGTTATCTGAAAGCTTCAGTGCTAAAACAGCATGAAGACCATATTTAGGGGAAGGTAGGAACTCACTGAGGTGAGGAAGGATCACCACTGTCACCCTTGGCCGTTTCATTTATATCATATCATTTTCTGTACAGGTGTTGCCATTGTGGAGGAAGGAGGACCAGAAAATCTCGCTCAAGCACCTGGAGAAGTTAGACACAGATGTGGAATCTCTGTAAGTTGATAAATATGTACAGCCAACTTTTTGGCTTATGAAGAACGAACAAGTCATTCCCAAAGAGCGGGCTACATACGATTCACGAGGTCACTTTTCATGCTCACGTCGTGTTTTCAGGCCTAAGTCGGTCAACTCGTGACAAGTGAAACATGACAAGTGACAATGTGACGCTCAATATAACTCTGGCATTATTGAAGTGCTTAAGCAGTGCAACCTGGAAAGGAGCATTACAATACTAAATTCCATTCTTTTTGTATTTTCAGCTATGCATTTCTGCAGCTTCATCACTCGATGTCGTCCCACCATCCGTTATCAACTAGTCCGTTGAAGAAAGTGAGCGGATTATTACCTGACTTTATGGAGTAAGTACAGCTGTCACTTGAGCAACACTGAAGAAGAAGAAGATCACTGTGCTGTTACATCTTCGGAGCTTTTGATTATTTCATACGTTGAATTCACTTGCAGGTTCCTTGGGCATTTCCTGGTGAGTAGTGTGGGAAGAGTCCCTGTTGATGCGAGTGACCTGCCGGTACTGCTTCAACAACCAGCAGAGATACACGAAGATAAAGATGCAGATGAGGTAGGTGACATTTTGCTTGCTTCCTCAGCCATGAGTGCGAGGGTCACCCTAGCTGAGGGTCACCCCAGCTGCTTTACTGTCAAAGGGTGGAGTTTTGCATATTTGACCGTTTTCTATCCAACATGCCCTATGTTGATAATTGTAATAGACTTGTCAATACTTAATGATTTCAGATTGTGGTGACTATAGTTAGTGGTATTCCTGGCAGCTACAAGGAGAGTCTGTGCAATGTACTCACCAATATGATCAAGGATGAAAGCAGGTAAGAAAACCACTGTTTGTCAATTTCAAACAACGCATCACTCTAGCGTACCCCCGGAAATCTTTGTAATTGGTTTTCCTATTCTTTCTCCAGGTGGCTAGTTTTCCGGCAGCCAATTGAAAACACCGATGCATTTAACGCCGAATCCCTCCAAAACTCACTTGCCGTAGCCCTCCAGGCTCAGAAGAGAAAACGTCCCGGTGTCGGTCGCAAACAGCTCAGAACACTAGTCTGTACCCCTGGGTAAGTCCTGGTGTCGGTCGCAAACAGCTCAGAACACTAGTCTGTACCCCTGGGTAAGTCCTGGTGTCGGTCGCAAACAGCTCAGAACACTAGTCTGTACCCCTGGGTAAGTCCCGGTGTCGGTCGCAAACAGCTCAGAACACTAGTCTGTACCCCTGGGTAAGTCCAAATCCGATTCAAGAAAACCAACCTTTGAAGTAATCCGATGAGTGGTTTTTGCGCCCCAAAACATCTCTAGTTAGCAAGTTCTTGATTCCTTCCATCTCCTTTCAGATTCACTAACGTCCTCGAGGTCGTCCAAGCAATCATGTGCCATCCTAACCATGAGGTCGCTGAACATTTGAAAATTGGTGCTGTGACCGTCTGCGTGGATCCTCTCAATGTTTACATGACTGACAGGTGCGTGGAGTTGATGTTATAATCATTTTCTTGATTTTCTTTTTTATTTCAGTCAATTTTCTCACTTTTGAGTCATGAAACATCGCCTGCTTCAGTCGATTAGCTGAAATTGTATTACTGACCAACAAAAATGACTTTCTCCATAATCGCGTGACTCTAAACCGGCCCCTTTGCTTTCGTTACCTAACTCCAGCCAGATGTATGAATGGGTACCAGTCAGAAATGCTCAGGTGGTAAGGCTGGTTTAGTGCCTCATCTGAGTTCTACTGAAAGATTTCAGCTGAGAATCAGGAATAAATGTAATGATATTGTGGATTGTGTATTTGATTGTCATCTACTGACAGTGGTTTACATGCTCTCTACAAAAGTTCCTGCAAACTTGCTAGATGCTACTGTAAGCTTATTCGGGAGACCTTTTGAAATGTATATCCATCTATGGTGTGTATTTCTTTTGCCAGGTTTACTTTTCCAAAACTCCTCGACCAATGCTCACAAGGCTTCGTCAACAACGTCATGTTCACCAGCTCCACAGATGCCAAGGTGAGTTGAGATATTTCGGTAGGTTTGAGCAAAGATTAAGATAGATGACGTCACAATGTCTAAACCCTGGGGTGTCCTGATCGCCGATGTATAAACATGACATAGGGGAGACATCACCCACGTACGTGACAACTGAATGTGACTTCGCTGGTAAGAATCGGGGGCACAGCCGTAAGCGATCTAACTGTTGATGTTGGCTTGTTTCCAGAACCGTGACCTTGCCTCCATCCAAGAACTCATCCGTGCTACCAACTCAGATGTTGCCTTCCTTCTGGCGAATAAGGGCGAGAGTCTCAGGTAGGTGTGCTGTCATTTATAGCTGCGGGGGGGGGAGGGGGGCCCATGAGTGTCCAAGTTCCAGCGTACAATGGGAGGTGAAGACTGTTAAAGACATCAACCAGCGCAGGGAGTCAATCACCATCATTTGTTAGGGATAATCTCACCAAAGCTGCACAGATAATAAAAATGGTGCTCATAATTTCAATGCATCTGTAAGATAATGAAATGATTACATGTGATACGTTGTCCACATTCAGATCCCAAGATGTTGATCTCGTCCTTTCTGAGTCTGCGTTCACATCGAGTAACATGAGCCGATCACGCCACCTTCTGTGTCCAGGATGGTCGTCCCTGCTCACCACCTCGCAGCCCGATACTCCCAGGATGGAGATGGTCTGTCTCCAGTTTGCTCTTCCCTTAGAACGGTCCAGGCTAGTCTCAAGGTTGAAAGGTAAGGCGGCAATAAGACCCGATTCCACTGCAGAGTTTTTGGTTTGGAATGCTGGCAATTGCCATCTTGGATGCCTGGTGATGTTGTTCCTAGGCTTTCTCCGGGTGTGGCTGAGCCAGAGAATTTTGGTGGACTGGACTGGAAGAAAGACTGTGACATGATCTGCCTTGCTGAGGACAGAACTGTATGGTGCTGCATCGTGATAGCTCAGGGTCACCCAAATGGCTGCATAGCTGCAGGTCCTGATGTCCTTGAAGCCCAACCATCATAAATAAACATACTAACTGTTTTCATTTGCTTCTCAGGTCTAAAGAGTTCCTTGTGCAAGTTCCCCTTCATCGGCAATGTCTACTTCATCAAGGGAAAAGTCAGGTTTACTGGTAGGTGGAGTTATCTTTGACAGTTATGTTACAAATCCAAGCTTTTTGCAATACTCAATACTACCATCTTCCCATTTCATGTTCAAGGTAACCCGAAGATGTTTGAAATTGACTACTGTACCAACACAGGCATTTTCCGCAGCACTCCGACAGACATGCAGCCAACTCCACCCTCAGCTCCAGGTAGCAATGGACCATCGAGGTTGAATGGTCATCAGCATTGTGTCGTCTTCACTGGTTGTGGGCTCGATGAGAACAAGATGAGAGACTGGCTCAGGTCTTGTGGCAAACAGGTATATAGTAGTTCTATTCCAGTCTTCACTGGTTGTGGGCTCGATGAGAACAAGATGAGAGACTGGCTCAGGTCTTGTGGCAAACAGGTATATAGTAGTTCTATTCCAGTCTTCACTGGTTGTGGTCTCGATGAGAACAAGATGAGAGACTGGCTCAGGTCTTGTGGCAAACAGGTATATAGTAGTTCTATTCCAGTCTTCACTGGTTGTGGGCTCGATGAGAACAAGATGAGAGACTGGCTCAGGTCTTGTGGCAAACAGGTATATAGTAGTTCTATTCCAGTCTTCACTGGTTGTGGGCTCGATGAGAACAAGATGAGAGACTGGCTCAGGTCTTGTGGCAAACAGGTATATAGTAGTTTTATTCCAGTCTTCACTGGTTGTGGGCTCGATGAGAACAAGATGAGAGACTGGCTCAGGTCTTGTGGCAAACAGGTAGATAGTAGTTCTATTCCAGTCTTCACTGGTTTTGGGCTCGATGAGAACAAGATGAGAGACTGGCTCAGGTCTTGTGGCAAACAGGTATATAGTAGTTCTATTCCTGTCTTCACTGGTTGTGGGCTCGATGAGAACAAGATGAGAAACTGGCTCAGGTCTTGTGGCAAACAGGTAGATAGTAGTTCTATTCCAGTCTTCACTGGTTGTGGGCTCGATGAGAACAAGATGAGAAACTGGCTCAGGTCTTGTGGCAAACAGGTAGATAGTAGTTCTATTCCAGTCTTCACTGGTTGTGGGCTCGATGAGAACAAGATGAGAAACTGGCTCAGGTCTTGTGGCAAACAGGTATACAGTAGTTCTATTCCAGGTTGCCTCAGCCCGGTTGTTCAAAACAGGTTTTGTCACTAGTGCTAGTGTTCAGTTGTTTTCTTGAGACCTTACGCACAGTTAACGCCAGCATTAGTCACCAAATTGCTTTGAACAACCTGGCCCTGAAGTCCTTTAGTATCAACAGCGCAGCCTCCGTCTTCTTAAGAGTTTGTTTGCTCTGCACTTGGAGCAGTTATTCCCAAGAGTTTCTCTTCACAGGAGGGATGAGTATAGACTGTGTGACCGCATGCGTGCCTGTTGGGGTTATTGGCCGTGTGACGCTGACTTCGGGGAGATCGGGATGCGCTGTGGCACAGCAAAACAGCACTTGACTGGTGATCAAGTAGTTGTGGGTCTGAGGCTCAGCCAGTGTCCTCATCACTTTGAGCTGGTCTGATATTATAACTTACGAGTGTATGTGTGCGTCGTGGTTTAACCGATAGGCTTCTGGACTAGCATGGGGTTTGAATGTAAAGTGCTTTGAGACAGCACAGTTGTACAGTATAAAGCACAAGATGTCCATTGTAGGCTACTGTCTACTTGTAGACTAGCAGGTTGGACTGCAAAGTCTGCCTGCTAAAATATTTTAGGCGACACTTTTGTATGACGTTATCTTCTCGCTGTTTTGTAGAAACCTACCTCAAAGGAGAGGAGAACCAAACAGAATCTGACCAATGAAGAAAAGATGAAAATACATGTAAGTCTCAGCTGGTGGATTTCATATTGACCCGAGTTGGCCTCAAAACACTGAACAAACACACTGTTAACAGAACACCCATGCTGTTATGAAGGACACCCATGCTGTTAACAGAACACCCATGCTGTTATGAAGGACACCCATGCTGTTATGAAGGACACCCATGCTGTTATGAAGAACACCCATGCTGTTATGAAGGACACCCATGCTGTTATGAAGGACACCCATGCTGTTATGAAGGACACAGAGTTTGGTGTCATATTGGTCATTTCCACTAAATTTGACCTCTTTAATTCGGATATTTCTCCTTTAGCCCCGAGGGTGGCATTCGTAAGAGCGGAAAGTGTCCTTCCATATGTTAAGAAAGAGAGTAGGCCTACTTGTTAGTTTAATGTCAAGGCTGACCGATTTGCAGTGTAAGCAATGTGTATGCATGTTGAAGCTCCATTTATACTGATCCCCTCTCCCTTCTAGGCTGAGCACCACCTGGACACCCTTCCAGAAGGCTGGTTCTATAACGGCACACAGTTCGTCAGTTTGGAAGGAGACCGCAGCGACCTACATCCCAACCTGGACGCATTCATCTCGGAATTCCTGGCAGTGAAGAACAGAGCTATTGATTCGTACAATCAGAGGATCGAGGCTGAGGAGTACCCCGATATGTTTGCTTGAACTTGTGGCAGTATCAATAATGGTCTTGCCACTGTAGCTCCCTCTTCGCTGCTGCAGGGTTTTGGCTGTACCGTACCTCTTGCCCGCACCCGCATAGACCAGGCAGCCTGGATCCAAATTTGGCCTCGGAAAAGTTTCATTATGAAATAGCTAGGATAACCCAATCTTATGGACAAGGTCTGCATTGAAATGAGTGCAGTGCTGCCATCTTGTTTTTTCATGTGTAACCAACCAAAAACTTCCAGGGACTGCGCTTGAACGATAGAAATTGGGGAAAATTAAGGAGTATGGATGACTACGAGGCAGTAGAATGCTGTGTCTGGGCCCGGTATTTACCAGGTGCGGTAGCGAAGAGTTAAGCTAGCGACCAACATGACACTCAAGATGTAGAAGCTTATAGAGGGCGTCAGTGACGTCATTAGGATTGCCATTTTGGTCGTCAGTATGTCACCTCTGTACACTTATAAATTGCCTCTGTTAAAAGGGCTGCCATTATATATCTGGATGTCACATCATTTGTCATTTCAATATGCACCACCACATCAGTTTCATTGCCAATATTTTCAATTCATTTTTGATATTTTCATATGCATCGTTTTGTTTGACTGTGATAATGATTTCGTCCAACATTCCTAAGGCTAATTCTAATGTGCTGCTGTAAATGTTCATTTACTCCTTGTTTGGTTGTAACAGATAGGTTGTTGTGACCTATGAGTACATTTATAGTCCGACAGGGGAAGGTTTTCATGTGCAACCACCCCCTCTCCCTGCTGCCCAACTGTTATTTGTCATTAGTGTTACCAATCAAATAGCGCGTTTGCCTACTGGCGCTGCAATTTGGTAAGCACCTGATGCTTATACTTCAGTTTTGTACGGAAAAGCTTAGTGTATTGCACAGGAGTTTTTTAGTAAGCGTTTACTTGTCTTCATTCATACCACCCAATATCCAATCCAATGTTAGTTGGATTGTAAGTAGGCCAAACTTTCTATTGTAGAATCATTGAAGACCCATGGTAGAATCATTGAAGACCCATGGTAGAATCATTGAAGACCCATGGTAGAATCATTGAAGACCCATGGTAGAATCATTGAAGACCCATGGTAGAATCATTGAAGACCCATGGTAGAATCATTGAAGACCCATGGTAGAATCTATGATGATCAATCTCGGTCATCAATTCTATGACGGCAGCCATTGCCTGTCTACCACTGTTATATCTGATGATATTCTGTAAAGCATGTAGATAGATTTTGTTTGTTACTGATACTGTTGATAATTTATTTGATAGCTGTTCACTTTCAATAAAGTTTGGTTTATTTTCATGACCTTTACATATACGCTACGTTCCAGAACTTCAAATGCGAAGGAAAATAAAATGTAAAATGTTTACAGAAGTGTGTTGAGTTAATCATTCAAGTTGTCTAATAACACCGTGTTTACATATAATTCATGATGTGTCAAAGCATGGTTTACATAGAGTGTGTTATGCCGCTGTCACTTGTCATAAACATGTTTGTGCGGTGCTCAGACTTGACAAATGACAAGACAGTGGGCACAATGTGTCATAAGTAACATCGTGTGTTACACCTTTGTCGCCCACTTCTTCGAAAGGATGGACCATGATGAGCTTCATTTGATTTCATATCACAGAATCATATGGATGATCATGAGCAGATTCAGCAGTTTAACTCCTTAATAAAATCACTTTACAAGTACTGATATTCCCGAGTTGCTTCCTCCTATTTCAGGAGAGTGTTGGTCTCGGCCAAAAAAATTTGTCTCTTTGTGAATCTGCCTTTGAATGAAAAGAACGAGATCAATTTCAGGTCATATTATCACCGAATCATATAAATAATCATGATCATGTTCAGCTGTTTTAGTCCTTGAACAAATCGCTTTACAAGCGCTCATGCTCCGTTACACTTCCAAATGCATTCCACCAACTTAACTTCCCATCATGCACCTTAACTGGCGGTGCCTCAGTCTCCAAATATTGCACCCTGGGAAGAGAGATGCACGCTGCCACAACCCGGCCAATACAAACGCAGCCTTGCTCGTAAGCCTTTAAAATCTTGATCGAGTTCACAGCGGCCTTGATGTCGCCAAAGATTTCATAAATGTCCTCGTATAAGACCAGGATCTCCTTCGCCAAGTCGATGACGAACTTCATACATGAGCCTTCGGTGCAGGAAATGAGGTCGTTGACGAATGCAATCAGTTTGTTGGCAATGTCCGTTTCACCGCAGGCCATGTACGCATCGTACAAGTCCTTTAACGCTTGCCCTATCAGCTGGAGACCTTTGTAGATCTGAAATGGAGTTATCTTGTTAGTATTGACCAAAATCAAATGCGAATCATTTATACACCTTGGTGGAGTAAGGCAAGTTTGACAAAGAAGGCCTGCCTCAAGTCGCTCATTGACTGTAATGTGAGGTTCGAACCATGGGACCTCTTTACCGTGAGCTGGAATTCGGAGCCACCAGTCCCCAGCAGTTATACGTACGTCTCTATTCTCAAATGCATCCACAGCTTTCTCAATTGTCTCCACTGTAGCTTCTCCATCCTTGACGCAGCCGGTGATGTTGAGGCCTTCCTTTCCCATCCCCGTCACCAGGCCCTGGAACACCTGAATCCACTCGGGATCTTTGGAAGACGATGTGCTTGAAATACCTGGAGAGTTGACAAAATGGACGATTACAATTATAAGTTTCTGTGTGCATAAAGGTGCACTGCCTGCTGTTTTCTACACTGTTAGGGAAATATGAGGGCTATAATTTTGCCACTTTTCCTTTTGTTGTGAATTATGCTTTTTAAAGTGTACACCATTGTTGCCATTGAATACTCTTGGACTATCTTCTGTTTTGTTACCAAGGCCACTAAAGCTTTGTGCCCAAGCCCTGGCTATCTTTCTCTATATATGTTGATTTCTGTCAAGATAAAGAATACCCCAACATGACTCCTAGTATAGTTGTGTTAAATACACAGAGCAAATCACATTTGAAGACAAAGTCACAACCATAATGCTGTGATGTTCAGTTAATGAGATTTCACACAATGTTATCTCTTCTCCAGGCTGGTTATTTTTACTTTGCAATGTAATAGCATTCCGCGACGTTACTTTTTATAGCTCACAAGGTCATTTGAATAAGATATTCATGACGTTTTAGTCACGTGCCAGTCGGACATCGACACTTATTTCTACGCATTTGAGCTTATTTCAAAGTCAATTATCTTTGACCCTGCATTGTTTTTAGCATGAATGATACCATAGAGTCAGAGAGAGAAATATTCAGAACAATTATGTCGTATTTCCAACACTCGGACATGTGCCAGATTGAATCCAACTGCCCTGGTAAGAAAGCCTGAATCCATTACGAAACCGCATGTTTGTCCGACATTGCCTGTAATTCAGCGATGGGGAAATAGAGGGCAGCAGCTGCAGTGACGTCATCTTCGCGGAATGCTATTTTGAGAAGCTCTCAGGAAATTTATTAACCAGGGAGGGGAAATGATTTTAAAATGACAGGCAGAGGCTGAGTTTTGTGAAGACACTGCAATATGCCAGTGCTCCTACAGGGTCTTGACGATAATGTAAAAAAAAAAAGTACCTGTACTCATGACATCAACAAACTGCTTATTGACTAGATATCGAACATCATAATATCCCTTGGGAAGGAAGAGATTGAATGTCACATTCCCCTTAGGGACGGGGTCCTTCAGCGGGTTCTGCCCTCCTTGCACATATCTGGAGAAAGAGATTGCCAGAAAAATTGGTAAAAGTGCAAAACTTAAATAGAACATGAAATAAATTAAAACTGAAAAGTATAGGCTGCGGGAATGAAAAATATAAAGGAAGTGACTATTTGGCAAGCCCGGCTTACCAAACAGCGACTTTTTCTTGTCCTGAATGGAGAGCCGAACTCATTAATATTAAAGTAAAGTCTCCAGCTCGCCAAACGGGGTAGATTTTTTACCTGTTTGGCAAGCCCGGCTTTCAACAACATAATAAAAACATATTCTCCTCATTTTTCAATACCATACCTGAAGTCGATATATCTTTCGTTGTCCACTCCGGCGGGGTATACTCCGATCCAATCTTTATGAGTTGCCTCGTCCACGGGTGCGTCCCACTGCACGGTCGTGTTGGTCTTGTAGGGAAAGCTCGCCACGGAGGGACGGATGGTCCGGTTTTGTGTCATTGTTATAACCTGGAAGGGAGGTGATAGTTGAATCACTGAATCAGTCAAAAGGGCCAAACTTGTCCCTTTTTTTCTCTCTCAAAACCAACGTTTTCCCAAAGATCCCGCCCAAACTTCTCCTTGATCTTTTTTGAATGGTCACCAAGCTTCGAATGGAAGTCGAGGTTGACACGGCTGAAGCTACATAGGAGATTTATGTGTCACTTGTCACAAAATAACTGACTGAGGCTTGAGAACACGACGCGTGAGGATGAAAGACATCGTGAATCGTATGTAGCCCGCTCTTTTGAAAAGATCTATTCGTTCTTAATGTCACGCAAGAAACGTGAACAGTGACGTTACATTCGAAAACGTGAACCCTATATAATCACTACTCTAAAGGAGCAATCGTTTTAATTTTGGAATGATTGTGGTGAAATGGCTGAGGTAAGAATGTGCCTATCATAAGGGGCCGACAAAAGTACCGATATGAACGAAACGAAATCTGCGTCAGACCTTAACCTGATTTTAAATCTCTCCCAAAATAGCTAATCTAGCAAGAAGAAGAAGAAGGAGAAGAAAAAGAAGAAGACCTTACCTTCGAAGATGTTGCGAAGTTGACAGCCCACCATCCTGCTACGTATTCAGTTACTTTTGGCAATGATCCGACTGAGGAAGGCGGTCGGCCGATGGATGCCCAGTCGCTCCAGTTGTCTCCGCGGTCTAACTGGTATATGTGGTGCACGCTGGGAGAAAAAATAGCTTTTTCATTTTGAGATTATGTGAACGTAGATTTCAAGATACAGTGTAATCTAAAACAACGCCATCATGATACATTCCAAGTTTTATCACACTGGTGTTTACTGAGGCCATGTTTATACTAGTTTCCAGTGGGCCACATGTCAACAGTGTGAACGAGCGAACCTGCCTTAACCACGATACTTGTTAATTCTACATCATTATCTTCGGTTGTTGTTAGGCGCGCAAAAGGTTGTTTAGCGTTGCCTGGCAATCACATGGACATGCCCATTTGATCGCGGATGTACGCTCCTTTTAGTAAGAATGGAGAAAGAAGACATAAAGGTTTCGAACCCACGCTGTGGGGGATACACATTGATTTTGCAACAGGCCTACCTGTAATCCTTTGCAAAAACAAATGCTTCGTTTCCAAGGTGGACGTTGGTACCGATGCTGAAGCCATTGATTGAGGACAGGGGCGCTGGCACCTGCAACAAATCAAACCAACATTCTGTTGCTAATGTTTATTTTCCCTTGTCGGTGGAGGCCTATCAACCCCCGAGAAAGCTGTTCGTGGGGGTCGATGTTATCAAGAATTGCACTAAATACTCTTTGATAAGACAGTAGGACAATGAGAATTTGGGCCTAGGTGCGAGCGGGCTTTGCCGTGTATTGGGCTAGGCTTGAATTCTTTTGACTGCGAAATGAAGAAAAAACGAGAGGTGAATTCCTTTAACTGCGAGGTAATGGGAAAAACGTAATGTGAATTCTTTAACCACGAGATAAGGGGCAAAATAAGGTGATAGTGATGGATTGATTTTTGGGTTTGTACGCACCTGTTTGTCAATCTTGGACCAGATCCACCAGGTACAGTAGCCCCAGAGATTCGGGACAGCATCACACGTCGTCTGCCAGATATGATGCAGCAAGCCATCCTTCCCCAGTGCGAACACTTCCAGCCGCCCATTGAAGAAGCTTCCACTCATAGCGTGCGACACTGGGCGGGTGGTCGGTACCACTGCGGGTTGCCCTGAACCTAAAATAGTAGAGAGGTTGAGATTTTGATAAGAAAACGAGAACTAGGTGGTCTTTTGAATGACAACAGACAAGAGTCTTCCGTCAAAATGCCACCTTGTTCTTGGATGAAAATCGGAACCTCTCTAATGGCACAGAGTGAATGTAAAGATTGTATCAATAACCCAAAGTTGTCACCGATGTTGCCATGGTGAAATAGCGGAAACATCGAAATCTGCATGGACGAGTTTTCAATGGACTGGTCAAAATCCTTTAACGGTTGGTGACTCTTATGTTACCTTTGGAGAACTTGAAAGATCTATCATCTTAGCTGGCATCTACAGGGTGTGACGGAGATATATAAGGTGTAACAGAAACTCACCAAATGATGACGACCATGAAGACCAGATTGTGCCCTTGTGCTGCCAGATGTGATGCACGTATCCGTCCGTCTGCACCGAGAACGCCTCGAACCAGAGCGAGTAGGGGTTGCCCACCACACTGAAGTCAGAGAGCAGACTCCCTCCGAGGTTGTACCAAGGGGTGAAGTTCACGCCATCGAAGACCGTGTAGAAGAATTGTGACGGGGACGCGTAGGACCTGGCGAAGACGTAAATCTGCGTGTTGTCCTGATGTGACCGCAGGGCTGTGACGCTGTCTTTCCCGATGATGTGCGCCAGCGCTGTCTTGTTGAAAGGAAGTTGTGTCTTCGGGCTGACTCTGTTCCAAGCGGAGAAGCCGCTGCACGATGATTTGATTTGCTCCTTGAAGTAGACCTGTCCGTCATTCCCCTGGATGAAGACAAGGGTGGCGTTCTTGTGGTCATGGACCAGTGACGGATTAGACACCGGCAGCACACCCGTCGGGTTCGCCACATCAGTCCAGGTGGACCAGTCTTTCCCAACCGTCCAGTCTGAACACTGAACCTTCCCGTTACTGACGGAGAAGGCGAATTTGGCTGTCTGGAGTGTGGCTGTCGTCTTGTCCCAGGCGACTCCTAGCCTTGCATCCAAGTCTCCGTGGGAGACAACAGCCAGGAGGCTGGCGAAAAGTATCCGAATCATCCTCTCTTATCGGGAGCTCACACACCGGACTCACACAGTGCCAAGATAGGAATGATAGGCCTACGCAGTGTATATAGAGCTGGTCTTATGACCAGCATGCTTCCGTGTTTATCATGTGATCCCATCGATTGGTTCGCACGCGACATTGTTGATATGTCGTTCTTTTGGCCTCTATTCTACCACATTTGATTGTGAATAGCCGAAATCCTTTTTAATAGGTCAATGATCAGGCCTATGACTTGCTTGCAAATCATGGGGCTGATCAATGGTCTGTTAGAAGTATTTTGTTTTTAGACACTCATCTTTATGATAACTTTATGTAGGCCCACGTATCCGCATTCTCTGAAGTCCGATAGGCAAAAGGCCTATAGAACTCGAGTTTACATATACCGCCTCGAGTTTAAAAGTATGTACTATGGTACAATAGTAGGCTACTATGCAAGTACCAGGGTACTAATTTGGTGCAATTACCACTAAAAGTAAGTGAGGACAAAGCAAAGGCGGGATCAAGGGGATTGGTGGATTGACATTGAGAAGTTTCAGTATCAAAATCAATAAACGATGATAATAGACCAAAGAAGTTAGAGTGACCTTTTCGTTGACTAATTTCAAAGCTAAAATAAGTTTGGTTAATTAGTGCCCGGCGTCGGTCGCACTCGGGAAGGTACAAGTGACCCGTCATCTTTAAGCAACAATTGGACTCACATGCGCCGAAAGAGGGTGCTGCCATTCACAATGCGTTTATCTCAAAAGCAAGCGGATGCTAGTCGCCGTGTTTGGAAATTGAGTAATTACGGTATAGCGTTTGGAAGTGATGAAACTTGAAAGCTCGGAAATAAGCGCCACCCCCTCGGGTGCTAGGCAACCTTTTGGAAAACAAAACGCGGGGTGAATTCATTACCGCAATATTCAAATACGGCTGCCGGGAGGGAGGCAATTATGAGCGTAATTATAACAGCACCTGTGGCCGAGATATTGTGGTTATTTTCCCTTTGATGGCTGTATGACAAAGTATTAGCTAATAAAATGGCCTCTGGGGCTGTGATAGGGTGTGACGGCTATGCGGGAGGCTATTTGCACGAAGCCAATGTCAGGAGGCGGTTCTCTGGAAAACAAAGAACAGACTCCCATCCTTGTGAAATTGGCATTCAATTCATTTTGAAGGAGTTTTGATTGCTGTGGGATTCCAAGTTCTCGCCAAAATGGTGGTAGCCTAACAACATGCACGGTCAAACTTCAAAGCCCGAAATGAAATTTATACAGGTTTAATTCACTCAACACGGCGGAACTGTAATTCGATCTCTCTCTGGTGCCTCAGATGATGAAAATGCTTTCTGATTCGTCGCTACTATTCTAATCCGCCTTTGATTGTATTACATCAGCTTATTCTGACAGCGTAATGGGAATTGAATATAGCTCAAGGTGTCTCCAGTAAGAACATCAACATGGGCCGGAGTATGTCGTTCCCATGCTGTTTGATTCTGTTGATATAATGGAGACAACACGGCGATGATGAAAACTCTTAACCAGTCGTTCCACCGTCGTCGGTGATCCTCCCGTCATGTTCCCGCCTAGCTCCCAACGCGTTCCCGTCAAGTTCGCCTTATGATCCCGCCAAGCTCCCCCAACAACACGTTCCAATCTCTTGGTCTTCGGTCCGTCAGTCGAATTTTACACGCACCCGCTGAAATTCTCACATACTCCCTCTGCCACAGATCCAATGTGTACAGTGCACTGCTTGTAACATGGATTGAAAAGCCAGTATGTCGAGTGAGGCTTGACAACGATGATCACCATTGACGACGCTTGGAGAATGAACACGTTCCCGTCAAGTTCGCGTTATGTTACCGTCCGTTCTAGTCAACTTCCCGTTTCGAGTAATCGTCAACACGAGAACGTGCTTTTATGCATATGCGAGTGAATGGAATAAACCACGAAATCAAGTTATCCATATCTCAATGTGCGGCTATATCAGCGACCAATATTGCGCAATCCCCGATATAGTAAATGACAATCAAGACGACCGTGTCATCACTAAAAACAGACTTTTATTGTACAACTATAACTACTATTTCAAAAATGGAATTCGGCAGTCTACTGAACGCTGTAATAGCATTGCCTGGGTTTACATAAACTTCATGATGTCATATGTCAGTTGTCCCGAGTCGAATGTCACTTGTCACCGACTTGACAGACTTGACATGTCATGACAAGAAGGTGAAAAGGTATGAAGTGAACGCCTTACTTGTCCCGACTTCGCACGTCACCCGTGACAAGCTAAAAGTGACATGTTCCACGTGCTGCGTAACCTCTCTAATAAAGGCATGGTTCTGGTTTCTAAGCCTCTTCTTATCTGCCAGACTGTGTCCAATTAGGATTGATATAATGTGTCTTACTTATTCCAAGGTCGGACGTTAAAAGTACCTCGGCTGTTTCTACGGAGTTGCGGCGCTGTTCTGGAATAACAGGTGACCTAGCCGGCGACCTCCCTGGCGTTTCGGGCGAGAGTCTCTTAGGGGTTTTCATGGATGAGTTGGAACGGGAGTTACCATCCAGACACCCGTGGCGGTCGTACCGGATGATTATCTTTTTCTTATCTCCATAGCTCCGATTCGGACAGGAGAGTAGACGTCGAAACGCCACGTTGAAGTCCTTGTTCAGGAAAGCGTAAACACAGGGATTGATGAAGCTGTTAGCGTAGCCTAGCCACGTGATTGCGGACTCCACCTCCTTTGGGAGGTAGCATGATTGGCAGAATGGCAAAATGACGTACATGAGGAAGAACGGAAGCCACGAAATGATGAAAATACCCATAATGGTTCCCAGCGTCTTGATCGCTTTACTATCTTTGTGAGATGGTTTTTTCTTCTTGCCTCCGACATTATTACCAACATCGCAATGATTCCTGAAAGAGCGCTCCATACGATGAATCTCCTTGGCCTGGTACCGAGCAATTCGGAATATTCGTAAATATGCAAACACCATCACTATCAATGGCACATAGAATGACGTAACGGAGGAAATAACCGCGTAAACTTTATTAACTGCCAAACCGCAACTAGGCTGGTTTTTGTAAAGGATGCTGACGTCGTCTGCGAACCATCCGAGGTAAATTGGAATGAAAGATATAGTACAACTGCATAGCCACACGCCTGTTATCAAACATGTAGTCCGGCACCTCGACATTCGGCGTTTATATTGCAAAGGTTCTGTGATTGCCCAATACCGGTCTAAAGAAATTACCCCCAGATGCAAGATTGACGCCGTACAACACATGACGTCACACGATATCCAAAAATAGCAAAATATCCACCCGAATTTCCATTCGCCCACCATCTCGTAGATCAGGGAATACGGCATGACGAATACAGCCACAGCAATGTCGGCCGTTGCCAAGGAAACTATCAAACAATTTGTCACCGTCCGTAACCGTCGGTAGTTCACAACTGCCAGAACCACCAAGCAGTTCCCGGCTAAAGTCGTCAGGATCATAAACGCGAGGATGAACCCGATGATGTATTTGAAAAATGGCGTACTCTCAACGGTAGTGTGGTTCGATCGTAACCCGTCAATATACTCCGTGAGGTTGTCCACACTCGACTCGTTAGCATACCGGAAGTAGCTATGACCCACTTCATCTCGAATTCTACTGTCCATGGTCACCAATGTTGATATGGTCACGTGACATTACTGTTGCTCCATTGACTGGTTCTCTAACCATCACGAGTCCCGCACCTGCAATGAACGATAGTAGACTTACATGACTTACACACTGGTGTAGTTACCGAATGTGTTGAAAGGTGCTTAAACCTTTTTTGCACCTTTGCTGCCACGTCTATTTTTTTATTAAGAATACTAAATACTTTTTAGCAGCCGATCATCAAATTTACCACGGCATGAAATATGAGACGCTCGGAATCACTGACAAACAATGGCCAGTTGTCGAAACGAATGATTTTACGCCGTAAACGATGCGAACATGTAAACGATGACGACATACTCCACACGAAGTTTTTAGACACACCATTATGAAAGCTCCAATCAGCCTATGCCGCTGGCAAGTTACATTAGCAGATATCAATGAAACCGAGTGCCTATCGCGGACCACACGAAGCTATTACGTGGTTGTCGACTAAGGACTATCAAGGACAATCTCTCAATTAACGACTCGAGTTTTGGTCCCAAATTTGTTGTTTCCATTCAATTTTACCTCTCCAATCAGGACACCTCATTATTAAGGACAGCAACTTGTCAGTCTCGAGGGTGCCCTTAATAGAGAGGTTCTAGAGTACTCGCAAATTCCCAGCCTATACCAAAGATGCTATAGGAAAGACAGGTTTTTTTTCATCAACCCTGAACTGGTGGCGCGGCGACGAGACCGGTTGACTGGTCTCGCCCTGGTACATAATCTCCATTTCTCGCGTGAACTAGCAATTTCATCGAGAAAGATCTTGAAAAGCTCTAGCGTTAGTAGCTGGGGGCAGCTATACACACACTGCAACTGATAGAGGTGCTGATCAAGTCACAGAAAGGATTCCGGATATACTCTCGCATTGAGGAGACACCTCAGTGACTTCTATCAGAATCGACTGGGGCTATATTTCAATAAGTACACGACTTCACGGCAAAAGTAATGCAGTGTGAGAGTATACGCCTTTCATTGACAAAATTTTCATCAACAATTTGTATCTGATGTTGTTTTAGTCAAATTTATTTATTTTTTATTTTGTTTGAACTTTGAATTACGCGTTTTGCTTCCCCACTATGATATGGTAGCTAACAGATGATAACAGTTTATGCGGAGTCTCCGCGTAGTTTATTTTGTGTACATGTACATGTATATTTTAATATACATTAAAATGCCATGGTATTTATCGGCAATTGCAAATCGTTGATCAAGTTTTCATGAGAGTGCGCCTCTGTGCGAGTGCTTTTCGCCACATTGCGGGGCCGTTCCTCCATCCAGACTGTTAGCCCCGCGATCTTTCCAGACAATCTCAATTAATTACGTGAACGCTCAGGATAAACCTTATACACACCACCATCCTCACATTAATAATGCATAAACAATTATTGGGCAATTAATAAATAAATTGCTACTTAGTTTGGCATCGGATCGTTTCATCTAAGGTTTCATTGTGGAATGAGGATAGGTAACTCACTGAGCTCCAAACAGCGATGGTCGGTTTGTATGGTACACAAAGAGACGATCGCTGCCTGGAGATGATTAATTGGCTGTCTTCCTGTGAAGCATATGAATATTCAATGTTCAATTTTCTGTAAATGGGTCGATTTTACGTGCTAATTGATTGTTAAAACGACGATTATAGTGTGACAGGTTCCTTACGAAAGAATGCCGTTTAATGGTTTGACAGACCGGGATAGATCAATTTGGCTGCAAAAGCTTTCCTTCCGCTCACGCCTGGGAAAAAAGTTATAAGCGTGTAAATACTAGAGCTAATGGAAAATGGCTTAAAGGTTCAGTATATGTGCGTACGTGATCTGCAGCTTCGCCGTTGTAATTGAGTCATAAATGGTGCGCGCACTTTGTGTAACAAACGAAAAAAGGAAAAGAAAAGTATTACACTTGATCCTATTACAAATGGCAGCTATGGCCTTGTTACATAGATGGGATTATATCAAAAATCTTTGACGCAAAAGGAGATTAGAAAGTGGGCGTTCATAAAGACGACACATGTCGGGAAAATTGTCAGCAAAACCGAAATGAAGCTTATTGAAGAACGTCACGTGACATAGCAACAGACCGAAATGTTGACTTATCCGTCACTCAGCCGCCGATTCAGGCACGAGCTGCTCTCACCGCGCACATTATCAATACTACTGAAATGTGTTTTGCGCAAATAATCCACCTTGGAAACTGAACATGTTTTTTTGTAGTTTTATAGCTGAAAACAAAAAATCCATTTTTATGAATCGCTTCGTAACGAAAAAAGATATTTTCAATGAAGACATGCGTGAAATAAATTCGAATACTGTCCCCATGTTTCCCCGGCAGTATGCCGCTAACTCTGCAAATCGTTTAATTCGTAGCGAGTTTCAGCAAATCAAAAAATCTCTCATAGTCAACAGATATTCTTCTGGCTCCAATCGAGATGTTTCTGAAGTGATATTCAGATATTCTGCGCCTCAAAATGGGTAAGATTACCTCGCATTACGCAAAACTTCCCGTGTAATTTCCTTTCAAACGCTTTGAACGTCACAACCGTTCCATGTATCGCCAAGCCATAAATCATCGAATACAATTCAACCGGTTGTAACACTTTTTCTGCGTTCCTGTGATACAATGCCATTGCATTTAGCAAAGTCGTTTAATTCCATCAAAAGAAGGATTTGGGGAAGCAGCATGCCATAAAGCGGTCTGATTCGACTCATTAAAAGTGTGACATTTTGAGTCAAAGCGTCTCGTAAAATCATGAAGCAAGTCGTGTTATTATCCACCGAGCTGAACCAATCAGACTGTTTGCAGATGAGATTTGCAAAGCGTTGCGGGACTGAAAGTGGCAGCTATCTTTGAATACATTCTACAAAGCAAAATTTCAAATTCCAAATGCTTTTTCACCATTATCTCGACACAATATATGTCAAATTCAAGTAATTTCTAAATGTCTAAGATTCTTTTCTTACCGGCCACCAATTTGAAATTGCCAGCTTCAATGGTCTTCTCTACCAATTCCTATTGCGCATCACTGCGAACTTGTTAACGGGCGAAGCCTCGGTTTGAAAACGAGGTTAGTGTGCCCGGTGCTTGGCTGACCTCTTGTCATTTGACTGAGGATAATCTAGTGTAAGTTGGGCAACACCACTATGACTATCTTTCGGTAAATGTGATCTGGTCACATTCCCGAATTCAACTAAGTTCCTTTGGGCAGAACGACATGCAGAACATCATCTCTTGGTTTCAACCTCTTATCTGGCTGACAACGTATTGAACAATAGGGAAATCATCACTGCTGCACTGCACTGAGAGTAACAACCAATAAGAATGCTCGAGTGGCGGAAGAAATGACAAATATACGGAAGAACGCCATTACCTATTAATCAATCAATCACAAAGAATGGTGGGTAAGGGCCATTGAGACTAAGGTATATTGATGAGAGACTAAGGTATTATTGATGGGTTGATATCCTGTTCTGGGCTGCCATGATGTTTTCCACCCTAACTTGAGCGAGTTGTCGTGTGTACTGTTATTAAATGCATCCACAGATACGCGCAACAGAAAAAACAGGTAGTATTGTGATGAACACGGCATCCTCTTCATGAAAGATGAACCATCCTTGCGATGTTGTAAGTGCTAAAAGGTTTTTTTGTTGGTTACAGATAATGGTGAATGACAAAGTTACGGGAGGGAACTAACTGTTTTGTCAGTGAAGAATCAATGTTGTAATTCGGATGTTTTCGCCAAACCTCTGTATATCTCTAATAGTTATTTCGATCAGCGCTAACAGTTTATGCGGAGGCTTCGGGACGTGTCTTAATATTGTTTTATATACAACCCCCAAACTCTCCGAGAGTCTCATGAAGTCTCCCGCCAGTTTGTAATTGGAATTCTACCAATCTATTTACGGCCTAATCAAAAGAGGATAGGTGATTGTTCGCTTCATGAATGGTGATCTTTGACTCCTTCTGTCAGACCTGTGGGAATGTCACGGGCGATAAGGCTGATCGATGTCAACATGTCATGAGTCGCCGAGCCGAATTACGTAGTCTACGTCTGCGAAAGTAGGTCTATCTTAACGCCACTTGTAATGTACTTTGCCTGGCGTCTGAACCCAGGCACCGATTCGAACAATCCTTCGGAGTGGCCTGCCGTCAACCTCACTTATTTATTGCTTAAAGACACTTGGAACGAGGTGATTCTGCTAAGATCTCATAACAATATGGCTGCTGTCACAAACCGAACAAAAGACAGGGTCAGAGCCATCCTTGTTGCTCGTCCCTAGGACAAATTGGACCTGGTTCAGGGTTGCCCAACTTAAAGCTGACATGCATGCATAAAAACCTAACGGCCAAGTTAGAATCACCAACGCCCGACCACCAAACGACCAACTGCACTTGAAACATGATAGACACCCCGTGACTGGTCTCACTGGACTGCACATCCAACAAGTTCATTGGTGAGACAGGTCACAGAGACGCTCTCGTGAAAAGAAAAAATGAAAAGGAATTCCTCGAGCGGATTCGAACTCGGAACCCTTGCACTTGATCCTTGCCGTCTTATCCACAATGCCATGAGGCCGTTGTTGAGAATGGGCATATTTTTCAGGTTTTCATTTCACGTACAAGCTTGACAGAATGGCGTCTTTTGTGCCATCTGTACCATATTTAGTTTCAGAGTGGCCTTTAATATTTGCCCTTTTACAATATTGGCAAAGTGAATTCATAAGATACATAATCTGGAGATGAACATGACACCCTGTGATGATTATAGGAGCACGCAGCTATTTTTCGAGTTTTAAAGATGCAAAACAATTTCCCGCTTTGCTAGTATTAAAACCATGCGTGTATTGAGGAACTGTCTGATGAGGTGGCAACAGTCGCGCGCGGTCGCATTGGCCACTTATAGTAAGACATGAGTATCCCGTTCTCTGGTATCCGGTCGTTTTGCTCCCTGACCTTTTCGCCCCCAGTTATTTCGCTCCCAGGGAATTTTTGTAAGGGATTGAAAAAGTACCCCTGTAACAGTAACAAATGCCCCCCTGGAAAAAGTGTCCGGCCTTATTGTATTCTGCAATATGGTTCTATAGAGACCCTGACCGTCAATAGCTCAGAGATTGAAGCGCATAATAGAATCCTTTGTTTCCCGGGCATTCTATCCTAGGACATTTTAAACTTCTACACCGGTACAATGAATTAACATTTGGATTTGTTCTTGCTACTTCTGATTATCACTCGTCGACTTCAAATCTGACATGAGTCCATCCTCACAAAATCCTCATCAAAAACCCAAGCGTGGCGTTACCAGACAAAACTAAACCCTTCTTCTCCTGGCTGAGCTCCTCTAAGAACTTGATTTTTATCTGGCTGGTAGTATCGTATTACCTTTTGTCAGTATTGTCGTGTGACATCCTGTCTTTTGTGGACATATCCGGATATCAAGCCATTAACATAATGGATCTAACTCAATTGACTCCTGGTAGCAATGCCAGTTCTATTTGTCCGCAGCCGTCGGACAATAATCCTCGATCGGGCGATCGTAGCCAAATGAAGCTACCGCCGGTCGATCAGCCATTGGTAGTTATGGCATATGTACATCTGTCAACACAAAGACATCCTTGAAATTTATATTTAGCACGAATCTACGCAATTGGGACTTTCCAAATTCAGTATTACAAATTTCACATCTTTTGCGAACAGGGTTGGCCTATAAGATAATGCAGCGTTAACGGCACTTCCAGCTTTAAACTATTAACGTGGCGCAAGATATAAACTTAGCGTTCCATACAGGTTGCCCAAAGCACTTTTACAACGCAGGCGACATTTTGTACCACTGAACATCAAAGCCATTTCCTACTTTCCTCATAACCATACATATTCTCAGAATTTCAATGGCAAATCACGAGGGATGCTTCCCTCACAAAAGATCAAGAGTTTATAAGTATCCACACAGTCAAGCACAAAAGGCAGCCATATTAGCGTGTGATTATTGTCCGTTCGATCGTTTGCTGAGAAAATCTGCGCTCGCAACATTTAAGGGACAACTTTGGCATAAGATACGTTGGTCTTTCATACGAAATGGCTTCCAGAAGGACCGTAACGATTGTATAGGGTTCACGTTTTCACATGTAACGTGTCACTGTTCACTTTTTATGAGTGATATGGAGAACGAACAAGTCATTTCCAAAGAGCGGGCTACATACGATTCACGATGTCACTTTTCATCCTCATGTCGTGTATTCAAACCCAAGTCGGTTAACTCGTGACAAGTGAAACATGACAAGTGACAACGTGACCTCTATATAACTTTGGCTTGATATACCAACCTTGCCTGTTGATAGATAGCAGAGTGTGAATTTCTATTCATTCAAAATTGGTCTTTTGAGGACATATTCACAGCCAAAAGACCGGGATAAGGACACTTCAAGAAGGAGTCTTGTTTGAAGAGATCACGCGTTACTAACAAATGATCCCGTTCGCCAGCGCCAGCGCCCGGGAGGAAATTACACTCGTCGCCCGGTAATTGGAGAAGATTCGAGATGAGGCAAAGTTTTATAGACACACTGATATATAACACATTTTCTACAAAGGACGAAGTGTTATCCATAAGCATTGGATTCACCAAAAGCCGTTTGGAAAAGCGTCTTATGGTCATATTTTCCCTTGCCGGTTATTAAGATTTGCCCTGGTAACCCCCGAGAAAGCTGTTCGTGGGGGTCGATGTCAGCAAGAATTGCACTAATACTCTTTGATAAGACAGTAGAACAATGGGAATTTAGGCCTGGTGCGAGCGGGCTTTGTTCACAGACAATGCACCATGTTTTGGGTGAGGCATGAATTCTTTTAACTGCAACGGGCAAAATAACGTAATGTGACATTTCACTTTCTATCTGAGTCTTCCGATCTTAGAACGCATAGACTATTTCCTGTCTGGGCTGCCGCTCAAAGTCGAAAAGTGATATAATAATAGTAATAATTTTCATTTGACAAATTGCTCTCTCGAAAAAGTTCTGGAAAATCTAATTGAAATTTGATGACCTAAAAGTGACTTATTTGACACATGTCAAAAGAACGAACGAAACGTTCGACACATGATATGTATGTATACATATATTGCTGAAATCTACCGTCTTTTATTCAATCCATCATCTTTAAGACGTGTCAAGAAGGCCAAATCTATTCCCAACTGGACTGCGTGCAGGGAGAATGGTTTTATGATAGTGAGGTTAGGTTTGGGGAATTAACACCGAACTGCTGGTCTCTGTACTAAAGTCGAGAGGGCAGGTGGAGCTGAATGATGTTCCTGTCGGGTGTTGGTCAAAACAAGCCATGGCTGCCGTCAAACCGGTGCAATAACATTGCTGCCGGGGAACAAGCTGTGGGTATAGTTTGGGGTTCCGCCCATAACTTTATGCACTCAGTTTGTGACCTATAAGAAGAATCCAGTGCCGAAAATGGCTCTGAACTCAACAATGATAATGATGATAGGTATAACTGGGTCTGCTTGACGAGCTTGTACACAGTGTTTACAATATACTGCCGACACCAAGGTGTCCGAATGCCAAATGAGAGTTTTTCGCGAAATGTAACATCCGCGAAAATTGGAGGGTTAACAATATATCTTTGACAAAGGTTGTTGGTTTAGCGAACAACTCTTAAACTAATTACAGTCTTGAATTAATGGATCACCCTTGGTGATGACTCTAAATGACTTGCGGCGACCATGGCCAAGCCGCGAATGCCTTGGCAAGCTACACACCATTTAAATACCGCCTGAACGCTGAGAGATCTCGTATACAGTGTGAGTAAACACCGCCATTTTAAAAGTGTTTCATTTTTGAGACACACTGTGTATATCTCCAAAGCTCCGCGTGTGCATGCATTGTACAAACTAACTAAAGAACCTTGAGGCGGATTTGACGTCATCTCAACCTCTCTTGAATCCTTCTTGAACAAATAACCTCAGCTGAGTGATTGGCCTGATCTCGTGTGATCTCTACTCGTGTTGGGAAATCTCAGGAATTTGTGCGTTCATTTCGTGTGTGCCTAACGAGTTCTGGCGCGTTCATTCGGGGGATGCTTCAAGTGATGTGCCGCTGGGGAGAGTTGTAGAATACCTTTTCCAGGTAATCGTTCGAAGAAATGTCACAAATCAAATCAACTTAGGTGTCTTGCAGCCATAACGATGTTAGCAGTACAAAAAAAGTATAAAATGAAGTTATGTATTTAAGTAACGGGAAACTATGGCTTAACTATCACATTCGGGGATTTATGCTTGCGGTTATTACGTTTTTTTTACCCTGACCTCGCAGTCAAAAGAATTCATGCCGAGCCCAATACACGGTCTATTGTCTTTGAACAAAGCCCGCTCGCACCTCGGCCTAAATTCCCATTGTTCAACAGTCTTAACAAAGGGTTATCAGGGCAACCCCTGATCACATCGACCCCCACGGAACAACTTTCGGCACTACTTGATTTGGAGCATGAACGTTTTCTCGCTGCCACAGATGAGACAGCAGCTACAACTAATCCAAACGTATCGACAGATCGAGAGATGTATAATCTATGAAAACTTATACGTGTGAAGTGTTTTATCGATATGCTTAAGGAACCTGGGCGAAATCGGCGGCAACCGACGCTAATGTTTGCTTGCCATGATGAGGGAACTCTCATAGTTAACACAGATCCATGAACTCTGGGAATCTGCATGTCATAATGAGGGATGGTTTAAACATATCCATGAATTCTGACAGTCTTTGAGTCGTGTACCACTCTGGCAATCTAATTACAGTCGATCCTGTGTGCCCGGTAATTGGCAGGCAACACAACCTCATATTCCAATGGCTCTGCTCGACTGATAAGGTAATTAGATCAATTCGAAGGTGAATTGATGACCGGTCGCGAAGTCTCCTGTTTGGCTCTTTGGGATGGCAGTCACCGAGGTCATAGATGTTCGCAAGGCAGGCTCTTCATCGGGATTTCTGAGGAGCTTCATAGCCTAGTGGCCAACACTCTGCTGGCTGACACTCAATAGGGCCCGGGTTCGATTTATGAGGAGCCTCATAGCTCAGTGGCTAACACTGATAGCTGACGTGCAATAGGGTCCGGGATCGATCCCGGGGAGAACCCGGCAGGATTTCAAGGAACTGAAATTCCTGGCGCTTCACAACAAGATGAAATGATGAGGGCCTGTCAGATTAGCCTAAGCGCCGTTTTCCCTTGTACCCGAGTGACTGTGCCAGGGCCTGTCAGGTCAGCCTAAAAGCCGCTTTCTCTTGTACCCGAGTGACTGAGCCAAGGCCTGTCAGGTCAGCCTAAGCGCCGCTTTCCCTTGTACCCGAGTGACTGAGCCAAGGCCTGTCAGGTCAGCCTAAGCGCCGCTTTCTCTTGTACCCGAGTGACTGTGCCAGGGCCTGTCAGATCAGCCTAAGCGCCGTTTTCCCTTGTACCCGAGTGACTGTGCCAGGGCCTGTCAGGTCAGCCTAAGCGCCGTTTTCCCTTGTACCCGAGTGACTGTGCCAGGGCCTGTCAGGTCAGCCTAAGCGCCGTTTTCCCTTGTACCTGAGTGACTGTGCCAGGGCCTGTCAGGTCAGCCTAAGCGCCGTTTTCCCTTGTACCTGAGTGACTGTGCCAGGGCCTGTCAGGTCAGCCTAAGCGCCGTTTTCCCTTGTACCCGAGTGACTGTGCCAGGGCCTGTCAGGTCAGCCTAAGCGCCGTTTTCCCTTGTACCCGAGTGACTGTGCCAGGGCCTGTCAGATTAGCCTAAGCGCCGTTTTCCCTTGTACCCGAGTGACTGTGCCAGGGTAAGGGTTACGTTTTACTCAGCCGGTAAAATTGAATAAATAATCATGAAAAAGGGAAAGGCGTTGATTGTTACTCAGTTACTTTACCATGCAGCCCAGTATCTCACACTTTTTCTACTCTCATTCGCTTATAACAAAAGGAGAGTTTCTCCGGCGCCCTCCAATATCCTCGAACAAAACGACTAGTTGATTAGTAGGTAGCCTTTGATCAGAGAGAGCAATCTTTCCCAATCGTGATCGCCAGCAAGACGCTGTGGTTATTGGAACAACGCCGATCACATGTTCATTCCCAGCGGTCGCATTCAGCTAATGTGCGAGACGACACCATTTGAATGTTGATGAGGGTAGAGGGAAAGCAGCTATCAAGCTATCAATTAAGGGAAGCAACCATTCTTAGAAATATTGGTTTTTGAGCTTTGTAGAAAGTCAAGCCCCCTGACCTTCACAGACTAATTGGGATCTCGCATGCTGCTTCAAAGTTAAACATATTGAACATGCAATGTTTCATGTCATCGGCTTGGTGGAAGCCAGTCGTGCGCTTACCATAAACTTAGTAGACTTAGTGGCAAGAGCTGAGGAGCACGGGGAGGAGGGCACCCCGTCCTCACTATGTTTTCGCTAGGATATTGCTTTAAAAACCTTTGATATCAACAGGTTGGCGACTGCACTTCGATCATCTACATACGCACTTTTTGCTAAAACATATTGCTAAACAAAAACGTTTAAACTTGTATCTTCACGGACATTTTCACTCCGATTTTCCCTGCCTGGAGATTGTAATTAATCAAAACTGCCATCTAAATCACATTACTGTGGATAAAACCCACACATGTTTTGTTTTCGTGAGTTAAGAAGATTGGGATTCCATATTTATCATCTTGATGGCAATTTCATTCCGGATTTGAAGGATCTTTTTGATATATCGTTTCGCCATTGTGATCAAGTTCAATGGTACGCGCAGGTGTACATGAGTTCTTCGGGCAAAATATCGCAGTCCTGTCAGCAAACTAACCTCGGCAATAAACCTCGTCTGCAGACTGCGTATTGGAATGATACGAATCCTCCAATCACGTAAGGAAAATAATACCCTCAGAGACCACTGTGCCTTCATGGATACTTAATGGACGAAGTTCTTTCGTCTTTCCTAACGGCTTATAAACCAGCCTCCTTTGACAGTTTAAGGGCAATGTTATGACAGGAATGATGATGAATTACAAAACGGTTCATGGCTTTTGCGATATGAGACAATATCAGTTCTGGAAAAGCTATCAGCTTGACGAGTTTACCATTTTTTACCGGAAACACTGTCAGACACTCATTGAATGGCCGTCTCAAGACATCCGGTTTATTATAAAATACAAATCTCATGAACCTGGACAACGTTTTTTTCATTCCTTTATGACATCGCAATCTTGCAGACTGCGGACGAGGCTTATTGTTGAGGTTGGATGGTCAGCAGGACTGCAATATTTTCCCAAACAACTCCTGTATACCTGCGCGTGCCGATGAACCTAGTCACAAGAGCGTAGCGATATGTCAAATCTTTCAAAATGGCGTCTTCAAATGGCTGTTTCAGAGTACAAAGTGGCACTGGTCTGGCCTCGAACTAACGACCTTCCGATCGCGGATTGGACGTTTTTCCATCGTGCCACAACATACCCACTTCCCCATCTAAAATTAGCAAAAGATCATTCTCATAAATACTAAGGCATTTTTTTACCAGCTTTGTTTTAAAAACACATTTGTTATTTGTTATTCCCATCATAGTCTGCAAATGAAAATTTCTTCAAATGATTCAACTTTGACACAAACCAATCATGCCAGTTCGACTTTTGTATTGAAAACTAAGACAGTGCGTCATTCCACAACATCAAAACAGAGTCTTTCAAATAATTTTTTGAAAGACTCTGATCAAAAGAACACTGACAGAATACTAATGGATTCGGGTAACTGTTTAACTCCGGAACACAATCAACGAAGCGAAACGAAATCTTAGAAACGCAACGTAATATGAAGCCACGAAATGCACCCCTCGAACTGAAGAGTGTATAAACTGTAAGTAAGAAAATTCGGAACTAACAATTATGTACTTTTTTCGATATGATACTCGTACAGTCCGTAGGGTGAGCAGCGGCAACTTTGTCAAATACGAACTTCACTTCGGATATCGGAATATTTATGGGACTTGAAAATGAGAAAGGAAAACTTGAAGAAAATGGCAAGTAAGGAAATTCGGAACTCTGACTGGTTTTAACATTATTAGAAAGTACGATCGTCATCAATCAGGTCCACAACAGCATCTTTGTCAACGACGAACTTCCATTCGGAGATTGGTATTTTGATCCAATTGGAAACGACAATTTTCCTTTCGACGATTTCATTTCATTCCTTTTTGCTTCATTCCGGGTATTCTCGGTGACCTTTGATTCACTGATTTAAATTCAATTAGTGGGAATGAAAGTCACAACTGAGTAAGCAGAACTCCCAAGCTTCATCACTGCTATAAAACAAGTAAGGTTTCTTTGTGACAATTTACTGACTGATGGTTGCTTCCATTGCTGACTGGTGATGACTTCCATGTCGCGTCGTATTTTTATTGTTCCTGGTGAAGCTTTCACAGTCAAGGCAGGTTTCGCAAACTTGATGAAGAGCTTTAAACGACGAAGTACAAAGTACATGCACTTTTAGTAAGTAAAATATACTTTATTGAAAATTCTTTTGAAAATTTCCTCGATTCTTCGTACAACTTAGAGGAGTGGTGATTCCCAGTGTTGCGAGAATGTATTAACGCGGGACTTGATAACACGCCTCCGCGCAGCGCGTTGCTCTTGCATCAAAATACTTAAAGATGAAGATTTTAACGCCCGTCTCGGAAACGTCCTCTTATCCTCCATGACAGTGCGACACTCTTCTTGATATCTTGAATCTCAGGCCTCCGATAAAAAACTCTGCAAAATCGTGCTCCAGTGTATTTGTCACATCTTATACAACTTCACATCCGTAAAGGCAACACCACTTCAGTTTTCCCTCGAAAAAGCAATCAGAGCGTTTTGAGACATCTTATGAGAACCTCTTATGGTGATCGCAGACTTACAACACCTGGTGCAAAACATGGCCTTTAATTGAACAATTTGAAAACTGAAGGTAGTCATGACGGGTAGCTGCAAAATAAGAAACACGGATACGAAACAGAAACGAAAAGAATGTAGCACTCAACGCCACTCCCGATAGGTGCAAAACAAGAAACTCAGAAACGAAACAGAAACGCAGAAACGAAAAGAATGAAGCACTCAACGCCACTCCCGATAGCTGCAAAACAAGAAACTCAGAAACGAAACAGAAACGCAGAAACGAAAAGAATGAAGCACTCAACGCCACTCCCGGTAGCTGCAAAACAAGAAACTCAGAAACGAAACAGAAACGCAGAAACGACAAGAATGAAGCTCTCCACAAACGCCTCTCCTGCATGTGGCGTATTCTGGTCTGCAGACACATCCTGTTGCCAGTGTTGTTGCCGCAGAAAAGCGGCGGGTGTAACAAACAAGTACTCAGTCGTTTTGAAGAAAAAAACAAGTCCTCAGTTCCAAATATCCCTTTTTTGCCACCTCAACTTCTTCACATCCAGGGCAGGCTGCTCGATAAGTTGGACAGCCTACATGGAGTACACACGATTAAGATAAGATTCTTGCGATCGATCGGTCAGCTTGGGAACTGCTTCTCCTGGGCGACGATACCAATCACACACCCTTGCATATCCCTGCGATACCGATTCCATGGGCGATCGCTGATACCTCATATGTCGAAGGAATAATGAATCCTGGCCTATAATGGGCGGGCAATTTTGGTGTGCATCTGATTTCAACCAGCGGCACACTCTGCTAGGTGAGCGGTGACCGATTTCAACCAGACGGCTTCAAGTAACAGGTGAAAGAAAGCCACCTGCGCAAGGCTGCCAGCGAGGTCCGAGGGTGAACGGGTTAGAAGAAACCAAAAATCTGGCTAACAGACTGTTAGATATAGATGAAGAATTTCCATGGGAGGTGGAGATGGAACAATAGACAATAGCAATATACTCCGGCGTGGTGTAGCAGTATACGTGTGTACACATTGACAATAGACTCCGGCGTGGTATAGCAGTGTACGTGTGTATACATTGACAATAGACCCCGGCGTGGTATAGCAGTGTACGAGTGTATACATTGACAATAGACCCCGGCGTGGTATAGCAGTGTACGTATGTATACATTGACAATAGACCCCGGCGTGGTATAGCAGTGTACGTGTGTATACATTGACAATAGACTCCGGCGTGGTATAGCAGTGTACGTGTGTATACATTGACAATAGACCCCGGCGTGGTATAGCAGTGTACGTGTGTATACATTGACAATAGACCCCGGCGTGGTATAGCAGTGTACGTGTGTATACATTGACAATAGACCCCGGCGTGGTATAGCAGTGTACGTGTGTATACATTGACAATAGACTCCGGCGTGGTATAGCAGTGTACGTGTGTATACATTGACAATAGACCCCGGCGTGGTATAGCAGTGTACGTGTGTATACATTGACAATAGACCCCGGCGTGGTATAGCAGTGTACGTGTGTATACATTGACAATAGACCCCGGCGTGGTATAGCAGTGTACGTGTGTACACCGTGACAATGCCCGCAAACAACATACATTGCATATGGGGATCCCACCAAATCAGGAAATAAGTCACAAGGCTTAGTATTGATCAATCAATGATGAAAGAACCTTATGTCCATATTGGGCCACTTTCAGATTATGACAAACACAGCGCAACATAGGCGGCGGGCAAAGAAACTCGTTTTCAAACAATTCCCGTTTGTATTGGAATGAAGGAAAAAAACAATGGAGGCGCCCGCTGCTTACAGCTGTGTGTACATGAGAATCATGTAATAACGAACACAACGGGACCAGGTTTCTGGTGCTCATTGTCTGTTACAAACACATTCGGAAATAACATTACTGAGATAGGAAATTGGAAATTAAAATCTCAGTCAGCAATATTTGTATTTGACTCGCTTTGACTATTTACACAACAGACAGGAGAAGACTGCGTTCATCTTCATACAGGTTGGGGATCACTACAATTGCATCTTCGCAATATAGATTTTACGGAATCTAGAAACAAGGAATTTTCCAAAATCCCAAGGCGCTGACTCCAATTGACTCTATGATGCGAGAAAATGTGAATAAAAGTTTAAGGTCCACTTTATCCATACAAAAACGAGCATTTGTTTTTCGTTTAAATCTGTTTCTATGTGATGTGATGTTAGAACTTCATTATGGATTTATTTCATGGCATTGCTTTGAGGCCTCAGCAATAGTGAAGAGACTTGAAGCTTTGATACCAACACCAATATCCATTCCCTCATTTCCCAACAGTGCTTGAGAAGAAAGTCCTGATCTGTCATATAGCCAACTCGGGGGTCATCTCAAGACGTTAAAATGCCAAAAATCCCATAATACAAATTTCATACAGCCAAATTTTATATAATAATCTTTATATCGGATTTATGTAAAAGATGAAATTATAGACTGTTCGAGTGGAGGTCAAGAAAACCAATATCTGGTCGTCCACATCCTCATTGAGTGTTTGTTTTTATCCAGTATAATTCAGTAATTGGAATAAAAGTAACATTACTATTCTCTAACGATGCACGCTCGAGGAAAGCACTTAACCACACACTGTTGGGGTAAAACCTAGACTCTTAATTATAAAGGACTTTTGTTCTCATATTCAAATCATGCTTGTCAAGTGCTTATAATCAATTAGTCCAGAAAAAAATGATTTAATACTTTTGTCTCGGTTTTCTGATTAAGTACTTCCGTGTCTGGTTACAGATCAGTGAGTGCTCTGGGTAGCCAAAGTGTAACTGATATCCAAAGTGACCCAGTTGCTGGCAGATTATAGCCTCGGTTTAGTATACCTGGTTAGCATAAACTTGGCCGCCCACTGACATAGATTCATGCATAATATGTCCTAGTTTACCTATATTAGGAATGTAAACAATAATAGTGCCATGCATGGAAAGTGGAGTTTGTCCATCTGAAATGTGCATTGAATTCACTATTGCAGTACAATAAATAAAATCACCCTCTCAACATCCCTAATCCATTGAATCAAGAATATCCAAATATCCAAACAATTATTTCATTCCATATTCCTTTTTTGGTCGAAAAATATAAGTCAAAGTAAGGGTCACTGAATGAATATAGGCCTACAAAGGTGAAACATTGATAATCCAAAAGAAGTAAGAATATAATCCACCAAAGGAACAACAAAATAAGTTTAACCTGTTCAGAAGAACTGGAACCAGGAAAGATGTAACAAAATTGACAAGGCAGGAAGCACTTGATCTTCACCACCACGTGTTTCATCATGGTTACTGTGGTCAATATGCTAATGAGCGGCTGATAATGAGCTGGACAAGCAACATCAAAAATGTGATAGCCACTTCGTTGATGACCAGAAAGGGTGTAAATTGTACTCATTCACTACAGTAAGACATGGTCAACACCATGGAATTGACCTTCTGCACTTGAAGTATCAGAAACAAAATCTATCCCTATTACAAGATCAAAGGAATATGCCGCCTTGCAAACAAGCAGCCTGCTGAGTTTGAGAGATTATAGCAGACAAGTGTATAAACAAATTAACCCAAATGTGTGTAATTCATCAAGCAGAAAGGTCCCTGTACCAGGCTGTATCATGATACCATACACAAGTTGACCACCAAGAATGTTATTGACAGTTTAGTTGAGGGGGAGGGGGCTGTGCTGGGTGGACTCCAGCCATTCATAAGCCTCATACATCAAGGGGTGTGCATATTCATTGAGAAAAGTGGTTGAATTCCACAGCCAAGATGTCAATCAAAGGTCTCCCATCAATGGTCTCTTGTTTTATACATATAAACTTTTTCTATCCCAATTAGAAGTTGGGGGTGGGGTGTGTGTTGGACAGTACTCACAATGAAATGCATTTTATGCTCTCAAAAGTGCTTAAATGGAATACATGTTGCATTAGGATTGTAGTGTGGTATGTATCTAACAATATTAAGCATGTTTATTGAGGTAAAAAAAGATTTGGGCTGTGTCAGAGTCATTTCAAATAATGACCCCAGCTATCAAAGCACTATCTGAGATCATAGTGCATTGAAACTGGAATGCACTAGATAGTACACAAACTAGGTCAATCCAGAACGAGGCTGACTTTGGCCTATTTTGTATAAGTTTTGACCCAGGTTGTACACTGGATGTGTAACTTAAACTGTTTGATTTAAATACTGACCCAAATTTTCGTGAATGATAAGGGTTAGTTAGAATATTCTATGATCAGTATCGATAAGTGTGCATTATCAGTTTTCGACGCGGTCTGGAACATGGCAGTACGAAAGACAATGGCGATAGCTGCACTTGCTGGAGTGATTAGCATTTTCTTGTGTTTTCCTACAAATTTGGATGCGGCATTCACGTTTCGTCTAATTGATAAGGTTCCCGGTTACGAATATTTACCTTTCATTTTCAGAGAAAAGGTCCACTGGCATTACTGCGAGAGGCGTTGCATGTCGCATGGTGGTCATCTGATATCATTAAGGTATCCCGGTGAGGAAATCTATGGGCTCAGACACCGTTGGTTTGACAAAGCACTTTCAGCGGGTGGTTATGTATGGATAGGAATGAACAGACTCGAAGATGACAGCCGCTGGGAATGGTCAGATAATACAACGGATGTTCGAGGATTTGGTTCGAAACTAGGACTCGGTGATCGAAACAAGAAATGTGCCGCACAGTTCATTCAAAGGTGGTCTCATCGCAAGGAGAACGTTACTCTCAAAACAGTAATGCTGAATTGTGATATGGGCTTAAAATTATTTATCTGCAAACGAAAGATCAATGACACAACGCTAAAAACAAAATCAGTTCCCAGCAAGGTTGACGGTGCCACCTGCCCCGAAGGATGGCGGGATGCTGGTACTAGCAGGTGTTACAAGACCTTTGAACATGAAACTGGACTTGACTGGAAAACTGCAGAGGCATCTTGCCTCTCTCTACCTTACTACAGGCCCAACTTGGCTTGCGTAACTACTGCCGAGGAAGCAGGCCTTCTGGCACGAATTGTCACTCAGCGGACCCCGGCGAGATTCTGGTTCGGGTTGTTCAGAGAAAGTGTTGATGGACTGTGGATGTGGACGGACAACACCGCGGTGGATTATACGAATTTCCATCGCCACTTCGAGCAGGATTTTGATTACGGTGAGGGAGTGGTGGACAACAGGGCCATTCCGAGGGGAAGCTGGGACCTGGCTACAAGCCGAGATGGTGTCCGATCGAAAATCAAGAGGTATATCTGCCAAGTCGAAAAAGAATAAGAGCACTCTGGGTTGAGCGCGGTGGCACAAATCTCAACAGTCCTTGAATGTCCTTGTGTGTGGCCTAGAGTGTGGCTGCGCCTTAATTCTTCAGAAAGATTTCGAAACTTTGTTTATAGGACCATATCAATGCGCGGGTGACGATTTGACGAATGTGCTGTACACAAGTCACAACAACTGATTAAAGCCGAATTCAAACTCCGACGTGCGACCTTCGGTGTCCGCGTTTTGTATTGTTAATTTCTGCGCCACGTCGGGGCATGGATTCGGCCTCAGTGTCCTTGAACAAGACATTTGTACCCTGCAGTTGCAGAGTGTTAAAATGGATACGGGTCGGCAAGGATCAAGTCTATTGCCCCAAGTAGTACATTGTACTTCCTTTTTTCCTGCAAAGATTCACTGTAAGGAGTTTGGGTTATAACGTCAACATAATAACAGCCCCGCGCATTTTTATTGTAAAACTTTTCCAAAGCGCATTTGAACGAGACACATGAAGCTGAAATGTGCGCTATACAAATATTATTATAATCTGTTATCACAGATTAAGTCATACTAACAAGGATGTCACCCTGACTTGATCAGATTAGCTGGATGTGGCAATCAGGATAATTATATTAACGGAACCGGATGATCAAATTGATATAAAAACATCAACAGTCTCCATCCGCCTTTTAAGAATGTAAGCTTTCCCGATCACGCTCCGCGCAACTAAGGATTATTATAAACAGTTTATAGTGAGAAGTGGTCAGCCAAGTATCTTTGGACAGATCTATCTGATAAATAGGGCAGCCGATGGTAAAGGTTAAGGAAATATCATTCGCTTACCGATAAACCAATGGAGAAGACCTGTTCACATTCTGAGTAGCGGAATAGATTTTTCTCAGTATCACGCAAAGTAAGGATTACTTCGCGCGAAGACAAATGGCACCATGAGAAAGTTCTCAACGATGGCTTTTTCTCGCACTGTAAGAGCGCGATAAGATGTCAAGTTGAAGACCCATTGATTAAAGTGATGCGAGCCTGAGGGCCAAGTTGGAAAGCCTAAAGGTTATAGGCCGCGGCAGAATCTAGGTCCTTACTTCACATAAAAGAAAAGTTCCCGCAAAAATGATAGCTCCCAACCAGATATATTTCAGAAATATTTCAGTTCAAGAGTTGCCACATAGGACTCAAGGAAGCAGGTTTGGCCACCTAGGAGTGAAATGATGAACTAAAATAACTGCTCTTAGCCAGTAAAATGTTATCCGAGGAAAAAACTTCGCTGGCCTTTTTGGTTTTCAAATCCTTCCTTTATATGCTTATCATTGATGGATTCTGTTGATACATCCATAAAGGTGCACATACCGCGGACATCAGAATAATGCATTGTTATCTCAGTTATGCTTATCCTCATTTAATACGATATGATTAAACACTGTGAATGATGAGCACAAAATTGGAGTAAATTTATTCATTGTTTCAATCTCATGCCCGAGCACGACTCCCAACTGATTGAACACTGCCACTGGTAATTGTCCAATCAAAGCCGAGTTGCCGCCATTAGGCAGGTTCCGCAACTCTACGAAGACGAAGGAGGGATGTCTGTTGCGTCATCAAGACCTGTCACCGTTAATTCAGGTACGCAACACTTGTGAATCATCTTCTAAACCTACATAGGGTTGTACACGGAATCGGCGAAATTTAAAGCAAAGGTTGTCAATAAAGTACATTTACGTAGTTCGTACTCTTGATATGGGTTGCTTAACCTGCCTAATCATGAATGTGTACGTTGTTGACTGCCATTGAATACTCGTCACAACGCCATCATATCTAACTTGGAAAGGCCGCGCCGATATTGAGGTGACAAATTTGCGATGGGAAATTAATCAGAGGTTGATCGCAAGAATGGATCGTTGTTTCCAAGGTCACGTGTGGTTACGGATAAACCTAGGATGATATCATCAGAGTCTTTCAAATAAATTTATTAGAAAGACTCTGATATCATCGAACGGAACGGCGCCATGGCCGACGAAATCTTTCAGCAGGTTTTTGCTGACAACTGATTGAAAAAGACATTTCAGTTTGGAGCTCGGTCCCTGTTTTAGTAGAAACCCGCCAGTGCGGTGTAAAATCCGTTCCCAGCTTAAAACGCAGAGCTTTTTTTACATGTACCTAAGTGATGACAAGCAGACACCTCCCATGAGATTAACTCAGTGAATAAAGCGATTCAAAAATAACCACGTCTGTTTCGTGGCGGCTTCTGAGTCTGATTAAATTAAATTGTCTTGTATGCCTTGGGTGAATGAACAATACGATGACGAATTTGTCACCAAATGGCGAATATTCACAAATATCACAAAACGAATTCTGTGGAAGATTAAGGCAAGTTCCAGTCAGTGCATGGGCTGTCATAATCCAGCTTATCTTAGTGACATCTCGATATTGTATGATAAGACATGTTATAATGCACTTTGAAGCATCATACGTTAGGAAATAAGTACGTGTACATACAGCCCAACGTTCACGTACGCACTCATGAAAAAAATGTATTTTTCTCGTTTCTTGATCAAAGCTCAACTGTACAAACATTGCAAGATTAATGCACAAGCAAATGAGAAACACTGGTCGAGAAAATGCGAAATTCGTGTACATGTAATTACCCTCGTGTATACACATCGTGAACATTGAATCACACTGCAGAATTGATAAATTAACTTTATGCGATCGTTTCGTTTTTGAGTTTACATCGATTCAGGCCTAGCCCAATACACTGTCTATTGTCTTAAAACAAAGTCCGCTCACACCTTGACCTTAAATCCCATTGTTCTACTGTCTTATCAGAGGGCAATCAGGGCAAGTCTTGATGACATCGACCCCCCAGAAAAAACTTTAATGAGGTTGATAGGCCAAAACTGACAGATAAACATAACCTGGCTTGTCCTTCGTCTTTTATAGTTGCGCGTACACCACGAAATATTGGTGGACCAATATTGCCGCGACAAATTTGTTCGGCAATCCATTGCCGGTACAAATTGCCGGGCGAATTGTTAAAAGCTCGGCTTTGTCGTGGTGTACGCGCTAATGGATCGGCAATTAGCTAGTTAGATGATTCGGCGACAGGCGGCGCTTTCGAAATGGCGCGCTTTCTGCTTATTGTTTGCGCGCCATCTGTTGCCGGATTTTATAACTAGCTGCAGCGCTGGTGTACGCGCTTGGTGGATTTTCGATGGTGCGGCATTGGTTCGCGAACCAAGATTGGTGGTCCATTTTCAGGTGGTGTACGCGCGGCTTATGTCTCTTTCCCAGGCGACAAAAGGACGTTTGTATGTAGAAACAATTCTTTAAGACTCGATGGGATTGACTTCTATACCTGACATCATCATAAATTGGCGTATTACGATTCGACATATGAGGGGAAACAACCTTTGGCACCCATCATATAAAGTATCAAGAATATGTCCTGACAGTGCATGGCAAGATCATATCGTAGCGGAGTCATTATGGGTAATTTGTAATGATCACATCAGAGGTGAAGGCAGGAGTAAGGGGTACGTTTGGAACACGAAGTACAGGTAGTATCCTTGATATACGGTGCCTGACTCGTAAAGCCTGATGTCATTTTTCTCACCTGAGTGATTTGGCATATAAAAGAGGGGAGGCGAAGGGGACCTATGGCATGCGGGCAACCGGCGTTCTTCGTAGTTTTAATTTTTATGCGAACACCTCGCTTCCCTTTAAGAGTTTATTCGCCATGTTCATAGCGTGACTACATTTATCACCTTTAAAAGCCAGCCAATAAAGGACAGATAATGACATCGGGTTTATCGCTGATAGACAGGCGTGCCACATTTTCTAATTACCCACCGATGAACCGACGAGCAAGATAAAACGGTATATATTTAACGCATCTTTTGAACGCCCGGGATGGATGTTGCACACGTTAAATTGATAAGTAATTAGTTGACTTTATTATCAGATACCTGTATTGTCAGCCACGAGGTTGGCACAGGGGGATTATTGGCGGCCAATTGGTGGCTAGACCGCCCAAACCCGTCCCTATCTACAAGATAAGATCAAAGATGAGGCCGGAATTGAAGTTTTCATTCGGCAAGTCGAAATTGACACTTCACACCCACGCACGGTCATCGCCAAAAATACCACGGTGATCGTCGACCCACCCCCCAAACAGTCATTCATAAAAAAGCTCCAGACATCACATAGCAACATACATTACATTACGGAGCCTGGCTTCCGCCTGCGCAGTGTGTCTGAAGTACCATTACTGCTGGATTTCCCACTGTTTATGGGGACCGCTCCCCGCAGATGCAGCCTACTTCGCGTGTCTCGCGGGATTATGGTGGTATCTGAATAATATTATGGTGTTAAATGGCGTCAATCTATTAATCAAGTAACCAGAGCTAGGAACTTCATTAAAATGCTCATCGGTAAGCGCACAGGTGCGTAAAGATACCAAAACCAGACAAACCTGGGCGATGGGACGATGGAATCAAGTCATGATGATATGATTCTAATGTCAAATTAAGTGTCAGAAACAAAAAGTGTTTATTTTCTAATCAACTAACGTGCCGTGCTCTGATCCGCCCGCGAATTCAAGTCAACCATAACCTTAAACTGTTAATAAAGTTAAGATACCAAAATAAATTTTAACGATAAAAAGTTGAAATTGAGTTGAAAATTGCTTCGGGGAGGATTTCTGTCGTTCTTTATTTGACATTTAATCAACTTAACATGAAATCTGAAATTTTCTTATTAGGTAAAAAAACTCCGACGCATTCAATATAAAGTCGTGTACACCAATATGAAAAGACAATGTATGCCATTTGTCATCGAAGTAGAAGTGTCTTGCTTTTTAAGATAGCTTACCTAAACACCCCGTCAAGTATGTCTTTCGCTATTGCTTATAAACTATGAACATGTACTAACTGAACTTCATATGTATGTTTGGAATCAATAATAAAATCCCTGGGCGGTCTTATCAGAATCGTGTATTGACACTTTGAAGTTGCTTGATTTCACGTAGTCGGGGTCTGGTGGGATTCGAACCAGCGCAAAAAGAATAACCAATCGGGTCAGCGCCTCAGACCACTGAGCCACCAAAGTACAATTGGAATGGAGAGAGCGGTAGCCGGTACATATTCAGCACGGTTCAGCAGACGTGACGAGCGAGTGGGGCGGTAGACCAATACTTCGTCCCCGTGGGGCGGAAGTTTCAGATTTGTTCCTTGGGGCATTTCTACCTTTCAGTGTCAATTCATCAAATAACTCTTACACAAGAATAAAAGTACAGGTCTTAGACAATATTACTTGACAGAGGAACACTGTGTTTTGTTTTTATTGAAGGTACATGTACTATCATGGCTTTTTAGGATAGCTTACCAAAACACCCCGTGAAGTGTGTCTTACGCTATTGCTTATAACTAAATTGCCACTTGCTTCTCTCCACCTGGGAGTAAATGGGTACCAGGCTTGCCTTGGAAGTAAACCTGTGATAGACTAGCACCCTATCCAGGGGGAGTAATACTCCTATAGGTCTCGCACTGACAAGGCATATAATGTTCACGAAACCCAGGGCTGAATCCTGAATGGACATGATATATATCGGCATCATTTTCATTGGTTGCATTTTCTGGGTCAGCCTGTACACAGTGTATAAGTGTTCAATATGTGTGTTCCTTTCATATCTGAAATCTCCATGTTCTGACTTCCGTCAGAAAGCGAAATTGCTTCCGAAAGTAGAAAATAATGAACGATTATCGCCTGAAGCATCACAAGCATAATCTACTGTCACGGGCGTCAATACAGGTTTGATGTCGGTTAAGATGCCCATGCTACCATAACGTTATCTTGCCCCTTACCCTACAATTGATAGATTTCACTTGAACGTTACTTCGACTCCACTACATCTGCTAACAGTTATGTCTGGCAGAAGACACTCAGCGTTAGAACCTTTAGAGCAACACTATAATATCAGCCAGAGGATGTTATATATAAATTGACAGAAATCGATTTGTCTGTTTCCGATTTTGTTCGCAAAATTAATGTATTTCCTCTGAAATTAGCCGGAAATATTTCACCAATTAATAATAAATTGTCAGCCTGATTAATGCTCAGGGATAAGTTCATACGTCGATATAAGCGGAGAAAATGGGTGACGGAAGGATTCCTCGTACATGCGTGACTTACATTCCGTTTATCGCCCTGGTCGGTGGAGGCCTATCGACCGCCATGAAAGCTGTTCGTGGGGGTCGATGTTATCAAGATTTGCCCTGATAACCCTTAGATAAGACAGCAGAACAATGGGAATTTAGGCCTGGTGCGAGCGGGCTTTGTTCAAAGACAATGGACCGTGTATTGGGCTAGACCTGAATTCTTTCTTTTAACTGCGAGGGGCAGAAAGGGGCAGAAAAAATAATGTATTAGATAGAAGAGACATCTATCGGCGACCTGGTGTAGCTTCATCTTCCGAACCGGTCCCTTATTTTTCTGTTCGGAGTGGCGAATCGTCAAACGTATAACTTTTTCATACTTCAAATTAAAGCCTTTGAAGAAAATGTTAAATTCTGGCGAAACATTGACGACAGGCTTTTCATTGTTGGCAAAATATGGCCCTGGAATCAGTAATGCCAAGCTCATGTGCACACGGCACTAACTACTAGTCCACGTGGCATCTGTTTGATCTTTCAATAACAGAATCTTGATGTCAGTGATAGAGGGTATTAGAGCTCTTTGTAGCTGATTAGTATGGGCATTATTAGCGCAAATAAAGACAATTAAAGCGAAGCAGAGGCATAGGAAAACAAAGACAAAGACAGAACAAAACACGGATAGCCAAAGCAGACGATGACAAAGAATGCAAAGTCAAGAGATATCAGCTTTGTGCTGTCTTCCTTGCTTTAGCTTCGTTACCGCCCAATCTTATATCCGCCATTCAGACAATAAATATACCATCATACGTTGTCGGTGGAAGTAATTATGCGTTTCTTTGAAACCTCTAAACTGATCGGAAAACCTATTAAAATATGATACGACTAAAACAGGATTCTGATAATAACGTTTAGGTATGTCAATCTCCTGGTTGTAAATCATTATGGCATATGTAATTAAAGTGAGAAGACTTTAAGGTATCGAGAAAACTGAGAATCCTAAGGAAAGGAATGCCAAGCTTTTGGTCTGCTGTTCATTTTGCTATTCTATTGACAGTGGCCGTGATCTCACTTACCCGACAGAAGTTGCTGACACCAAGTGCGACGTCCTGGTCACGTTGACCTAGATTTGAAGGCTGTTTATAGCTTATCCCACCCAGTGCACTGACAGAGACAGGCGTGTGCTGTTCTGACCGCGCCAGGCAGGCGACACCCACTGCCGCCTTATTATCTCTCAAATGCATTGCTTTGATGTTGCCTTATTTCTACATTTTTTTCCAGCATGCGGTCATTCCGCAAATTAATGTAATTGCGTCCAGATTCCTGTGATAAAACATATTGCCGTCGTCTATTGAGTGTCATAGCTGAGGCAGGATAACACGCGGCTGGAAAAACGCCTTGGAAAACTGAGAGCAAATTAGTTATGGCTGCAGGTGTGGATAAGGTGAATGTTTCTCTTGGATTGTGAGGGCAGGGGTGTCACATGTCGTCACCCTTCTATGATATCCGCCTGAAGCCAAATTCAATCTCCGACGCGATCATCGCGATCGGCGCTTGCAGTTTGTATTGTTTTCCTGCACCGCTTGGTGCGCTGTGATCAACTGAGCTCGGTTTATTAATAGAATGTCTGCTCCGGTGGACAGGTAGGCACGGAATGATCTGCAGGTATAGGGATATGTATACTGCACCTACCGGGGAAAGGAATTGTTTCGCCTAATATTGATACAGCTCTTACCTATGTTTACCGTTAGTTTTATGTTACTTGTTAATGTCGTGCAGGATTCGATATATAATCCCCTTCCAACGAATTGCACCCACTTGACTCAGTGTGCCATGGTGACGTGTAAAGGTATCTTCGTTGAGTAGACGATCAATGCAATGGGAATGACGAAACCATGCTTGGGGATTATATGCGAAGAAAACTACTACGTTTATTAGCCTTGGTCGGTTTCGGCCTATCGACCGCCATGAAAGCTGTTTCGATGGGTCGATGTTAGCAAGATTCGCTCTGATAACGCTTAGATAAGACAGTAGAACAATGGGAATTAGGCCTAGGCGCGGGCTTTGTTACCGCGTATTGGACTAGGCCTGAATTCTTTTAACTTCGAAGTAAGAGTCAAAATGACGTAATATTCGATTTTAGAAAAACATCCAAAAGACTATACACTTTGTGCTAAGAATATTCTATATCAACTTGTCATCATGTCTGAAATCTCACCAAACAAGCTGGTGACGGATGAGAATATGGCCAAGTCCTCCGCGACAACGCCGCTATCACAGTAAGGAAGACACATAGCCATCTCTGAGAAGCTCATCCATCTTGGCATTTGAAGACGAGCAGGCGATAGTCGGCTTCAGAAGTAAATGCCACGTCCTTATTATCCGCCCTCGAGAACAAACAACTGAGGTGTGTGTAATTCAAAGTTTGTGTTTTGATAAATCTAATTTTGGAACCCATGCGTTATTATATGAGGTTTCAGCATGACATGGTATCATATAAAATGCGCAGCAATTGGAAACACGGGAAAAGTTCCAACAATGGAGTATTATAAATTACAGACCCCTCAAATCGTCAACAGACTCCAGCGAAGTATCTTCAAAGTCTAATGTAGCAAGCAACGATCTTCTAATATCAGAATGATATCTTGAAATGAAGTTGACATTTATTTTTGCCAAAGGCTATAGTTAATGTCAACCTTTGCAACTTGTGAGTTCAGTCGGCTACTATTGACTTTGCAATTAGTTGCCAATTATATAGGTATTCGTATGGCACTACTGTATTTCACCTAATTCATTCCCCGATATTTTCGATCCTGTATCCGTTGCGCCACGTCACAGCCGTTTTCTCGCAGCCCCTCTGGCATAACTCTGATGAATTAATGGCAACCTTGACGAAGTGCCTGCGAATGCGCCCCGGTAACAGAATTTTAAACTTATGAAAAAAAATCAACTCTGAATGATGAACAAATTTCTAAGTCCAAATATTTTTTTCACTTGTTTTTTTTCTGCTCCAAATGAAGAAACATCATCAGCCCCCTCCCCCCAATTTTTTGGCTTTGAACATTTGAAAAGCCTCGGTGCCATGAGTTGTCGTGTTATCGGGGTTCCACTGTTGTCTAGATAAAGTCTAAAGGCGACTATCATATCAAACGGATGGTCACTGAGTTTTTGGATTATCTATATAATACATGAAACAAAAAGTACAGAATATAGCCAGGATTGTCTAGACAGTACGCTGGATAACCCGCTATGATTTTGTCGTTTATCAACAATCGTCGTTCGCATGTTATTGACATCGCTGGCTGAGTAATGGCAAGATTGTCAAAGGCAGGCCCTCCGCACACCATTAGATCAAGCCAGCCGCTTTTAGCAAAAATATATGATAGAGTTAAGGGTGCAATAACTGGATATTGTCCGCGACTAGATAAAACAAAATAAAGGAAGCAATGGATATTCGCTCTGAGAGAATGAAGAAGTTTTATAACATTTGTTGACCTCGCCGCGCCAGAAACGAGATGGAGAAATATCTCACTGTAAGATGTCTCGGGCATGCAACACCCGGATATGCCGGATGCAACGCGAGTACCTTTTCAGTGTGACCATACTTCCGGCAAAGTTCGTCTTGACCGGATATCACACCTACTTCTCATTGTCTCCCGTTTCGTTGCTACAATTAGTAAATGACTGCACCGGATGCGACCCGCATCACACCACTTCGTTGGTTATTGATTGAACCCGGAATGAAACGAAATGAAAAGGCGAAATCAATGAAATCATCGAAATATTCCGAGGGCTAACCCATGTCTTCTGTGTGAGGAGTAATACGGCAGTCTCCAAGCAGCGGCATTGTCTCCAAGCAAACTCCTCGTCGTAAATGAATAAATAAATGCACGTTCTTATATAGCTTTATAATGTACATCATTTTCAAAGTGAATTCTATTTATTTACCAGTCTATGCTGAAACCGTTCAACCGATCTCAGATGAGCTGCTCAATCAGCGCTACAACCTGAACATTTCCGACTGGTATCCATTAAAAACCCTGGTTGGAGCAAGGCATGTAACGCAAAGATACATGCCTTAAGTCTCACACCGGCAGTGGGGATCGCACTAGGGACCTCTTGACTGCTAGTCAGTGATCCCGCGGCTCGTATAGTGACTCCAGCGATCGGTACGAAAAGTTTTCATGTAAAACCATTTGCACTTCTCTAACCCTTGACGTTCTTCGTCACCAGGACGATACTTACCATGTCCGCGTCATTGACTGATGGGCCTCTTATTATGGCATCCGGCAGTAGAGACTGTGTTGACAATACCACTATTCTGAGGACCAGCGTCCCATTGTCAAGTTGGGGTAATTGAAGTTGCCACGTAAAGGAGGGATAATGTCGTCGTGATGATTGAACACTTTGATAGATCGGTAATATGCCACTGGTGATCGATACCCGTAGATGGTGATCAATAATCACATACGCTCATGGCGAGGTTATCGGGAAAGTCAGAATAATGTAGGTTTGACACTCTAAAACACCTTGGTTGTATGTATCCCTGTTAACAGTGTATAAAGCAACATAATTATATTGACGGAAGTATCGAACAACAGTCAAAATGACATTTCAATGACGGTTTACTTTGAGGCGCTTTAGAACAGAAATTGATACCTCACTGTCAGTATAACATAGAAACAAAACATTGAATTTGCTGTATCTCAGGATTGGATGGTTAAAATTTGATAAAACTTGATTGGATGCCGAGCTTGATGTCCCATCTATGATTGGCAAATGTCATATATATCTAAAAGCAGGAATATGGACCGTTAGATCCCCCTTCTGTCATAGTCTGCCTTACTTCCGACTCTTTGGGATATACTCTGTGGTCTGAACAATTGTAAGATCGTATTCGTCATCAGTTTCCATAGCTATTCATCACGTGTGAATAGTAGAGTAGGTCTCGACTAAATGTGGAGGGTGCTTTAAGAGTGCTACACAGAAGTAAAGTTTAACTGTACATGTACTAGGATAGAATGTCAGGAGAACAAAGTATTCTAATATGCGCTTTTAATCTCTCTAATGTCAGGAGAACAAAGTATTCTAATATGCGCTTTTAATCTCTCTCGGACACCTTTTCCGGGGAGACGTTTTCGTCCGCGACACCGGGAAAACATTGTAAATGGTCTATCGGAATTTGTCTCAGCTGCGCAGAGATTGTGACGAACAATCGACTTTACTGTAAGCCCATAGCCTTTACCGAAAGATTTATTGACATAGAGGAAATGGAGACCGATAGTTGATACCACCTGTTATCCACCTTTACCAGGTTCCTACGAACGGGAAGGAAGCTTTCGCAATCTATTGTGAATGTGCCGGACATCCATTCCACATCCCACAGACGTCTACAAAAATCCATGGCCTCGCCAGACGGCGCTCAAAGTAGCACACTTGTCTGCAACCTCCATTCCCAGGGGTCAATGCGCTCCCCAACTTCCGGTGTGCAACCTCTGTGATCAGGTTCAACAGTACGCGCAGGTGTGCAGATGCTGTTTGGGCAAAATGTCGCACCCCTGTTGGCTAATCAACCTCGACAATCAACCTCGTCCGCAGACTGCGATATTGCAATGATCTCTCATGCTCATGTGACATGTGCAAACTAAAATGTCAATGCACTCAGCAAATAAAAAAGACTGTCATTTCAGTAGAAGCATTAATGGATTGCTGTTTCGACGCGACTACTTTATTTCGGGGAATCCATTTTCCAGGTTACTTTATCGTCGATTTTGTTTCGTATCGTTTCGATGAATTCGTTCTTGCAACTGGCGATTCATTCCATTAGATGAGGTAAAACATGTAAAAACACACTCTACCGAATAACAAAAGACATTATCGGCATTTTTACCATCATGTGGAGTAGACAGGTCCATAAGAAGTGTGTGACTACGTATTATGACCGGCTTGCAAGACTTTACTCACAAACTTGCTGTAGCCAAACAACAAACGAGATGTTTTATTGCAGCGATCTGCGATAATTATTGCAGGAGACATTATCTCTCGTTTGCGGTGATCATCACAGGTGGCTGCGACCTGCCCATAAATATCAAAATCAGCGGTGACCGAGTTACCCACAGAAGATATTATCCTTCTATAATTGGTTTTTGGCGATAATTACAATTATCGCAGGTCGCAGCGACAGAAAATGCTCCTTTGCGGGGGGGGGGGCTCACGTGAAAGCCGATACGATATTAAGCATTATTTACACTTAACAGGGTGGTCGACTTGGTATGGCTGGAGGCACGTATCAACTGTTGCTTTTTCCTATAAACCTATAAAAGGCATAACAGGATATCGAAGACCGATGACTGTGGTCTGTGTCCGGTCGACCTTCTTAAGAATGGCTGGTCTGAGAATAACGCCGCCATTAAGATAAATTGTGTTCGCTTAAGAGGTAAATGCCGACAGCTTTCTTACCACTATGGTGGCATGCCGCTAGGGCAGCGCCGTGTGTCATAGTCATGGAAACAACCACCAGAGTGACCTGACCTTTGCTATTGACGTGGCTTTAAGGTCATCCAGTCACGAGGCTGATGTAAGGTCAAACCTGTGACAGGGTGACCGCAATTGCTACTTGTTCAGCATTGTGGTGTTGCACAAAACAACATTATCCTAATGTTCTTTCACAGTATCAACTCTTAATCCAGTCAACTATGACACCGGCTGCACAGGGTTGTGTAACAATAACATAACTATTTGTGGTCACATTATTACAGTTTGACAAGAGGTCAGCCAAGTACTATTGGCCAGGTCTATCTTAAAAACACTTTACTGCATGTAGCGACATTATGAGTTGTCATAGTTTAATTGACAGGTAGAGTCGTTTGGGGCATGTATCAGAGTGCAAGGAGGAGAACGGATGCGTCTCACGCCATGACGGCGAAAGAAGGTCATTGCTCCTTTGGTCGAGTTTAGTATCAATTACTTGGTGGGTGGACCTGAAGCCTCGCCCTGCCTGCAATATCCGCGGACATTTTTTTATAACAGAAAGAGTGCGAGCCAAATAAAACAAAATCTGTGACATTTGTATTCTTGAAAAATAATTTATGAAGTCGTACGACTGACTTGATTTTCAGCTGTATGATAGGTAATAAAAGTCGAGTAAGACATGTAATTAGTGTCACTAATGGCCTTTACTCGAAGTTCTCAAACGAAGGAAAAAATAAAATGAAATCAAGAAAATGTCGTGTTCTGATGTCTGTAACTCAATCAACTCTTCGGCAAATATCAAATATCATATACATGTTCATGCACTATTCATTTGTTGGTGTCTTTTAACTGAAGAGCTTATATGTAACACGTTCAACAGAGCAGGTCAAAAGTTGTCGGGGTTACTCCAATATAGCGTAGGCGAATATCATATCTCAAATATTACTTTTCATGCACAATAGTATTTTCGTGTCTGTTCACCAAAGGTCTTATATTCAAAGCAGGTCACAGATCGACATACGCCTGTCACGTAGCAGTTTCAGGCAACTTGAAAGTATAAAGCAAGGGGTTGATCGTAGGCACCACCAGTCTGACTGGAAGCAATTAACACTCCTTTTAAAGGAAGAGAATGGACGGCTGTTTGCTGGAAAACAAAGAACAGACTCCCAACCTCGAAATTGGCAATCAGTTCTAATAGCATTCCGCGAAGATGACGTCACTGCAGCTGCTGCCCTCTATTTCCCTAACGCTGAATTACAGGCAATGTCGGACAAACATGCGGTTTCGTAATGGATTCAGGCTTTCTAACTAGGGCAGTTAGATTCAATCTGGCACATGTCCGAGTGTTGGAAATACTACATAATTGTTCTGAATATTTCTCTCTCTGACTCTATGGTATCATTCATGCTAAAAACAATGCAGGCTCAAAGATAAATTGAGTTTGAAATAAGCTCAAATGCGTAGAAATAAGTGTCGATGTCCGACTGTCACGTGACTAAAACGTCATGAATATCTTATTCAAATGACCTTGTGAGCTATAAATAGTAACTTCGCGGGATGCTATCCTTAAGAACTTGATGCCGTCGTCGAACGCTGAGAAGTGAGAGACCACCAGATCAATTACACGTAAATAAGCAAGCATATGATGTTAGCGTGGTGGGGCTGCGGCGACTGACTTGCCTTGGTGAACACAATACCCCAGATAGGGCTGCTCTGCCAAGACAGATCGAATCACTCGCCCATTGCCTCGCCCTTTCTCATTCCGCTTACAAAATCATCTGCCTGCAAATAAATACATCAGACATCTTTATTGATCTAAAGCCGGAACAAGTCAGCATCAACATCCCCCCGGAGTGGGTCGGTGGCTGCTACATTAAGACGAATAATGAGGTATGTGGAGGAGACCAGGGCGGCTCAGCAGAAATTGCTGAAATGACGGAATCTGGCGAAACGGGGCAGAAACCGTCTAAAAACAGTACGAATTTATCGATATTGAATACATCTATGTAATAAATATTTACATCTCCATAAGTATCAAATAGTTTCAACCGCGATATATATTAAGCATTCTGAAAAAAAACACAAATGGTCTGTATTTTTTTCTGTCAGAACATTTCCTCATCGGGAAGTCAAAATGTAGCGAATGTTATAAATATTTGTTTGTTTACTTGTATATTTAATATGGACATTCTCTTACTATCGTAGACTATTTCGCGGTCCAATTTCCGAAGATGCCGCAGTTTCCACCGATTCTACAATTCAGCAATTTCAACAAATTCTGCTTTATAACCATTGCTATGCCGTGAGAGGCGAAGACCTAAAAACTAGCGGACAATGGAGTCTTTCCATTGAGGGTACGCCCTATTGTCCACGAATTCGATTAGAACAGAAACACAAAGGATCAGCCTACACTGAATAAGGGTCAGAGTGAGATGTGGGGAAAGTGAAAAAAACCCGATTGTCGTGTTATGGAGCTCTGTCATATTCCTAATCAATGACCCCAACAATAGGCTTGCCCTAAGTGGAAGAACCCCATTGTTCCCATTTAGATTGAGAGTATTACGTTGTCTCACTTTCCATTGTTCGCGGCTTTGATAAAAATGCTCTCACAAAAGATCGGCATACCAGGACAATAGGGCAGTGCACAAGTGAAAAGACTTTCGACTATGTTACACTCATAACCTTATATCATGTATACAGGGCGTCAAATAAAACATTGCCATTGCGTTTTTTACCCCTTACCTCGCAGTTCAAAGAATTCAGGCCTAGCCCAACACACGGTCTCCTTGCCCTGAATTCTCATTGTTCTGCGGTCTTATCAGAGGGTTATCAGGGAAAATCGTGATAACATCAACTCTCAAAGGCCCTATAACTGACCATCAAAGTGGAGCAAGTATCATACCAGTGATACTGTGATGGTCACATTCCTGAGTTTAACTGAGAACCTTTGGCCAGAACGATATGAAAAACACCAGACCAGCGAGTAATGCTTCTCCTCGACAACTGTAACCAGAGTTGGGAGCAAAACCATGGTATTGTTTTATTACTACGATCAGAGTGATTGACATGGATTAAAAATCCTCATCATGTCAGATACCCGCAGAATATTGATTCTACATATTTGCCATCTGTTCCTTCCGATTCGTTCCCATCGGTTGTTATTACCATGGCTACTTTCCAAAACGTGATTATTCCCCCAAAACAGAAAAGAATCTCTCTGACTTCACCAGCGAGATTGTTTTTCTTTTGTTGTCAAACATCAGTGGTTACCAGTCAGGCAGAATCCTTCATCGCCCGATAGGAGGCTGATCGAGCTATTCCTGCGAGCGACGGGCGGTAGGGCGATCAAGCTATTCCTGCGAGCGACGGCCGGTAGGGCGATCAAGCTATTCCTGCGAGCGACTGGCGGTAGGGCGATCAAGCTATTCCTGCGAGCGACGGGCGGTAGGGCGATCAAGCTATTCCTGCGAGCGACGGACGGTAGGGCGATCAAGCTATTCCTGCGAGCGACGGGCGGTAGGGCGATCCAGCTATTCCTGCGAGCGACGGGCGGTAGGGCGATCAAGCTATTCCCCTCGGTCGACAGGTGGTAGGCCAATCAAGCTATTCCTCTTGATCGACAGGTGGTAGGGCGATCAAGCTACTCCCCTCGATCGACAGGTGGAAGGCCAATCAAGCTATTCCTTTTGATCGCCTGTACCGAGCAATCGAGAAAACGTTACTGAAATCGTCAGGAACATGCAAAGATGCGATTTTTGTGCAAAAGGTTTTTACATACGGCCCTGGTCTATCGAGCTGTTTGGCGATGATCAATCTGCGCCGGATATGATAAGCTATTGAAATGAGATATAAGCTCTTAGGCTAAGCGCTTTATACTGAACATTCGATACATTCATTCCCCAGCCTATTCCAGAAACCAAGCAACCCACTGCCCTGCACGTGGCTTTTTCATGCGAGTGGCACTGGCTGAGCCTCGAACCCACGACCTTCCGAACAAAAGTCTGCCACTGTGCCACAGAACTTAACAGAATTACAGGGCGCAATCGGTGTGTGATAGCTTGATCGGGCTACGATCGCTACATCGAGGATCTTCGGCCTAGGGTTCGCCAGCGATAATGTTTTTTCTCCCTTGATCAAACATCGCTGGCTCTAATTAGTCCTCTTATCGTCTGTTATCTACTCCATTTCGCTCAGCAAACAATTCATATCTTGTAGATCGCCTCCTCCTCAAGGACAAACGAGATTCGGCGTCACAACGTGGCCGAATCGTGAGGCGAATTTGATTTCTCACTTGGCCATGTTTATCAACGTGAAAGGATTCGCAAACTGTACGAAGAGCTGCGAACGACGATGTGCGTCATCCTCGTTCGCGTCGTCGTCGTAACCCCTTGGCTCCAGAACTCAAAAGCAGTTTCGCCATCCGCCGTACGAACGACCAAGTACGAAGTCTGTCACGTTCATTTGCCCTTGCCAGTTTAGGCCTACCGACTACCATGGCTACACACCACTAATAGATTTTAAGCCATTTTCCTTTAGACATCAACCGCCATAAGTTTTTCCCAATATCTCACTCGAACCTAATATTTGCAGGGCAGAAAGTCCTCACCCAGGACAGAGATCCATATAATTTTTGACAGGTCATGAGCATGATAATTTCAGGGTTTGGGGGTCTGAAGTTTTTGGGGTCGTTTTTGTCTTAATTGCACGCGTCCAACACGTTTCACGGCTCAGCGGGTTAATTCGATCCCCAAATCCACGCCGGTGAACATATGAGGCTCAGAGGTTCATCAGAATGTTCGCCAGAAACAACTTTAATTCATGATATCAGAGAAACTACATTCTGATTGCACAGATAGCACCCCTACTGGACAGTGAGACCACGCATTGATTACTTAAAGTACTACTTTTCTATGCGATCTACGCTGATTGGTCAATTAGTGATGCGGAGCCCCATGCGAATCTGTTTCGATGGGCGATGTTAGCATGATTTGCAGGCGTTCGTGTTTGCGTTTTGGGTGTTTCGCAAAAACTCTCTATTTGTATTTCCCTGAAATTCCGGTATGACTCCACTACACCAGTTCACCGCCGCAGTTTTACCGCTTTCGCAGAATTTATCTTTCGGTCCTCGAAACCGACAACTTGCATCGAAGTTATAATCAAATACCTGTACGTACCCGTACAATTATCTTGGCTTACTAGGACCCGATAGGATATTTATCGATTCTTGAAATTGATGAAGAACTCCTGATCCCACACCACCCGGATAATATCTCTTTGTCGAGTGATTACGCGGGACAAGAATTACCCATTAAACCAATCGATTGCGAGGCCGGGGCGCGTTCCAGACAGGTACGCACGGAACATGCATTTGCAATCGAAAGAACCATTCAAAGAAGGTGAGAACAAACTTCATGTGAAACACCGCACGCTAGATTATACCGCGGAATGAGAAATGTCATTTATCGCGCCATTTTTGTTTGCTATCGGAGGCTTCTTTCCAAGGAGGTGAGAGCGTGATAAGAATGACACACTGCATGCTAAGATTACCAAGAAGGCGTTAAAAAAATAAGCTTAGGGTCCAGAAATAACTCGGAATGTAATCACTGGAACAAAATAAAATCATCGAAACGAAACGAAACGAAATATAACTTGCGGAATGCACACCCTCGAAATGAAATGTCGGAAATTCGGCAAGAAAATTTGCAGCTGATAGTGATGTCATTTCCTCCGACCGTAAGGTGCGTCAGGAATTTTAATCATTACCTTTATTTAGCCTTGGCGTTTTTGGCTTATCGACCCCCTGGGACACTGCCTCGTGGGGGTCGATGTTTATCATCAAGATATACCGTGATAATTTTGTTGATAAGACTGTAGAACAATGGGAATTTAGGCCTAAAGGTGCAAACGGGCATTGTTCAAAGATAATAGAGCGAGGGCTGAATTCTTTTAACTGCAAGGCAGGGGGCAAAATGATCCACGCCCAAAAACACAGTTTTCATGGTGGTCGATATGCATAAACTGGCAAGGTAAATACACGTAATGAATGCACTGTCCCCAACCTCCTGCTCGATACACTAATGGGACAGTCATCGATTTGGGCATTGAATGTGTTCTTTAACAACCTCACTTTCTGCCCCGCCGGGAACTTCCGGACAGGTGACTGATGGGTAAATAGATAAGACGGCCAAGTGGCCAGGAAGGTAATGTAGATCGTGACAAAATGTTACGGAAATAATAAACTGTACGCCGTATATGGCTTGACAGAAGCACTGACCTTCACACCGATCAGCGCCTCGTCTTCCAGCTGTTGCTACGGTTTCATTAACTGGGACCATTTCTGTCGCATGCGTACTTGCAATCCGTCTTTTGTCGCGGAGAATGAGACTTCCCAAATAAGCAGATATTTGTTTTTTTTGATGGCAAAGATTCTACTTGGCATTCCGCATTGCTATTTATCAGAGAAAATGACGGAGCAATCATTGTTTATTTAGCTGATCAACGTCAGTTTATCGTGAAGAGTCATTCAACAAGTTAAGTGAGTTTGCCAATCTATTGAACTATCTTAGATGCAGCGCATTCTTAATTCGTGGTGACGAAACGTTTGTAAATGGCCCGATTTGGCGATCAAAACTTCGTTTTCCGCCATTTTAGCGGGAACTATCGGCGACCGCGGAAACCGCGTGCGTTCGATTAATTTTGATTGATGAGTTGTCGCCCCGGCGAAACCGCGCGCGCACTTTGTTTGCAGGCACCGCTGGGTACACATGGAGTATTTGACCTGTCTGCTCTAATGGAATTAGACCTTCAGAGTTCTGTAAATACTGTTAACTGTCTGTCCTGTTTTGCGTGACAAGACTGTACATAGAGCACCCCAGCCAATTGGTATTCTCGCATTCCGCGTAAATCACCTTAAACGATAGACTGCCATGCCCACTCGTCGTACTACAGGCTCCTCCTGCAGGGATATGGGAAATCCTCCTGCAGGGATATGTGAAATCCTCCTGCAGGGATGTGTGAAATCATCTGCATGACTCTCTTTAAAAAATGAGCTATTTGTTAATATCAAATTGAATACGATTGCATCTGGTAGTTGAGAGCATCCCCTAAACACGAAGTAATGCGGCAGTGCTTCACCGAGATAGAGATCTTCATGAATAATTTCTCCCTGAGAATTTCCGTCAGCCCCAGCCTTTGTGATCTAGCTGTCATACCCTTTGGCATTATAATTTTAAAGTTTTATCAAATTCAAATGATTCATGTTTACTAATCAATATTGTCATCAGGGTTAAATATTATCAAAGGTGCTACCGGTTTACTCCATTAGAACATGTATTCTGACACCCGCATCAAGTACAGGAAATGGGTGATAAATCAAATCATGATCCAAAACACTCGACATAGTCATCAGCCTGAATCAAAATCATTTGAGTTATAACTCGATCTAAAAGAAATATCAAAGAGGCCATCACGGAAGCATTGCGCCGGGTCAAAGTATGCACTATTCTACCCTCCACCCCCCCCCCCCCCCCCCCCATCGCTGACACCACCTAACAGTTTTTCATACAGAAGATGTTTAGCGCTAGTGCATCGCGTGTTTGATGTTGTTAGCCAGTTTCCCGCCGCAACAGCCAAACATCTTGTCATCATTATAGAAATTACAGGTGCTTGATTTTCCAAACATGACATTTGTTGTCGGGGTAATTCAGAAACGAGAGGGGCTAGATGTTTCAATCGAGCTTCCAAGTTGCTGCCTCTCGAAAACCGCAAAAGACCGACCGGAAGATGCCAAATAATATACGCTATAAACGGTGCTAGTATCACTAAGGAACCGTTACCAATGACGAGGCTAGTCGATTGTGGGTCAATAAGACTCAAAATTCTGACGAAATATTAAAAAAAATTGCGTAAAAGGTAAATGACACATAAACAAAGACAAGAGGGAAAAGAAGATACAAATGGGAATACTTTGTAAATATAGGTCAATTTGGTTTTCAAATCAATACAAATTACTCATTGCGATCAGACAGCAGAACAATGGGAATTTAGGCCTGGTGCGAGCGGGCTTTGTTCAAAGACAATGGACCGGGAATTTAGGCCTGGTGCGAGCGGGCTTTGTTCAAAGACAATAGACCGTATTTTGGGCTCAGCCTGAATTCTTTAAATGCGAAAGGAAGGAAAGAATAACGTAATGTTTTCCTTCCCGTGCAAAATATTTTACACTGTTTTTTTCTCCAGAATAGACCAAAAACATAGATTTATTTGTTGCGGCTGACCTTCTTTCTGGTAAATATACCGAACGAATTTCGCATCGCACCGAATGATAGTCAGCCTACATTAGAAAAACACACCTTTAACTATCTAATTTTAGGAATTATTTTATTGAAATATTTCAAACTGAGGTAATTTTTGGAAAACGAAACATTCTGGAAGATCAACTACACGCGACCGATATAGCTCAAGGCTTTTTTAAATATCATAAAGGAATTGATTTTGGAATTATAAAATGTCTAAACAATATTGGAATTTTGGTATGATTCATTTTTGGAGAAAAGTAAAAAACTGAATGTTGATCTGCTTTGATGCTTCATGCTGAACTTTGTCAGAAAAAAATATGTCCTCGGGTCACTTGCGAACACGTCTAGATGAATAATGTATTTAGAAACATTTGTAAAATCTATGAAAGAATGATTCACACAACATCGTCGTATAAAAATTCTATATAAATAAAAGTTCAACAACAGATTCTATATAAAGATTATGAGGGTTGTAATGTATAATTTAAAACTTCACAGTTTATTTCATAAAACAAACATCTAGGATCGATTAAGTTTTCTTAAATATATCAATATAGGAAATTCCGATAGAAAATACATAGGCCTACAGATTTTTGTAACTGCCATTGGCAGAGACTTCTTAATCACTGCATTGTGTTGGAGACAGTAAAGGTCACATAAAATATGCAGTGGCTATATTTTTTCCCAGTCATAGGCGTGACAGAGGAGGAGAATTGGGGGCTACGGGCGACCCCTTTGGAAAACATCGTTACAATCAACAGAGATTTGCAAATAGCGTCTTAAAAAGAGCTGCCACGATCAAGAAACTACCATGAAATGCCATAAGTAAAGATACCCACGGTGTCCGAACAAAAACAAAACTCATTCGTACGCGATATCGCTCATGCATAACTAATTTGGGTTGTCGTATTCGCAGTTAATCAGGCAAATGGAAGGGTTGGCGGGTGATTACATAAGACGCTGTTACCCCTGTTACCTGCCTGAACAACTGCGAAAGTAATCATCACGATCAGTTCGGCTTGAGCGAAATCACGGACGAATAATATAATTCTGTCTTTGATTGGAGACCGAGATATCACTCTTAGGAAGTCTTTGGATTCCCATGAACTTGCATATTTGGATGCGATACGAAGCCCCCTTTAAGAAGAAATATAAAATATTTACCTGTAGACAATTAGGTCCGCCAAAAAACGAATTTAATGTATTATCCTATTTTGAAAAAAATCGAGAGGTATCCGTGTTATCAACATTGCACTTGTGTCGTCTTTCCATCGGGCAGATCAAAACGTCCTTTACGAATTCAAGTCCGCCCGGTTTTCACACATTTGTTCACAGCGATAGTTTGCCGTTATGTCGGAGCTCACACGACTTGCATGGCGTCGACCGCGAGCGAGATGCGAGCGCCGTCTCTCGAAATAACGTAAGACTCCGTTCAGGCGCTCTCCGAGCAGTAGCGAATTCGCCTGTAAGCCGAGGGTGTGGTCGGAAAGCCACGTGGTATCACGTCATGCTTAAAATGAACATGTTGTGTAGGGTTTACAATTCCCTGATTGTCGAGTATTGGTCTCTCAGTTCTGTTAATTCAGTTTGAAAAGAATTCATTTAAATCAACTCTATGGTCCATGTTGATATAATCATATTTCGAAAGTGTACCTGGTATCGTCATTGAACTGAAACATGACACAAGAGGCAAGTTTCTTGGAAACCTCGTTCACAGGCAAGTGCAATAACAGGCGAGTGGAAATCACACCACAGGCCAGTTGTGCGGAAATGGCTTGGGTGAATGCGTGACCCGAGAGAGCTCTAGCTGACCCTACGCGCGTCTTTCGAAACGAGCGGTGGCTTTGATGTTGAAACAATACATTCCTTTGTGACCTGTATGTTCTACTCCATGTGCACTACAGATATAATCTTACGAGTGTTCGCCGAAGTGAATTCGCACAGGACTTGACGGTGCGACAGTCGTGTTTCGTTCTTCTTTGTCGCGAAATCTGCCTTAAGTTATTAAATCAGAGACGACCTTTCACATTTCATGTAGGTTTATTCAGTTTAGAATATAAATATAACGAATACACATCAATGGTAATTTACAATGAATATGGTCGACCAGTAATAATGCAAATCGACCAGTAATAATGCGAATGGCGAAATTAAAATGTGCCCGGCAAACTGCTAAAGTTTTGCGGGAGTTTATTTTCGATTCAGATACTTCCGATTTCGCTAGTAACCAGATATGTTATGAGATGGCGCTGCAACTGACCTGCGTGAAATCGGTCAAATATGGGAATTTCTAGCGAAATTCGTCATTCGGGGTCCTTGCCTAACTACAGCTCACTATTGTCTATTGGCTGTTGCGACCAGAGTATTAGCTTTCGTATGTCCCGTTGTTATTGTCCATAGGAAATGGCGGGTAAAATGGCGGGAGATACGTCGGCTGTGGTGATGTATGTTGGAGCATGCGCAGTATGTTACACGTGGCCAAACTTTCGGCGTTTGCTTTCTTTGTTTCTTGGTCTTTGGCTTTGTCCCGCTTGAATTTCGTTCTTCGATTTTGGAACCAAACTTTGACCTGAAAAGACATGAAATGAGCCTGTTTATCAGATTGGTACCTAATCGCGTCACAGATGGCAGCACGACGAATTGAGACGATCGGTCATGCCCACCATTTTAATGAATAGATGAATAGGTTTCTATTATTGAAACAGTAGAAGAACAAATTTAGTAAAGCAAAATACCTTTGGCCGACTGACCTTTGAACAGTGCTTTTACTTGCATTCCGTTGTTGTTAAACAGGCGAATCTTCCCAAAATAAAAATCTCCGCCCAAACCGCTGTTATTTCTATAATTGTCATCCGATTGTCTTCAATGTATTGTTTATCTTGTCTTCTGCGGAGTCTCACCCCAAAACCCATACATTCTACTCCAGTGACAGGAGAGTTCCAAAACAGGAAGGGAGGCTCCGGCTCCCGGTGTTGACAACAATGTCTGCCCGTGCGAGCCCGGCACGGCGGAGACACATTAGGTAAGTGTTACCCTGAGAGGTGTTCCACCTGATAGTCTCAAGAAAATTCAAACGCGGACAAAAAAGCTCTCCCCGCTGCGCTTGGATATGATCTAAAATCATTTATATTACTGCTTCACACCTCCTATTGAGATGACAATGTCGCCATGTCATCCACAAGTGGGGGCCATTCTGCCGCAGGCTGGGGGGCCATGTCAAGAGCGGGTTTTACTGAATGAGATATTTACTTCGGTTTACCACCTCAGGTTTTGAATGACGGGGCCGCGACCTCTGTCTGAGGGATCCCTAAGAAGTTTGTGGAGTCACCTGTGCAAAAATCATTTCTCTTTTAATAGCATTTAATTGTACACTAGACCTTACAATGAAGTGTGGTTCACCAGAATTGCTTAGAACTACATCCATATTGAACGCATATTTGAGTCTGCTTAGGGTGGAATCAACTTTCTCGGGTTCATTCGGTACAAACTATCATATCATGATATTGTGTGACCAATACGTGACGTCTTGGTCTCACGTGATCTTGGTAGAGATTGTGGTAAATTCCATGAATGGACCGAAACTGTTGGCGCATTCTTCGCCCCCAATACGCGTTTCCTTTGTAAGGCAATCTTGTTCTTAACCTTATATCGGCCCATCCGATCATGAAAGCATACGAATGACTTAAACTACGCATACACTTGGTTTCAAGTCTAATGGGTTTAACTGAAGGAAAAACCTAGTTAGGTTGACGTCAGCGCTAGTAGTAAAACTTGTTGTGATCAACCAGGGCTGAGTTGTTCAAAACCACGTTAGCTTTGATGAGACGTTAAGTCTTAACGTGAACATTTCAGTGGGTTTTACTGAAAGAGATAACGTCCTTGAGGATACTTAACATAACCGTTAGGGATAACGTGACTTTTGTGCTTTTGAACAACCGGGCCCAGGCCTCTTCCAACTATCATGCTTCGTACCTTAATTCGCACGTCATTCGTTAGGGTACGAAACCTGTCTTTTGCCAATTGAATGTTGAGGGTTGGCACAAACTGAAAATATTTTAACAATCGCCAAATGTTGCACCCAACTCCAGTGGAGAAAGAAAGGGGATTTCAAAATATTACAGGCCAATATAGGCCCAAATATATTCATTCAAAGCACTAATCGATTGCTCGATAGAATCACCATGTCCAGATGACCCCTCTAAATATGTCGTAACATTCGAGAGTGTTCTGTGACAAGTGTATTATGTGTAATAATGCAACAGGTCTTCTACAGCTTGGGTCACGAGACCAAATTAGCTGGGACCTATCACTCATAGTATAGCAGTTACCAAGATGTTCAAATTCTTATATGGCGAGTGTCATTGAACGTACAGAGGGTGATTGACATACGTCTCAATATGATCCAATTACTAATGATTGAAGTCCGAAAACAATTACCAACTTGTCAATCATTCTATCAATTTAGTTCTCTCACTCCAGAATGATCACTGAAGAAATCCGGAACAAAACAAAACGAAATATAAACGAGTGAAGTGCACCCATTGAAATGTAGTGTTCTACAAAGGAATCTTGATCATTTCGTCGATTCCGATAACTTCATTTCATTTCATTTTGTTTTATTCCATTCCGAGTTCAGCAGTAATGCGTCAGAATGGACCCCCATGTAAGCTGTTTCGTGGGGCTAGGTGCTATCAAGATTTGCCCCGATAACCCTTTGACAAGACTGCAAAACAATGGGAATTTAGGCCTAGGTGCGAGCGGGCTTTGTTCAAATACAAAAAACCATGTACATGTATTTGACTGGGCCTGATCTATTTTGACTGCGGGGTAAAGGGTAAAAACGTAATGCAGCATCCTGAAATGGCTTCTCTCCATACATACTTGTGTTTCTGATAAGCTGAGTCTCTGAGCGAGGTCCGTCCTCTCGCGGCCCACCAGGTATTGGTTCCGCTGGAACTCCCGCTCAAGATAGTACAGCTGCTCCGCAGAGAATGTTGTGCGCGCCCTCTTTGGGCGGTCCAAGTCGAGGGCTTTTGGGAAGACTAGTTCTTTTATCACACCGTTGGCGTCTGAAAAAGAGCAAATGGATAATCTCAGCAGATGCAAAGATGAGTCTTGGGTTTTCCTTTCTCAAGCAGACATAACAATATTCGAGCAAATCAGCTTACATGTTGTCACTGTACATTTTTACATTGCGATTGCTTAGTGTACGTGTCGTCAGACTGAAAATGGCCTCGACCACAGATCCGCCAAATATAATCAAAGTTCAAATGGTCCTTTGCTGGATTCAACTTTGATTTTTGGTCACGCGACTTGACTTGGTGGCTACAGTGGCTTATGACATCGATCAGTAACTTCATTAGTTGAGTAATAATCCATGATTAATTGCAGAAGGCGGATCGCGTGACAGTGACGGGTCTATCGGGGGTTGGGATTGCTTGCAACAGCATCTAACCAAGTTCTCTCTCCACGCAGCGAAGTGAAGTCAACTTCCTCGATCGTGGATTCGACGTGATCAAGATTTGCTATGATAACCCTTTGATAAGACAGTTGTAACAATAGGAATTTAGGCCTAGTTGGCTTTGTTTAAAGACAATAGACCGTGTAATGGGCTCGGCCTGAATTCTCTAACTGTGAGGTAAGGGCAAAATAACGGAATAATGACTTAAATCAACGAATTAGGTCTTTTCACACATCGAACGTTTGACGCTTGACGGGCCATGCCTCGTGGAAGCAAGGTGTACCAGTGTCACGGCGGTAACGCATCAATGATGCTACTGCGACGTAGGTAGATATTTCCTACCCGCCGACAAAACCATTTCTAATCCATTATCTTTGTATTTTGAATTTCTAAACAATGGCCTCATTATACGTTATGATAATGGGTCATTCTTTTTCCGCTTATCGAGCTCTTCTGAAGACATCACTTCAGAATCAGCCCAGTGATGAATTTCCTTCAGTAATAAGATGGAAATCATTGTTTAAGCGATGCGATTAGATTAAAAGCATGTTGAGATCGCTTTGACATTGCTATAAGCGACGTGGACAGAAGGCAAACAATCACTGACTCGCACCTCGACACTCTCGGTGACAATCAGCCGAGGGGGTGGTAATGCCCACCGCGTTCAAGTGTTGCCATTGAAAAACAATACCGAGTCTGGTGTTTTTACGCCTAAAGAAACATCCCCTTCTCCATTGAATACACCATTGGCTATTTCCCCCAAAGAAACGCCATCGCTCGGGGGCAAAATAGGAGTTATGTATCCTGGAAGGGTTTGCTTGAGTTGGTTTAGCCCTATGAGGCTGCGGACCCCTATCGGATCCTCAAACGTATCATCTGCCACGGGCGAGCGCGGGCACTCGGAGGACCGGAGGCAACGCCGCTGGCTACTGATAAATGAGTGAACGCTTCGAGGGCGTTCGACTCCGGCTGAAGCCCCGCTAGCAGCGCTCGCGAGGCATTGTTGTCCAAGACGCATCCCGTCCTAAATAATCATTAGTTTTTGATACAGTTCTCCTAATTGGTTTGCCATGCGTTACTCTATTTTAAGTTGCAACTGATAATGCGCGACCGATGCTGAGCTAAGGCGAATAATGCTGCCCCGGCCGACCACCGGCCATATGCCGAGTTTCAGGCAAGAAGTCTCGATATAGCCGGACCGCATCAGAGTCATCCTACCTATTAATATCCCATTGACTCCTCACACGAACGATTGAGTCAATTCCCACTTTATCGCAATGTGATTACTTGCATCCACTGAATAACTTTGTGATGTTCCTATATTTTCCCCTTCGATTATCGCAGTCACTCCATTTGAAGTGACACAAATAAGATTATTCATCACGTTATTTTGCCCTTTACCTCACAGTTTAAGAAGTCAGGGCTCACCCAATACACAGTCTATTGTCTTTAAACAAAGCCCGCTCGCAACAGGCCTAAATTCATATTGTTCTACTCTCTTATCAAAGGGTATAAAGACAAATATTGACAACATCGACCCCCACGAACAGCTTTCATGGCGGTCGATAGGGCGAAATCGACAAGGGCAGATACACGTAATTTTTTATTTTAAATACATTATAACTCCCATCAATCATAGATTTACCAAATTTCTGTTCGAGTTCAGTACTTAAAAATGTATATTGTTGGATCCCCTGTTTGAAGCCAAGTCTACGTCCATCACACTGATGTTTGGCAATTCTCGGTGAATTCGCGTTGAAATCTTGTCGCAATGTCCATTTCTTTACCGAAGGGTTCGGCTGGTGAAGGCCTAGACTGATGAGACGTTTGCGCGTGATGAACCTGCGTGACTCTAACGAAAACAAATCGGAAATATTTCATTAATATCTTTATTTTTACATGCCATGCTTATTCAGACCTACCAGAAAAATTAATCTTTTGCTTGTTCCTGATTAAGATAATAATCAACATCTTTCATGAATAATCGTATCTGTCAATGATTCGCAGACTAAGCACACGACAAACTGATGATAATAGCTTCTTTGGCGGCCATTTTGATTCTTTAGAGACCTGCAGGTGTGTAGCACTTAACAAATTGAGTTTGAATGATATATGAAGAATGGGATCATAATTATTACTCAAAGTTATCAGATGATTATCTTGCACGGTGAAGAAAGGAAGAGCTATTAAAATATATATGTATGCACAGAAAGCAACCTCAAACTCATTTATTGGTCTTGTTAGTGCTATTAGCGACTTGCGTACAGTTAATGACTTTTCCGACGATGCGGGCTCGGAACATTTGAACGTTTCTGATGAGTGTAGCTTAGTTAATCAGAGGCCAAGTTAGAAGACACTAACGCTCGTCCGCCATGTTTTGAACGACTGGTCAGCCATGTTTCAAATGCCCTCAGATATGATACCAGCAGGCCGCAGTGGCGCTACCGTATTCACAAACAAAGCACAGATATGAGCATCAGTTCATAAATCTTACTAAAAGTGGCCATTGCGACATCCCGCGAACATTGCCACCTCATCAGACAGTTCCTCAATACACGCATGGTTTTAATATTAGCAAAGCGGGAAATTGTTTTGTATCTTTAAAACTCGAAAAATAGTTGTGTGCTTCTATAATCATCAGAGGGTGTCATGTTCATCTCCTGATTATGTATCTTATGAATTCACTTTGCCAACATTGTGAAAGGGCAAATTTTAAAGGCCACTTTGAAACTGAAAATGGTACAGATGGCAAAAAAGACGCCATTCTGTCAAGCTTATACGTGAAATGAAAAACTGATAAATATCACGTTTTCTAACAACGGCTTCATGGCATAGTGGGTAAGACGGCAAGGATCTAGTGTCGAGGGTTCCGAGTTCGAATCCGCTCGAGAAATATTTTTCATTTTTTCTTTACACGAGAGCGTCTCTGTGACCTGTCTCATCAATGAACGTGTTGTTTGTGCAGTCCAGTCAGACCAGTCGCCTGGTGTCTATCATATTTCAAGTGCAGGGCGGTCGGGCGTTTGTGTTTTCTAACTTGGCTGTCAGGGTTTTTTTGCAAGAATGTCAGCTTTAATGTTTAAAAAACTCAAAACAAATCTCCGGCGTGTCTGACATCTGTCTGTCAGCAGCAGTGGTGATCAACTTGGTGGGACCGACTTCAACATTCGCTAAAATGCAAATGATCTTTTTAATTTGCCAAGGTCGTATCTCTTAGATCGATTCGAGGACCCGACTGTTTGCATCTGTCGCCACTTGACATCCCAATGCATTGTTTTCCTGATGAGAGTTTTAAAAAGTTTCAAAGACGCTAAAGCAGAACAACCATAGTTGGAGCTTGAGTCGGCTGTTTGAGCAACACAGGCCGAATTTGTGGGGAGCAAAATCCTTTTCAAACATTTGGCAAACAAAACCTAATCCTTACGTTTATTTTCCCTTCGTCGGTTTCGGCCTATCGACCGCCATGAAAATTGTTTCGCGGGGGTCGATGTTAGCAAGATTCGCTCCGATAATCCTTTGATAAGACAGTAGAAGAATGGGAATTTAGGCCTGGTGCGAGCGTGCTTTGTTTGAAGACAATGGACCGTGTAGGGGCTAGGCCTGAATGCGAGGTAAGGGATAAAAAAAGTAATGGTGCTGGGTGAAGTATCAACATAATCTGGTTATTTTTCCTCGCAGAACGAGCCACTTTTAGCGAGTTGATACCGTTTCGCCTTTGGCACTGTGGAGCGTGCAGCACTCAGCCGCTGAAGTCACTTCATGACATGAATCACGGCGCCTCACTTTCTGTGACCCAGGCCGGCACTTACCGCATTGTCAGGCGGAGATCTAGTGTCGAATTAAACAATCCAATTCACGACTGTCCGCGCCAGATTTGCCCTCGGCCGAACGATCCACGCGGGATGAAACAAGGAAACTTGATCCGTTAGTTATAGAAACCTACAATTATTTCGATCGCTCCATACGGTATGGTCTTCCCAGGGGCCAAAGTTTAGGTTTGAATTACTCACAATCTTACCATTATTGTCGAATTGTGCTTTTTGTCGCCACCGATGCCAGGACCATGTGTTCTTTTTGGTTATCATGGTTATGTAGATGCAATAAGACAAAGGGCTTGATTGATTCAGAGCCTACCTGCGTCTCGGGGCGGGTGTTTTGATCGGGAAGACTATGTTATAACATATGTTTCCGGTGGCTGTTGAGATCAAGTTGTCGGCGAAATCAAGATATGACGACCGGCCACATCTGTCCGGTCCTTGTTTTACATGCTCCCTTTAAAATGATGTGTCAGTTTTCTCGTGTCATTAAGTGTCGGCCATTGTTTCCTGGGCGATCAGGTCGCGGTGAACATAATCAACTTTGATCCCGGACATTACCGTTTTGTCGGATATCTTGAGCGAAATCTTAACACAATTTGAGATGTAAGCACCTTATATGAAAAAAGAATGTGATCGAAAACACTGCTTCAGATCCGTCATCCAAGTCATTACGTTTACTTGCCCCTAATTCGCAGTTAAAAGAATTCAGGCCGAGCCCAATACACGGTCTATTGTCTTTGAACAAAGCCCGCTCGCACCTAGGCCTAAATTCCCATTGTTCAGCTGTCTGATCAAATGGTATCAAGATAAATCTTGATAACATCGACCCCACGAACAGCTTTATCGGGGGTTGATAGGCCTAAACCGACAAAGGCAAATGAACGGAATGTCGGCGTTCAGTTGTTTGAAAGATTGAATAGTCAATTTCTTGGTCAACGGCTTCACGAAAAATATGAGGAGGTTAGATGTGAAGAAATGGTCACCTAACGGTTACGACGGCCACCCTGGACGAATGGTGAATTCTTTGTTATCTATTTTGTTACAATACAGAAATGGCGTGTATTCCACACGCGACGGAAGTACCTTAATTAGTAATTAACCACCAATAGATGATTAATTATGTATCAATTAAAGCATCCCAGACGAGAGAGGACTTAAATGGATTGATTTGTCCGAATTAACCACCAACTGAGAAGGAGACTGGCCTGTTCTGGAGATAGAAATGTCATTATCTCTTGCCTTGTTGTCTAGATTGACTATGAAATGGCGCATCATCAATGGTAGGATATTGCAAAGTTTGATCATGGAGTTGGTAAAGTTAATTTATATCACGTAAATAGTTCAAAATAGTTCATCCAATATAAAGTATCATTACAGAATTAAGCTGATTAATATAATTAATTCAGTTTGTTCGTGTTTTGTTTGACTTATCTGATTATAGTTTCTGTCATAAATACCCAGTAGATATTAACATGTCAAGCACTGCCATCTTATGCTTTTTGAAATATCAATATTGTTAAAGTACGATGCGTTTTTTGGACGATCCGGTGTGGTCTTCAACCCAAGCCAAGATTTGTTTTGATTATGTTGTTTTTTTCCTTTGAACTGACATGACTGATGGAACCTAACCCCTTCCTGACCCAAGTAAATGACCGAAGTGTGGCAAATACTATTTTACCATTAATAACACATAACATAGAGCAATCATCTCTTGACGTGTTTGTGACAGTATAACTATTTAATAGCCCTAGTGCCAGACGAAATAGTGAAACTGTTTTTTATTAATGCATCTGGCGATCTTTTGCTCATGATTTGTTAAATTTCCTTAGGTCCCACTTTGTCCCACTTTGTCTCATTTGCAAATGTTAAATGATCAGTCCTGTCGATGACTTGATGACCAGCATCGTTTAGACCAGCAGCAAACAAACTAAGTGTTCCCAAATCCGCGTTTCTTCTTTGTGGCAATTATACATTGTAAGTAATCCGCTGTGCAAGGGATAGTAGTCCTTGGGCTGATAGTCCGTGTAACAATAGCCCGCATTGCTAAATGTTTTGGTTAGGGTTAGCGGTACAATAGATCATGCTGCTTAATTGGTCAAATACAATGCCAACGGACTATGACTCCAGGGGGACTATATCCGCTGTCACACCGCCACTGAGCTGAAATTAAAAGATCTGACTATTTTGGAGGGGAGGGCAGTGATTAATTTAGATATTTTCTAAGTTTTGTGATCATGACATGCCCTTGCCTGTTTAAGCCTATCGAATCGACCCCCATGGACGTTGTTAGGTGGGGTTCGTGGATGTAATCCAGATTCGACGTGGTCACCCTTTGATTACAATGGGAATAAGGCCTGGATGCGAGCCGGTGTAACATCTGTGGTTGTTTCCCATGTGTCAGTGTTTCCAAACAATAGGCAGCTAGAGAGACCATGACTTTTCAATAGGGGGAAACACAGAAAAACTTGTCAATCTATCTTTTAGCGTTCCCAAACAATGAGGGGAAACACTCAAAAATAGAAACACTCAAAAACATTACACCGGCTTTGTTTAGAGACAATAGAACGTGGGCTAGGCCTGAATTCCTTTGACTGTGTGGGACAGAAAAGGTAATGTCAATCCGTATAGATAGTTTTAAGTTTTCAACGAACCACTTCACGTAACATCAAGAGTAAATGAAGACTGTTCTCAGAACAAATGGAAGTCTTTATTTTTTCTTGGTAACAGGTAAAACGTTGGATTTCATACTCACCGGTTATTTTAAGCGTCCGGCAGTAATCAGGGTATTTCTTGTCACCCTCGCCGTCTGAGGCGTCTATGGAGTTTTCGTTATCCTCGCTGTCCTTGGCCAGTTCATCATCATAACCTTTCACCTGTCTTTCCCTAGACACCTGTTTCATCACCTCAGCGTCATTCCCCACTCTCCCACGCACGCCGAACATAAAGTTAGGAAAGCTTTCTGACTCTGCCATATCTTTATGGCACTCCGTTTCAATATTTCCTCTGGACATTTTTTAACGAAATGTTTCTTAAATCGTAATGGAAACTTATCAATATCGTGACTTATTTTATGATCAATTATCCCTGTGTAACTGCCAATCCACTCTGGGACTTGACATGCAAGAGGAATGTCTACCTGGTCGAAGAAATCGATTTGACACTTTTAAGTACTATTTCTGAAATTGTGTTTCGTCGCCATTGTTTGTCTTTTCGATGTGTTATGCTGTGATAAAAGTTTGTATTTCAGAGACGATGAAGTATATTTGAATAACATTAAGTCTGTCCTTTGATCACATCCGGGTATTATTCTGGTGATAGGAATCGAACTTTCCCGAGTATCGAAGTCCTGACAACTTGTTACAACATCCAGAAAATACACAACCTCCTTTTCCAGGTTTTGAATTGGAATACTAAACAAACATTCATACGTTTCAGCGGCCTGTGTATCCACATCCCATACTTCAATAGGATAAAAATATCTACGAAGACCCTCTCAAAGACTTACTTTCAAACTGTTTATTCGTGGATAGTTTTTCCGATAGTTTCCCACCAGCGATGGCGCCTTGATCAGTCTTCCAGCGTCACGGTCGCCTCTCAAACTATGTGAAGTGTCGTGTCGTCTCGCCCGATGACACCACTTCAACCGAATGATGATAGTTTAAATCAACCTGCTATTGGAGAGCGATCGGGCTGTCACTCGATCGGATCGCAGCCACGAGGCCCAGACCGTGTGAAGAAACGATTAGGGTCTCTTTAAGTGTGATATGATCAACCTTTGACCAAAGTAGAAAACTCGTGTGATATATTGGAACCTCCTATCCTATGCTATCTGTCAAAATACATAACAGACGAAAAAACTATAAAATGCATGTATGACAAGCGATCCTTTCCTCGGAATGACTATCATTTAGGCAGAGAGTTTCCGTCGAGTCATAAAAAACGATATTTTACACCCAGATAATGTAAAAAAATGTCATGAATTGTGATGTATTGTTGACACACGATATCCTTGTATTCCACTGAACATGAGAAATATTGCTTCTGAGTGATCCTGTAACGCTCCTTCGGCCACTGGGATAAGAATGTAAGTGCGACACGACGGAACCGTCTTGGTCTTAAGTTCCTCCTTGATGAGTGACGATTGTTTTTCACGCGATGCTTTCACTGAGAGTGTCTTCGATGACAGCCATTGGGCGGAGCCCTCCCCGTCATCTGGCGACCACCGTCGAAGATCGGAAACCCTACCGTGAAACAAAAACACGACCTCGATTTAGAAACCCACAAGTCATTCCAACATTTAAAATGAAACGGGAAGACCATACTTCCTGACGTGGCGCCGCGAATGATTGACAGCGCAAATCTATTATTGTGGTCACGTGAATAGTTTGATTGACACTGATTGGCTGGCAGGCAAGGTGCATGCTGTTTTCTGTGAAAAGTAACATCGCAACACTATTACCATCATTATTATGTTATCTATTTTGTCCCACCCTACGTCTTCAAGGAGAAAAGCTGCTTTGTTTTCGATGAGTTAGATGCGTTAGGCGTAGGATTAATTATGAATGCCTGTGGTTTAGAGAAGTTGGTGTAAAGACGCCCCATCGATTTCCAGAACGGATTGACAGATTCGATACCATGTCTTAAGAAAGTGTACCGTGTGACCCCGGCGACTCTAAATATCACTCACAACTTGACAAAGGCCACTAGAATTGGGAATAAGGAACCTTTGAGGAAACGTAAACATAAAAAATAATAACAACAAGTTTGCACTTGATGACCGGGGAAGAGTCACTGGTATGATTGGAGTTGTGTGAGAATTGGTTGGATCGCGCCCTGGCGTCAAATATGACAAACATATTCGCCATCGGGTGTTCGGCAAGAAGCATCCGAGGCGAAACAGATAGATCAATGCATTTGAGTTTTAATCTACAGATACTTGATTTTGCATTGGTCATTTTTTTATATAGACTCATTAACGAAATGTTTCTCCGTGTAATGATCATTTTATATCGCTCAAGCTAACATTTCAGATAATTGATATTTTCAGTTAATAGTTTAATGAAGGACAGACTATGAAAAGTTTGACCACTGTGATCGCGGCCGTCCCCCGAGGCCAATGGTTGCAGGGAGGGGTATTCATCGTTAAGAACAACAGCCCGTCTGGCGCAGACTGCAGCGAGACTATAGTTTAGTTAAATCAGCCATTATGAAATACCCCCTCGTCACCCTTAGGGCACAAAACCCTCAGCATATGCCTCAAAGACAACGATAGAACAATACTAAATCAACGCTCCGAGAAATTGAATTCTAATCTATGAAAATAAGAAAGAAAAATGGCTGTCCGTTCCAAGGAAAACGTCTTAACTTTAGTGTACAATTTGTCATGTTTGTACTGAAATTACACGTCATTTTATCCTGACATCATTGCCTTGAAATTCGGGGATTTTTAACCAGGATGCGTCGTTGGGGATATGCTGATTAAAATTAGATTATGTTGTTAAACGTATTAAGGGAGGCGAGGGAAGATAGGGGATGGTGGCCAAGTTTTGTCTGAGTTAGACAATGCCGCCGCGTGTTATGTGTTTCAGGGGCATTCCCGGGCCTGTTCCAACTGCCATGAGGAGCGAAAGCTAACGGTCAATCACTTCATACTTTGTTTTGACGAGAAAAAATGACTGACGAAATCAACGGCTTCGAGCCCTCAGTCATGAAAGTGAGTTTATGGCGCACAGAATGGACTTACCGTTTACCATTACAATGGATTCCATTACGTTTTTGTACGCCCCCTTCCTCGCAGTTAGACGAATTTAGGCCTAGCCCAATACCCGGTCTATTGTCTTTATACAAAGCCCGCTCGCAGCTAGGCCATTGTTCCACTTCTTATTAACGGGTTATCAGGGCAAATCTTGATTAACTCTTGCCGCTTTAGGCCTAACGACCCCCTCGAAAGCTGTTTCGCGGGGTCGATGTTATCAATATCTTTCCTGACAACATTTCGATTAGACAGTAGAACAATGGAATTTAGGCCTAAATGTAGGTGCGAACGGGCTTTGTTTACAGACAATGGACCGTGTATTAGGCTAGGCCTGAATTCTTTTAACTGCCATGTAAGGGGCGTGCAAAATAAGGTAAAAAAGGCTGGTCGATGTTTTACATTGTGGGCATAATGGGCCCCTCAGTGCCGCCTAACGGGGAGGATGGGCTTTTACATCTTGAGGCTTGACTCTGGGCAACAGCGCGAACCAACCTCACGGGGCAGGCCGCGGGATACTGGTTCAAGTGCGAACAGTTTGATGAACATTTGGCGGAAAATCGTCAAGTGATATTCTAGTGATTGTTTGTAATTTCTAATTAGATTTGAAGTGTTACCTATTGTGCTGACGGGTATCATATTGTGGCGACACGTAGTCAAACGCTTGGATAGGATCGGTAATCAATAGAGATAATGAAGTTTATTATACAGGGTTGTCCAGAAAAAGGGGTCAGTTTTAGTTTTTTGTTTAAATATCTTTTTCGAAGGAGTTTGCGTGATCTCATAAGCACAAACACTTAAAAAAGCAACTGAAAGCCATACCGTTTACAGACCATTTTGACTAATGTTGAATTATTTTTACATTATCTCACTGAATTGTATTATCATATGATATATTTCATGTAACTGATGTAAACAAAGATGTTTCCAGTACGTTATTTTCCCCGGACGTCGCCGTTTAAAGAATTCAGGCCGAGCCCAATACGATATTTTGTATTTATACAAAGCCCGCTCGCACGTTAAAGCTCTAGAAATGCCCGTTGTTCTAGCTTATGAGAGGAATATCAGGGCAAATCTTCGAGGCGTATGGTATTTCACTTGAAACATTTACCGTATCATCAGCAACATTCCTGGTGGTCGTTGCCAAGGCGTGTCTGAAATAATCCTCCCTGCTTTATCTCACTCAGCCTACCAACTCGCGTCCAGCCAATTACGCGGAGGTGAGATCATGTTTTATGATAGTAAATACCGCGGTTAAGTCCGGGCCTGACCATTGATGATTGCCTATAACCTGTCCACTATTCAACCGCGACATTCACACGGAACTGACAGTGGAACTGGCGTCGCGGGGTGCAATTTGGCAGTCCAGATTTCCGGTTGATGGACATCTCTTTCCTGGCAATAGCTGGCGTTTCGAATTCTCACGACAAAAATTGAATCCTGGATGGTATTTGGAGAGACCATTCCATGTGTCATCATATTTTGCTTCTTGGTCTAAATTTATGAATGACGTTTATGAGTTATTTCTGGTGGTTGAACAAGCGGCCGGAGCAACTGTTGTTGAGTGTCTCTTGTTGTTGCTCCATGCTAAAGTTGTTGTTTGCTTCTTCTTCTTCTTCTCATCCTTCTTCTTCCTGCAGGTGCGTGATAACCTGCTCTGTTAACCACTAGGCAGTGCACGAACACTGTCCTGTCTTTCCCGAGGGTTGTGGCAGAGTCCGAATTGACGGCCTCGTTCTTCAGGCGCAAGAGGCGCCTCTCAAAACCTACCTCCTTACCATTCTCTCCTCTCGTCCCTCCCGCCCTCCTCCTAACATCTGTCGAAAGGGTGACCATATAATTACCCTCACCTTATCGCTATTGCCAATCAAAATCTTTGTCGAACATCATTTAGCAAGATAATAGAGCGATTGACTCCGGCCATCCTCGCGATCCCCTTCACTCCCAATTGTTTGGTTTCTTAATTAAGCTCGCAGGACGAGCTAGATTACACGCTGTCCCTAAACTATACTCCATTCATATTGGAGCAGGACCGGAGTGCTGGACAAGAGGGTAACGTATATTAGAGAGTTTTCGAAAGCCAACGCCAACGCCTATTCCATTGTTGGGCATCATGTACAGGGTGTCGAACGATGTGAGAGGCGTTCACGTTGGCGTTTCGGGGGAATTGCGACAAGACCCTATGGATGTTGCCCGTGGACGTGACGCCACTGAGCAACCATTTTTCAATCGGTCACATGACGTCGTTTGTCAAAATGAGGTGCTTGCCAGATAGTCTGTTCCTTGGCATGTGGATCACCCTCGGCTTACGTTCCTGGGCGATATCATATTCATTGGGTTAGAAACATCCGTTTTGCCCTTGACAAAACAGAAGCTCATCACTCCAGATTTGGGTGATTAAAACTCTGGCGTATCCCTCATTTGAATTTCTTGACAACGGGCGCGGCCGCTACTTTCTGAACGAACTATAGTTACAATGGACCCGCGGTCCGGGGAATCGCTTCCCGGGAAAACTCTTTCGATCCAGGAGCACCTCGGCCCCATACAGAATACGCCTCCCTCGAGACGCCCGTGACAAGAGCTGCCATTGTTTCCCGGCTTGACTTACGCGACCTGTCACGTGGCACAGTGAAACTTAACCCATGGCCCCAGGTTTTGTTGAAAGCATTTCACCTTTAGCCGTCACGTATAAAAGGTAAGTTAAGTGATACTTTCTCATCATAATGCAAGGATCGCGTATCTATTCTTCCGCCGGGTGCTGATCACTTGTGAGACACGACAGACGCGGGTAAAGCGACACAAGTAAACGTGATTATAAGAGCATCACAGCATTGGTATCTCAATATATTTCCGGCATGCATCTAGACGCGTCATCGTTGGAGGGGTGGGGTAATCGCGGGGGGTGGGGTGGTTATGCCAACAGCCCTGATAACCCATTGATAAGACAGCAGAACAACTGGGAATTAAGGCCTGAGTGCGAGCGGGCTCTGTTTAAAGACGATAGACCGTGTATTTGGCTAGGCCTAAATTCTGTTAACTGTGAGGTGAGGGGCAAAATAACGTAATGGAGGCACATGATAGAGAGGACGATTTTTCCATCTACCAACGTTGGATTCGTCCGAGGAAAAGAAAATTTAAGTTAACATTGTCATCAATGTATAAATGGAGTGGTCGACTGTTTCATCCACGCCCCGTATCGTCAAACGATCTGAGATGTTGATGATGGGTGCGTGATGCTGGTGCCATATGCTCCAAGACACTCGCTTACAGCAAAGATCGCGCATGTGTCACCGACGTCCAAGAAAAGTGTCCTTTTAAGTGGAATTATATCAGCCTTGTAATTACGCGTAACATAATCCGGGCACATATTTTGTGGGATTTGTCACTTTACACGGTTACACGAGATGTTCGTAGTTTTATATTGATTGTTTAGTTGAAGGATTCTACATGCGTTATGAAGGAACACTGAAAAAGGCTGTGCTTCGTCGCACTTGATACCCCTCGGGCAAAGACAAGCATACTAAACTTCCAGCGGTATTGCCTCCGCAGCCTCGACGCGCGTAGTCAGGAAGTGGAGCAATGTAAATGCATTGAGGGTCAAGATGGGACTAAGTTGAGGCAAGTGATAAGTTAAATTTGCTCTACTGCTACAAATTATTGAACACGTACCACTCTGTACAATTTTGTAGGATTGAATATAGTTCGTCTGCTAACTGCTGTTTGTTTGTCCCCGCCAGTAAGTGTTAGCACGCACCATTGTCCTCAATACACCTTGGTCATGACATAACATCCTAAAGGGTCTCTCGTGAACGAAGGTTCAAATGTTTGCGGGTCACATGACCAGAACCATGAGCTTTGATTGGCCGAGACCTACACAATTGAGCGGTTGGTTTGAAACAGGCGGCCATAAGCTGCTCGAGCGTCAAGCAACATGGAAGACAGTGTTCGCCGTCTGTTCCCAAATTTCTCGATTTTGCTTCTTACAAATCAGGTAAAGAGTGATCTGCCGTTTAGAATGTTTTGCATAACAACTATAGAATATGCCATATCATTTTGAATGTCTTGCTATCGGATTAATGAGGTCAAAACTGCGTTGATAAGATCTACACCTCTATCATTTAGGTGGAACGAGTTTACGAGTAGTTGAATGCGATCAAACTACGTCATTTCCGTTATAGTTATACTAACTTACTTACTTTGCGGCACATAAGCCATCAACAACCAAGATCCTCGTTTAGATAATTGTTGAGAACGTGATAATTTACTTGGCTCCACTATCCCGACTGTGGTGTAGCACCCGACTATAACAAGCTGAACAGGGAATAAGCTGTTATGGATGTCAGATAGTGGTTCCTTGGCACTTGCAAACAAGTTTCACTGGACGTAACCCACGCGGCGACACCAAGGACCGCTGGCTGATCTATTGATATGTTCGTAGTATGGTGTCAAAGTCGGGGAGACGAAGAGCCACTCGTCTCTTGTAGGGGGTTCAGTGGAAGTGTTTGCATTTGTTAGCCTATAAACACAAGATTTTAATCCTTCAGTCGCGAGTTTGGCGGAGAAACTAATCTTACAGAAGGCCCAGTCATATCTCGTCATTGACAGTATCTCTGGGAGGCCCTGTGTGCCGTTGATCCAATATTCTTTGTGGCAGTTGGAGAAACTTCTTGTCTGATCAATACCATTCTGCCTCCTCTGATCTTAAGACAAAGGCAATAGTGGTATTTCAATAATTAGACTGCAAAATGAAAGCAGGTTTACCACACAGTGCCCTTCTCTGAATTTAAGGCATAACGTGGTAATTGATTGACATAAGTTAATCTGTACATTCTTTGTTACTAAGGTACAAATTCAGCTCACAAAAACGTTAAAGATTTCACATAGCATATCTAAATGTCTTTAATGCTATGGCATTGAGGGTAAATCTGTCTCATCATATTTTCAGTGAACATCACAACATGTCGGCTAAGGACTCCATGTGTGCAGATGCCACATGGGTCCATTGAGGAGAATTCCGATGTAACGGTAACCAATGTCACGTTGGGAAGAGTGTCCTACCCTATTTTCACGGTGACGTATGAAGGTGTGTGGTAATATGGAAACCAAAGACATTCATCGAAAGCTTTCAACACATTTCGGACAAATTGTCCTTCCAAAACGGTGTCACATTTGCGGTTGTCCCCAGATTTCAGTGTTTCCTTGCAATACACGAACACCACCTGGAGAAACTGTGACTTTTCAATAGGGACACAGAAAAACGCGTCTATCTACTTTCGGCGATCCCGAACAACAAGGGACTCACTCATATGGAAACACCATAAAACGTCGCACGGGTTCAATGGTCTGTGACGTTGTGACGAAGACAGTTGTCGGATTCGCGGTACAATGTAACAGAATATATTCTGAATCTTAAGACAAAGCCCAAGAATTCATGAATCTCAAACAGGCCCCTCTTATATCTTTCAGTCACAATTCGACGGCGTTGTAGAGGCCGGCAGGGAAGTAAGAAGTTGAGAGAAACTCGGTGGAATTTATTTCGGCTGTGGTTTAGTTTGTCTACTCACACAGGACACCTTCGGCCAAATTCATAAAGGGCGTTTAAGGGTTAGACGTGTACAACTTCTCTCTAATCAGTTTCAGGGCCTATTCATATTCTGTGAAGATTTACATGAAGGACCTGAATCTGTCTATTGAGTAGTTAAACGCTGTTTTAGCTAAACTCCCTTTATGAATTTGGCCCCTTATGTTGATGTTAGTCTGATCACAGTAGATGTGAACAGAAATATTGATTAGGCTTCGGTTTGGTTCGTCTGAGGACACCAGGCTTTATTAAGTCCCCTCGTCATATAGGTTCCCAACTAGCTTGTGACTATCTATGACATGTTGTCAGTGAATAAAACAAACTAAACCAAATTGAATTGTTAATTTCATTATATTTCGAGAGACCTCGCAGCCCACATAATCCAGATTCAGTTTCCAATATTTGTATAATCTCATCATTGCGACATCGGGCACAACGTCCCAACCGAAACTGCAGATCCCGGTGTTCAAATACAAGTCACAACTGGTATGTTTCGGACAGTATCGATTTACTCGCTGTGTGGCAAGACGGTGGAGAAGCCAGGCCCGATTCGGTCTGGCTGTCGTGGCTGTCTCATCTCTCATGGTTTCGGCAAGTCGGAGGAACTGCTAGGCCCGATTCAGTCTGGTTGTCCTGGCTGTCTCATCTCCCAAGGTTTTGGCAAGACGGAATGCTGCGAGGTCCAATTCGGGCTGGTTGTCGCGGCTGTCTCATCTCCCAAGGTTTTGGCAAGATGGAGGAACTGCCAGGCTCCATTCGGTCTGGTTGTCGCGGCTGTCCCATCTCTCACGATTTCAGCAAGACGGAGGAGCTGCCAGGCTCCATTCGGTCTGGTTGTCGCGGCTGTCTCATCTCTCACGGTTTCGACAAGACGGAGGAGCTGCCAGGCTCCATTCGGTCTGGTTGTCGCGGCTGTCTCATCTCTCACGGTTTCGACAAGACGGAGGAGCTGCCAGGCTCCATTCGGTCTGGTTGTCGCGGCTGTCTCATCTCTCACGGTTTCGGCAAGACGGAGGAGCTGCCAGGCTCCATTCGGTCTGGTTGTCGCGGCTGTCTCATCTCTCACGGTTTCGGCAAGACGGAGGAGCTGCCAGGCTCCATTCGGTCTGGTTGTCGTGGCTGTCTCATCTCTCACGGTTTCGGCAAGATGGAGGAACTGCCAGGCTCCATTCGGTCTGGTTGTCGTGGCTGTCTCATCTCTCACGGTTTCGGCAAGACGGAGGAGCTGCCAGGCTCCTTTCGGGCTGGTTGTCGTGGCTGTCTCATCTCTCACGGTTTCAGCAAGACGGAGGAGCTGCCAGGCTCCTTTCGGTCTGGTTGTCGTGGCTGTCTCATCTCTCACGGTTTCGGCAAGACGGAGGAGCTGCCAGGCTCCTTTCGGTCTGGTTGTCGTGGCTGTCTCATCTCTCACGGTTTCGGCAAGACGGAGGAGCTGCCAGGCTCCTTTCGGTCTGGTTGTCGCGGCTGTCTCATCTCTCACGGTTTCGGCAAGACGGAGGAGCTGCCAGGCTCCTTTCGGGCTGGTTGTCGCGGCTGTCTCATCTCTCACGGTTTCAGCAAGACGGAGGAGCTGCCAGGCTCCTTTCGGTCTGGTTGTCGTGGCTGTCTCATCTCTCACGGTTTCGGCAAGACGGAGGAGCTGCCAGGCTCCTTTCGGTCTGGTTGTCGTGGCTGTCTCATCTCTCACGGTTTCGGCAAGACGGAGGAGCTGCCAGGCTCCATTCGGTCTGGTTGTCGTGGCTGTCTCATCTCTCACGGTTTCAGCAAGACGGAGGAGCTGCCAGGCTCCATTCGGTCTGATTGTCGTGGCTGTCTCATCTCTCACGGTTTCGGCAAGACGGAGGAGCTGCCAGGCTCCTTTCGGTCTGGTTGTCGTGGCTGTCTCATCTCTCACGGTTTCGGCAAGACGGAGGAGCTGCCAGGCTCCTTTCGGTCTGGTTGTCGTGGCTGTCTCATCTCTCACGGTTTCGGCAAGACGGAGGAGCTGCCAGGCTCCTTTCGGTCTGGTTGTCGTGGCTGTCTCATCTCTCACGGTTTCAGCAAGACGGAGGAGCTGCCAGGCTCCTTTCGGTCTGGTTGTCGTGGCTGTCTCATCTCTCACGGTTTCAGCAAGACGGAGGAGCTGCCAGGCTCCATTCGGTCTGGTTGTCGTGGCTGTCTCATCTCTCACGATTTCGGCAAGACGGAGGAGCTACCAGGCTCCATTCGGTCTGGTTGTCGTGGCTGTCTCATCTCTCACGGTTTCGGCAAGACGGAGGAGCTGCCAGGCTCCATTCGGTCTTGTTGTCGTGGCTGTCTCATCTCTCACGGTTTCAGCAAGACGGAGGAGCTACCAGGCTTCATTCGGTCTGGTTGTCCTCGCTATCTTGCCTCTCATGGTATCGGCAAGACGGAGGAGCTGCCAGGTCCAATTCGGTCTGGCTTTGACACGCTCGTTTTACACAACTTGTGTTTGGACGACAGTGGAGTTAACAGGCTCGATTCTGTCGGGTTGTGACTGTTTGATCTCCTAGACAATCGAGCATCCCAGCAGGCATGATTTGCTATGGTTGTGACTTTTTCCTCTCTTTCATGGTGTCGACACAACTGGGGAGGAAGGGGGCAGCAAATCGGCCACATGGGATCAAAAGTCTGTAGCAGCTCAAGGGTTAAGCTCAGGTTCATGTTCAATATTGAACTAAACAAAATGGAATCATGTTGTATACCCCCAGCTTCAGCCTCCGTAAAGAACACCTCCTTACTGAGGACAAAATTTGTCAGTCCTTAGATCGGTTATACAGCACGCATTGTTCGGAATTGAGCAAACTAGCATGCACATTGGGCCTGGTCTCTCTCTTGTCTTGCCGACATGGTGAGAGAGATGAGATAGTCACAACCAGACGTATTCCACCATCTTGCTGTCACGGTGAACGATAGTAGACTGCCACAACCAGATTTAATCGGGCCTGACAACCCCGTGTCCTTCCGTCTTGGTGAGAGATGAGAACATGACAACAGTCACAGCCAGACCCAATCGGCACTGCCCCACCGCCTTGCAAAGACAGGGAGAAGATGAGACAGTCACAACCAGACCCAATCGGCACTGACTGCCCCACCGCCTTGCAAAGACAGGGAGAAGATGAGACAGTCACAACCAGACCCGATCGGCCCTGCCTTCTGCACCGTCTTGCAAAGACAGAGAGAAGATGAGACCAGTCACAACCAGACCCAATCGGCCCCGCCTGAACACATCTCATGCCCAAGTTGTCCCTTTAAGTAACTGTATAGTGCTGCCGCGGTGGCCACGATAATAACAAACTCTTCATTTGTGGAGATCCCGACTGATAATGACCTTGACCTCAAACGAAAACAATCAATAAAGTGAACAAAATCCTTAAAAATCATGCCCATTTCTCACCGGTTTTCTCTCTACTTTGCTGCCGTAGTCTCTTTATTTTGAGCAGACATATTATCTGATCGTTAAAGCAACGATACGCCATGCCAAGAGTTAAATTCAGGCCCCACGAATGGCTTGCTTCGCGTGAAGTTGGTGGAGGTAAAAATAGATTTCCTTGTAAAAGTGAGCTTTTGCCTGGATTGTATGGCTCTGTTCGGGAGGTTCACTCGTGGAATCCGCAGCAAACTGTCAAGCACACACACCATGGAGGCATATTCAACTTTGATTTCTCTACTGATGGGTTAGTATCGACAGTCTATTGTTTTAAAGACAATGTCGTGTGCCGTCATGTAACCCTCGGCCTCGCCGACACTGCTTGACATGATGACTAGAATTGGCGACAGTCAGTCATCGTCAGTCGACATCGACGTCCCCATTCGTCCAGTGCCTAGAAGTGCCTGGCCATGGGACCATGCGTCTCTTGCATCATGTCGTTGTGTATTGTCAATGAAATGTCATCCCCATACCGGTGGTCCCTTTGCCAGACATTGGGTGATATGAATAAAGACTAGCAAATGCTTTTACTCCGGTTTTGTACAGGAAGGCCTAGTGTAAATGTACATTGAGATTTAGATAAAAGCATTTGCTAGTCTTTATTCATATCACCCATTGTCTGGCGTCTTTGACTGTGAAAACCTTTTGTAAAGATGGTTTGTTTGCCCGACCCTAGGTGGTACCGGCGTATCTGGCAAATAAAAACTTTATGATATAATTATAAATGGTGAAAATAATACGCATGGCGAGATGCTAGCCTATGTAATAGTCTGCTGATGTAACATGCCACTCTTTGTCTAAGTTGATGATGTCACAACATGAACGCGGTGAACAATTGGTCTGCGTGGATATTCAAAACAGCCCGGCAGATGTCGGTTGAAACTTGGCGGAGCAATCTCTGCAGTTTTAAATTAACTGATGGCGAGTGATGCTCATGCTAAGAGTGTCAATATGTTATTTTCCAGCTCTGTCTTAGCTGCTGCCTGTGAACGCCGGAATATTCTATTATTCGATCCATTCAATGGAAAATTGATTGCACATAAAGAACAGGCTCATGAAGACTGTGTTAACTATGTCAGGTAAGCTGAATACAATGTCAACTGAATGCATGTTCAGGTAAGCTGAATACGATGTCAACTGAATGCATGTTCAGGTAAGCTGAATACAATGTCAACTGAATGCATGTACAGGTAAGCTGAATACAATGTCAACTGAATGCATGTACAGGTAAGCTGAATACAATGTCAACTGAATGCATGTTCAGGTAAGCTGAATACAATGTCAACTGAATGCATGTACAGGTAAGTTGAATACCGTAGGTGCGATATCATTACAATTATTCATCCAAACTTAATTTTTAACCCTTGTATCTTAAATCCTAAACTAGCCATGTTTCTGGCTGGAGATGAGCACAGTGGCCCTTGCTGTTTCACCACCTCATGATCAAATATTCTTACCATAACATTTCTTATCATACATGTTTTTCAGATTCCTCGACACGCGGGTGTTTGCAACCTGTTCAGATGACACCACAGTTTGTCTCTGGGACGTGCGATTCCTCAAGAAAAATATCCGGGTTTTACGAGGACATTCCAACTGGGTGAAAAACATCGAATATGATGCTAACAATGGCCTGCTAGTGACATCTGGTTTTGACGGGAGCATTTACACCTGGGATATAAATAGGTGGGTGGCCTCTTGCTAGCAAGAAATTCCATCGTACAGACAGCAGCATGGCTGTGCTCATTACATTTCTGGTTGCTGAGGAATCGATGCTACAGAACTTTCAAACAGTCCGACTATATTCATGTAAAGATATAACTTATCATGTTCCTCAAGTCAAAGTACTCAAGTAAGCCTTTAAAGTACTCCTAACCTCCATATCTGATTGTCTGCCATTCACTTTCAGCTATTCCTCAAATGAGTCCTGCTCCAAGAGCGTCTTTCACACCAGCGGTCTGATGCGGTCCAAGCTCACTCCCGATGCCTCCAAGCTGATTCTGTCGACAGCCGGTGGTTATCTCCTCGTTGTTCATAATCTCGACCTGCACACTCTCGACCAAGATCTCCATGGCTTCAAACCCAACATGTACCGCTTGATGCAGATGAGTCGATCGCCGGTCCGTCAGGGCTATACCTATAATCACGTGTTCGAGCGGCAGAGGAATCGCGTGGAGTTTATCAGCGACTTTCCTGAGCAGAATGATGCGGAGGTTGTAGCTTCACTGCAGGTAGGGTTCATATTGGAATTACTGCGTGGCCAAGAAGAGTGGCAGAACTTCTAAAAACATGTTGTTCAGGACCAAGTTTAACCCGGGGGCACCAGGAAACTGCTATGCAGCCCCAACGAGTGACAAGTCATTTTACTACCGGCACCATCTTGTGCTGACAGTGGATACCAATACTGAATAGTAGAACTTACTTTTGGTCGATTTTACTCGTCACTGGCGATGGGATCATGGGGCCTGGTACGTGACATGATTTGCACATCTCTGGTGGTAAAAGGGTTTAATCCTCAGGACAAATCTGTAAACTTGCTGTAAACTTATATTTCAAATCATTGACTTTATTTAAAGGTTCATCCATTTGGCTGGTGTGTGCTCTCGAGGAACACAAGTTCAGATGAAAATTCAGAGGTGAGTTGGAGTAGTTTTGCTCCTTTTGCAGAAGATTTTGCTGTATCCTTGAGGTTGCATGATGAAGCTACATTCTTGTCCTGTGATACGTATTACAAATCTTGGTCATTACAAAAATGTAGCATCTGTACATGAAAAAAAACAACTTATTTTCTTCATTTTTGTTTGCAGTGGACATGTGTCCATGACATACAGGCCGTCCCGAGCGATGACGATGACGATGAGGAACATTCCATCAAATCTGACGAATCAGATAATCTGATGTGCAAACATCCCGAGACGATATCACCAGAGTCAGGCGAACATTCCCGATCGCCAAGCCCATCTCGTTTCTTATCAGTCTTGGTCGAAGACGATTCCTCGTCGTCACATTCACAATCTCCGTCGCCGCGGTTGGGGACGAGGTCTCCCAGTTCCCAGGCAGGGTATGAACACGAAACTTATTACAGTGTGACGCGGCGGCGGAGGACTGCGAGTGATTCCAGTGAAAGTAGTACCGGTTCTAACAATGTCCGCCAGAGGGTAGGTCGTACTCGTGGAAGATCTCGGGATAGTGACGAGGATATTATCACAGAGGTTGAACCAAGTGGTACAAACCACGAACCTTCTCCTGGTACCTCTAATGACGATCGCAGCGCCCGAAGCAGTGAAAGGCTTGCCGACAATATGACGTTCATAATCCGTTCAGATTCGCGCGTTGCAGAGCGCACTCTTCTTCTTCTTGGTCAGCGTGAATTGATTTGCGGTTCGAAGCCGCAGATTCATGAAAATAGACCTCGTCTCCTCCACCATATCGAAGAGCCCAACGTCGGGCGTGGATTCATAAAAGAGTTGTGTTTTAGTAGTGACGGTCGTCTTGTCTGTTCGCCGTTTGCTTACGGAACTCGTCTTCTGGCATTTGATAAAGAATGTCATGAATTATGTGACGCGGTTCCACAGCAGCCGCAGCAGTTAGTCGAGGTCGCGAGTTGTATGAGTCACAGACATGTTGTCGTGACGACCAAGTTCTCGCCGATTCATTGTATGTTTGTGTCCGGGTGTCTGAATGGGAAGGTCGCATTTCATCAGCCACTTCTATAGTTATTGCATCGCGTTTTGCTCAAAATATTAGAAATTTGAAGATGAAATGAGTGTTCTGAGACTACTAATACTGACAGTCAGCGTTCAATTGCTATATTAAAACACCTCAAATTAAACAATGAAATGCGATTTCTGAAAGCTTTTTGCCTAGAGTAGCTCAACAGCCAACAGACTTCTCCAAGTGCGAGATATTCACCAGGCCAGTGCTTGTGCTGGTTTTTTGTTGCATCAATAAGATGGAGTATTGAGTTAGACTCCCGGACAAGGTACTAACTGGCCCATCGATGATCTGTTGTTGATCTGTTCTCTGTTTTATTTCTAATGTATTGTTAGTCTACTAGTATGTTTAGTTTTGTCTAGTCATTTTTAAAATATACATGTAGTGGGGTGGCTGTGGGGATTGAACCAGGGATCATGTGATTGCCAGTCGAGAGTGCGACCCACTTGTCAACAGTGCTCCACGACCGTTGTTAACAAATTTGATGGCTCCAACTTGGGAAACTTCCCTTACCCTTCACTCAACATATCTGTACCAAGCTTTTATGAATTATGCCTGACCATGAATCATGTCTATCAAGTATTAAGTTGCATTTATTTGAACGTCACATAACGTGTCACATTTCTTATTTATTCAATTTGGAGACATTGTGATATGGAGGTTCTGCGGTGATGTCATTGGTCAGCCATTTTGGACTTGAATCTGTGTTCTTGACACTGCTTGGGTCGCCTACAGAGTGTAGCATGCGCTGATCACGCTGCTTGACGTCACCACTGATCGCTTACACTGTTGCACTGATAGTAAAGAATGCCACGTGGGTCTGCGACCACAATTTGACTTCCAGAATGATGTCTATCAGAAAAACATCATCTGCATGACTTCTTGGGTCATTTGTCTCCCTCTTTACTCACTCAGAATATATGTACTGAATTCTTATGTTTGTACCTAAGAATGTCAGTTAATATGTTTGCATTTATTTGAGTTTCACAATAAATAGTGATTAAATTGTAACGTAGGACTTTTCTTTATTCAGTTTGAAACACATGATAGTGGCGATGCTGTGACGTCTTTGGACGTCAATACATGTCCTTCATCCTGAAGGCTTTTGGTTTGTGAATCTGACCTGGGCATATCTACTGAATCAGGACCCCTCTCTAACATGGACAGCACTATCCATTCCCAAGGGTGTTTAAGTGGATTCTCCGCATCAAACACATTTTGTGATGACAACAGATGTCTGAATTAAGATGTGAAGGACACGTCCCTCTCTGCCTGGAGTGTACTGCACAGCCTGAACCACAGCAACAAAAGGGCCTTCCATCAAGAACATGTATGTACACACCCATGAGGGACGCATGGGCAATTATGTACACACCACATCAAGCCTGTACATGGTGGCTATCTTTTAGGAGAGGGAGTCTTACAGCTTGAGGTTTTGAAGTGGACTTAGTTATGAAAGGCCACAAAAAAACTCAACACAACTCAAAAGGGTTTCTTTATCATGGTTTTGTTTAATAAATGGACATTCACCCAGAGACCAGGCGACTCTGAAGAGCTGTATACAGACGAAGCCAGTTCAAGTAACAATGCTTGTTAGGGGACGGGATTAAAGAATAAATAGAAATGAGGAAAGAATGGCAATTAATCAGGCATTGCAAAATCTTCCGTCTGTTCAAGACAGTGTTTCCTTCTTATACCGAGTTCGACTGTACATTGTCTCATGAGGTCCTTTATCAAAAGCCTGGTGTACACAATACCTATTCACATATTATCTATTTACAATTTACAAACAATTTAAGAAACTGTTAGAATACAAGTACACGATGACCAAAATAAAAACTTGGATGGACGGATTTTGAAAAAAGGTTGTTTCGGCATTATTTCACGCCACTCCTCCTTATAAAGGCTCAAGTCACAAAAAACAAAATGGTCTGTAGATTTAATTTGAGACTGAGCAGAAGCCTAGAGATTGTTTTTTCAGTTCGTAACCACTTTCAACAGAATATTTCATTGTCTCATCACAGATTGAACTGGCATTGTGTATTGCACCTTTAATCCGCCACTTTGTGAATTTTGTTGATCCGAGTCACAAATGCGATTTCTTTGTCTCGAAGTTTACTGGCAACATCAGCCTGAAGAAAAGAATTTTAAAGTCAAGAGCAAAGTAGAAAAGGCAGGGCAAATACCCCTGCAAGTAGAATTCTAGTTGAGCAATTCTGCCTGGGGGACGGGGGGGGGGGGGGTGTATTCATCTCAAAAGGAGAGGGAACAAAGATAACATTTCTTTTGCCCCTTACCTTGCAGTTAAAAAGAAGTCAGGCCTAGCCCTATACACATAACTAATTCTTTCCATGAAAGAATTGAAAAGCGCACCAATGAACCGTTCCCCTAAAGGTCCATCCATTCAGTAAGCAGGCATAAACGTCAGATTGTTACCCCTGAAATGGTACTGAAGATGAAAAGGTAATTCTACTGTGACACCAAAACTTTTGAATCCCCCTCCGCCTCGGATGCCTTATGTATTAAAGAGAAGCTCCCCTCGGCCTCTCGTTCCAATCTATGCCCACCTCAACTCCTGCCAACACCTCCTTACAGACGCTCTCCAGGACTCTCTTGACTTCCTCTGGCGACAAATTAGAGAACAATGCCGCCTCTCTATCAGCATCCGTCTCGCCCTGGTCCACACACACCTCTTCACTCTCCTCCTCTGTTGGCTGAAACATAAACACAATTTCGTTTTTCTGGCTACCAGGCTATAGGGCTTGGGTCGGTCCCGGGGAGAACCCAGGATTGTGTAGCCTAGTGGTTGACACTGCTGGCTACCATGCAATAGGGCTTGGGTCGGTCCCGGGGAGAACCCAGGATTGTTCAGGAGCCTTATAGCCTAGTGGTTGACACTGCTGGCTACCAGGCAATAGGGCTTGGGTCGATCCCGGGAGAACCCAGGATTGTGTAGGAGCCTTATAGCCTAGTGGTTGACACTGCTGGCTACCAGGCAATAGGGCTTGGGTCAATCCCGGGGAGAACCCAGGATTGTGTAGGAGCCTTATAGCCCAGTGGTTGACTCTGCTGGCTACCAGGTAATAGGGCTCGGGTCAATCCCGGGGAGAACCCAGGATTGTGTAGGAGCCTTAATATAGCCTAGTGGTTGACACTGCTGGCTACCAGGCAATAGGGCTTGGGTCGGTCCCGGGGAGAACCCAGGATTGTGTAGGAGCCTTATAGCCTAGTGGTTGACACTGCTGGCTACCAGGCAATAGGGCTCGAGTCGATCCTGGGGAGAACCCAGGATTGTATTTCTGGATGAACCGGCGTGGCTTCCAAGAAACTAAAATTCCTGGCATATAAAAATTCGAGAATCTGTCGAGGGAGACAAAAAGCCGTGGTGCCTTTTACATGTATACCCGAGTGTCTATGCCAGGGCAAATAAAAGATCCCGCATAGGTGGACAGTAACCTATATTGGACTCCATACCTCTGGCAAAACGCCAATAGGGTTACAACACCGGTAATGATATGATATGATCTGATTAAAGTAAATCTGGTACTAGCAATACAATGTCCTTCCGGCATCTCTGTCTGTAGCAGGGCAATTGAAGCATCATCAAGTATATGCGAGTTAAAAGTAATTCTTACCTCTGGTACAGGTGTGGGTGGGGGTGTGGCAATGAATGTGTTGTAGACCTCCTCAGAGACTCCCTCATCTAACGGTGGAGGCCATGGCATGTCAGCTGCTTTGGGAACTTCAATTTCAAGCTGGAAAAAGATGATATTGCCGTTATTGAACTGATAACTAATAACTCAAAGGAAGAGTGAGTGTTTAAAGGGGTAACCCTGTTGTGTTCAATACGTATTTACAGTTGGCTAAAAATATAAATGGGCAATACCATTAGCGCAGTTATTATCCATGTAAATTGGAATTTCAGTGGAACCTTCCTCAGCGGACACCTCTCTACTAAGGACACAGCACTTGGTCCCAAATTGGTCATTTCCATTCATTTTGACCTCTCTAATCAGGAAACCTCTCAGTTAAGGACAGCACTACCACTAGTCAGCAAAAGGGTGTCCTTAATAGAGAGGTTCTACTGTATTAGAGCTGTGTACACAATGGCATTGCTGAAATCTATATCAGATTGATAAAGTGTGTCGCCTTACATCTGTTCCAATGATTTCTTCAGCTTGTGAGTGTCCATAGACAAACTCATAGAGATGATAATGCTGGAAGAAGCTGCAACGAGACAAGTAGAACATGGTATAATGAATGGATACTGGAGAACATCTTTAGGTGGTGCTGGGCCTAACAATATATGTGACCCGTCACAGCAAAACCAGGCGCATGTCGCACAGAAGATGAGCCTAAATGACACCAGGAGATAATGGAAGAAATTGATGAGCTCATATTTCACAAAAGGCAGACAATAGAGAAATGAACAAACAGTCCGTCTCAACCTGCCAAGCTCAGAGCGACATGCGCCTGCTTTTGCTGTGACGGGTCACATATTGTTTTGCCGATGACAGACGCTCAGGGATCACTGCGTTATGTGCAACAGAAGAGTCTCTCGGCTGTTACTGGTAAAACAGGTTATTGGTGGGTTTGATATTGGCCCCGAGGTCGCTGCCACTTGCGATGACCAAGCGAGCAATTATCGTTGCATGCGATTCAAAACGCTAGCCACAGCAATTTAAATCACTTGTTTGCGGGGCGCTTTACCTCATGTAAACAAAATCAGACACAGCTTTTGCTTGGTTGATGTCGAAGAATTCCATTCCGCCATAGACTTCCGGGGCGTCTTGACCAATTCCCGCCAGTGACTTCTTGAACTGTTTTAGATTGTCGACCATGGTCATTTGTTTGTCTGGAAAAAGGAGAGGATACATGATACTGTGTATTGTCAAAAGTCCACTAAAACATGAGTCAGTTTCTCTTTTAATGTGATCTGGTCACATTCCTGAGTTCAACTAAGTACGTGTACCTTTGGCCAGAATGATATGAAAAGCACTATACTGACTGCTTTGAAATGATCCTACCTTTTACGTTCTCTAACAGGGTATGAATGAGTGTGAAGAATCCGGAGGCCTGCTGTATGTTGTAACCCTGTTCCTTCGCCCACCAGAATCCGCCCGTGAAGAAATCTAACGTCGCTGCATTTTTCAAGTCCGTTCCCTGATCTGTTATGTTGAGAATTCCCCCAAGTTTCCTGAAATATTATTCTCACATGATGAATACCAAAAGGAGGCAAGGAGTAGATGAGTCAAGGCCGACATGTACAGAGAGCAGGGTGTAGCTAGCGTTTAGGTATCTGGATTGTGGGGGGCCCGGGGCAAATGACGCATTTTTAAAATATTTCAACCAAAATCGTGGTCGAAAAACTCTTTTTTTGGTAACTTCTGGGAGGCATTTGCCCCCTACCCCCAACTTTCACCCGCTAGTTATGCCACTGGAAAGATTCCAGGAACATTTCTGCAACATTAACAATTGCCATCTTTCAAACCGGCACCCTTCCTTACCATTGGCGTCAACTCAAACACCTTGGTTGTTTTGGCCCCTGACACTTTGATTTGTATCAAATCTGTGCGAGTTTAGTCAGTCATGTTATCACAACTTACCCCTCTACTTCCTCCACCGTCAGCTCCAGGAGGTCTTTTGTCTGTGCCTCAGACAACACTTTGTATGCAAACGCCCCTTTCTCACCATCATCCTGAAAAACAGAATTACAGTCGTGACCATGATTATTCCAGAGACCCATAGTTAGTACGAAAGGGTTTGAAAGATGGGCCATACAGGTTTCTGAAGAAATCTTGGTCAAGTATTCTCCGCACAATGTTCTTATGAAGCCGCCATATGGCTCAGAGACATGGTCACAAGCACAACAGCAATGAACCAACAGCTGCCTAGGAATAAGGATCTTTCACCCCAAATTAAGTACGGTATACACTACAGCTGGCTGATGCATTTGAAACCGGGATAGTAATGACCAGTTAGATTGCAGGGGCAGGGCATAACCAAAGCAAAGCTGGTAGGCCTAGGGCAAGTGTAGGGTTGGGGTATTTTAGGTAGGCCTTAGGGCCCTATAGAGGCTAGAGCATTTATAGGCCTAGGGAAGAGAGCACCCTTTTTTGCGTTGAGTTCGAATATACTCACAAAGGACGAACTATTATTGCTGTTATTTACGTTCCCTCTAAACTTAGGGCTTTTTAGGTTTGAACTTGACGCTGATCTATCAGTTTGTGACAGGCCAGTTTGATTTATTTGGGAAATTTTTCTCGATCTGGAACTTTTGGTCGCCATTTTGACGCAGCAGGTTGCTATGTTTTTACGATTCTCCTGAAAGAGGAGAGTCCTGAAGCGCCGCCTTTGAATAATTTGAAAAACTAACGCCGGGTGGCGGGAAAAGTTTAGTCCAGGTAACCTCGACCCTATATCCGCCGCACAGCGGAGGAGCCTCGTTGATTTACCCGAGGCGAGCCATGCATTTCAGTGCATACACTGGATGAACTGTTAATATACCGACCGCCTTGGTACTGCAGATTATTCACTTGGATCGAGGTTACCCACCCTACAGATAAACACATGACCGGTCACCGGAAGCTTACGCCCCCAAATCGAGATCATGACGAGTGAATTGCCGTCAAGTACCTGTCTCTGTAATGAGTGAATGGAGGAGACTGGTGAAAGAGTCTAGAAAGGTTTGGCGGGAAATTCAAAGTTGTTGGGCGGCTCCAATTATTAGCAGGGCCGTCTCAAACAGTACTCAGAGTGAGGTAGACATCAATTCGCCGAACTTCTCATCTCGGTCACTTACTTACATGCATGGGGATAGACAACAACTCTCCCTCCCCTCCCCCCTACCCGAAGTCATTTGCGGGCGAAATAATGGTCAATACAGCTGATAATAGGTACACTGGAGCTACTAGAAGACCGAGAAAGCCAAATTTTGAATTTGGATCCCCACCTTTTTTAAACTTCACTGTAGGCCTATCCCCTCCCCTTTTGAAAATTCGCTTAATTAAAGGACCAACGGGATAATCAGGGTCATGAGGCCTTTTTAGCTGTCGCGGGCGATATACCCACATCTTGACCTCTAAGGTTTTTGCATCTTATCCAGACATACCCCGACTACGTGACGTTTAAGAGGGGTTCACATTCAGGATGGCTAAGTACCCATGGCTGACACTCTGAGTTACTAGCCAATCTATCAGCAAGATGGGAATGTTTTCAAAGCATTTTATTGGTTAGTCCACCCCGACCACTCGAATACTTTGCAGATAAAACACTCACCTGAACTTTTGTTTGCTTGCGCTGAAACGAAAGAAAACATAGAGGAATTTCAGCTGATGAAAAAGCGAATATAGACACAGTGTCGCCAGCTATCAGGTCTGTACGAAGAGGACATATATACGGTACAAATAATTCACGGTTTTTCTGATGGGGGCGACACTGTCTGCTCTTGTTGACAATGTTGTCAGTTGACCCGTCGTTTGCTCACTGCAAGGAAGGCAGATTATGCTATATTATATCGGGCACTTCGAACTTAACTTATGGTATGAACTACCAAAAAACCGCCGCGTTTCCATCGCAGAAATAATGCGACTAGATTTGATCGGAGATCAAGAGAGTTACGGGCGCTATATATCGAACTGAAAGACACCCATCTCATTAATTAAGTACATTCTCGAGATCAAAGTCCAGCTTTGTGGGCCATAAGCCGCTTTTTCACATCGGAACATTTTTGTATTTTTAACAGCTACCTATTTGTAAATTGTCCAGCGGCTGCATGATGTAATGTAGTTCAAGGAAAGAGGACAGTGCACTGCTTATAACGATAAATTTCTTTTTGCCAATTAGTTGCGCGCATTTTGATCCGCGAAAGAGAAGGAGGTGACATTTACAAGATGGCCATCGCGTTGCTTGTTGTCAGTAATGCAATGAAATAGAGCGTCTTTATGTCTGGAGTGCCTTGAAACAATGATATAACGTAATCAACTTAACTTGTTGACGTCAACCGGAGAAACAGATCACCTTGTTCTCGTTCTCAGATCAAAATCTGAACCTCTCTATTGTTGTGACGATGTCACGAAGTTAGTAAACATCCACCCGAGGACGACCAATGAACAAGCGTCGTGAAAATAAGTTTCACACAAGGCCAGGTTCAGATATCTGTCACGTCGTCAATTGTCACATGTAACTTCGTTAATAGATTTAAAAGTAAAGAAGTAGGATCAAAACATGGCATACACGCGGACGAAAAATGACATCGAGAATCGTATGTAGCCCACTTTTAAATGACTTGTTCCTTTTTTGAAGGAACACGTTACAAGTGACAGCGTGAACACTGTGTAAGCCAAGTCTAAAGTAGACGTATGCTTGAAAACATGACATGATATGTGGGTAAAAGGTGTTATCGAGAATCCTTTGTAGCCCGCTCTTTGGAAATGACTTGTTCGGTCTTTGAATTGGACGTTACAAATGACAACATCAACTCTATGTAAGCCCTGCCCAAAAGAGACTGTGGTTTGAAAGCATGACATAACGCGACTTCTGGGTGAAAGGTGACATCGAGAATCCTATGTAGGCCGCTCTTTGTAAATGACTTGTTTGTTCCTAAAGGGATACGTTACATGTGGCGGCGTGAACTCTATGTTAGCCCAGCCTAATATAGCTTTAAGACTGAAAGCATGACATGACACGATACGTGGGTGAAAGGTTACTCGAGAATCCTATGTATCCCACTCTTTGGAAATGAATTGTTCGTTCCTAAAGGGACATATTAAAAGTGAAAGCGTGAACCTTATGTAATCCAAAAGAAGTGTTGTGTTAATCCTAACCTCAGCATGATGGTGGTGCGTGTCAGCATGTAACCGGTGGTGCACGTCAGCATGATTATGGTGCAGCGGATGCACCCCCGCATGAGTAGAATGATCCATATTCTATTCCAGAGAATTCTCACACTCCAAGTCTCACCAATCCTCCATATCGCTCAATAACAAACTAACCGAAGCCGAATAAAACACCTACAGCCTAAATTGACTTCACGCCCGTAGCAATGTTATTGCAAGAATTTGTTCCTACGAATTAAAAGGTTAGCCTAACTGTCAAAACATTTGGGAGGGTTATGATAACAATAGCGCTGAGCATTTTACTGTCTTTAATACCATAAGCTTATAATCTTACATGGGTTTTCTACTTCGAAATAATGCGTGAGAACCTTTTATAATTATTGCCATCATAAAATTGATTATCATTGAATGCAGCATAGAGCCACATCATGCAACAATGATCTCCATATCGAACATACATACCTTCACTCGCCGCGACATTTTGTGATGAAAATCCACACCTTTCCCAAAAACTAGATCAAAATCTCATATTTTATGATATTTACACGGCTCTCCCGAAATATCGGCAAATGATAACTCCACTGAAGCGAATATATTCCTTATTTATCAGCCTGCACCATAAATACTAAGTTTATTTGAAAATCTCTTATCCAAATAGTGTCCGATCTCAAAGACTTGGATACACAAACATTCGGCTGTATAAAGCCTGTATATATACCGCTTAAACTTGTACGACATATATGATTCTTGGCCCGTTGTGAAGTGATTAACATTAAAGGCCTCTGCCGTACCTGCACGTCTTCATCAGTCTGTTCACACGTGACGCTATACTCTACCAAGAATGTCAACACTAGACATAAAGAGTATGTACCAATCCGTGTAAACAACAACAATGTTAAAATTTATATCTAATGTGTATTAACATACATGTAATTTCTAAATTTCTATTTCAATTTTCAAATTTTAATTTCTTACAAACGGCGCAGGCCTTTAAATGACTATGCCTGTGAAAAACCGTAGGCTTATCTTGAATGGACCTCCTTTAAGAGCATTAAGTCTGTCCCCGTCTTTGAAAGGCCAGGGGATATTCAAACTCGAGCAACAAACATGACAATAAGCCCTTATTGTGCCTGTACTATTCAAGTACATGTATAACGGAACCCGGCTTGACGTCCCGATATGAATAATATGCTTTTCATAATCACTTCATTGACAATAAATTCCTTTTGTCAAAACGACAATGCATTCCTTTTTATTTCTATACTCATTGTAATATGTAGGTCTGTGTCGTGTCAGTGATCAATGAATATACAGTGGAACCTCCCTTAGCGGACACCTCTCTATCAAGGACACCATCTCAATTAAGGACACTAGCTTTGGTCCCATTTTGGTTGTTTCCATTTAGTTTGACCTCTCTTATCAGGACTCCTCTCCATTAAGGACAACGTTTGCATATCAATCCCGAGTTCGCTAAAAATGAAAGTTGTAGAAATGTCCAATTGTGTAAATACGTAGATTTTAGTATTGCTGCTGTGTGGACTGATTTACAAATACTATGAATACCTAGTTTCAGCAAATTCGTATAGTAACTGCGCTATAAGGCACTGTGAAGAACTGCGTTTCTATTTCCATGAACCATCATTAGTTACGAACGGCCTACCCCTTTATGTACCGGAAACAAGTTGTGGAATTTCGTAAGCGGCAAGAAATGAGACTGAGGCAGAGACAATAATTAGGCAGGGTAATTAATGAGGTGATTAGTAGGCGGCGAATGCTTCCAAGGAATGTCCTATCACTCTATAATGGAATGCTTTTCAAGAACGCTGTTGATATGTTGGAGCACAGCGAGAGTGCGAGATCATGCCATAGATGTCCGTTATTACCCAGGTTTCGCGCGCATGCCTTACGAAGAAATACAAAGTTTGTCAGTATATATATTTCATCGACGATTTAAGTCCCCGATCCCCTCCCCCCGATTTTTGAATCTTTTAAGGGATCAATGGAGTTATCGCGAAGAGTGCATTTTTACCAAGCCGCTAACTGCGCAGTAACCTACCATACTACAGTAGTAGTTTCCATCAACAAATTGCATATAAAACGGGAAATTCAAAATCTGACAGAATTTTCAATATTTTCCGTTTTTAATCCCGACTGGACCCGAGTGAGTCCTCCGGGCAGCGATCACCTTTGTGCGGATCCATGCATTGTCAACGCACTCTACTGTACATCATGACACCATTGAGTTGATTTGCTTTCAGTATGGTGTTTTTCATATCATTCTGGCCAGAGGAACTTGGTTTCCGTAAAGTCCAAACTGGGTGCATTCGGAAGGCGCGAAAAGTTTTAAGCGCCAGAAGTAGTTCGTGCTATTATAGTCCATTCTGAAATATTGTGTCCGCATCGTTTGGGGCTCTAGAGGGCAAACTACTGGTCGGATTTCTTTGAAGTTTGGTTTTTCTTGATGTCTGAATATCTAATCCAGATTGGTCGAGAAATAAACCGTACAGAGCGGAAAATGTCACAATTCAATGCACTCCGTCAATGTACACATATTGCATACAACAATATTTATTTCGTTACCATGGTTACTAAAATGAAATTATCTTGTTTGGGTTGAGGTGAAGAACAGTAAAAACCAAACTTCTAAGAAATCCGACCAGTAGTTCGCCCTCCAGAGCCCCAGACGACGCGGACATAACATTTATGACTTTAGAAGCATGGAATCGCCCTCGTTGAACTTGCAAACATTAAGTAAAATAATGAATACACAAACCAGGACGATAACTGTTATTTACCATCAGAAATCAATTGAGTGGCGCACAACGAGTTGAACAAGTGATAATTAACAATAGTTCATCTTGACCAGCTGAATTGCCTATAGATTGTCTAGAGGCCCATCGCACAATACTGTGATTTCCACCACCGTAGATTGACAGATAACACGCCGACATGTAAACAGGCCTGAACAATGATTTTTGTTCACCACCATATTGATCTATCTATCTATCTATCTATCTATCTTTCTATCTATCTATCCAGCCTCCTATTCTCCCGACTGAAGCCGGGAACCATCCCGAGATCAATTGTTTCTAGCGTGACTTCTATAATCAACGCGCATCCATCTGCACAGGTGATCAAAGTAGTATTCATGCATAATTTTCTCGGGCCTTTATAATCAAAATCGCGCGTCCAGCTTATCATATCAACTAGAACTGCACATAATCACTCATCACTCGGATCGAAAGTTAACCAGATAAGGTGAGTTACTAAGTTTTCCTTTTTGAATTTGAAACTCTCAAAGACCTACGTATATACACAGGCAATAGTTACAGCATAGAATCTATCACTAATAGGAGGCTTTTTCCGACTTCTTAACGGTTTCCCTCTGGCTAACTTTTCCTGATTTATCCGACAAAAGTCCGACATTGTCCGACTTTTCGTGCAGGGGGTTGAAGCAAAATATAATATTGGCGAAATGGGAAGACACCGTTTCGAACCGAGCGGCACTGAACGATCGACCTGCGATTTGGGCTAAATTTATGAAATAGCTTGATCGCCTTACCACTCGTCGATCAAGAACCTTTTCCTGACTGATAATAATGCCCTTACTTTTCCAGTCAAAATGAAGGTCGCCATTGTCCTATTTCTCGTGGTTGTTGGGATGTTGGGTGCAAATGGTCAAAAAGAAAAAGCGGATGCTTTCACGGAAATGGCTCGTAAGTAGTTCTGACTTAACAAGGACATTTGGGTTTGGGATTTAGGTGGCTGAGAAATTACACTCATGCTCGCCACAACGAGCCACCACCTGTTTAGCGCACTAAAGCTGGCCTCTTATAAATGACTTTGCTCTTCGTGCAGGGCGGTTTTGGACGTGGCTTGCCAATTTCAGTTTGGCTTACATGTACGGTATCATTCCGCTCTTGGGATGCACTGTTGATTGCAATTAAATGATTTTCGATTGTTTGTCCTGTTCGGAGAAGTCAAGGCTCTTCGCATGAAAAATCGACATATCTTGCGCCCTACTTGTCCCAGTTATATAATGAAACGGCAAGGTCGTCATTGTGCTCTCCGGCTGAACGTTGGTTCTATGTTCCATAAATAGAACATAAAACGGCCAGTTTACGCCATTTGACCTCCGATATTGAAAAAGGTAAAAATTGAATACCTGGGATGCATCTTATGTGCTGAAATAACTTTATTAAAATCTGCCCAGTAATTATAAGGAATAATTTATATTTCGCTTTTCACGTATAGTGACTGTTCGAATTGGACTTCGGTATATGGTACGTCTCAATGTAAAACATGCGGTGTGTCTCGGAGGAAACTGACAAATCTAACATTCGTCAAACCTGACCAGGCGTCTCCTCCTTTAAGGGGAAGGCGGGGGGGGGGGGGGTCAGACGCAGAACGTCGATAGATCGGCATGGTCTTTTGCCATGATTTACTTAAAAATTTAAAAACTCTCTTTTTCTTTTTAAGTGCGCGGGGGCAACGCGGCAATCTCACTTATTGAAGCTTTGACCAAAAGTACGTATCCTTCTTTCTCAAACATCAGTAGAAATAACATTTCGACGCGGCTTCAAATTTCTACACAATCACGCCAGGAAGAGCGTCGACTTTGCGCAACATCTTGATCGATAATCGTAATGATACTGTAGGTTCAGTTAGAGACCAGTATTCGATATTCAGCAGAAATCCTATCGCATAAAATGCACAAAATACATCTCCTTATAGTGTTTTTCATATCTTTCTGGCCAAAGGAACTAAGTTGAACACTAAAATATGATAGTGGTGTTGCACTTTATCTTACATTATACTAGGGTAGGCCTAACCAATGCTGAAGAAAACGAGTATAGGTCTTTCGTGGTGTCAACTAACGCCGGCCAACTATGGCTTACATTATTTGTGATCACACGATTACAGATTAGTGACAAGAGGCCAGCCAAGAACCTTTTGCCAGATCTATCTGAAAAACACTATATATATGACAATAGTCAGGTTTTGCAAGCCCAAGAGCTACGAACGACAAAGTACAAACTAAGTAAAACCATTTTTACTTTGAACGTCGATCTTGTTTGCAAGCATTCCTAATATTAGCAAGTTTCAGCAAATCCAAAAAAGTCTCTCCCGTATGATCCTTTTGCATCGATTTTACGTATGATGGTGAGGCAATTTGTTACGCGGCCATACGTGAAATCCATGCGGATACGTCGGATATTTTGTTGTTGATTTGCTGAGACTCGCTAAAGTTACTCTTTTCCCTTTTTCCAGATATAAATTGCCTAACGAACATGTGCGCATCCATGCCAGGACAACGTCCAGGACATGGTCCAGGACCCGCCGGAACCCCGCGGCCCGTGCAGCATAGACCCTCCTCCAACGCAACAGCAGCCTAGAGCGTCTCAAGAGTTTGCTGCGGATGGCATCTTTCTTGACAAAAATGAATCTTGCTATCACAAATAAACTATAGAAGCACTAGATACATCTTTCTTAGCTTTTTCAGTGATATTTATCAACAGCGTTATTCCTCGTAAAGGAATTGATACCGAACTGGAGGTCTTGGTGGTCTCGCCTAACAGCGCGAGAGTGGAGCTAAAATGAAAAAGTCACCGAGGGTTTTGGCAAAGTGACAGCTCCGTGCGGTGATTGGTGAAACGACCAAAATGCACCGTGCGATGGAGGCACGTTAGTTTCTCCACAAATAGAAGAAGTCAGGATGTTAACTGCACGTGACATGAACACGTGATGGCAATTGATTCGGTAATCTTAAGATATCTTAAAATCAACTTGTCCTTGCAACTTGTCCTGAGCAGGTATCTGGGCAAGACAAGAAGAAAACAGGCCTTCCGTGCGCAATTGAATTGTCCTATCCTTAAAGAGTCTTTTCCCCTCCCCTCCGCCAATTCAAACATGCAACAGAAGAGCACCCTCATGGTCTTCCCGTTCCTTCAACTAGGCCTCACCGAATGCAGTGAGTTGTTGTAAGGGAGAGCGGCCTATCGAGGGACATAGCAGTTTCTTTCCCGGATCGTTTCCATTTCTGCAGGAGAAGGGGCTTCCACCCATGACATTCTAAGCTTGGACATTTTAAACTGTTACACCGGAATTTGCATCAAAGACGAGCTTTACGGACCACGACGAATAAGGACAAATAACAGCGTTCACAACTAGACCGTCTAAGATAACTCATAAGAAGATGATGAAGAAGACGCCTTTTCTCTCCTCTTGCCGTAGTAGTTACGCACGATCACAATAGCTGACTGGATGAAACTTCCCCACTGCGAGCAGATTAGGAAGAAACCTCTCCGCGTTCAATCCAAATTCTCCTTTTCTTGAATTATTCTAAAATAACCAAGTTTAATTGCCATCACGTGTTCATGTCACGTGCATTTAGCATCCTGACTTCTCCTATTTGTGGAGACACGAACGTGCCTCCATCGAGGGGCATGTTTTGCCATTATTCTTCTAAAAATAAATTAAGTTGAATAACATGAAAATGCAAGACGATGATCGAGTTGTACATGTTGCAGCATTATCATTCGGTCGATTTGAACTAGCTTAAAGGCTTACGCACTAAATACGTACTAAATATAAAGTTCAGAATTCTCGTTGTGACTGAAGTACATTCAGACCATTTTCCGTGTATTGGGGTCGATTTGGACCATTTTCCGTGACGGTCACAACCTGATGCGATCGGATTGAGGAATAAAATAGCCTAATAAACCACGCACCTCACCGCGAGATCTCGTGATATTTAGTTGGTCAGTCGCCCAGCTGACGTATAGCTATTCCAAATAATGATATGTCTAGGTGCGATAATAGAAACGAGGCTGCTCCGCTTAGCTGACCATGCACTGTCATCCGGTAGGACCACTATCAAAACATAAGGCTACATGGAAGAGCACTGTCTTGGCAGAAGTATCGGTCCGTCTAATCCATCTCTTCCTTTCTGACAATCTGTCAATTTCCCCCTCGAATTCGATGTTCGACACACTTCGCCAATTTCTGATATCGCCCGTAAGTTGTGCTGCTGCTCACAGGCGGGTGTTATGGAGAGGCCACTCCAGTTGATTGATGAATTAGCTCCTGGCTTCATGATTTCTAATTGCAAAATTGACTGTCGGAATCTGCCTCGAAGCCTTTGTCGATTCACCCACCACCGGCTTAATTAATTTTAATTAACTGCCGAGAGTTTAATTGATCAGGCGGATTGTGATTTGTGTATTACCTGGCATAAGAATGACATAATATTGACTTCATAAATCTTCAGCCATAGAACTGGCATAGAGTTTCACAATCATAACTTGTACTTAATTTCCTTATCGTACAATGCAGAGGCTTGTGAATGAGGGATATGCATGCTCAAGTATACCTTCGTTATGGCTTGGTGACACATCAATGCGTAGGGTAACAACAAGGAGGATACCGCGGTGACGTCACGGCTTTTCCAAGATGGCGCTGCATATTGTAAACAAACTCGATCCACGGCCTTGGGGTAACAACGAGGCAAATTTTGACATTTTGGTCCGATTTCTGCCGACCGTGATATCACGCTGATTCAAAGTCCTCAAACGTGTTAATCTATATTTCGGTGTTCCCAAACAATGAGGGGAAACACTCAGAAGTAGAAACACTCAAAAATGTCACACCGGGACGCATGGAACCCGCGGTGCAGAAGTTTGAAATGTCCTAGGATAGAATGTCCGGAGAACACGGGATTCTATTATGTGCTATAACCTCTGAACTGTATTGACGGTCTTTAGGTCTATAAAACTGAATACCAAAACCAAAATACAATAGGGTCGGACTCTTTTTCGAAAGGGACATTTTCTGCTTCTACACCGGTATAAACTGATGCGCGCCGGAATTAAAAAGCATTGGTATCATTTCGACTGAGACGCCTTATCATGAGCAACAGTTTACTGCGGCTGACAATCAGTCACCAAGCTTTACAGCGAGGGATGTTTTCTCCGATCTTTGATCACAAGTGTGTGAGTGTTATTGACAACTGCCGTGTTTGTTTGAACGAATCTTGCAAATGTGCGCATCGAGGCGACGGGGAGTTGAGGATTTAACAATAAAACATACTAGGTGTCACAAAAATTGAAGTACACTTTTGATTTTAAATGACTCCACGAATACGCAAACTTTTTGATAATTTACCAATTTTGTGCTACGTGTACGGAGCAGATCAATACTTCAGTTTGCTTTTTGTTAATTCAATCTCATTCCTTCTCCTCCTTCTTCATCTTAAGTGTTTGCTCTTCACTGAGATGTGTTATTCCCCATGGAGTTTCCCTTTTTCAAGGCGGGATAAGCAGCTGCAGATGTTTGCGATCATGTATGTCGTCTTTTTTGTGTCACCCAGTATGTTGATTCGCGGCTGACGTGAGAAATGAGGCGAAATGCCGTACAACACCTGCCTGCATTGCTCCTTCAGTGGGAAAGATTCACCCGTCCCGGCGGCAGAGGAAATAAAGGGGGCTGATTTCATGCGGAACATTTTGTGAAATCGCTGAAGAACGCTGCTGGTGAAGTATATACTCTTATCTTGAATCTCATGCGAGCTTGTTTTCCCCACAAAGTGTGCATACAGGTTGACGGAATCAGCGGAATGAAGGTGTATGGCCAAGGTGTATGGCGGGAAAATCAAGATCACGAATGTTGTTCAAACAAAAGATCTGTTAAAGTCTTAAACAAGAGGACCGGACACTTTTTCCGGGGGGGGGCATCTTAGACTGGACTACACCTGGCTATTTCAGGCCAGTTGACATGTCAATAGTGGCACTAGCCAAGCCTCGAACCCACGACCTTCCGACCAGATATCGGACGATCTTTCACTACGCCACGGACGGTACATTGAGTTCGACTCCCTAAGATCCGGGGAAGGGATCATGGACGAATAAACTTACATCCGACATTCAGTGTGGGCAGTGCTACACAAGCTTCTGTGTGGGTGTTTAGTCAATAGATATTTTGAAAATATCCGAAGGTGTCCAAGTGAAAAAGGCGCGTTAGTTTACCGATATTATATGGAGGTCTTCGCCGGATCTCGATAAGAAATTTAACACTTTACTTTACCTTTAATCTTAAAAAGTCTCGTCCAATAATTCGCTCTCAGTGCACTCGTAGTTTACCATATTGCTTTGCAGAAGACATCAAAGTTAGAGAGTCATCATTTTCGCGCGCGAACCGAACAGAAATCATATGATAATGTCATTAAAAAATACACTATTATAGATCAATCTCAAAGCCTTCGTATAAACTGAGACAATGTCGGTCACAATCTCTCGCAGCGTGTCGCGACAACCCATCATCTCTGAGTAGTTATGTTTGATACAAAGTTAACATCATTCTAAATATAACACAATTTCTTCTTCGTGAAGTTCGAGTGATTTTTAAAACACATGTAATTAGACGCTTTTAATTAAAAAGCTTGCATCAATATAATTTGTGAGCACGATGTTTTTAGGATCTACTTCAAGTATCAATACGCGCGTGTAGGGAGATGCGCACGTGTACTTTGAAAAATGAGTAAAGGTCTCAAGTGTGTCCGAATATAAGTCACGTGACGGGCGGACCTGAAGCCACAATGCTATATTGAACTCCAAAACACCACCCAAATTAAGTACTCTACCACGTGGTGCTGCCCCCTTGTGGCACAATCAATCTTATACATAAACCCGGTCGTTGATCTCCCCGTATTGGAAACAGCCTATAATCATGAAGATTTGAGTGACTTTAGTGCGTACGAAACAAGCGAGGATATTGTCTCCAGTACCCGATATCGCGAACTGCCTATGAGCGAGCGATTCTACCGCCTTTCTTCAAATAGTTAGCGATACATAAGGACGTAGCATCGAACGGGAGAAACTAACTCGGTCTCAACTTTCGAAAAGGATATTTTTATAAAGCTTGAAGACACACGTTTTAACTTGAGGATTAAGGTAGGACGAGAATATTTCAGTGTTATGATCTTTTTTATATGGCTTGATCGCTTTTTTTCTGGTTGAAGCAAGGTTTCGCGAAGTGTTCCCTTCGCTCTATCAATCTCAAATGAGTGGTTAATGTTTGAGCAAAATGAATTGCGAAATTAGACATAGACACACACTATCATGAATGGCTTTGATAAACACTGACATCACGATGACAATTTAATTCAAAACCGTACAGAAGAAATATGAAGACCTTCTTCTGAAATGTCGCCAAGGCCGGAGTTATGTAGGATCCACGTTGTCACTTATCACGTTCTACTTCTCCCGAGTTAACTGGCTTGAAATCACTACGTGAGGGTGAAAGGTGACCTCGTGAATCGTATGTAGCCCGCTCTTTGGAAATGACTTGTTCATTCTTCATGTCACGCTATAAAAATGAACAGTGATGACACGTTTCGTGTGAAAACGTGCACTCTATATAATCGCTACCTTACGCGTTTATCATCAAAGGTTTGGTAAAGTGTTTTTCTGCCGTATCTGGCCACTTGGTTGACTTCGCTCATGGCATCAAACTGTAATAGTGTGATCAAAAGTAGTAATGTTCCACAGCCCTAGACAGCCGGTTGACACCGTGAAAGAGCATTCGCTGGTCCTACCTTAAGGATAATCTTGCGTTGTGCAACACCACTATCTTTTGGTAAAGATGATCTGGTCACATTCCTGAGTTCAACTATAATACCTTTGACCAGAATGATATGAAAAGCACTAAAATACATTTTGTATCCTTATGTAGAACATGTACATTAAACTTGTTCAACGAACGCCACAAAACAGTAAATTTGTCCTACTCTCGATATCAACATGGACAGTAACATATTTGATCGTTCTCCTTCTCTGTCAGCAGCCTTCAGAAATGACTCATTGAGTGTGAAGTATCATTTGTAAATGAGATATGAAAATATATTTATCTCGTGGTATGTGTTATGGGTGTTATCGTTAATTCGTTTGCAGAGATATTTCGTCCTGACTTTATACATGGTTTTATACCACAGGATCGGAGTTATATAGGATTCACGTTGTCACTTGTCATGTTTCACTTGCCACGAGTTAACCGACTTGGGTTTGAAATTACGACGTGGGGGTGAAAAGTGACCTCGTGAATCATATGTAGCCCGCTCTTTGGAAAAGGCGGGTTTGTTCTTCAAGTCACTCATGAAAAGTAAAGAATGAAACGTTACAATGTGAAAACGTGAAAAAACATAATCGCGGTCTTGGATTTTGTTTACATGGAGTTAACGTTGTCACTTGTGACGTGTCACATTGAGAACAAACACGCCATTTCCCTATAGAGCGGGCTACATACGATTCACGATGTCACTTTTCTTCTGATGTCGCACCATGACTTGTTTACATGCCTGAATCAATTCTCTTCCCGTTGGCGTCAACTTTCTGTCCATTAACTGAGCACATGTGGCGTCTAGTTACAAGAAGTATAGTAAAAAAGATTTAGGAAATCGAGTTGAACTCCAGACTGGTTTAATTTGAAATCCTGGTGAACAAATACCGCTTATTTCACTTAGCTTTTCTTAATGACAAACACGGTGTTAACCTGCTGGTTGATTGATTGATTCAAATGGGAAGCAAAGTGATTTCTAAATTGGCGCGAACAAAATTACAACAACAAACATTTATTTTTCGAAGTCATTTTCGTTATTGCTGTTTGATGTCGAGTTAGCACATTGCGCTCAAGCGACATTTTCTCCACAATATATCCGATATCAAGGGTTGAACAAATCAAAGTGCTGATTGAGCAGCTCATCCGAACTCGTCTCCAGGAAGGTTTTAGATAAATTGGTGAAGTCGGATGACAACAACCTCCACCTCTACCGTCAAAACCTACACATTTTAACAAACTCCTCACGTTGTATACAGATAAGGTTCCTAAGCTTCAAGTTTCACCCCGTTCTTAACATGCAGGGAACATTGTGGACAATAGGGTCCGCCATGGGGTTCCATTTAGAAACTCCCGTATGAATTTATGATCCACCAATTGCTTTGATACCGACTGATGCGTGGAGGGATTTTCGTAAATCCTCTCCAACGCCAACTCGAACACCTAACCCATTGTTCGATATCGTGATTAGGACGTTGAACAATGGGATCGGTGTCTGAGTTGGCGTTGCGGGGGCTTTGCGAAAACTGTCTAATGGTATTTGTCTCATCCTCGAATACCAGGGTTGTCCACCCCCATTGATTGCAAACTTCACAAGTACGGTTGAATTTTTTGTATTTTCGGATATACAATTAAAACCACATATCCACTACCGTAGAATATTTTACAATACAATTTGAGTTTGAACGATCCAAATGCCTGAAATAACATCATACATTTCTTTCTAACAAAATAACATACTTTTCAATAAAATGTGTCACTACAGAACCAGTATAAATGATATAATGTTTGGGCCGCGTTTTAATTAAAGCTAAAAATCTATAAAATAAATCAAAAGCAAAGATGAATTGTTTACTAGAACCGACCTTCAAACTGCAATTTTAAATAGTGGCGAGTGATCACGCTGTACTTTAATCTGGAATAAATTAGTTAAGTGGCCTGATGGCATCTGACAATCCGTCAAAATTAAGATAATGTCGCTGCGAGGAAGTCCGCACGGGCGCTTAATTCTTTACTTTTTAATTACATTAAGATCGGCGTAGTAATTACGGTTCCTGTGCTGAAAAATGAGCGTTCTTGAAACCGCTAGGAATAAGCAGACACATTTGAACACCTTTGAGCTGACACACATGCATAAAAACCCTAACGGCCAAGTTAGAAAACACTAACGCCCGTCCGCCATGTTAGATATGATAGACAACCAGCAGGCCACAGTGGCGCCACCGTATTCACCAACAGAATCAGTTCACGTAGCCATTGCGACCTCGCGTGATAATCGAAATCGAATGCCACCTCATCTGACAGTTCCTCAATACACGCATGGTTTTAATACTAGCAAAGCGGGAAATTGTTTTGCATCTTTAAAACTCGAGAAATAGCTGTGTGCTTCTATAATCATCAGAGGGTGTCATGTTCATCTCCTGATTATGTATCTTATGAATTCACTTAGCCAATATTGTAAAAGGGCAAATTTTAAAGGCCACTTTGAACCTGAAAATGGTACAGATGGCACAAAAGACGCCATTCTTTCAAGCTTGTACGTGAAAAGACATACTGAAAAATATTTTCATATACAACAACGGCTTCATGGCATAGTGGGTAAGACGGCAAAGATCAAGTGTCGAGGGTTCCGAGGTCGAATCCGCGCGAGGAATATTTTTTCATTTTTTCCTTACACGAGAGCGTCTCAGTGACCTGTCTCGTCAATGAACTTGTTGTTTGTGCAGTCAAGCGAGACCCGTCTCTGGTAGTCTAATACCATTAGGCCGCGCGTGGTGGCGCTGAGGCAGCCGCTGCTGGGGGCCTAATTCTAAACTTTTTTATTTTAGTAATTCTTGACCGGCATTTTGGAATGGCAGGATCTTCAGCTTGGAATAAGTTTTAGTGTTTTAACGACGCAAAAATCTAACAGTTGGTATTTCATATGAGTTGTCTCTTTTCAGTCATAAAATACACAAATTTGTTAGTATGGACAAGCAGATTTAATTCAATAAAATATTCCATGTTTGAGAATCTATGACCAACTTCCGTCATATACGTTATTCTTACGTATAAGCTCCCGCCAGGTGGCCAGTGTGTAACCACTATTGGCCAGTTCCGGGCCATTCTCTGTAATGTGATCAAGACAGTGGTTGAGTTGCCCTACACTCTGTGTGTCTATCCTGTTTCAAGTGCAGTTGGCCGTTTTGTGGTCGGGCGTTTGTGTTTTCTGACTTGGCCCGTTCGGGTTTTTATGCATGCATGTCAGCTTTAAGACCTGATTGAGCGTTACGTTAAGCGGCTCAGCCTTACGTATTCGCACAATTTCCGAGGCTCTGCTAAAATGAACAATTTGTCATGAAAATAGAGACTTTTTTATTTTTGGAATTGTAAGGACGGCTTCCCAGACTATCATTACTGAGCCTAAAAGGCATACTAGATATGCAAACGGCATTTAGAAACAAACCGTTATTTGATCCAAGTCCTTTATATGGAACTGGTGAAATAGAATCCTCGGCTATCAAATACATTCAGTTAACAGTGATTTATACTAATATGACGCGCACACCCGGCAAAAAGCCAATTAGATTCGAAATACTACACTGGATTCGTACTTTAATCCAACGCACTTATATTACTCTATCTATGTAGTTTTGGTTTTCTTCATTAGTTTTAAATCATGTTCATCCGTTCAAAATTTGTAATTTGAGCTTGGATATATTAAAGAGACTTCATAATTTTGAACAGATGATACGTACTTCGTGCTTATTTCAACAATACCGTTGTGTAGGTCGATATATAAATGATTTGAATACCAAGTTTCGTCGCATATGCGTGAAATATCGGTTGAATAGAAACGACCGGTGTAACATCTGTGGTTGTTCCCCATGTGTCAGTGTTTCCAAACAATAGGCAGCTAGAGAGACCACGACTTTTCAATAGGGGGGATACACAGAAAAACTCGTCAATCTATTTTTGAGCGTTCCCAAACAATGAGGGGAAACACTCAAAAACAGAAACACTCAAAAACATTACACCGGCATCAAACGCACTAAATTCCGAGGTAGATTAACCCCCCGGTAGCTTAGTAACGCACAAAGGAAATCAGTCCATGCACATTTTTGCAATTTTTTTACCCACAGAATAAATTGGTGCATTTTTTTCTCTACGTGATGCAAATCGTGCTTAACGAAGCTCACTATCAGATGAACAAGAGTTTCCGTCACGCAACACGATGTTTTTCGGCAATTTTAAAAAATCACGCATCTCGGGACAAGTCACACCTGGTAAATTCGGAGGTCTGCCTCATTCGGCTCATGCTAGGCTCGAAATTTGATTCTCCTGGATGCATTAGCTAAAATTGTATGGAACCTAGATGCAGCCTCTTGTGCCGACCCAGATATACGCCAATATTTGTTGGGGTAATGTTTCGGTATGGGTCGTTCTGATATATTGTCCGATTCGAGTCCGGAGTTTCAAATGAAATAAAAAAACATTTTGTTCAACTGCTGAATTTTCTATATGAAATTCCCTAAAAATAAGAGTGCCATTCTTTGTGAAATGGACTGTAAGTTTGAAATATCGTGTTGACAACAATATATCGACTACGACTGGATACATCTGTCCATTCTACGTCTCTTGGCAGAACGAAACCTTAAATAAAAAGAAGAACATAAAAATAAATGAAATCGTGGCCATCATGCTGTGGCCATCATTTCGACTCTATCAAACAAGATGACTTTGAAACCCATGACCAGAATTGTCTTCCTGCATATCGATTTGGAGGTTATGATGAAACCCGATATGAAACTAACGAAACGAAATGAAAACGAACTTGTCGAAATGACATCAGCATTCCCGTTGTCCGAATGGAGGTTCGTAGTTGACGATGGCGCCTCGTACTTTATATTGATTATACGTAGAACCATTTGTTCAGTAGGAGTCATGCTCAAGTCCGCAGCTTTGTGTTTTACAGTAATCGTCTTTCACTTTGTTATCATGAATTTTGAAATATCGAAAAATCGTCTCCGACCAACCGTATGTTACATTATATTCCACATTGTATTCGCGATAGAAATTAATCTTTAGCAAGAGTCATGGTTCAGAATTTCCTTAGTTACTATTTGCTATTTCTAATTCAATTCGAAAGATCTATGTATTGGTAGCTAGTTCATTTCGTATCGTTTCGTTTGGTATCGCCCATTTCGTTTCTTTTGGGTCATTTCATTCCGATTGGTTGGCCACCGCATGATTCCTATTCCGTTATTGGAGATTTTTCTATCGATAAAGGATTACCCATCAGAAGTATTCCATGGATTCCAAAAAAAAATTGTCTTCATTTGTGAGCCAAAACATCCAGGGATGTCTCTGTATAAACTTGCATTTATTTATTTTTAGATGGCTATATTTCCTTACAAAATGACATCATTCTGACGTCACACAAATGTTTTTCGCCGCTCGCATCCGGGAACCTTGCGCCATTCAACCGAGGATGACGAGACTTAAACATGCCCGGTGTGACAGCGGATATAGTCCCCCTGGAGTCATAGTCCGGTAGCATTGTATTTGACCAAATAAGCAGCATGATCTATTGTACCGCTAACCCTAACCAAAACATTTAGCAATGCGGGCTATTGTTACAAGGACTATCAGCCCTAGGACTACTATCCCTTGCACACCGGTTGTTCAAAACAACCTTTGTAACTAACGCTGCCGTTAACTTAAAGCTGACAGGCATGTATAAAAACCCTTACGGCCAAGTTAGATAACACGACCGCCCGTCCGATATGTTTCACGTGCTCGTACTTGAAATTAAAAACCAAAAAATATGTTCATTGACACCAACGCCTCATGGCATAGTGGGTAAGACGGTAAGGATCGTGTGCTAGGGTTCGTAGTTCGAATCCGCTCGAGGAGTTTTTAAATGTTTTTCCTTTCACGAGAGCGCCTGCAGAAGTACAGTAAACCTTTTCTGCAGAGATGGATAATACATTGCCTCTTGAATGGACCTGTTTCTTTGTAAATAATTATTAAGACGTGATAAAGTGCACCAAATCAGAAGTCTGCGTCGATGAATCGATTGTCATCACGGCCGGTAATTGATAGGAAGCGACTCTGAACCGACCGTGATTAGCGAGGCAACTGACAAGCGGAAATAATGAAGTAGTCATCAGGGCTCGCTTAATATGCCAAACGATGTGATAAGTTAAAGAAACAAACGAGAGGGTGGGGGGAGGGTCAAGGAAAACAGCAACGAGGTGGAATGGACGAATGTTCACAGTATCCGACTATTGCTGAAACATGTTTTGACGAAGTTGCAAATCGTAAGATCAGTACGTTAATTTCCCCCTTACTTCACAGGTAAAAGAAGTCATGCCTCACCGAGTGCATGGTCCATTGTCTTTAACAAAGCCCGCTCGCACCAGGCCTAAATTCCCATTGTTCTACTGTCTTATCAAAGGGTTATACGGACAATGCTTGATCGGATACTGGAGGTGCAAAGTGGTTGTGTACATGCGGCGCGTGAAGCGGTAAAAAGACATAAACTTCATCGAAACTTCTTCTTCGGAGAATGAACTGCCACCGACAACAAAGGCCGAAGTTATATAGTGCGTCACGTTGTCACTTGTCATGTTTCACTTGTCACGAGTTGACCGACTTGGGTTTGAATACACGGCGTGAGGATGAAAAGTGACATCGTGAATCGTATGTAGCCCGCTCTTTGGAAATGACTTGTTCATTCTTCATGTCACGCATGAAAAGTGAACAGTGACACGTTACACGTGACAACGTGAACTCAATATAATCGAGGCCTTAGGCCGAAGTTACATAGACCTCATTCGTTCATTTCCCAGGACTCATTTTCCCCTTTTGCTTTCTTTCCCCTGTGAATGCACGGCCTTGTGGCGTGCATTCACCGAGGAATGAAAGAAAAACCCGGAAAGTGACTCGTGGTAAATGAACGAATGAGGTCTATGTAACTTCGGCCTTATCGGTAACGTGCAACAAAAACTTTTTTTGTTTGTTTTCTTATTTGGTAAGCATCGAATTTCAAGGTATTAGAGTATCGATTGAGGTGATAAAAAACTACGTCCACGTACTTCTGAGAAAATCGATCGGATTCAGCGTTGACGGCTGTTGAATCCCGCTGACATGCTATCTTTAGCATACTCTCTCCGCGGGACGCTTAACGGAATTATCATGGGATGAATCGAATCCGTCAACATGTTTGTCCTTCGCCTACTCAATTTTAGTAAAAAGTATCTTTCTGGAAGTTTGACGAATATCAGAAATGTTCTTTTATGCCGTTTGTACCGAATTACAGCACATTCATTAAAGAAAATTCTCTACAAAATTTATTTACAAACTTTCTCTTCGTCGTTCGTTGTGTACGCTCAATATTCTTTTCAAGTCTAATGAGAAATGGACAGTTGTCGGGTATCGGTACCCGGCTGTCACATTTTAAGGATTGTTGGATGTGGGCTGGGTGCATCTGTCCTGGTCTCACGGGTGTCATATTGTTTCCGTTGGAGATCCTTTATAAGCCGGGGACCAATTCTATCCTGGGTCTAGTTTTTTCTCCACCAGCCTAGACGACACCGGTCCCGGCAACCCCACACGGATGAGTCTCCCAAATACCAGTTTGACCGTTAGAATTTGTTTTGGTGACCTCCGCAAGACAGTTTTGTACCAGTTCCAAGATGGCCACCACTTATCATCCGACGACTCGGGTGAAACCACGGGAGAGCCTGCCTAGACTAAATTCCTTTCAAATCGACATGCCCTGTCGGTCGGCATACAAGCTTTGTATGGTCTCGCTCTCATGTTGGTACCTCCTGTCCTTCGCCACATAATTGCTCTTTCCGGAAAAGCGGAGCGCGATCAACATACACCCATGCAGGGGTCTTCAGGATCGAGGTACAGAAACGTAATCTACATAGTTCGGCGACCGCCACAACGAAATACGAAATTAACCTCTCAGGACATTTGGATACGACTACGTGATGTCATGCATTTGAGATGGAACTCGACTTGCGACAAAGCAGTGTAACGAATAGACATTCTCAGCGAATCAGTCATTAAAGTCATCATTTCCGATGAAGCGGAGGGTGCACAGAAAAAGAGTAATGGACAGTTGTCGGGTATCGGTACCCGGCTGTCACATTTTAAGAATTGTTGGATGCGGGCTGGGTGCATCTGTCCTGGTCTCACGGGTGTCATATTGTTTCCGTTGGAGATCCTTTATAAGCCGGGGACCAATTCTATCCTGGGTCTTGTTTTCATCTCCACCAGCCTAGACGACACCGATCCCGCCAACCCCAAACGGGTAAGTTTCTTTCTTTTCGAATAAACGTGTTTACGACTCGTTCGTCTCTCCTCCATGATCTACGGCATACAAACTAGCCGGTTTAACAGTAGCTCTTCATAAGCCTTGCGAAATCTGCCTATTCTCTGTCTTGCACGACGAAGCCAATCTCATATCACGACATCACTTCGTTGTTCCCGTAGCTCATCAACCTTGCCGAAACCTGGCCATGTAACTCGCACGTAAGCGGGGCAAATAAAGGTAATTTGATAGACAGGTCATTTTAATTAAGATGCATTCATGTTCAGCTTAAACAAATAAACATCAAGGAATATGCTGATTGAATTAATTATAACGTACATCTTGCGAAAGGAGGAAAGAGAGCTCAGTGACAGTCTGAAAACACAAAACTGCCGGTGTAACGTCTGAGGTGGTCCCCCATATTCCAGTGTATTTACGTGCATACGCCGATCTACATAGTCGAATCGGGGAGTTTCGAGGGGGTTGTCGCCCGAAATGGCAACAACTCGCAAAATGGGGACCCGTGCCAGATTGTATACGTGTGTAAAGAAGGTTTCGGATGACCTTTCGTCAGATCTACTTTCTCGTTGGGACCAGAGTGTCACGAACCCTCTGAACTTAATCAAAGGGTGTACCTGGTTAGAACGGCAATTATTGGATTGTTGACATGACTGATAAAGGCAATGGGAATATCATCATCACTGTCACATCATCACAGAGACATTGTCATGGCACGTTCCACTTCAGAATACTACGTGAAGTTTAAGTAAATAAACAGTAGCCAGGTTTCGCAACCCTTACGAAGAGCTATGAATGACATATAACATGTAGCCCTGATTAAAGGCCGATCAGAGTGTGGCAGAGAGTCCACGTGAGCTACCCACAGGTCTCTCCACTTGGTGGAGTAAGTTACTTGCCATGGCATAGACACTAGATATAAATGAGGAACCTTGGAGGGCTGTCTGACCGAGGGAAATTTTAGATTATCGATTCCACGCCGGTTTATCCATGATAAAAATTCTGTGATCTCGCCGGGATCGGAACATCAGCCTTATTGCCGGGTAGCCCGCAGTGCTAACCACCAGGCTACGAGGCTCCTCCTTCTGACAACGTGGGCGCTGATTGAGCGTCATCTGCCTGTATTTAGTACGTCAAATGAGCAATGTGTTTTTAACTCCTCCGACTACAGGGTAAATGTATTGAAAAATAGAGGTCATCTCGCAACATGCCTTCAGGAAGTTATTTGCTGGACGATATTTCCGGTTAGTTTAATCTTCTTTGTCATGATAATCATCCGCCTTTGAACTCACCAAAGTTTTTCCAAAGGTCGAAGAAGATTGGTTTCTATTGAGTTAGTATCTCGTTACGAATCAATGGGTCTCCAACCAATGGGAGCTTTTTGACAGTAGTGTTTCGATATCAAGTTCGCTTTATCAAAAACAGACGAGCGAACCGGAAAATGACATTACGGTAAATTGGCTTTGCTGATTTTGACGTATCGACCCCTTTGAAGCTGTTTCAAGGGGGTCGAGATTTGTCCTGGTAACCCTTTGATAAGACAGCAGAACAATGGGAATTTAGGCCTAGGTGCGAGCGGGCTTTGTTTAAAGACAATGGACCGTGTATTCATGGTATTGAACTCGCCCTGAATTCTTTTCTCTACGAGGTAAAGGGAAAAAACATAATGGAATATCTTTGCCCATATTTCTGACGGCAATATCGATTTGTTGAAACATGGCTGAGTTTGCTTCTTCTTGAAATCCATAGAACTTCTCATGTTATCGTTTTGGTTTCTTTTCGACAATGTCGTTCCGTTTCGATGATTTCATCCTATACGGTGAAGCCATCCGCTGGGCTACCCAAACCGCTTTAAATCTCCTCTTGCCAAGTTACAATTTAATATCACATACTCAAAGTAAACGAACTCTTATTTGACAAGAATAAGCACGAAGTATTATTAAGTAGAATGCGAGCGGAGGCCGTTTCTAAAGATATTTCATATACCAGGTGCAATAAGAAATATTACCCACTTGGATGTGGATAACTCCCATAACATTCCAGCTGGCAGTACACATTGAGGCTATAATTTCACGAGGTCTGTAATTGTACCAACTTATACATGCTTCCCGAAATTGGTGGCTTACATTGGAACTATAATCTTTTTCCCCCTTGTCCGTCATTAAAGGCATTCGAGTGTGTTGGTCAACCATGACTATCTCCTTTGTCCCTCCACCATAAGGCCTAGTTTCCCCTTATGACATCACTATTTCGGACACTCAGCGCCCCATTTCTGGAAAGGTGTATAGTGTTTTTCATATCGTACTGGCCAAAGGTACTAGCTAAACTCAGGAATGTGACCAGATCACATTTACCCACAGAAATTGGTATTGCACAACACTAGATTATCATTGGTAAGCCTAATTAATGCTATTTCACGGTGTCAACAAGAGCCTGGCAACTATATACATATCACACCGGCTGTGTAGCATGACTATTTGTGATCACGTGCACTATTACAGACTAGTGACAAGAGGTCAGCCAAGAACCTTTGTCCAGATCTATCTGAAAACACTTTACCTTACATATAACTAAATGTTTATCAAACGCGAACGGAGTATAATCGGTAAACATACCGAGACGCTAAGAATGCGATGATACAGTGCGATATAACATAAAACTACATAATTACCGTGTATAGTGTTTAGGATGACATTACCAGCGACAGCCCCGGATGTCGGAATACCCAATGCTGCAACTAAAGTGACAATAAGTAACTTAGTAACATGTAATGGCATCCGTCGATTTCTCAAATTCGCTCAATTCTTCCATAATGGCTTGTTATTTTGCGTAATAATTAGCTAGGCCTGTCATGCCTGCGCTTCGTGCATCCTCGAGATTGGCCTTATCCTTTCCCTGGCCTTGTCCGCATGGCAACCACGTATGAAACAGTAGTTAAGGCTGCCGTCTGACAACTTAGTATCCTTACTAAGAATAAGGATGATTCTATCAGGATGATTGACGTTCATGAAACTTTCCCGTCGGGTAAAGAAAAATATGAAGTGTTTTAAGAGATTTCTCTTGCAGCGACGTGTGATATAACTATCGTATTGCGTGGGCCGTCGCGAAACCTAACAGTGACTGTAAGTTTCCACCAAACAGGAAACCTACATCATAGCTCTTCGTAAGCGCAGCGAAACCTGCCTAATTGAGCTTTGGCAATCACTGGTTAGGCCAGCGAGTGCAATTGGTAAATATCATTCTATTGTGTAAGTATGCGCGTACAATAGATGCATCTTGGCTTAACTCTGTCGTGCTTGCGAAAGGTCACTAATGGCTATCAGCGACGATCTATAATTGCAGTCTACTCCAATGAGGTTTCAGAAGTCACATCAAAGAAATTCGTGCAGGTATGATCACTGTAAAATCTCATTTGTCTCAAGCACCACCAGCGCCGGATGTGCCCTGCCTCATTCCACCAACCAGGCTAAAACCACGGAGGTATCGATCGGAACTGGTCTTCTTAGGTCAGCTAATTACGTCTCCAAGGTCAGCTAATTACGTCTCAGCAAATCATAACGTTTGTTACCTCTTGATGATTTAGGCCTATCGACACCCATGCAAGCTGTTCCGTGGGGGTCGATATTATCAAAAGTTGCACTGGTAACCCTTTGAAAAGACAGTAGAACATTGGAATTTAGGCCCAGGTGCGAGCTGGAATTTTTTCTTCCTTGAAGCCCTGTCATTTTTTTACGTTATTTTTTGGGGGGGGGGGGGGTCTGAGCACGGGCAAATATTTTCTAATGGAAATAAAACAATTGATCAAAATAAAATACATTTGTATCTGTACCAAGGGCTCTTGGATTACAATCATTTTGTCTGGGCCTCATGGATGCTTTTAGATATTTACTACGATAGTTGTAACTGTGATTGGAGGATTTTACTACTTAGATAAAAGTTAAACTCTAACTCCCCGGGGTGTGACACTTTTACAGAGCAGTATATCCGTTCGTTTCGAATTAAGACGGGAATAAAGAGGAACATTTCTTTGACTGAGTAATATAAAACAAAGCATTATTGGGGATTTTAGACTCATTATCTCTTTGATGGCTTTTCCGATTTTGAATGTGTTTTTGAGACTGAAAGTTTATGTTCCTTGATGTGCATATGTAATTGTCGTCCTGTTTCATCGATATAAAATTGGGAATTTAGGCCTAGGTGCGAGCGGGCTTTGTTTAAAGACAATTGGCCGTGTATTGGGCTAGGCCTGAATTCTTTTAACTGCGAGGTGAGGGAAAAAAACCTTTGGAGTAAATTCTGGAAAATTATAATAGCTCACGACCAGTTCAAATGATATTTCATGCTGGCCCGTCAAAAATCTTATGATGGAGGCTATCATAGTCTATCATAGAATCGATAAAGGGCCCATTGTAGATATACGGCCGTGTGTTGCTACTAGCGATTCTATGATAGGATGATAGAACCTATGGCCCATGATAGAATTCACGATGGTTAATCTCCGTCATCGATATTATGATGGAAACTTTTGCCTGTGTATTATTGTTTTGATTTAAATGTATTATGAAGACCTTTAGCGATGCAAACAACAGTGAACCCAAAAGCTTTACAAGAGCGAAATCTTGTCATTGCAAACGAAAAAAACGTCTCCCCAAGCAAAACAAAAATTACGTTTGGTTTTTTAAAATAGGCCTTGCTATTTAAGAGGAGACCGGATACCTACTACAAAGTAATATTTTACCCTGCAAGCATATTACTAGACTCTGATATTATTAAATAGTAGGAGAGGCGGTGTTGGGCCGTCTTAAATGATACCCGGCGGTATATAGTGGGAAAGTGAAGAACCTGACTATTGTATATACTCTCAGTCTGGTGATATGAGACATAGAAGAGTAAATGTTACAACTGTTACGAAGGCAATACCTTCTTGAGTGTTTCTTTTGTTTCCATACTTCTTCACCCTAAAGGATTCAGATAGACTTGGCGCGGTTTTGTGCCATGTTGTTTTGTACTGCAGGCTCGGAGCTAGTATTAGGGAAGGGGGAAACATCGTTTGACATTTGCATCCTTGGGCCCCTCTAGCTACAGCTATACATGTATACTCAAAAAGGCAAACAAACTATCCCGCTTCCCTGATTAGCGCCCCTGGTGGTGAACGTCTAAGTTAGAATTCACAATCCCGATCGGAAATGACGTAGTTTGATCGCATTCAACTATAAATCCAGTGAACAATGCCACTTATTTCGTCAATTTCGTCAACCGTTTTTGGTTCTTAATGGGGAATTGTAAACTCGTTCCAAAGTCTATTGTGGGGGAAACAAAATCGCCGTTTATGACATGGCGTGGAAATCAACAGAGCCTGTGAAGTTAGAGTCAGTCCAACACAAGAGGCACTCAACTGGAAAGAGGAAAATTACATGTAGCCTATTTTGAAACTTCCATTTACACCAACCGAACAGAAAAATGGTTCTGAACATGATAGCTTGGTTCGCTTCGGGACCGTTTAACCTTGTGAGGCGACTGCGTATACACACATTATGTCTTCTAGAAATACCACCGAAAGCCCGTTCCAGCGAGGAAAACCCCTTCCGGGACCCATCCTAAGACTGTTAGGTTAGCCTTAATGGGTAATATCGGGTAGGAGATTCATGCATCTTGGTTAGCCTAATCTCCAAGGTTATATCAATAATTTGTAATGGCTTAAACATGACGTGAAGGATCGCACCCAGAAAGCACTGGGAATATGAATTTCCAAGCCCTCTCGTTCGTATATCGCTTGTAAAATCATCTTGATTGGTCACCAAGACAGCATCATCCCTCCACCAATACGCGGACTTTACCATAAGAATCAACATTACTGACAAGCTCGCATTCAGGTGAAAGCTAAATGAAATGTTCAGCGCTTGGTGTAGACGTGGCACCAAGGCCACATCAACAAATAATCTCATACACAGGCCGATGGCATATACCAACCAGTGTTGCATTTCATTTACCTTCCACCTGGATGCCAGCTTGTGTATAATGTTCATTGTTTTGGTTAAATCCAAGTACTATTGTTTATGTTCTGAGGTTGGCTAACGAAATAAAAGGGCTCACTAACCATGCCCAAGACCTCCATGGTACACCACCAACAGAACTTAGAAACAACAATCGATGGTTTTTACTGCGATCTGAAAGCTGGTGCTGGTGAAAATGTTGAATGTTGACATTGTCAATTGCATCGACCTTCTACAACTTCCTTGCCTTAAGAAATTGACAAATTTGTGATTTGATGTTAGAGTCAAACTAAAGAGTTGAAATGGTTCGCCCAGGAAGAATATCAAGGGGTAAATTATTGTCTTTTCGATCAGACATCACCGGGGTACTCAGCCAAGAGAAAGAGCGGAATCTCTCCTCGTCGGTCCTCGAGGCGGATGGCTCATATCCCTGACGCCGCCTACCGGTCGGCTTAAGAACTGAGGAGAACATCGATGAAGGTTCTGATATAACCGCCAGGAGGATGGGTATACATATGTATGTTTCTGTTAAAGAGGGCTCACAGGTTCTCTCAGACTTCAAACAATATAGTGAGACTTATTTCCTTCGTAAACATTTTGTCCAACAGCAACGTTAGTTTCAGCAGCTATGTCGCTCCTTTGTACTCCGACAGCGATATCGTACGTGCACCAAGTCCACAAAAGTTAAAGAATGTCGTCATCAGTGCCCTACCTTACATCTTTATATTTCACCTTCTGAGTGGGATGTCGCTGGATCTAACCTGCATATTGATATTGCAGTACTTTTCTGACCTCGCCACATCATGATACCACAATATTTTATTTCATAATTGAGCTCAGTCGGGATAAACCACAAAACCACACGCGTCTGATTAATTTGCTAAAAGCACCGCATTTTTTATCTGAAATTATTTAGTTTTGGTTGCTCTTGTCCAGTCTGAGTGGGTTGAGGATTAATCAAGTTCAACTCTCCTGATAATGGCTATGTCAGTAGAAGCACGAGCACAAAAGATGTAGAACGTATGGTTCGCACCAAGAGCGGGAAAAATCCACCCACGACTATTGGTTTCTGCGCTGGAGCAGAAAATGTATGATGCCAATGAGAATTTGAGAGCATGCTAGACTGAAGGCGGTGAAAGACTAGCGAGATATTGTGCCGAATGTCAGCGTTTCACAGCTAAAGCTAGGCGCACACATGGAGAAATATATTCGGGCAATACGATTTCTTCCCCTACAAAGAATTCACGCTCAGCCCCTACACGGTCTGTTGTCTTCAAACCAAAAAAAATCCCACTCGCACCAGGCCTAAATTCCCACTGTTCGAGAGTCTTAACAAAAGGTAATCAGGGCAAATGTTGATTACGTCTATCACTGGAAATGACTTGATAGGCCTAAAGTGGCAATAGCATCTAAACGTAATTGGATCACAGCGCAGAAGACTTTGAAATCCTATACCGAGAGAAAAGTGATTCTTTTGTTTTGTTGGCCTCAGTGGCTTTGTGTAATCTGTCTTCTACAAGAAAGGCTTCTGAGGATACTTACGGCTTAATTGGCAACCGGGGATTATTGGAGGCATACGGCGAAGGGACGATACCGGTCACGCTGGACGGCTGTGGTAGCTCGCGATGTTGAGGGTGCCAGAGTTGCAAGCTGTCCATATATTTCGTTATTTCTTGTTCCATGGTGTACAATTGCCCTCATCATCTCAGTGTTCGTGCTGCCCGCTCCGTGACATGCTTGCCTTAGATAACGGCCTGATTGGTCCCAAGTGGCTCCAACTCAGCTCATTCTACACAGTAAATGTGACGATCAAGTATTTATCTTGGCGCTAAAGAGATAATAACCTGACCGCGGCCACTTATGTTCAAATAACCGACTTGGTCACGAAACCGACATGAGCCCAAAGAGTTGGTGCATTGTCGACCACCATTGACATTACGGTTATTTGCCCTTTCCGTAATTTGGCCTAACGACCCTCATGGAGGCTGTTACGCGGGGTTGATGTTAGCAAGATTCGCCTTGATAACCCTTCGATAGGACAGTCTAACAATGGGCATTTAGGCCTAGGTGCGAGCAGGCTTTGCTCAAAGACAATAGACCGTGTATTGGGCTCGGCCTGAATTCGTTTGACTGTGAGCTGAGGGGCAAACCCACGTAATGAGAATTATCAGGAATGTGCAATCCCTTCTGTGCTCCACTTCCCCTCAACATTATCAACGACCCTGGAACTTTAAACCCAAGAAGTGTCGCAAACAAGATAGTCGACGCGGAGATAACTACTGCTCGGTGTGGGAACGCACCATTTGTTCACAGAATGCTTGCAATTTCAACCTGAGCTGGCAAGTTTTTTCGAGAGGAATATTGCCTTTCTCTTACACTATGCTGTGACAAGTAATATTTGATTGTTTCTCATACGATACAAACTGGTGCTATATGAGATAGTGGAACGATGCAGCTAGGGTATCTCAGAGGGTAATACTAATATAGTATAATACTAAAGCTGGAAGCACACATAGGTTGATGTCTGTAAGATCATGTCGCAGAGGCCTTTAAAGGGACAACCTTGGCGTTACGTTAGGTTTACCTGGCCAGGAGGATAATACCCCTCAAAAACCTATTGGTATATTTTTAAGAGAGCACACATAGTATTGGTGGCACCATTCCTACTAGCCTGGGTGCTTTCCTCTGTCACACTTGACAAGTGACAACGTGAATCCTATGTGAGCCCCAATTTGTTGTCTAAAGCCTACACAATAACTGAAAGAAACACGACTATGATTTTTCTTTGCAGAGACGAGTCGGGATGATTCGGACGGCGCCAGCCCTCAGCATTACCTTGCTCACCTTGGTTTACGCCCTGCCATCTGCGCTGGGATACATCGCTTGTAAGTCTATCATCTGACGTCTGTCGTACGTAACCTTCGCCGGTTAAGTATAGAGTGGAGGTTGAGCTGTTTTGAACAGACCAAAAGAAGAGTGTGGACCTTAAGACTGCTTCATCGTCCATCTCAGCTGAACAGAATGTGTTTGATGAGCTCGATGCATGCAATAAAAGCATTTGAAATACCCTCAGCCATTTCAAGCCCGAAAGTGATAGTGCAAATGTCAGACTAGCGCGCCTTGGTATGGGCTTGAGGGTAACGTATTTCAAATGCACTGATGATACTCAACAACATCCGGCCGACTTTTTCGATCATGACTTTTCAAATGAAAGATATTTTCTTGGGGTATTTTCTCTCATATTATCAAAGGTCAAACTTGTTTCTTGACAGTTGAGAAAATATTGAAAAGAAACACCACTTTTGCCACGGCAATCACTCGTTACTTAAAGCGGAGATTTTTTATTAGTTTTTTGTGATCTACTTAATTGGTGAGAAGAAAAACGGCGCAGTTTGTTGCACGGCAACGGCAGGCCGTGATTGGCATTTCGATATTACAAGAATCAGCTCCGTTACGAGTTTAACAACCTCCTACACTTCAAGTAATCTTGTTTCGTCTAATTAATGACGATGTTTCATCCGTACACGACTAATTTGGATATATGAACGTTTTTTTGTGTTTTACAAAAGACTGCTCAAAGGGCTGAGATTATAATTCTTGATGTTACTGACTCTATTTTCGCCCACATTGCCCCTGACCACTTCTGGCAAACGTCTTTTGATTTCAGCCTACACGACCCGGGGCTACAGGAGCGAGATGGGCGCGAGGAGTTGGCTTTTCGGCTACAATGAGGAGTTGGAGCGGCGGGAGCATGATATGACCTTAATGGACTTTATAGCTAGTACCAATTATACTGAATATAACAAAGAAAAGGTAAGACGTCACTGAAATTGGTGGGATGCATGAAAACTTATCAATGTCCGCTTATAGATTGAAGCCTACGCGAAGCGGCCATTTTGAATTACTAATCAAGAAGTCCCTTGATGAAGAGGCTGAGTAATAATTATATTGTCCGCACGTGGAAATTAGTCACAGTGACTTAAACACTTTTCGAGAGTAATTTCCCGGTATTACTTCCAGCTTGAAGGAATAGAAGCAGACAATGCGGCTTGGAAGCGAGGGAAGGCGAAGGAAGCGAGGAAGTTCTGGTCCGAGTTGTTCGGTACGGACGTAAGGCGGCAGCTGGATATGGCGTCGAGAGACGCCACCCCGCGCGACCAGGAGACCGTCAAGTATGTTCTGTTATAGTGTGATCCGTTCTGCCAAATGTTAGACAACCGTCAAGCAGCAAGGCCGATGATGACGCCATGTGAGGCAAAAGCTACTTCAATATACTCTACTGTTTATAAAATGAATCTATCATTACACTTTTCCCAGGGAGACATTTTCGACTGCTAACTAGAGGTATTAGCAGTAATTGATGTGTCAAAGTTTGCCGCATTCGATTTGACGAGTTCGTGGCATACATCACAAACTGAGAACGTGACACTTTCGTATTTGCATATTCCTCCCTCGTGTTTGCAATCATTGCTCATTGTCAATCGGAGAGCACGCGACCTGCTTGAGCCATCGCCAAAAGCCGTTGATTGCTTGCGACAGTCACCCTCGGCCATGCTTCAGCCACTCATTACATTTGCCTTTGCCGGTCTAGGCCTAGAACCATCATGAAGGCTGTTTCGTGGGGGTCGATGAAACAGTTAAACGCAAATTTAGGTCGCCTAGGTGCGAGTGGGTTTTGATAATAGACCTTGCAGGCCAGGCCTGAATTATTTCAACTGCGAGCTAATGGCAAAATAACGGAATATATTATTTGTGTTCTTCAGATTGATGAAGGCTGTCCAGGGCAAGATGGTGGGTTACTATCACAGAGCGGAGGTCTGTACGGAGGACGGTATATGTCTGGGCTCCAAGCAGCTTCAGCGGATCATGGCCATGGATAAGGACCACGACAACCTTGTGCTGGCCTGGAAGGGATACCGAGACGCGGTCGGGCCACCCATGAAGGATAGCTATACTGAGTTCGTGCGGTATTTAGATGAAGGCGCCAAGGACAATGGTAAGTACGGGCATAGTGGCTTGTTCTACTACTGAGGCAAACGCGGAAAAGGCGGTTTTCACATTCGTTGGGTTGTTTTCGATGTGATGATTTGGTCGACAGTTATGACTGAACACAAAGGCATGAACCACCCTCGGGCAGGTCTGGATATCAATTTATGTAACGTTTATATTGGGTTTATTCAATTCCAGGTTACCCAGACCTCGGCTACTTCTGGCGCCTAAGTGAAATGGATGATCCAAACTTCGAGGTGATTGCCCGTCAAATGTACGACCAACTCCGACCAATGTACGTCAAACTCCACGCATACGTCAGACACAAACTTCTGGAGCTCTATGGAGACTACATGGAGGAAGACAGCCCCATACCAGCTCATCTTTTAGGTATAAGCACTCTCCAGGAAACTTACACATTCTATGTATCGTTACAATGCCCAGTGAAGTATTTCCTAAAATTTACATAGTTCCCCAATCCTGATCTCAACTCTCCAACACATGAACATAATTTGTGTCCCTCAAGCAGAAATTTAGGAATTACGAATTTCATACCAGGTTTTCCTTTATAAAACATTGGGAAACCTCCCTTATATAAAGACAGAAAATATCAAACTCAACAAATATATTGAACAAAAATAAAATCAAAGTTGACGGTCAATGAATTTATTTGAACAAAATAATGTAAGTTGTGGAAGAATTACAACTTTGATTGGATGATATAAAATGATGAGTTTACAGTAAAACACAGCACAGCTGGTTGTGACGAACTCGAAGACCAGTGGTGCTTGCTAAACAACGAGATGGAAAGTACATGTCACGATCTACTCAACAATTGGGAAAGAAGGGACGAATTCGTCACAAAGTTTCTCTTTTCTCTCAAGGTAACATGTGGGCGCAGCAATGGAACAACCGGTTGGACCTGTTAGCGCCGTACGGCGATGTGCCTCTCCCCGACATCACCGAGAAACTCCAAGAGCAGGGCTGGACGCCCCTACAGATGTTCAAGGTGGCGGAAAACTTCTACAAGTCACTCGGACTGGAAGAAATGACCGATGAATTCTGGAGGAACTCGCTGATTGAGAAGCCCAATGATGGCCGGAGGGTGCAGTGTCACGGTGCCGCTTTTGACCTCTTTTCAATGAAAGATTTTAGGTAGATATTTATCTGCAGTGTTTTATATCATACAAAAAATGTTTTTACCTGTAGTTCGGTCATGCCCGTCTTACCGAAATTACATCCCAAAGTACTGATAATGCGTCGCAAAAATGCTCCGCTTACAACCAGAGACTACGCATGCTTGAGGTGCTGACATCAGAATTGGTTTGACAATGCGGCACACTGTGTCACGATCTAACCCTTTAAACAGAGTTGAATTCCGTTTGCTGGACAAGGCGTGGCCAAAAAAACACTGGAGCATGTCAAACACTGGAATCCATTTATACATTGCCAATTCATGTTACAGAATCAGAAAGTGTACCACGCCAAGCATGGATGATTTCGTCTCGGTTCACCACGAAATGGGTCACATTGAGTATTTCATGCAATACCGGTACCAGCCGTCCGTCTACCGGGGTCCCCCCAACGCAGGGTTCCACGAGGGGGTAGCAGACATCAGTTCACTGTCAGTTCTCACGCCGAGTTACCTGCAGGAGGTTGGCCTTGGCTCCGGCTCAGGAGATGAGAGTGAGTAACTTCGACAATTTGTTCCTACAAGAAATAATCATTGCATTATTTTGCTCCTCACCTCGCAGTTAAAAGAACGCAGTCTTAGCCAACTACACGGTCAATTGTCTTTATACAAAGCCCGCTCGCTCAGCCTATGTTGCTTTCTAATCAAAGGGTGATCAGGGCAAACTTCGGGAAACAGCTTTCATGGGCATCGATAGATCTGAGACGAAAAGGGCAAATTAACGTATAGAGTGAACGCCTCCAAAACAATACAAGAAAATGGCGTTTTCCCGTATTCTTCAACGGGCAAACCACATAAAACATTTGATCGCGAGGTTTGAAATTTGTATGAAACTCATGCATAGGCTTAGATAAAACGCACCAAATCCAGAGTTGAAATCCTGTTGATAACGAAATTTATCGAGATGTTCATGGCTTGCAATGTTGGGCCACCCAATATTGGTGTTGCTGCATGTCCATGTCCAAGCAGATTCTATAGGTCAAGTTAATTTGTATCTTTTGTAGAATCGTACATGAACTTCCTAATGCAGATGGCTCTGAGTAAGGTGGCCTTCTTGCCGTTTGGCCTGCTCATTGATGAGTGGCGCTGGGGGGTGTTCAACAAGTCTATCACGCCTGAGAACTACAACAGAAAGTGGTGGGAGCTGAGGTAAGCTATGGGGTCAGAGCCGAAACAACCTCAATTTGAGACACATTGGTCATTTTGGTAGGGTACCGACTATTTAGGAGACCCTGAGTCTGTAGTTATTTAGCTTGCAGTTAGACGGCGCGGGATTGCCATCCAAGAACGACAAGACCGAATGTTGAGCTAGAAGAATGTTGCGCCATCAGGGCGTCGTATGAAAAAATGCTCGAAATAAAAAAAAAATCAGTATGGCATGACAAGTAGAGTTCCATTGAAAAATACCACTTTTATCTTCATTTATTGGAAAACTTGTGAACCTAATTTAGTCTATTTGAAAACATTCTGTGATTTCAGGATTAAACTGCAAGGTGTGATGCCACCTGTCGACCGAGGTGAGAGTGATTTCGATGCGGCTTCCAAGGCTCACATATCATACAATGTGCCGTATATAAGGTAAGGTAAACTATACATTCAATCAGTATAATAACAAGAATTAATAGAAACTAGTCTTTATCGATTCTTGGTTTTAAATGATGCTATGAACAGGTCATGACGAAGAAGTGGCAATACTTCTACTGATACTACTACGGTGATGCTTCACAAGTTGATAGCGCGAGGCTTTAGAAGCGATCCAAAAGCGATTTAAGGACCTGCTATAGGAGGTTAAATAAAAACGTGCACCAATGCTGTCGTTTCAAGTTACGCCCCCCGCACCGCCTAATTGGTCACAATCTTCTTTTACCACAGATATTTCGTGGCCTTTGTGAGTCAATTCCAATTTCACAAGTCCCTGTGCGACACGGCGGGACACACGGGACCCTTGTACAAGTGTAATATAGCGGGATCGAAAGCTGCAGGAAGGAAATTTAGGTACGTGTAAAAAAGCATGAAAGAATGCGTAGATTTCAAAATTAATACAGTTTACCTCTTTAATGTCAAATATTTCAGTAGGTTTTGTTGTGACTGATCGATAGATTATAATCTGTTGGGGCTGATATCGTTACACGTCTGTTACGCATCCGGTACCTCTCTTGATGGGGATCTTTTTTTGCAGAGAGCATATCCAATGATCTGCTTTGAGAATGACTAGTGGCTGGGTTCCCTAGGTGTCTCCCCTGGTATGTGTCTGAATGCTGTCTGATCAGAGGCCAACTAATTGGTTTATGTTTGAGGCCACTGATTCTGTTATCTTCAAGCGCCTATGACAACACACTGTTAAATGAATCAGTATTGGCAGAGAGAACACCATTATATCTGCCTAAAGAATGGACGAATTGCTTACAAGTGTTTCCCTTCGTTTTCAGGGAGTTCCTGAGCCTGGGGAATAGCAAGTCTTGGCCCGAGGCTCTGGCGGTGCTCACGGGTCATGATCGCCTCGACTCCACGCCAATGGTCGAGTACTTCGCACCATTGATGGAATGGATCGACGAATACATCGCCAAACATAATGTTAAAGTTGGATGGCGGACATCTAACCTGGGAGTGAAATACTAAAAGGCGATTGGCCAGTTGTTACGTGATTGAAATACTAGCGAGTGATTGGTTGGTTATCAACACGTGATTTAACTGTACACTTCAGCATTACTCTGGCGTCCTGATCACACTCTCGCTGTCTTTTGGAGACTATTTTTAGATATTGAAAACAGGAATGGAACCAGGCCAACATTTCATTTACAGAAAGCGTCTAAGGGACGTTGGAACACATTCCCAAGCCAAACGGCTCCGCCAATGTAAATAAGGAGTGCCAAAACAACCAAGGACATTCGGACCCTGTTTAACCTTTAACATATTTCGTCTCTCTACGAACTTCCACCCTAAAAGAAGGATTAACAAGCTTATTTAAGTTTAAGTTTAGTCGCATTCATTGCATTGGGGGATGTATGATGTTGAGGTGGAATGATGGAGTGGTGAATGGTGGATAGGTGGATCGGATCTGAGGGGCGAGCCAGGACCACCATCCACACAGGGAATCCATATTATGAGTTCCGTGTGCGGGCTATAGTATGTACATTACGTATACTTGCCCTGAGTGGTTGAGACCTATCGAAACCATCAGGCCATTTCGTAAGGGTCGATGTTATTAAGATTTGCCCTGATAACCCTTTGTTAAGACTATTGAACAATGAGAATTTAGTCCAAGGTGCGAGCGGGCTTTGTTCAAAGACAATAGACCGTGTACTGGGCTAGACCTGAATTCCTCGGACTGTTAGGTAAAGGGAAACACGTAATGTTTGCATAAGGACGTTTCTTTACGTGGTAACTTCCTGTACGAATGGAAACCTGCTCTCCGTTTCTTCAATTAAAATTCTGCTACTACAATGGTCTTCCTTTGTTGACTCTGCTTGAGGAATTGTATCCATATTCGCGGTCTCCTTGAAATAGTCAATTTCGTAATCTCAGTTAAGTGAAATCATGCGCATTGTGCACTCTTTCAGATTTACACCTACCCAGAGGTTATGGCAGAGACAACCATTGGAGGAATCTTTAGAACACTAATTTCAGTTCTTCTCAAGGTTTTAGAGAATCGGTTATGAAACCGCTTCACACCGTTTGAAATGTTTCAGTCAATCGATTACACTGGAAAATACCCATCCGCCAGCCACATGTAAGAGACCTCCGTGCAGTTGGAGCAGTTGTCCCGACCCTCTCCGAGCATAAATTACGACAACCGAAGGTCCCCGAATATATAAATAACTGACGATGTTTGGTGATAAATTGCTGGCAATACCCGGAACAATGAACAACCATCTCATCAAGGAGTAAACAATCACTGTGAACGCTTATTGATTCATGACTACTTTATGGTGGCATATTGATGAAAATTTAGACATTTGATTACAAAGCACGGTCCAACATCATTGAAGTTGTGACAAATGATGGATTGAACTGCACTCTAAGCCCTTTGATATCGTGATGACAATCGTAACGCGCACTCGCAACTTCGACTCGATTCATGAAAGAGAATCGAAGCCTTCTGTAGCGCTACAAACAAAGTCTGTTCTCAACCTCCCTATTTAAGAACAATATCCCCTATTCCTCTACAACGAAGCTATACATGATGATTTGCGAGTGTCCCCTGAATAAATTAGCAGAGGACATGATGACATCACTAATCTTTGTACACAGCGCAGGAAATTTGTGAAGCAACAAAGCATTTGAAATCGTGTGAGAATGTTATTGGTAAAACTCAATTAAACATTTTTTCGCAAATCGCGAAAAATAAGTAGTATTTATGGTTTACAGTATAGCCGCAATTCAAACGTTGTTATGCATGTGCTGGGTGGGTCGCAGTGCAATCATCAACATTTTAATCCATGTTTTAATGATTGCAATTAGTCCTTGTTTTATCGCCTTATTTGTGCATCACGGTGGGTGACTGGGTCTAATTACCAGGGAATAATGCTTAAATCATTAAATAAGCTCATAAGCCTTAGCCAGATTGATGAGTCGATACTCTCCGCCTATTCCGCTAAATCGCCATGGCCTAATACACTGAAGCAGTTGTTCTAGACAAAGCTCAGGGCAAGCGATCATCAACAGCCTCGAAGCAGGTAGCCCTTACCTCCGGGTATATGTTTTTCAGATGACAAGTTTTAGTTTTTAGGCTGTGGCAGGTTTGAAAGCAGTTTTTTTTCTCAACGTTTAGACTCGTAGCCATTTATCATAACAAAGCCACTTCCTCAGCTCGCTATTCCAGATTCTTACTGTTTCCCTATCGGATGCACATTCATTGTTTCTCGAGAACTTTGCTCCTGATTAACTCCAGATGCCAATAACTTACAGAGACTGCTGTTATCTCTATAATCATCAACCCCAGGGGACTGAAAACCCCATTTCATGATGGAAAGTGCTCTGGTTTGCAATAAACATCACATTTAGATGCCTCTAAAGTACACGCATTTTAACACTATGACCTTCAATTATTTCACTGAATGACATCGTTGTCTTCGCGGACAACGAGTGAGTCAATCCGTGGGGAGGAGGCGGCGCTGATTCAAAAGGATGCAAGTTGAATCTTAGCCCTGAAACTGTATCGCACCCTGGTGACGACAGGGTCATCAGGCACGCCGGGGGATGGTTCAAATATGCGGCTGGGATTTCAAGGCTAGCTTAATCGACAATATACGGATCCTTGATGCCCGCTTTTACAACAGAGTACATCCCTATGTGTTTGAATACATTTGGAGTGACCATCAGGGCCTTTGCACCGCTTTCCTTCAGGTACGAAAGTAGGACCAGGTCCTTTGCATAGCTCGAGTTAGATAAATGAGCGTCAAGATAATTTGCAACTGTACTGGCAGATTCGTACGGGTAGAGCACTGATGGTGTACAGCATTCCAATGCATCGTCAATAATATAGAAATGTTTCGAAAAGTGCCTCAGCTGACTAGTATTGACATGCCCAATAGTGATAAAAATTAAAATAAAGTAGAAGGTCCATAAAATCCATCTCAACCAAAGTTCTGATCTCCTCGGCCTGGAGACGAGGTAGTGAGAGAAGAGCGCAACAGTGCTGCATATGAGTCCCAATCCGACAACCTCGGGCCATACCACCAGCGGCAGGAACCGGGGCGGGTGGTAAAATTTCACGTAGGCAATTTCGTTTCTAAAATCTTTTGAAAGATATGTTGTGATCATGTGATCTATGACCCACAATGCATTGTCGACAGGAACTGTATCATCCTCCAATAAGAGTACATACTTCGGCTTCGATTTCAGAGACTCTTTCAAACAATAGGCGTAATCCCCCTTTTCCTTTTCATACACGTCATTCCGCTCCTGTTCCGAGACAGACCTGTTTTCAAAACGGTTGAACACTGCAATATTTAATGATTCCGACAGCTCAGTCAACTCGGTGTGTTCTTCGGGCGAAGCATCGACGTTACACAACGCCAACCCAAACCGCCTCTCACTTTTGATCCCAGACTGTCCTTCAAATTCTCGGATCAGCTGATATGCCCTCGTTACAGTCTGCGACAGATAAAATGGGTCGTATCCATCACCTTCCAGGTTCCGCCGGAGGGATATCACAGATATTAACACATGTAATGAGCCTAATCCACCATCATTAGTCACTGAATTCATTCGTTTCATTTCGAGGAAGTCAAGGGCCACCTGCGCCCTGTCGATATTCAAATCTCGTTCCGTCCTGATGTCATGTTTTATAGCATCCGTGTCAAGGTCACGTGAATAAAAAATGGAGTGTTTGATCTTTCGCAATGACATTGGTAAGATCATGGTAAATGTTATGATGTAGATGAGTGAGAACGTGATAAGAATACGTCGTCTGGCGCGAATATTGTTCACCAGGATGGAAAGAAGGGACAACATGCTGAAGAAATACGTGTTATGCAAGTTCTTTCAAATGAAAAATATTCGAATTTTACTTCATATCCACCCGTGTAGAGACGACGGTCGTTGCAAAAGTTTGAAGTAGGGTGTCTTCGAGATTCGACGGGTTTTTTTCGTGCCACTACCAACTGGCGATCGTCGCGACTGATGAGGTCATCTCATAATTCTGGTTGAATAGATCTGTCGTAAATGGAAAAGATGAACTCGTTAAAAAGCGTTATATCAGCGTTGAACACTGACTTTGATTTTAAAGATGCACCATCAATCAGACTCTTTGACGCTCAATTAAGCCGCGGCAAACGAGCGATTTAAATCGCATGCGACGATAAGCTCTCCATTGGTCATCGTAGTATAACCTGCGACAAGGATCGGTGATCGTGGCGATTACGGCTTTATGATGTTGATGATACGAGACGTGGAAGAGGTACCAATGGAAATGTCATCAAACGGAATGGGGGGAAAATCCAAAAGCAAGCAGGTTTACTTACCCCGAAAACTGAGATGCGGATGATAAATAAGGGAGCGACTTGACTATTCACTTCCTTTCACCAAAAAGGGTCCTCGACTTTGGTTTTGTTGACGAGATAACAGACATTTGTCATGAGAGCAAAAAAGGTGCAGCGAGCACTTCAGTCAGGCCAAAACCATGCACAGAGTTTGTGCATGCTATGATTATTTCACAGGATGTCTGCTGATTGTAAGCTGCATTATACTATACAATGTACATTGATAGATTGTGTGCAGCTGGATATGGGGAGATTACAATAGGTACCCTCTTTCACTAATGGACACAGCGACCCAGTTCGTATTGTTCTGTGTGAAAGGAGCGTGTTGCGGCCTCGTCGTGAAGTGGATAACACCATACGCCGGCGGTCTCGTGGGTTTCCGGGCCAAGACAACCACTCATGTGATAGCGATCCTCGTTTGGTTTTCTTATTTTATCAAACCCTTCAAGTGTATTCTTCACAACAATATGATATTTAGAGAGTGAAAGAATTCTGATGATTCTACATTCTTTTAAACAAGCGTTTTTCTGAGACATGTCAGAATTTGAGACAATACGTCGCGTTTACTGAATGTTTTTCCACCCCTGGTAAAATCGAGAAAAGGAGTTCCTATTTCAAAATCAACCTAAAATTCGTTTATTAGTTGAATAAATATTTCAAAATAAAAAAAAAAGAAGAAATTTCAAACTGTTTTCTGCTAATTAATTAATTCCACACATCTCTAACATGTTGGCTGTAATTAAATTGAGTTGATCGCGTTGGGTTAGAGATTACCTCGACACTAATTAAAATGTTGACACGTTATGATGTCTCAACTTCAAATAAATTTCAGATTATTACCGTTAATTCATTCATTGCTTAAAGGGTGGCGACCATCAAACAACAAACTTCAAAGAAATTCGACCAGCAGTTCGCCCCCAAGAGCCCCAAGCGATGCGCGTATAACATTACGAATGGATAGTTCGGGTTCTTTTGTCAGTTGGCAGAATCCAACCTACTGCTCTCGTGCAGCGTCAACATATTCGCCAAAGGTGTATGGTATAAGCCTGCTTAAGAACCGCTATATTTGGCTTGCAAAGAAAATAATCTATCACCTAACAATTCTTCTGTGAAATTTTCAAACAAATAAAAAGTAATAAATGCATTTTTGATTGCGATAGAACCTCGTAAAATAGAAAGTAACTGCGTTAACAACCGCCATAAAATAGATGGGCCAGAGATTGATTTTTTTTGTGCCCAATTGATTGCCGTTCGGCCGCAGACATCGCCGGAATGTGTAATAAGGTACATGTATTTTTATCCAGATCTAGCCAGAGGTACTTGGCTGACCTCTGGTCACTAAACTGTAAAAGTGCGATCAAAAATAGTAATGTTACTTAGCCCTGGGCAGCCGGTGTCATAGATGACCGGCTTTAGTTGACACCGTGAAGAGCATTGGTCAGGCCTACTCTGAGGATAATCTAGTGTTGTGCAACACCACTGTCTTTTGGGAAATGTGATCTGGTCACATTCCTGAGTTCAACTAACATGACTGTGTACCTTTGGCCAAAAAAATGAGGAACACTTTGAAATCATCTATTACCTCAACACTTGTTTTGTGATCTCATGCTAACAAATAATGGAAGGAATACAATTTTGGCAACGGCAGTGCCTTTTTCAACAAGGAGTAACACACGAACTGCCAAGAGAAATATATACATTGGGAGAGCGTTTATTTTGCCTAATCTATCATGTTTTCCAAGTTGTCATGTCATGGATGTGGTTGTCCGCTGCAGACTCAAGGGAATGTTATAAACGACTGTAGTATTGGTCCACGGCCAGAGGGGTTGTTTATGATCCTCCAATATCATTTCTCACTGGAAGACATTACCTAGACGCATATATCACATCGATCAATGCCACGCAGATGAGTGTACCGGTGCACAAAACTATTCCCTATCGTTTTATTTATCATCTGTCTGCTCAGATTCGGGCTGGGGCACAAACTTCTGGGCAGATTTCTTTGATGTTTGGTTTTATTGATAAGATTTTTGTGCCAAAAGAGTCTTTATTCGTCTTATATTTTGATAGCGATCGTAACGAAATAATGTTGTTAATTCATTGACGCTTTTCATTGAAATTTGACATCTTCCGCTCTGCGGCGTACGATTTATTTTCAACCAATGAGGATAAAGTGTTCAGGTTATTAGTTTATTTGTTTGTGTCGATGTACTTGTCAGGAAGATTGAAAACATACCGAAACAAAAAAAATGTTAATCCGAAAAGGCACCCAAATGATCTGTTAACCTCGCCGAAGACTTTTTTAAAATGGTGTACTGGCAGTACCTTAACATCCTGTTTGGTCACGAAGCACATATCAATAAAAAGCCAACTTCAAAGAAATCCGACCAGCTTTGGTGCCACAGCTTATAACATAGTGGCCAAAGATAGTCTGAGTGAAGGACTATTTCAGTTACGACAGTGACATTACGAAACCAGCTATATCTCGCGAGAGAATAGTTCGCCCTGCTAAGCCTGATGTCTCGGACGATAATCTCCCAATGAGAGGATAGTTAGCATTTGCTCCGTAGCAAAAGTACGCAAGTCAACGCAAGCAGCTGTTACCAATGTCAATGCTTGGACAATAAGCACATTCAGTCCGTCTGGTAGAATAACCCAATGCAATAACGTACGGAAGAATGTAATCAATAATAGATGAATAAATAATCATCCGATTTCACAGTTGTCTTTATCGAGCGGCAGATGGAAACGACCCGCGTGATTGGATTGCTACGACACAATTAACATCTATCACTTCATAGAGTTGTGTTAATATTTCACCATGAAGCCATGAAATATTTGAAATCATTTGTCCATTATAAAGCCTGTTACAGTGGGACCCCGGTAACACGACCACTCATGGGACCGAGGTTGAATGGTCGCGTTACCAAAATTGTTGAACTTTTTCATAAGTTCAGAATTCTGAAAAATTTTCAAAGTCAAAAATGTTTTGGGACTGATGATGGTTCTTCATTTTGAGCCGAAAAAAACAATTAAAAAAATATTTGGACTTGAAATTTTTTTCATCCGTAGCATGACAAATTTGCCGATAACAATTTCTTAACAAAATCATGTCAGCATTCGTCTTTTCACGGCAATTAGGCCCTTAGGTCGGGTTGGAGGGGCGAATTTGGTCATTGGTACCACCCAATCCAGGGGTCGCGGTCTGGGTATCGGGGTGGTCGTGTTGCCGGGGGTGTCGTAATGGTAGTTAGAGAGGAAACCATTCGGGACCGGCGATTCTTGGTCGTCATAGCGGGGAGGTCGAGTTACCGGGGTTCCACTGTATTTCATGACGGGGCTATTTTGGTCGAATTATGAGCTCACTTTGATTGTTTAAGAATTTCCAGCCAAAATTCCGGCCAGTTTGTACTGAAAGACCTCATCACAAGAGTTACGGATTCTCCAGTTTTTCCGACGAAGTAATAGTATATTTTCATCTTGATCAACAGCAACAAAGCCTTCTCTAAACTCGTTCTTGCCAACTGGACCCAACCCGTTTAGCACCACATATATTCGTCTTGCTGCAGCACGTTTTATGTTTATACTGAACGCTTCACTCGGAAAACAAATTACTTTGAAGCCATTCATGAAGAAATGTGACCTGGGAGCGTGAGTTAACACGATTAGCAGGCCGAGTCCACGATTCGATGTAAGATAATGATACCGGCCTGCATACGAGAGCGTTAGTCGTTGTTTCACTGCCAGGCCTTTGCGTATGCGGCGGAAAATGACCAATTTAAAAGCGTCCCTCATGACAAATATTACCGCAATATCAGATTCTAGAAAGAAATCAATAACAACTTCAATACAGATACCTCGCGGGACTAGCATTACCGCAGTGCAGTTTTGTACCAAACTGAAGACGAATTCGTTATGAGCATATGTTGGTGCGACACTGTATAGTGTCAGGGATGTCTCGAGTGAGTTTCGTAACTTACAATAAAAAGCGACCATGTCCATTTCAACCGACTTAATGCGTAATGATGAGTCAGCATTAATGCAATGCTCATCTTTTGGAATCAATAAGCGCCCTGTATACTTTCCTGACGAATAATCTAATACTTTTGCGTCATCTATGACGTAATTTGAACCGAATGACCTCCTGACAGGTATAGTTAACATGAATTTCGAAATGAAAATCATGTACGACCTGCCAGAAGGGTCATATCGGTAATAGGAGAAGTTGTAAATAACTCTGTAGACGTTATGTTGGACACTATAGGCCTTGAATCGCCACATAGATGAAGATTCTTCAGCATATCGCATCAGAATCAAAGGACGCGACGGATGAAACGATACGACGTGGTTTGCCCTTCTTATCCAAATCGGGGGTACGAGTTTTAGCGTTCGAAAGAAGTGGTACATGTACTTATCAACTGGATTCTCCTAGTGAGGGAAAGAAATGCTGCTGGGTTACGGCGTGGAAGTAGATGAAAATGTCTCCCCAGGAAAATGTGTCCGGCCAATTGTATTCTGACGGATTATGGGAGATTTTTCTACGAGGCCATGACCGCCATTTCCTTGGAGATTAAAGCGCATAGCAAGGAGGATTCCGCGGTTAATAACTCTGATTTGATGCGAAAAATCTAACTTTATTTGATGACTTGATTTTCCCTTGGCCGTGGATCGAGTTTGTTTACAATATGCAGCGCCATCTTGGAAAGCCGTGACGTCACCGCGGAATCCTCCTTGAGCGCATAGAATCCTTTAAACCTCGGACTTTCTATTCTAGGCCAGTATCACACAGCTCTCATCTACGCTATGATCAGCAAACATCAACACATACAGGTCCTCACTAACACCGTTCAACTTCACACAGTACACAAACACACACTATCTCTCAAGAGCATTCAAATGGCCAACATCTAGTCATCCAAGGTTGAAAATCCGGTTGATATTCGTAAGAGTCTCAGGATACCTTTCAGTAAACAATCCTACCTATACAACTGTATTCTTACAAGATCTTAAAACCGCAACAAATACTTCACCAAAACAGAATGTAAGCATTGGCTCATCTGAAGTTTGCAAGCCGACTCCGAAATCACCTCACAAAACTTGTGAAATGATTATTAGAAATCAGCATTAATCGCGATGAAACACAATCAGATGATTTTCTCTACCTTTTTCTGATACATCCTGTAGCCTCGCTTGCTTTGTACATCCTCCTTCTCAAGACACGTTCCCTTCTTCTTACTGAGCTGACACACCAAACACGTCGTCAAACGCAGAGCATTTAAAGTCAAACAGTTCAGACGTATGCACAAGATAGCACAACCTAACACAGAATCAGCATTCAAACTACCCAAGTCTGGTAAAGCAATTACAAAGTGATGCACGACTATTTCGAAACGGACAGTGTTTCCATTGTTTTTAGTCATTTCACGATTTTTGCATACGATGACTTCATTTCAGTAGACTGCATACGATGACTCCAATCCAGTATAGACTACATACGATGACTCCAATCCAGTAGACTGTATGTCGCTAGACATAGACTAGAAATGCTAGACGAAGGCTAGACGTACAATTTCTGAAATTGAGATTTTTCGGGAAGACATGCACTTGTCTTTATAATCATTCATCAAATATCAGGCTCATTCATGCTGTTTTATACAATAATGACATCATTTTGACAGTTTCACTGTAAAGACCGCGTGAGTTAGACTGGGGGTCTACGGAATGCGGCAGCTGGAGGGAACGGGACTACAACAGGAACAGATCGCGTGTATCATTTTCAATCTGGATCATTTTTTTACCCATCAAAGTAGTTGGATTCAATTCGGATCCGATGGGGATGAGGGAACGTTGTTTGCGTCGTGTTAACGCAACCAGCTCCAATCCGGGATCAATACGGGAGTTTTTGCCACATAATTTGATCACTGCGCTTTCGCAGGTCCGAACTTCATTACAACACCGGACGAGACAACATGATGGTGACGTCACAATTTACGACAGGTTAAGTGTTGGTGACGTCACTCCTTTAAATGCGCCACCTTTTGGCTGGCAGCGGACTATCCGAATCAATCCAGATTCAATTTTTATTCGGTACTAAGGTTAAGAAATTATCGTCAAAACACGATGAAGATGGATTGTAACACCGCGATGACCGAAGTGTGACAACAGTGTTACACCAAATCGTCACACCGCTGTCAACAGCAGTGGCATCAGGGCTACTCTTCTTATATACGTCATTCTCAAACACCTCACTGCGGAACTTCGGTCGTAGATATGACGATAGTACGGGTTGAGAAGTCTCGTGTGTAACGGATAGACCTCTAAAGCCTATCTCCTTCTAAAACACTGCGTTGCGTTCAACTGCCTACCTCGAGTCCACCTGATGCACTATTTGCAGATGAGTGCAGTGCAGTGTTTTTTTTAAGAGATAGGCGTTATAGGCCATTATTTTATGAAGCAGTACGTATTTACCAACATTGGAAATTTCAAATATTTGAATGAACAGAGTATAGGTATAAACAAATTCGTTACATTATATCACTGTTGACAATGTAGCATGCACGATGACAGGTGTTGGCCACCCCGGGTTGTATGTGACAACTAATGCTATCTGCGTGTGTCCCCAAAGGTTGACCCGACAAATTGCCCTGTTCAAATCTCTATGATAACAAGTAAAGATTCTTTAATCCATACTTGATAGTAAGTAAGTGGGCACAGTGGGTAAGTTAGTAAGCAAAAATTCAACATTGTCTTGTAAAGCGTCCATTCCAATTGTCCCGCTCAGAAGCGATTTCCCATAAAGTAGGCTACTCTTCTAGGAGCTGGGTCTTCAGCCCTGTTTTGAAACTCACCACAGAGTGCCACATTCTGCTAATCTCTCGCAATCACGATACATGACAAGCCATGTGATTCGAACCAGGGACCTATTGACAACTGGCCTATAGGTCCGAGCCACTACAGCACAACAGCAACACATAACAACAATGGTCTTCCGAGCTCTGATACTTGATTATGCCCATGAAGGACCAGAATATTCCTCCTTGTTCTCCGAAGTTGAAATTTACAAACACCACTGCGCATGCGAACATGTTGTGACAACTCAGTTAAAAATGTATTTTTCATTTTCATAATGTATTGTTGTTCTGGCGAAGGTACTTGTAGTTGAAGTGTGAATACTTTGATTGATTTTTCTCTATAAGACTTGTAATACTAGGAGAGGATGTCATTGTGTAGAAAGTTATGACGAGAAATTGGTTGTTCTTTTGTTGGCACCCGCACAAAATGTCCATGCACGTTCACAATATTTCTGTACTTATAGTACGAATAAACATTACAAGTTAGAGACAAGGGCTGATATGAATAAAGTCTAGCAAATGCTTTTACTTCAATTTTGTACAGAAAGGTGTAGTGTAAATGTACATGGAGTTTTAGATAAAAGCATTTGCTAGTCATTATTCATATCACCCAAGGAGTCAGCCATGTACCTTTGGTGAGATCTACCTGAAAAACACATTTAGGGGCACTGTAGATTCGCCGGATTATTTTGTCAAAAGACTAAAGGGGGTCAAAGGTACTCGTTTCAGTTCCTTTGCTACAGCTACAAGGGGTTCCAGCGAATCTTGTGGCCTGTACGGCCGGTATAGAAAGGATTGACCATCGGCACGCTACAACGCTATTGAGGTCTGAACATGAAATCCCAAAGCAAGTAGAACTCCTTCGAAATTATGTGAATGCCCATTTACAACATGGGAAAACAAAGAACAGACTCACACACTTGAAATTGGCAATAGTTCTAATTGCTTTACGAATTCAATTGACGTCGTTCAATTGGTAACGTATGTAGGAATTGCGCATTCGAGAGTGTATTGTGCGACAAACCTCTGGGGTTGAGACCAGAGACCCTTTCACCTCAAAATTGTTGGTTAAAACATCCGTGGCGCAACATAACACGAAAAAAATAAAAGTAAGGTTTCACTGTCACTTTCGCTCTATCGGGTTTCTCCCGACCGAGATGCATGCACAGCCGTATAACTGACGCGGTTTCACGCATTTCAGTGTTTCGATCGACTGTTTAGTGGCGTGCGTGTTTCGACTTGTCAAAGTACTCTATAACGTATCTGTCCAATTCAATGTGAAAAAAACGGTTTATTTCTCGCCGAAATGTGCCACAAATTTGTCATCATTTGTTCGCGATTGAGCCACCGAGTTCCACGGTCTGATTCACGGTGTCCGCTTTCGAGAACGGGAAGACCTGCCCTAAAACTGACGATGTCATATACAACAACTTGTCCTTCTCGGTTAATTGGTTCTCGTTACGGAATAGTCAAACAACCAAATTCTTGGCCGCCTTTCTCCAACTTTGCTTGTCCTCGTCAACAAACGAATCATCCATGTGAGGGCACTTTCTCGCTGTTGATTGTTCCGTTTATCACGGTGTTTGCATACATGATGAACGAAGCAAGCGTTAGCTAGTGTTGTGGAATCAGTACCCAAAAAATGAACAGTGCATGAGAAAGAATAAAGCTAGCATCGATCGCCGCGTATAAACGATGTTGCTGATTGGATAAACGCGCCTTTAAACACCAATGCTACGACTTTGTAACTCGCTGTAAGTTCAGTAGTAAAAACGATACAAATCGAACGATTAATCGATTATAAAAGCATGCTAAAAACAAAAGCCTGATCTGATATGAAACGTATATGGCATGACATCTTCAAAAAGGGTATTCCGAACAGGACAGCGCAGGTGTTTTTTCTAGGTGGATGTGACATTGTCTTCAAGTATATAAACCACTTTCTCTAAAGTCTTCAAATACGGTTTTACAACACAAATCAGGATAGTGGTTATTCTGGTTGGATGTGACAAGTCTTCAACCAAACTGTACATTTGGGGCAGGTGTCTTCTGGTTGGATGTGATTTTGTCTCAAGTAAATCAAACCGTTTTGAATGACATCGTCAAAAGGGGTATTCCAAACAGGGCAGGTGTTAATTGTTCTAGGTGGATGTGACATTGTCTTTAAGTATATTAAACAACAATCTATAAAGTATTCACAGATGGTATTACAATTACACCAACCAGGATAGTTGGTATTCTGGTTGAATGTGGTAAGTCTTGAGCAAACTGTACGACTTCGAAGAGATTTCACACAGGGCAGGTGTCTATTTTGGGTGGATGTGACAAGTCTTGAAATAAACCAACCCGTTCTGAATGACGTCTTCAATTAGGGTACCCGAAGTTGCCTGGCGTAGGCAATGAAGGGCGGAGAGGGAGGGTGGGGTGACTCGGATATTGTCTCCACAGGCATTGTTTAAGAACCACTTCCAGGTAAAAGATTAATTCCATCGAGGTCACTGAAGCGGTAAAATCTGGCCACTCCGCACTGCCTAAAAGTATTGTAGATCGGAAAAAAATCGCGTCCAGGATATTTTCGCGAATTCCTAGAGTAGGTCAAGCACACGAAAATATTCTTCCGCGAAAAATCAGCAATAATTGTTACTGTTGTCATGTCTTCACAGGTATTGCATCCAGCTAGGCCCTATGTAGATCTAAGCTTACCAATAACCATGAAGAGGTGATTGAATGATATCATGATGACTGTGTGGTATCTCGTGACTTTCTTCCACAGATTCACAGACTTGTCAATTCGATTCCTCCAAAAAACCGTGGCCCACCGACAGCGAAGTCTATAATCCGTAATTTTGGAAACACGCGAAGTTTGTCCTTGGATGTGTCGGAATGATCGTGCGGCACATTTGGAATTCGTGCAAAAGCAATTACTCAATTCATGAAGAAGGGATGTTTCGTGAAGAAAGAATTATGAGAAAGCACCTTTAAACAACTTATTCTGTAAATGGATGTCACGTTGTGGTGTCATAGGCCTGATTAACACGCGCAGGCATTTCCTTCCAAACAAATTATTGCAGTAATTTGTCTTGAATTTCTGAAGATCAGGTCTGAATCAAATAAATCTAATAATTCATCAAAGCAGGGAATAGCTGCCAGGTGATAACGTTCGATCCGTGTCCATTAAAAGTCGAGATTATAATTTTTTTCTTCAGAAATTTTGAGTGGTAGAGGAGACGTGTCAAAAACTGCCAGTGGTTTTTATTAAACACTGCCCATATGGGTGAGTCTTCATTGATCTTGCCGACGACGGCAACTTCCCCAAGTTTCCTAAATCTGAACCGCTCCTGGATGCTTCCATTAAATTCGATCTAATACAGGTCCTAGGCCAAACCGACCCAGATGTGGACGCCATCTATAGGCCACCACAGACGACTCCATTTCAGTTTGAGAGGGTAGAGAAATATCACGCACTACCGCATTACGTCATGTCGCCCTACAACGCCCAGGCAACGATGCATGCTCAGTTCGCCTTCTGGGGTCTGCTGCTCCCGGCAAGCGTAGACATGCGCGTCACGGATATATGGCGGGCGTATTTCACTCAACGGTTGGTCTGGGACACTGACCGTCACATCGCTTTTGGTCCGCCATACGTCAATAAAATCCGTAACGTGCATTCGTATACGGTCGATTTTCACAACGAATTGGATATCTACCACAAAACAAGTCGACTGATCAAATACCTGGTCAACTGGATCCCGAAAACAGTTTCGTTGGCGCAGAACATGATCGACCAAAATGGTAAATAATTTGACTTGCTGATATTTCTACAATATGTACCTGCTTTCTTTGGGATCCAAAGAACAATTACTTATAGGCCATGGGACGAGTGTGAAAAATGTGAAGTTCCGTTTGACAAATTAGCGGGCAAATTGAAAACAGTCGTTTTTGGGTAATATGGGGGTGCTGATTTCAAAAATCAATTTTTCTCCCGCGTAAAGTTGCACATTAAGTCAGAAATGAGACCCTTAATAGGGCCTAATGGTCCCAAAGTAGGGGTCAAAAAGTTGATGTCATCGAAACATGTCAACATGGGTATCAAAATGAAGGTCTATGGGGGTACTTTAACATTGCATAGTTTTTGGCCCCCTTAACGAACCGTGGGATCCCCAGGGAGGGTCAAAAAGGGCAAAAGTGGAAACTTTGACCGCCTCCCATGAGCTTCATGGGCACCGCATGTGGATAAAAACTGATTTATTCGACAGTACTCACATAGACCTTTTCATAGATACCCATGACGACACCCTTGGGCAAAAGGTTTTCGAGATCTTAAATTTGGAGCCTAAAAAGGGGTCAAAATTACTATCTCGGCAACCCTTGCCCCGAGAGTGTTGTCATGGGTATCATTTTGAAGGTCTATACGATTAATGTCAAATAAAACAGTTTTTATCCATTTATAGTCCCTATGAAGATCGTGGGACAGGGTCAAAGTTACCACTTTTGCCCTTTTTGACCCTCCCTGGGGGGTCCCACGGTTCGTTAAGGGGCCAAAAACTATGCAATGTTAAAGTACCCCCATAGACCTTCATTTTGATACCCATGTTGACATGTTTCGATGACATCAACTTTTTGACCCCTACTTTGGGACCATTAGGCCCTATTAAGGGTCTCATTTCTGACTTAATGTGCAACTTTACGCGGGAGAAAAATTGATTTTTGAAATCAGCACCCCCATATTACCCAAAAACGACTGTTTTCAATTTGCCCGCTAATTTGTCAAACGGAATCCTTTTTCTAGACACATTTTTGGCACTCGTCCCATGGCCTATTATTCGGAATCCGCATGCGTGTACGGATAGATATGTAAAAATAATTCGTATTTGTTTTGTCGAGTGTTATCCGACAGTCGTAAACATGATGATAAATCAATTCAATCTCTGACATTCAGGGGCCATTGTACGAAATCCAGCCTGGGTAGCGTTATTTGAATTGCGGATTGTGTTCTAGCCGTCACGAAAAGCACCAGATGTAAGATTATTTCCAGTTGTTACCAACAACAACAAAGCAGCATTATTAATGTGCCAGAACATATAGGCTTGTTCGTGGTGTACTTCGTTCTGCACCGTCTGAAGTATGTTGCATGACTTCTCTGGGGGTTTCCTAAAATGCAGGAAAGCTGTCTTGTGGGTCAGTGGCGTTATTCTGATCAGTCTGCTGCTACGCGCTTACGTCAGCAGATTTTTGTTGAACGTCGGGACAAGGCGCTTTGGCAACGACAGAGCTAACCACCATCTTACCAATGGCAACCAGTCACCATTGAAATCGGCTGTGCGCAGTTATACCGGCAAGATAAAGTCAACAGCCAGCTGTGATAAGGTAGGCCCTAAACAGGATTACAGTAGTGTGGCAGTGGGAGAAACCCACGTCTGCAGTAAGTCATGAACTTTCGTTAAATGCCTCCTCGTTATGTCTTGAGCACGTTTCCGTTGTGGACTTGTCACATTTTTCGTGCACTAAGTCCAGCCATGCTGGCCTCAGCACGTACGCTGTCCAACTAATACAGCGGTTAAAGGATTATTGGTATTATTAATGGCAATATTACCCAGCTGTCGGTTGTGCCTAGTCACCTCCGAATCGTATTCTACATATTAAAAGTGGTTTTAATCAACAAATTGCTAAAAAAATAAACAACAAAATCAATGTCAGACTGAATTCTCACGCTATTCTGATGTTGACGCCGATTTGACCTAAGTTAGCACTCCTTGCATCGATCCTTTCCACGTGGACTCATCCACAAGTAAGGCACTACCTGGAGCTCTGTCTCTAAACATTGACCTCCTTGCATCGATCCTTTCCACGTGGACTCATCCACAAGTAAGGCACTACCTGGAGCTCTGTCTCTAAACATTGACCTCCTTGCATCGATCCTTTCCACGTGGACTCATCCACAAGTAAGGCGCTACCTGGAGCTCTGTCTCTAAACATTGACCTCCTTGCATCGATCCTTTCCACGTGGACTCATCCACAAGTAAGGCGCTACCTGGAGCTCTGTCTCTAAACATTGACCTCCTTGCATCGATCCTTTCCACGTGGACTCATCCACAAGTAAGGCACTACCTGGAGCTCTGTCTCTAAACATTGACCTCCTTGCATCGATCCTTTCCACGTGGACTCATCCACAAGTAAGGCGCTACCTGGAGCTCTGTCTCTAAACATTGACCTCCTTGCATCGATCCTTTCCACGTGGACTCATCCACAAGTAAGGCACTACCTGGAGCTCTGTCTCTAAACATTGACCTCCTTGCATCGATCCTTTCCACGTGGACTCATCCACAAGTAAGGCGCTACCTGGAGCTCTGTCTCTAAACATTGACCTCCTTGCATCGATCCTTTCCACGTGGACTCATCCACAAGTAAGGCGCTACCTGGAGCTCTGTCTCTAAACATTGACCTCCTTGCATCGATCCTTTCCACGTGGACTCATCCACAAGTAAGGCACTACCTGGAGCTCTGTCTCTAAACATTGACCTCCTTGCATCGATCCTTTCCACGTGGACTCATCCACAAGTAAGGCGCTACCTGGAGCTCTGTCTCTAAACATTGACCTCCTTGCATCGATCCTTTCCACGTGGACTCATCCACAAGTAAGGCGCTACCTGGAGCTCTGTCTCTAAACATTGACCTCCTTGCATCGATCCTTTCCACGTGGACTCATCCACAAGTAAGGCGCTACCTGGAGCTCTGTCTCTAAACATTGACCTCCTTGCATCGATCCTTTCCACGTGGACTCATCCACAAGTAAGGCGCTACCTGGAGCTCTGTCTCTAAACATTGACCTCCTTGCATCGATCCTTTCCACGTGGACTCATCCACAAGTAAGGCGCTACCTGGAGCTCTGTCTCTAAACATTGACGTCATTCGTATATATCGCGTTTTCCTTGTTACTTTGCGAATCAGGGATAGCCCGTATCAACCTTGGTGGCGGGTGACTACTTGATATTGTAAAAGTGCAAATTCGTCACCCTTTTCTAACGTGGCTTCGAAAAATAGGAAAATTTGAAAAGAAAAGTAATTTGCAAGGCTTCAGCCCCCCCCCCCATACTTTTTATTATTCCTGAGAGTAAGAAAAAAACTTAAAAATCGTCCAAAACTTTCAGAATAGTATACCTGTATACCGGTAGCAGTTTTTTAATTCGATGTGTTTGTTCTTCGCCTGTTTTATTGCTAGACTAAGTTCGACTGTGTTCGACGTTTTTGCCCACTCTTTGATCCTTATTTGTAGCGCGTACGCGGCCTATTGCGGGAAACGTCTTCCGACTGCCCGAGTGCACCCTTGGTAGGCCTTTTACAAAGCAACGTTATTTCTATTGTCTAAGGTGAAGAATATATATCATAGCCTCAATCACGCATCGACCCTCTCAAAGATGGTTGCTGCACGGGGTCCAGAGGAATAGAAATCGGAGAAGCTTGATAATTTAGTCAGATTTTGAATTTTACTTTTTTTGGCAATTCAATGATGAGAACTACATGTACATGTATATACTGCAAACTGGATTGCAGGGCAGCAAATAAGTAGTGGCTTTATATAGTTTAGAAAAATGATGCAAATCTCTGTCAGGTATCCTCTTTCCACACACCCGGATCAATTCACAAGTGCCCTGAATGCGGCGAATTCCTTATGCCGAAGGGTTTCTTTAATCTTGAATATGTGGTATACAATGTATAATGTTCATTGTTTGTTTACTTGTTATTCACTGCACCCGACTTTCCCTTCTCAGAAGAACGACTCTGTTGATAACTAACTGTTTACTTTTTCAGACTCAGCAACAGGGGCGACTGACCTGCGACAAATGGGTGGTAGTCACGACAATTTTTAAGTTAACCGACGCTATCAAGGACTTGCTGAAGATGCCAAAGTGGTGCCTGGTGCTGGTCGGTGACAAGAAGGGCCCAAAAGAGGTTCCGCCAATGCCCAATCTTGTCTTTCTCGACGCGGCCTGGCAGGAGCGGTGTCCGTACCACATCTGCCGACATCTGCCCTGGAATCACTTCTCCCGGAAGAACATCGGCTTCATGTACGCCGTGGCCAACGGGGCCAAGTGGATCTACGACACCGACGACGGTAACTTCCCCATATTTCCTAAATCTGAACCGCTCCTGGATGCTTCCATTAAATTCCATCTAATACAGGTCGCTGGACACGTGTGTAATCCCTACGTTCCATATATCAAACCGAACACCACTTTCTGGCCGAGAGGGTTGCCGCTGGACAAAATCATAGATTCCAACACGAAAAACGTGAAAGTGATCGGTGCCGTCAAGCCGGAGAAGGTGGCAGTGATCAACTTCCTAGCCCAAACCGACCCAGATGTGGACGCCATCTATAGGCTAACACAGAAGACTCCATTTCAGTTTGAGAGGGTAGAGAAATATCACGCACTACCGCATTACGTCATGTCGCCCTACAACGCCCAGGCAACGATGCATGCTCAGTTCGCCTTCTGGGGTCTGCTGCTCCCGGCAAGCGTAGACATGCGCGTCACGGATATATGGCGGGCGTATTTCACTCAACGGTTGGTCTGGGACACTGACGGTCACATCGCTTTTGGTCCGCCATACGTCAATAAAATCCGTAACGTGCATTCGTATACGGTCGATTTTCACAACGAATTGGATATCTACCACAAAACAAGTCGCCTGATCAAATTCCTGGTCAACTGGATCCCGAAAACAGTTTCGTTGGCGCTGAACATGATCGACCTTTACATAGAACTCTACCAGATCGACATCATCGGGCGGGCAGATATCGATTTAGCCATGGCTTGGATACGTGATCTGGAATGTTTCGGCTATACTTTTCCGCCAGTGAGAGTTGCTAAAGACTTCGTGTACTTGATACAAGGTCCAATCATCTCAATACACCCTGGCCTGGTATCTAACTCAAACCGAGATGTTCTTTGGCTGACATACAAGACGGACTCCGGCGACCTTTACCGACCGGATAGCACATGGACCACTGGGAGGAATCTTCAGCTGGAGCATGCCGTTGAACGTGGGAGTCGAATGTCGAAGAAGGGTTATCAGTATTTTATCTTTCTCGACGACGACGTCACGGTATCGTTCAGGTATAAGAATCGACGTTGGAAGGGAAAAGGTGGATGTGACGGTGACGACGTTTGGATCTGCTTCGAAGAGTTCCTGCTCGCTCACGAGCCAGCAGTGAGCTTTCCGTCTTACAGGTTACATCACATCAACGAGACGTTACTCGTTAATCTGAACTACGACTACGATGCGTGCACAGTAGCTTACCACCGCGACACATTGTCTTTCCTTCTGCCATACATTACTGTCTTCGAGTATAAGTCTTGGTGGGCTTCTATTACTCTTAATAATGCCCTGACCAATGTGTTGTATAGTTCAAGCAGGTATCAGTGCAATTTCCTTCTAACTACCAATACGAGGTCCTATCATCATCCAAAATATAAATTTGATTACAACCGAGTTGAAAAATTGCAGTACCTGCTTTCGGCCTTTCAGCCAGATGTCGACGGAAAACCAAATCCATTCTTTAAAAGTATCTCGGCGAACAAGCCAAGAGTGTCAACCGGTCAGCCTAAACTAAAAAAGGATAGAAGCTACGTAGTGGACTATGCGGCCATTAAAAAGTACTTCAAAGTCGAACACAATTTCACGCAGAATAAACTGACCAACTGGCTGAACAAGCCCGCGCTTAAAACTATTCTCTTTGGGGGAAGGGACTTTACAGAATTTGACAATGCATTCAAACCTAATTATACCCTTTTGAAATGATAGTGCCATAAGTGTACAATCTACCAACGACCGGACATTAGGAATAGATTCACTTGATACCCTATCCTCTCGTTCTAATATTAGATGGGCTACCGGGAACGAGGAAGGCAGAGGCGTAAATAGGCCTGAATAGTTCTCCTCAAAATAATCGTACACTTCGATATTTGTGCGGTGTTTTTCTCTCTTTAAATCTTATTCATATAGCTCAGTCAGTTAATAAAGGATGTTTATAGCAGATTTTAATGTTTGAATCGTCTTTTTGAAGAATTTTTTCGAATCGAGCTCAAAAAGAAATAGTTTTTGGCGCCAATGGCGGAATTGCACTGAAGTTCGAGTTGATTCTCTTCAGGCACTACAGGCACAGAACACAAGTATAAAAAGACAAAAGAACAGAAATTGAAATAATAATGCAGTTTATAGTATGATAAGGGTCCCCAGACTCCTTTGATTAAATTCCAAAATGGTAAATAATTTGACTTGCTGATATTTCTACAATATACCTGCTTGCTTTGAGATCCAAAGAACAATTACTTATTTGGAATCCGTATACGTGTACGGATAGAAATGATGTAAAAACAATTCTTCCATGTTTCATAGAGTGTTATCCGTATACATGATGATAAATCAATACAATCTCTGACATTTTTTATATTGTCCATTCAGGGCGGGGGCCATTGTACGAAATCCAGCCTGGGTAGCGTTATTTGAATTGCGGATTGTGTTCTAGCCGTCACGAAAAGCACCAGATGTAAGATTTTGTTCCAGCTGTTACCAACAACAACAAAGCAGCATAAAAATAAAATACAGCATTATTAATGTGCCAGAACCATTCTATAGGCTTGTTCGTGGTGTACTTCGTTCTGCGACCGTCTGAAGTATGTTGCATGACTTCTCTGGGGGTTTCCTAAAATGCAGGAAAGCTGTCTTGTGGGTCAGTGGCGTTATTCTGATCAGTCTGCTGCTACGCGCTTACGTCAGCCGATTTTTGCCGAACGTCGTGACAAGGCGCTTTGGCAACGACAGAGCTAACCATCATCTTACCAATGGCAACCAGTCACCATTGAAATCGGCTGTGCGCAGTTATACCGGCAAGATGAAGTCAACAGCTAGCTGTGATAAGGTAGGCCCTAAACAGGATTACAGTAGTGTGGCAGTGGGAGAAACCCACGTCTGCAGTAAGTCATGAACTTTCGTTAAATGCCTCCTCGTCATGTATTGAGCACGTTTACGTTGTGGACTTGTCGCATTTTTCGTTTACTAAGTCCAGCCATGCTGGCCTCAGCACGTACGCTGTCCAACTAATACAGCGGTTAAAGGATTATTGGTATTATTAATGGCAATATTACCCAGCTGTCGGTTGTGCCTAGTCACCTCCGAATCGTATTTTACATATTAAAAGTGGTTTTAATCAACAAATTGCTAAAAAAACTAACAACAAAATCAAGGTCATACTGAATTCTCACGCTATTCTGATGTTGACGCCGATTTGACCTAAGTTAGCACTCCTTGCATCGATCCTTTCCACGTGGACTCATCCACAAGTAAGGCGCTACCTGGAGCTCTGTCTCTAAACATTGACGTCATTCGTATATATCGCGTTTTCCTTGTTACTTTGCGAATCGGGGATAGCCCGTATCAACCTTGGTGGCGGGTGACTACTTTATATTGTAAAAGTGCAAATTCGTCACCCTTTTCTAACGTGGCTTCGAAAAATAGGAAAATGTGAAAAGAAAAGTAATTTGCAAGGCTTCAGCCCCCCCCCCCCCCCATACTTTTTACTATACCTGAGAGTAAGAAAAAAACTTAAAAATCGTCCAAAACTTTCAGAATAGTATACCTGTATACCGGTAGTAGTTTTTTAATTCGGTGTGTTTGTTCTTCGCCTGTTTTATTGCTAGACTAAGTTCGACTGTGTTCGACGTTTTTGCCCACTCTTTGATCCTTATTTGTAGCGCGTACGCGGCCTATTGCGGGAAACGTCTTCCGATTGCCCGATTGCACCCTTGGTATAATATATATCATAGCCTCAATCACGCATCGACCCTCTCAAAGATGGTTGCTGCACGGGGTCCAGAGGAATAGAAATCGGAGAAGCGTGATAATTTAGTCAGATTTTGAATTTTACTTTTTTTGGCAATTCAATGATGAGAACTACATGATTGTATATACTGCATACTGGATTGCAGGGCAGCAAATAAGTAGTGGCTTTATATAGTTTAGAAAAATGATGCAAATCTCTGTCAGGTATCCTCTTTCCACACACCCGGATCAATTCACAAGTGCCCCGAGTGCGGCGAATTCCTTATGCCGAAGGGTTTCTTTAATCTTGAATATGTGGTATATAATGTTCATTGTTTGTTTACCCGACTTTCCCTTCTCAGAAGAACGACTCTGTTGATAACTAACTGTTTACTTTTTCAGACTCAGCAACAGGGGCGACTGACCTGCGACAAATGGGTGGTAGTCACGACGATTTTTAAGTTAACCGACGCTGTCAAGGACATGCTGAAGATGCCAAAGTGGTGCCTGGTGCTGGTCGGTGACAAGAAGGGCCCAAAAGAGGTTCCGCCAATGCCCAATCTTGTCTTTCTCGACGCGGCCTGGCAGGAGCGGTGTCCGTACCACATCTGCCGACATCTGCCCTGGAATCACTTCTCCCGGAAGAACATCGGCTTCATGTACGCCGTGGCTAACGGGGCCAAGTGGATCTACGACACCGACGACGGTAACTTCCCCAAATTTCCTAAATCTGAACCGCTCTTGGATGCTTCCATTAAATTCAATCTAATACAGGTCGCTGGACACGTGTGTAATCCCTACGTTCCATATATCAAACCGAACACCACTTTCTGGCCGAGAGGGTTGCCGCTGGACAAAATCATAGATTCCAACACGAAAAACGTGAAAGTGATCGGTGCCGTCAAGCCGGAGAAGGTGGCAGTGATCAACTTCCTAGCCCAAACCAACCCAGATGTGGACGCCATCTATAGGCTAACACACAAGACTCCATTTCAGTTTGAGAGGGTAGAGAAATATCACGCACTACCGCATTACGTCATGTCGCCCTACAACGCCCAGGCAACGATGCATGCTCAGTTCGCCTTCTGGGGTCTGCTGCTCCCGGCAAGCGTAGACATGCGCGTCACGGATATATGGCGGGCGTATTTCACTCAACGGTTGGTCTGGGACACTGACGGTCACATCGCTTTTGGTCCGCCATACGTCAATAAAATCCGTAACGTGCATTCGTATACGGTCGATTTTCACAACGAATTGGATATCTACCACAAAACAAGTCGACTGATCAAATTCCTGGTCAACTGGATCCCGAAAACAGTTTCGTTGGCGCAGAACATGATCGACCTTTACATAGAACTCTACCAGATCGACATCATCGGGCGGGCAGATATCGATTTAGCCATGGCTTGGATACGTGATCTGGAATGTTTCGGCTATACTTTTCCGCCAGTGAGAGTTGCTAAAGACTTCGTGTACTTGATACAAGGTCCAATCATCTCAATACACCCTGGCCTGGTATCTAACTCAAACCGAGATGTTCTTTGGCTGACATACAAGACGGACTCCGGCGACCTTTACCGACCGGATAGCACATGGACCACTGGGAGGAATCTTCAGCTGGAGCATGCCGTTGAACGTGGGAGTCGGATGTCGAAGAAGGGTTATCAGTATTTTATCTTTCTCGACGACGACGTCACGGTATCGTTCAGGTATAAGAATCGACGTTGGAAGGGAAAAGGTGGATGTGACGGTGACGACGTTTGGATCTGCTTCGAAGAGTTCCTGCTCGCTCACGAGCCAGCAGTGAGCTATCCGTCTTACAGGTATCATCACATCAACGAGATGTTACTCGTTAATTTGAACTACTACTTCGATTCGTGCGCAATAGCTTACCACCGCGACACATTGTCTTTCCTTCTGCCATACATTACTGTCTTCGAGTATAAGTCTTGGTGGGCTTCTATTACTCTTAATAATGCCCTGACCAATGTGTTGTATAGTAGAAGCAGGTATCAGTGCAATTTCCTTCTAACTACCAATACGAGGTCCTATCATCATCCAAAATATAAAATCGATAACAACCGAGTTGAAAAATTGCAGTACCTGCTTTCGGCCTTTCAGCCAGATGTCGACGGAAAACCAAATCCATTCTTTAAAAGTATCTCGGCGAACCAGCCACCATTCTTACCCGGTCAGCCTAAACTAAAAAAGGATAGAAGCTACGTAGTGGACTATGCGGCCATTAAAAAGTACTTCAAAATCGAACACAATTTCACGCAGAATAAACTGACCAACTGGCTGAACAAGCCCGCGCTTAAAACTATTCTCTTTGGAGGGAGGGACTTTACAGAATTTGACAATGCATTCGAACCTAATTATACCCTTTTGAAATGATAGTGCCATAAGTGTACAATCTACCAACGACCGGACATTAGGAATAGATTCACTTGATACCCTATCCTCTCGTTCTAATATTAGATGGGCTACCGGGAACGAGGAAGGCAGAGGCGTAAATAGGCCTGAATAGTTCTCCTCAAAATAATCGTACACTTCGATATTTGTGCGGTGTTTTTCTCTCTTTAAATCTTATTCATATAGGTCAGTCAGTTAATAAAGGATGTTTATAGCAGATTTTAATGTTTGAATAGTCTTTTTGAAGAATTTTTTCGAATCGAGCTCAAAAAGAAATAGTTTTTGGCGCCAATGGCGGAATTGCACTGAAGTTCGAGTTGATTCTCTTCAAGACACTTTGAAAAGAACACAAGTATAAAAAGACAAAAGAACATTGAAATAATAATGCAGTTTATAGTATGATAAGGGGCCCCAGACTCCTTTGATTAAATTCCAAAATGGTAAATAATTTGACTGAGGTATATTGCTGTTCTTTCTACAGTATAACTGGTTGCTTTGAGATCCAAAGGAAAATTACCACTTACAATAGGAAGAGACGGAGCCTCTCATCAATGCACATATTAAAGTACTGTAAGGCTAACAAATGTAATCGGTAATATGCTTTATTAATGTGAATGAGTATTTCCAGTCTATGAAAGCCACCGTATTTTGTGATAACATTTTAGGCTTGCCTTCATCTTTTTCAAGTTATTATAGGTTATTAAATATTTGATTGGGAGCTGCCCATCAACAAGGGCATTATTAGCTCTATAAACAATATAATTGTCGAGTTTAATGTAAGTAGGAGGAAACTGGAGACCCCGGAGGAAACCTTCGCTGTCCAAGAGAGTCGCCTGCTCTATCACGGTAATGTATCGGCATCGACCTGAATCGAACCCAGATATCAGAGGGAACAGGTGCTGTTGTTTCAACTCCGACAGCCAGTTAGATTACAATCGCCCAATATCGTTTACAGAGTTCATTATGTCCTATTTGACACGCAAGTCTCAACTCAATATTTTAAGAATGTGTTTTTTTATCGCAGTAATTCAACGCAGTGATTCTCAACCGGCGTGATGAATTAGAGGCTGGTCGCTATCCAATCGATCTTTGGCGGCTTCCTTCCGCGGAGAGCTGTTAAATGATCTGATGTACTTCCCGTACTAAGAGGGCTGGATTTCGCTATCAATAGAGTTACTTAGTAAGATAAGCTGGTGGTGATGCATTGGCTTTGAACTTGAAGTACTTGAAGATCGTGGTGCCGGTCAACTCCTGCGCGAATTCATTTTAAAAAAGTGACACTAGGCTTTCATTCGTAATGGCCAGAGGAATTAGGGAACTCTACAAAAACTGTCGGGGGTAGAACATATATGTAAAAAAACAAACATCTTCTCTAATTTCAAAATGGACACAAATTTTTCATTCAAGTCATATGAAAACATGTCACGCGAGCCAAGGGAAGGCCAGCAAATACCATCTTGCAGGGCACAGTAGAGGGTAACCGTCGACGCGGCCGTACACAGTGTGGGGATTCGGACAGTGTCAGCAAATCACTGTCCGCTATGGTTACCAAAGCGGCTAGCAGGCGACAGCAAATAAATTGAAAGCATTGGCAGATTCAACCGCGAATATTTCCTGTTCTGCGGTACTCGACGTGGATTTGCTGGTTGGTATTTCTAGACGCAAGGGCCCAACGCGCCGCGTAGCGGCAAAAAAGCGAAGCTGGCGAAACATTTATAACGGGTCACCGTCACTTATTATTGGACTTATAGCGCATTTACGGGGTTGCAACTATTTTGCTTTATAGTGTCACCAGGAAAGAAAAGCATGCGACCTAACGCCGATCTATTTGTATAAAGTGATAATTGGAAGGTATATAGTAGGAAATATCAATAAAAAAATCATTCCATGTCGTCTTTTGAGGGCATTTTTGATTGTAAAAAATATATGTGTACGTCACCGTAGTCTCTGCAATGATAATTTTATCAGAGCAGTCTCGCGCAAGTAGAAGTTCTTTACCTATTAGTTCTTCACTTATTAGTCTCAACGTCTGGCGCAAAGCCAGACGTTTTCCATTACGATTTCACTACGATGTTTGACAAGAAGGAGCAGTGCGCGAGATATGCTAATGAGCAGACTTCCCTCGCTTGAGTTTCTGAAGAATGTTCCATATCGCGCTAAGCTCATCACTGCTGATTATGACAGGCGTGCAACGGTAGGTATCTGCTCCCCAACTTCCACCCTAATACGGTACAATAAGTTACCATGATGGGAATGGGACAATGCCCTCACTGTTTATGGAGTCATAGGGATAAGAAGACATTATTCATTAGTGTTGATACAAGTGATTTTGCCCAAAAAGCATGCGCATTCAAAAAACAAAATATGCAAGGTATCACGTACATGACCATGACGACGTGCAGAAAGTGCACTGGCCAGTGCATACCCTATGGCTATGTACTAGTAAACATGGTAAACATGAACAACATCATTATTCATCGGCAGTTCATTTTACTCCGAGCTTTTCCTGAAACATATAGCCATGATGATTAGGCCTACCATGTACCATGACCAATAACAGCACCAGATCATGTAGATGTCAACAAGTTCACATGAACCGTATAATCCCGCATGGCGCATGTGGGGCATGCGTCTAAACCAAAGCCCCAAAATCACTTGTTTTGGTCTATTTCACTTGTGTTTCCCCCGTCTCCCAGTCCATAAATACATTTACAGTTTACAATCCCCGATCATGGCCCAACAAAAGGTCATCGGTTGACTAAAGGAACACAACTGTTCAATGGATTTATAGTTGAATGCGATCAAACTACGTCTTTTCAATCGTGGATTGTAAATTTAACCCCATGGGCCTAGGGAAGGCCCTATAACAATACTTTCGACACAGTTATTATCTCCGCTGCCTCCACCATGTTACACACAGTGCTCACTGCTGATTCTAAAATGCGCCACCTAGTCAAAACAGGACATATGTTCTTCTAGGAATACTAGATCTCTTTCCAATATTTCGTCATTCCACTATCGTCATCACCTCATCATACTTTCATTGACATTACAGGCACACATCCACAGAGCACTCTTCAAATCATCTACACAGTGGTTATCCAACTAGGATTATAAAGGTAATTTCTTAGCCCCGCACAGTGGGTTTCAGTCTTGATAAAGGGGCACTATTGCTAGCAGCTAGGTAGGCAAGATAAAGTTAGCCGAAGTAGCCGATAGGGGTCTCTCACCCCTCAAAGTCCGTCACAACTATTCAAGTTTGTACAAGGAATACATGCAGCGCTGACTCTAACAAGACCCAATGGGAATGTCGCACAGTCATCTGTCAAAAGCAAGACCTATGTTGTAGTATGATCTCTTGCCAATATTTAATAATTGCACTATCGTCATCACCTCGTCATACTTCATTGACATTACAGGCACACATTGACATAGACCATTGTTGCAATCAACGACACAGTCGCTATCCAAGTAGCATTATAGAGGTAATTATCATTATCATACGTCATTAGCATGTGAACCAATCGTGTCGCGTCCTTTGCGATCACGGCAAAGCCTCATGGAATAATGTCTTTCACCGTTGAATAATTTTTCATATTCCATGCCTACAACTTCAATTTCTTCATATTCCATGGCTAGAAGTTCAATACTAATATAATATCCAAGATAAAGTTACAAGAAGTAGTCAATAGGGGTCTCTCACCTCTCACTGTATGTCCACACTATTCACAATTGTACGAGGAATACATTCAATGCTGAATCTAACAACACCCAGTGCCCTTACTCTGTATATTAGTCACTGGAAGATGGCCCATTTCACTCCTTGCTTCTACTTCACCTATAGTCTCATTGCAAACGCCTCAGTTCTATGATATCACATTCACTTTCAGCTGTCATGCAACGCAACAACTGTGCTATCTGCCATCGCACATCAACGAAGAAGTGCAGCCGCCCACATTCCACCTCACGTCTGTCCGACCAGCTGCAATCCTCGAGGACGCCCCACTGTACCACGATTTCACTACGATGTTTGACAAGAAGGAGCAGTGCGCGAGATAGGCTAATGAGCAGACTTCCCTCGCTTGAGTTTCGGAAGAATGTTCCATATCGCGCTAAGCTGACCACTGCTGACCATGACAGGCGTGCATTGGACTGGTACAGGTTGGAACTGAACATTGAATATGCTGGTGGTGACGCTTTCTGATGAGAAGTTGGTCGTGACTGATGCAGTATCCTTGGACTTGTCCACAGCATCGTTCAATCATTGCTCTCTGAGCTGCCTTGATTCTGTACTTACCCAAATACTAAGACCAAATGCCTGTTGACTGTGCTTTAAGAGAGACTGGCGCCATGCCTAGAGATATGACTGACCCCTATTGGCAAATTTGTATGACTTTATCTTGCCTACCTAGCTGCTGCCTATAGTCTCCCTTTAACTGCGGAACACTTCAAAGTCGATAAAATGCCATGTTCCACCTTTTAATGTGTTCAGACCGCCATTTTCAAAATAATCAAGTCAGGACACTGCCTTCTAGTCTCATAATAAATTTTGCTTTCCTCAATAATAACATTTCTTCTTCTTCAATGCTTTCATCATTCCAAACTTCTCCTCCTCTGACTTTTACAGGGGTACAGTCATGGCAATCAAAACCCAAATACTGAGACCAAATGCCTGTTGACTGTGCTTTAAGAGAGACTGGCGCCATGCCTAGTCTCTCTTAAAGCACAGTCAACAGACACCAACCCCCTCAGACTCAGAAAACACAAACGCCCAACCCTTCCTGCTACCTTAATACTTCTGGATGATAGCTATACACCTGTCAATTGGTTTATATAGATGAAGCTGTCCTGAATAAGTAGATTTGTAGCTCTATGCCAAATTAATGACACTATTTGCCCTGATTTCTACCATACATAATTGCCTGAGTTGTGGAGATTATTGCACGGGCTGTGTTGTGTGGCATGTACACCAGAATAGGAAGATGTGATAACAAGCGCTTATTCTATAAAGTGACTTAAAATGAAAAAATATACGGCAGACTGTCCGCTATGGTTACCTCTGTGCACCTGGTGTGACTGTCCGCTATGGTTACACCATAAACATAGCGGACAGTCATGACTGTGTCCACATGTAACCATAGCGGACAGTCTGCCCCCTAAAATTTCATATTAAGTCACCTTACGAAACACTTTGAGCCAAGTGCTTGTTATCACATCTTCCTAATGTAGTGTACATGCTACACAACACAGCACGTGCAATGATAATCACATCTTAGGCAGATATGGTAGATATAAGCGCAGTGCCCCTAAAAGTGTTTTTCAGATAGATATGGCCAAAGTTACTTGGCAGACCTCTCGTCACTAGAGTAGCAGTGTCACTAAACCTTGAGCAACCTTGGCCAATGTCATAGTTGACCGCCTTTAGTCGACACCGTGAAAGAACTGTACTCTGTTTCTTGGTCAGTGAGGATAATCTAGTATAATTGTGCAACCCCACTGTCTTTCGGTTAAGTTGACCTGATTTACCAATGTGGATACCACGGCCGTTACTTGATTACATCTGAATAATGGCATTGGCTGTTTGGCTACAGTTCGCGTAGCTGGGAGTACAGCTACTGATATCGTGTTGTATCTTGTGGAGAATGTTCAGCGATCTATTCAGAGCGACTGAATTACCATTGAATTATATCATTTGCTTATCTTCACTTCTTGGATGCGGTAATGGCTCCGTTATTGCCTTACTAGTACTGTTACTGGCGATATTTTGCTTCGGTGAGGCGCCAGGAAAATCTTAGCTCGGTACACCCTGCTTTTGCATGAGCTTTGCTTTTATTTGCCCTTGGTAGCTTAAGCCGACTGACCCCCATGAAACGCGTTTTATTTGGGTCTCAGACATCTAGTTACTTTCCAATTCTTTCCAATCGTTGGGGCTCGACTAAAGATCCATTTCCATGGTTAATCATGTTCAGTCATTCAATCATTCACATGAACTTTTTAACCCGAAAACCCTTTCAACTGCTTGTTGCTGAAAGGATCAATTTGTTTATCAGTAGTCTCCTGGATGGCAGACTAAGGGAACCAGGTCTGGCCACCTAGGAATCAAAAGATGGACTAATAGATTACACCTCGCAATTGATATTCTCATGATTAAAGTCAGTATATCCGTCAACTACATTTTGTGGAAACTTTTTATTTTGTGATGTAACCGCCAATTCATCATGATTTAGTGCTATTTCTCCTTTGCCCCTGAATGTTGTCACGAATGGCAGCTGTATGGATTTGGCCTGAGGCATAAAATGGCTAATTACAATATTGAAACCTTTCCGTGAATAGTGTCGCCGGTTATATTGTCGGATTACATCGAGGTTAGGAGGGACTGGCGAAATTAACCAGAAGGTGTTTGTACCCGTGTTCCAACATTATATATTGATCGTGGCAGGAGTGGGGGATACATCTTGTGGTCTCGGGGGGGGTTCCAAGCCAATGACAATTAAGTGAAGTCTGATACCCCAACCTCGTGTGGTTTTGTGTTTATTCGTCCTGGTTCTCTTGGGAAGGACCTTATTGACAAGGTATTATGTCGCACACAGCATGCCAGGACTATTCTCTATTTCCCGGTAAACAATCAAGTGTGGGGAACAGAAAAATGGAACTCCCCATCAGAGATCGCCGTCAATTCGGCGCGTCAATGAAACCTAGGTCCCTGAACAGGGCGATACGGGGTGTCCCTGACTGCTGAATCAATATAACAACAGTAACAACTAATCGGCGCCATCATGTTGTCATCGTATTCGCCCCGAGAAGACATGTAGGTGTCTCAAAGCGATTGCTGTAGTTCCGTGATAGTGATAGTAATTGTTCACGTTCCTCGGTTTCTATTTCTCTGACAGTTCTCACCCCAGTAATTGAAGGATTGTACCCTATAAGTGTTTCCAACGGGTCGGGTAATGAACTTTGTAGCGCTGTGCTACCATGGAATGCAGCTGGAGACGTTGGTCAGCCCGGCAGCTTGTCACTTCTGACATGTCTGAGGATCAGGGAGAAGGAGGAGGGATTCCACAGTCCCACACAGGCCTGGTTCTCGACCGCCTGCCTGAGAGATTCTTTCCCCCAGGTCCAGGCTCAATAACACGAGGAAACCACCAACACGAGCTAACTGACCCCGATTTCATAATGAATCTAAAGCGCTTTTGGGACACAATATCATTAGTCCACTCTCAACAGAATTCAATCTGGGGTTTCAAATAGCTATAAAGCTATATTAATTACTTTGATTTGCCCGTTGTCAGTTCATGCTTATCGATCTTCACTAAAGCTGTAGGGGGGGGGGGGCAGTCGATGTTATCAGGATCTTTGATAACGCAGTATAGAACAATTAGGATTTAGGCCTTTGGGCGATGTTTTGTTTGAAGACAATAGACCGTGTATTTGGCAAGGCCTAGATTATTTTAACTGCAAGGTAACATGGGGTGAAATAACGAAATGTAGAGTAACAGCTACATCCAACAATTTGTTTTATACAATTTGGTTGCATCAGCAGTATTTTGTAAGTACAAACCATGAATATCTAATGCTGTACTGTGCAAGTATTCAAAGTGCCACGATGCTAATTGAGTCATTTTCCAGTAGGGCCTACGGTGTAGTGATTAACTGTGTATCTAAAAATGCAAATGGAACTCCGCCTCAGGACCGTGTCCTACCACCGCTCTCCTTCTTCGACATCAATACAAGAGCACAAATGCTGATATTTTGGTTTCGTCGAATAACATCTGCTGGTCATTATTAACCGTATTACCCATAGTGAGATGATGACACGCCCATGCTACTCAGGATGTATCTGTTCCTATTCCTGGTAGCGGGAAGTCTCACGCCGATAAGAGCACTGGGCGGAACAGACTACACCCGTGTGATGATCGTTTGCTTGAATGCAATACCATGAGCCATCACAGATACTGCTCGAGTGAAAACGTGGTTTGCGATACTCATCATACACCCATCCAGTGGCCCATCAATGAATGGGCTAACTCATTAGTGGAATGTATTGCCTGGGTAAGCCAGTGTTAGCGGGAGAATCGAACAATACAGTAATTGGTAATACGCTACTGGAAACTCGAGCAGCTCTAGTTGGTCCAAAAAGTGCTGACTCGATTATTCATAACAAATGACTATCCAAAAGAACCACTCTAACACTTCAGACAAGTGTTTGCCAATTGACGAATCGGTTCTGCAATACTAGTAATTGTTATCTGAACGTTACTTTCACAAATGACGAACGAAGACAGCTCCACGATCGATGTGATGTCAGTGAAACTACCAACCACCGAAAATTTAGACAAGTTTTTGCCAATCACTAATGATTCAGTTTACCATTGTAACATACTGTGCCTAACGCCACCAGTCGTCACTATTGGAGGGGGAATTACAAACCACGGCCTCCCAGAGGTCATGATCAGATGTTCGACTGACTGTCTGCAGAGATCTTTCCCCCAATATAAGTTAGTATATATAAGATCGTCGGCAACACAAAGATGATAACGCAAGATATGGACTTATCCCTATGCTTTTATTCGGTAAATTACAATAGTTCAGAAGGTCATCTAAGTGATTGTAGATCTTCTAAAATAATAACAGGTCTTCTAAATGATAGTAGGGTTGCCCGTTGCTGGCTCGCTGCCTCTCTCTCTCTCTCCGATGGATGCCCCACGGTCTGGTTTATATCAGAGTCTTTAAAATAAAGAGTCAGGCAACTAGGGAACATATGGTTTCAACATCAAAGCCACGGACCATTCCGAAAGACACGCGTTGGGACAAACACCCCAAAACAAACGCATGCTTCAAAGTCACTGATCTCTATAAAACTATTTATATATAATGTCAAAGATAACATTTATATGAAAAGCGATATGTTTATATACACATAGGCCCTATAAGGGGGGGGGGACTTGTGGCAGGATGCCCGGACTCCACCCACAATTCACCAGGTTACCAATAGTTACCCTGGCGAGCTATAAGGGAACCAGTACAGCCATACATGTTCTCTGAACGATAGGATGCCATTGACACTACCACACCGCCTGGCTCCCGAGTCGTAGCCGGCACGACCAAGAAACCTGTCGCTTACTCCACGTTGACACCACGCGCACGGAGTGAGTTCTACGGATGTCAGGGTTATTGGCTGACACTTCGGGGGAAATTCTCAAAACCTGAAAAGCGCAGGAAGTTTATCACTATCGTCGTTTTCGATCATTTCAGATCTTTAGTGACATTTGATCACTTGGCGTTGTCAGCAGGGGACAAGAAAGCAACCTTGAGCGTGAAATTAAAATCTTATCGTAAGGATCAACTCTATTTCATTGCTACCCAAAACCGGTTTATTGATGTTCACACCATCATAACTTCGGCGCCGAGTGATTTCAGAGGTTTATAAAAAATCCGCCTGGTTTCCTAAAGTCGAATTAGTTTGCTGTTGGTGTTAAAGTGTTTGAAAAGTTTTGCAGAGAGAAATGACATTTTGGAAGTGCTGGCAAAAGGTCGCCGTCAAAGTTTATTGAAATTGCCCATTTTGACGATTGGTGCACTTAAGGGATTACCGCTCGATCTTACTTTCTAAAAAATTGGGATACTTAAAGGATTACTGATAGTGATTACGTGATAGGATTCAGATATACACAACACGACGACAATTCTCGATAAGAGATATCTGGAGTTGGTTGATGTTCTTTGCACGAAGAGTCTACAATGGAAATAAGATGTAACAATAGTCACGATGGTTTTCTTTCGAACAACAGCACGAATGGGTCCATCGAGGGGACCAGTAGGTCCAATCCTGAAGTCCCCATGTACCTCCTTATCATGACCACTGGGTTTTATGTCTTCACATTCGTGGCAGGAGTGTTAGGAAACGCGCTCGTCATTGTTGTAGTGTCGCGGGACAAGGAATTAAAAAATCCGACGAACTATTTCTTGACGAATTTGAGCATTGCTGATTTGTTGGTAATACTTGTGTGTATGCCACCGGCGCTGATGGAGATTTACACAAAGGAAGCTTGGTATCTCGGAGAGGCTGCATGTAAGTCAAGTTTGAAACTTTTTTGGTACAAATTAAAAGCGTCAAAAAGAATCTTAATAGCCCTAGCACTGACATTTGAAACAGCTTATATAACACATTTGAGACAGATAAAAAACAGAGCAGAGAGTACTTCTATGGGAGGGGACACTTAAACATTATACTATTCCTGGAAAGTTGAACCATAGAAATGACAATTTGATTCATTTGAAAGGTTGAGCGAAGAATCTTGCAAATCCTATGCAGAAGAGAGAAAAAGCGTCAAATGGCTATTTGCCGATGATGACCGCGAGTTTGTTTTGCTCTGAGGCCTGGAGATCAATCAAGTATACCATTATCTACATGAGTTGACGAGATTTATCGAACACTCTTTCCAGTTTTAAAACTACCAATTTCAGTTTTTTCGAAGCAGTTGGTGAAGACAAATTAACATCAACTCTAGTCGCCTTAGACTGATTTGTGCAGTACACCTAGTACTTTCATTAGTAAATGTCAGTCTTCTTGGGCCGCTAGGCGAAAACTACTGGGGTGATTTCTTCAGAGTTCGACTTTTCTTCATTCAAATTTACACTAATACGAGGTGTAATTTCTCTCTCCAGAGAAACCCTGCCTCTAAACACACGCCCGCTCTAACAGGTTTTTTGCACCCCAATGTTAATTCCGGCAGTCTAATCTTGAGACCAGCAGAAACGCTACATGTTTAGGATATTACCAGTAACACCACGTCTTTGAAAGTGATGGTTTAGAAATTCTTGTGGGCATTGAGTCATTTGTCACTGGGCCATTATTCGCGTCACACTCTCGCCGTGCTCCGAGAGGATTTGAATGCCAACACCTATTACGTGTCCCTTTAATAACGCGAATCTCCGAGAAACTAAACAACGTGTTTTGATTCCAAATTGTGTTATAATAATGAGGCGGGCGTCCGAGAGGGCTATCACCGTAAACAACCAGTCTCAAAGAGAGCCAACTAAATAATTGAGTCCCGAACCATTCCGAGAAAAAGTGGATTGTTTCTCTGAAAAATAGCTGCCTTGAACCTGAAAACCATTAAACGAGTCTCAAAGGAAAATGCAAATTCTGATTGTAATAATGTCATCAGGATAAACATGTATCATATACTTCAGTTCTTGTTCTGAGCTGATCCCTGGGTGGCCCTGGGTGGCCCTGGGTGGCCCTGGGATCACCAGTCTCGGTGGGTCCTGAATTTCGTTCTTTCTTCCTTGGTCTGTTAAATTTTTTTATCTTCTTGTATTAATTTATTCATTCATTTACCACGTACATTTGTATCGTTAGTCTTCACAAGAATAAAGTAAATCCAAAACCGCTATCTAATCTATTCTCGCGTGAAAGCGCCCACTTTGTACGGTGTTAAAGTGTTAAAGTGTTAAAGTGTTAAAGTGTTCTTCGCTGTTCGTTCTTCGAAGATAATACGTTATCAACTTAATTTTATAAAAACTTCGCTTGAGAGCAGTAGGTGCGTGATTTGAAATTTATTGGCGAAGCAAATGCTTAGTTAATGCGTTACGTGGGATGCATTTAAGGTTAAATAACCTCATTAGAGAAGTAGAAAGTACATGTACATGTACATTCCGTTCCGTCTCGGGGTTTGAGAAAATTTAGAGCCTGTTCACGTACGCAAGTGCAAGGCCGCCTCACAGGGCCTCTCGCCACAGAGGAAAGGAGATGAGAGAGTCACTAAGGAACGAAAGTATATTTACACTACGCATTACTCAGGCACTATAGTAGAAGTTAAATGCCATCAGGTACAGCGGGAAAAGTTGTTCCAATCTTACACTCATCCATCCTTAGTATCTCCTCGGACCCTTCCCTGAATCGCCGTGGGTAATCAGCGTGAGGGAAATGTTTGGCTTATATGGAACTGTATAGTGCATCTGATGTACATTTCAATGAATACAACATGTAGTTCTTCGTTGCGTCAGCATCCAGTAGTATTATCTCGTATACATCGTGCATGCGCATTGACACCCCATAAAAAACCGTGTTAGATTCATAGTTCGGTTCGAACTAAAGAATATTGTGCAGGAACGAGCACCTGGGATTTAACCTTGCAATGTTTCAGGTAAGCCCCCTTTTGCTTCGCGGAAGTTTATACCAACAATGACTTGACGAATAATGTAATGCTTTGGCCTGCAACATTATACACTCCAGACGCGTGTGACAGGCGACAATTGCTGCAAAGAATGCTGCTAACTCAGGATATATGATATCAGAAGTCGACTACAAAATGAACAATATTGAAAAACAATCCATAAAGAATCAAAATGAGAGAAACCTGAACACCTGCCTAAAAAGGTTTATCCTCGCGTTACAGCGTGTTTATTTTCGTCTTCCTTAGAGTGCACCGATGAAGACATGAATAATGGTTGAGATAATCCTCTGCCGGATATTGATAAAGTAAGCGATCTACAACTGGCACCTTCTCAGCCGATTTCCGGGTTCGCGAAGTAATGATCGACTTTCAAGCAGTGGCAATTGTATCTGAATGTAACAAGTCGGGGATAGTCGATGAACTGACCATTAGCTTTTTTGATTGTCGAAATTTGACGTGATTTTATTGTCTAGAATACTAGATTCTTTCATGCATATCAGAATCAAAGAATACTAGCACCCAGCGTGTCCAAATGATTCAGTTGTTAGAGCATTGGAATTTGGAACGGGTAGTTACAAGTTCGAATACCGGTGTGACAGCGGATATAGTCCCCCTGGAGTCATAGTCCGGTAGCATTGTATTTGATCAATTAAGCAGCATGACCTATTGTACCGCTAACCCTAACCAAAACATTTAGCAATGCGGGCTATTGTTACACGGACTATCAGCCCTAGGACTACTATCCCTTGTACACCGGTGAATCCGATTTTTTCTTCATTTTTTCGTTTTTTGGACTTTGGATTTTTTTATTTATTTTTATTTGTTCACTCATGTACAGTAATATCATTATATTTTTAAAGTCAATTATTGTCTGGGAGAAAATTCCTCTGACCAGGAACTTTACAAACTTAAGTACATACTAACTCGATGTAGGGAAGGTGGGCCACTCAGGAAGATGATTTAATCGGCGGCCTGAATTTGTTGAGGCTTCTGTATTTTTCGTCTTCCCGCCAACTGGATATCAATTCGTTTCGTAGCTAATTAACACGAAATCCCTTTTTTACAAGCACATCAATCCTGACACTCTTGACATAACAACTATCGGGACCATTAATTAAATAGATTAGCTTTATAAATTATTCATGATATGATGTAGACACTTGACTTCAATATCTGACATAATTTGCATCGTAAATTTGACTGGCAATGAAGTCTTGTCAGACAAGCCGGAGGAATTGCCTGCCAAGACAACACGGTTTAATCTCCATAACTCGGTGGGAAAGCACGTTTACAAGTAATCCGCTCGTTTAGCTTAAATTACACCCGATTTTGAATTTTGACAAAAAATCATCATCATATAATATGAGATCCGATCTGACACATGACTACTCAGTAGGTTTTTTAGTTGCTTTTCTTTCTGTTATTCTCTTCAATTTGAAAAAGATGATTTTTAAGTAATCTCGAAGAAAAAAATATCAACCTCTTGAAGGCTAAATTATACCAATTTTGAATTCTGACAAAAACTTACCTCTATCATAAATCATCTTAACTGACATAAAAGTGACTACTTTTAAGCTATTTCTTAGTTACTTTTCTTCATGTTCAATCGGTTTGTATACTATCAAGATTCGATCGATTCAAAAAAGTAGATTTTTCAAAGTAATTTTTGACAAGAAATTCGCCTCTTGTAGGCAAATGCATCTTAATTGGACAAACATTACCATCATCGTAAGTTAAAATTGTATCACATGTGAAATGTAAATGACTACTTGGGAGGTATTCTTGTGGCTTTGCTAGATTCGCCACTTGATCTCCTGAGATGCGACTGTTGCTTTATAAACGTTTCATAACCTCCTCAATCACAATACGTGGCCCTGTGAGATCATAAACGACACCACAACCACTCTAAGTTCTCAATATGATTAAATTTATATTATATCTTGCAAACATTAGTAAACCATTGTCGGCGCGTAATCATCAATATTCATTAAACAGTTGTTTTATAGACGTTGCCTGTGGAATAACTTCGATAAAGGCGGTGACATTTTTCACTCGAGTGTGTCAAATTTCCCAGCAATGAAATTCTATGGGGTATGAAAATTAATTAGGATTCTGGCGGTAGCGAATGATAAACACACAATTGATCACCGCTGTTCCTGTTACTCAGTGATTTACATTCCGTTATTTTCTGCTTCAGAGAAAGAAAAATCACTATTAAATCTTCATCCCCCTGTGAGTGATATTTAATATGGATGTTTAACGGGTTTCTTCAAGCTACATGTTTCAGTTTTTAACGCTGAGTTCTTGATAGAAGAATTATATCACGCACGGACAGGCATGATGATTTTATGGACATTTTTTTTTCTTCAATCAAGACTACTCGATGCGTGAATGACTCGCAAGGTGTTTCAGACGGGTAGAGAGATTCAGGTTTTGACCGAGAACGAGACGAAGGTGAAGACCTTTTTGTTCTGGTTGACGTGATCATCATCATCATCAAGTATGATTGATTCTAGACCAGACACTAAAGACACTGATTGTTTCATGGGATTTCTCTGTTGTCAGAGTTGTTTCATAGGGGTCGATGTTATTAAGATATCCCTTTCATAAGTAAGACAGTGGGACAAAGGGAATTCATGCCAAGGTACGAGCGGGCTTTGTTTGAAGACAACAGACATTGTATGGGCTTGACCAAATGCTTTCAACTGGGAGGGAAGGGGAAAACGTTCTGTAAGTCATGCTCAAGCAATGCAAAAGGGCCTAGAACGTACCAAAGTGTGCCAACCCATGTCGAAATACCAGTAACATTAATTGGCGTTGTTTTGAACTATTCTAATGATTAAGTATAAAAGACGACAGAAAACAATATAACTAATGGTTTTGTTTAATAGCACTTTTTGTCTTCATCACATTAGTACACTATCCCATGGGAAGACAGGAGCACTTTCCGAGATTGTAATAAAATCAGGACTTTTTTACAGTTCATTACCTCAATATCTCCCTACAGACAAAAATTCAGTTACAGCGAGTTATTTTTAGTACGAGTAATTTTGCTGGTAAAAATACGTTAATTTGAAGATTCTGCAATCATGATACAGACCGAAGTATACTCTTGAGAGCTTGAGACGCAAACAAAATTAGACATGTTGTTTAAGGATAACTGATTGTAAAATTCATTTTGGTTGTTCTTCGGTTTGACAAAAGAAAACATTTACATAGACGGGAACAAGGGGGTCAACATCTAAAGCAATAGACCATTAGGATAATACTGCTTTTACCTAAGAAAATAACTGATCAGGTCAATCAGACAATTGAAGTAAGACTTTTAATGATGCTTGCTTGGAACTATTGCTTAAACATCAGAAAACGGCTGATCACACGGGGCCCTAGCGGCATCGGACCCCTTCAACAACCGCAGATAACTTGCTCCTATAATCGGAGTCATCTTATCCACCGCGAATCGAGGCTGTGAAAAACACGCCAGTTTTGGAGAGAATAAACCTTGATAAGAAACGTAGAAAAGATTGGCCAGGAGCTCTTTGCGATTTGTCATCAATCTGCTATATTTTTCTTTCTTCGTTTCTGCAAAGGAAGGTCCAATTTGGAACGTTTTTTCGACCTGGGTACTTTGTACTCAGTCTGGTCTTTTAGTGGTGTGGTTCGCTCGCTGGTTTCTATGAGGTAAGAAATAAAGATTGTGAAAAGTTAACGACGGCATTTATTTCTCTGCGTAGGTGGTAGAGGATGCCAACTAAATGTGTATAAGAAATATCTCTGCCACGTCAGTTGAGAAGGTAACCCAGCCAAGTCACAGTTTTAACAACAGCATAATATATTTTAAGATATAAAGCAGTCAGGACATGGGTAGCACTGTAGCATAACTACACGTACAAGAAACGACTTCGTTGAAAAATTCTAACCCATTTGCAAACTGTTGCCTTTTTCGAGGTTTTGTGTATCCTACACTTCACAGATCATAAATGACCAGCGATAAATATGGGTTTTTTTAATTTGTTTTCTTGGGTACCTCGTTTTTTGATCTATTCGAGTTTTTGTTTAATCTGTACATTCCACAGAACATCAATAAAAACTTCATAATTATTGGGCCTTTTATCTGTTTTATCTGTTTTTTTTGTAATCTCGGTTTTCGTCTCAATGAGCTGAAAGGAAACAAGATATCAAAGCGCATTTGCTTTCTCCAAACAATGACGAGCGGCATCTCAAATGAAATAGAGGATTTTCATCGGTCGATTTCACTGACAGGTCAATCAATTGGAGAAAATAAAGCGAGGATGCTTTAATTAATTTTTTTTCGCTCGGGATTGCCATGAAGCGAAATTTGTTTGAGAATAATCAAATGGTTTCTTTATCTCCATCGATTTCCTGGACTTGTCAATTTTCAAATATCGTGGGAGAAATCGCATTGGTAACTCACTTGTCGAAACCCCTATCTATATTTCATATTAAGTAGCACAAATACCAGAAACTCCTGAAAAATAGTCGTCGGAAAAATACATTTACATACATCGTAGTTGGTAGTTCGTAGCTCTTCGCCAGGGTCGCGAAAACAGCCAACGACGTTATTCATAAGAAGTACGAAAGATGTACTCTTACTTCGGCGTTGGACTTCAATGCAAACCTTCCTTAGGTGTATTGCCAATCTTCATCGTCGAAACAGTTGCATTGAGTCAGGAACTCGGACTAGTATAGGAGGCTTTTTCCGACTTTACTTAACATTCTCATAGAGTACTGTGATGTCCGCTCATTACGGCGCGTCTATTTTCCATTTCCGGTGAGCCTATATCTGGTATATTAACTTGAAGGATAATGTCGATCAGCGGATGACCAAACACCGCCCAGCGGCAGAATTTCCTGTTGTCATTATTTTGCAGACAGTTCGTCTGATCTATCGTGTTAGCCGCAGCATTAGTACTGATGATACGAGTGTCCGAGTGACCGAGAAGGCGGAAATGTCATAGGGTCAACTTTCGATAGCTAGCGACCTTAATGGCCTCCCCACTGCGAGTAGCTGTCATTGTGTTTAGATATCGGATAGGACGAGCCGCGGGACATTCCACACCGTGGCGACAGAAACGTCACCCGCAAAAAACGAAAACAATACCGGCTTACGTACATGTAAATATGGGATCACGCAATCTAATTGCAATAAATAACGAGACATTTTGGAACCATGGCTTAGAATGCTAAGCTGGCTGTTCATTCGGGCTCAAGTGATGTGCTATTGTTTCCCGGCTTTACAGATCGCTGGGGTATGAAGTATTGTTATGCACGTGCAAAGCCTTTGCACGAGTTTTGTATGATTCTTATAATTCAGATGATAACTAACTACCTTGTTCTACACGAATGCATCGAATATAGCCTACTACGAGTGTTCCGTGGCTGTTATTAGCTCAGTTATTGGCTTTCACTAGGGTCGTCTGATCGAAAGTGCTGTTAAATATTTAATGACGGTACCTATAGCATCATTGAACATGCTTAGACAGCGTCAAAGCAATGAAATGGACCATGTAGCCCCGTCGATGAGCAAAATGGTTAATTCAATAATGCAGAGTCGAGGCAAGGCCATCGTATCATGGTATCACAGGTCGCGTTGATCACATGATTAAAACCTGATCTCTCATTTGATCTGATTTCATTCTGTATGCAAAGCTCAATCGCCAAATTGCAAATCACGCAGCAGTAATAAAATTCGAAGCCATTTTCAGTTAAATTGGCAGAAGCCATTCACGCGCGTAACCTTTTTCCAAACTTAATCAGCGTTGAAGGCTTTCAAAGCCAACTTGATCAATTGAAGCCTGTCAAACCATTACAATTTCGTTGTATGTTATCTGTGATAACTTCACGGTGTCATAGTTGACCGGCTTTAGTTGACACCGTGAAGAGCATTGGTCAGGCCTACTCTGAGGATAATCTAGTGTTGTGCAACACCACTGTCTTTTGGTAAATGTGATCTGGTCACATTCGAGTTCAACTCGATACCTCTGGCCAGAACGATATGAAAAAAACACTATAGATATCCATAAACGTACAACGAACCCGTCTCTTCGGAGTTCATGTCCTATGTGAGGACAAAGCCATAATTGTACGAGCCTACAAGGAATATCGTGACAAAGCCAGGTGGCCAAACACTTGAGATTGTCTTCGATAACCGTAATTGCAAGACAAAGTTACCATACATCATGCTTGTCCATGTGTGGTCATCAGGATAATCGAAGAGGCGTACTTGGGATCACGCAATGGAGGAAATATCACGCCGAGCAGGTCATAGTGGCAACTGCTACTCTAACATGTCTAATGGTACCAATGATGGACGATATCGAAAACCATTGGGAAATGTTGATTTATCGGCGATGATCGCACCTATTATTCCAGACCAATCGCCCAGGCAACCTTTGCTAATTGATGAAATGTCTAACACTTGTCATCGGCAGACCACATCACTTTCATGGGACTGAATCTTGGGGATGAGTTGGCAGTCTTTAAGACCCAGCTAGCTGTTTGGTAAAGAAACCTGTTTGACATGAGCCCTTTGATTTCCCAAGAGAAATTTTAAAAATGTCGGGGCTAAAAAGTCATGTTCGTGGTATCTTGTAACATGTATCGATTGAGGTATTAGCTTGGAGAAATCAATTTTTTAGCAAGCGTTAATCCTCTGCTGTCGAAGGCAGGGGAAGATAATACCCATTTGGCCTTTCTTCATTCTGGAGTTGACAATGGCAAACTTGATTTATGCCATCGAGTGACTATTCGCTAGATAAGGCGTTTCTACCCTTTGTACCCACAGAAGACTTATATATATATGTTTTTCTGACTTTGAAGGACTATTATACGAAGGACCTATGTCAGGAACACGCCTAAAGGCTCATGCCGAATTAGGGCTGAGGGCTGACAGATCAGATCTGAAAAATCGTGTCTTTTCGTGTAAGGAGAGATACTCTTGTCATTTAAATGAATTCCTAAGGAGCCTAACCAGCTCGTCGTACTGCAGTGAGTCCATATTGCTGTCATTTTCATCATGTAAAAGGATTCTCAGTGGATCACTGACTCCATCACAGGGTGTAGCCCGTATTTTAAGCTCTTTGTCCGCGAGACTGACTTTGGCCGCATCGTTGGCAGAAGCCAGGACAGGGAAGGGTCGTCCCGGGTACTCGTTTATGATCACCAGACCGTTACAACTTCGCTTTTATTGATATATACTTGTATTCAGGGGTCAATGTGTGCCAGTGACGCATTTCCCATCAGCGCTTCATGATATCGAATGTCTCTCGGGAGTTTCGAAGTGACATTAACAGACTGACACTATACCCTCACCTCAGATTCTCGACGAGTTGAAATAGTATGATGCAACCATTTGTAAGCTGATCTATTGCCTTTGGTAGTAAAATATTCATAAAGTTGCGATTTTATGGCCGACTTTCGCGAACCACTGAGTAACTGTGGGTTTTAAATCGGATTCATGTTACCCTAGAGGGTAAGTTGTACTAGACCTGCGCCCCAAGTGAAAGATTTCATGGTGATTGCCGTGTACTTTCATAGTTAAACTGGTAAATGAGACTAGATCACATTACGAAAGGTAGTGGTGTTTCACAACACTAAATTATCCTTAGGGTAGCCTAACCAATGCTCTTTCAACGTGTCAACTAAACGCCGGTGTGGCAGGGATAGTAGTCCTAGGGCTGATAGTCCGTGTAACAATAACCCGCATTGCTAAATGTTTTGGTTAGGGTTAGCGGTACAATAGATCATGCTGCTTAATTGGTCAAATACAATGCTACCGGACTATGACTCCAGGGGGACTATATCCGCTGTCACACCGGTCAAGACCGACTGCCCTGGGCTGTGTAACATTACTCTTTGTGATCACGCTATGACAATTTAGTGACAAGAGGTTAGCCAAGTTCCTTTGGCCAGATCTGTCTGAAACACACTTGCTCATCTATATTACCCATTGTCTACCGGATTTCCAGAGTACCTAGTAGCCCTTGACGTAGTACGAAACGGATATTGCTACCTAGAGCTTGGTATTAAAAGAAAATGACGAATCTAAATCACAGAGCTGTATAGGACCGTAGACGATGTGACTTCAAGTCATGTTCCTCCTACCCGATAATTAATTACCATCGCCGACCAGCAGCTACTTTTGGTGTCCCCTCCGCACAGTCAATCATCGTTGCCTTGTCGTTGGTTGATGAAGCAAATGAAAGAAAGCAGCAAAAAGATGAATCGAGATTTATCGGACGCATGACCAATTGGGTTATTTCCCAGATGGCCATAAACTAGTGCAAGTCCAATAGAATGTTTTTCTCTGCTTTGATTGCAGGTGCCACTTCTGCACTACACCTGCCCAGTTTATTTTTTACCTTTCGAACTCTCAATGGGTATTACTAAGGGTTTCTTCCTGGTCTCGGGCCATTGACCATAGATCGTTTCCCAAGTAGATAATGCATTTTGACGTTTCTTATAACGTTGAGTTGAACGGATGTCAATTTTTCCCGCACTATTTAAAAAAAGATATTGAACTAGTTTTACGTTTGAACCATTCGTGAATGGCTGAAACTTAGCTATTCTGAGCTCGATGCCATAAAATCGTTTCATCTTTATTCGTTTCGGATTGGATAAGGCTGTTGTTACTCGCAAGGTTGAAAACACGATCAGCCAAACAATAAAATGGAAGCCGTACGCCAGATGCTTCGACAATTGATTAGACATGCAACCAATAGCTTTGGGATCAGTTGACTTAAAACCCGGAACGGCCATGATTGTGCAGCCTGTTCGACAAATGTTAGAGAAACAGATAGAATAACACAAACAGCAAAACAAAAAGCTTTGTTATCAGTACAGGCTATCAAAGGAGAGTACCAGGTTTATCTCATTGATGTTTATGTTACATTATCATGTTTAGGGCTCTTCGAAAATGCTAAAGAAATAAGCTGATTACATGAGGATGTGTCAAGCGAATTGCCACTGACAGAATCCGCGACAAATTCATGCACCGCCGATGTTTGCAATTCTGATTTATTACAGCCGCACATGAGGTCAAGGTCATCGCAAATTGATAAATGGGAGCAACGTACACCAGTACAAGGAGAATCTCAACAGATTCTCTAACATTTTCCTAATTATCGGACAGAAGTACATAATCCGACTTTTCCCTGAAAGGTCGGATTTCTTAAAAGTACAAACTTTCTCATCACGCTCTCCAATAGGGTAAATATTGGGGAATATTGGCACCGTTTGTAAAGTTGTGTATTTTATTAACTTCATTTAGTATATGAGAGTCATTATTGGGACCATCTGGCTGCTATGAGGTTTCATTGACAACAAACTTTACCATAACATTCTCCTGGGCAAAGATTGAAAAACTGTATACTCTCTATGTTCTCCACTTTATTGACTTCGTTGAGTAAATTACAGCTATTAGTTGGACAATTTGATTACCTTTGTTTTGAAATATTCATAAAGCTGTTACGTTCAAGGAATCACTTTGCTGAAATTAACTTTATGTTGTATTCCCCTAGAGGGGTAAGGTAGAATTATTCATGATCTATTAAACCATTGGGCGTATCATCATATGGATTAATGACCTAAACCAGATTATCTAGAAACAATCAAGACTACTAGCACAGATATGAGCATCAGTTCATACGTCTTACTATAACTCGCGCGAATATTGCCACCTCATCAGACAATTCGTCAATACACGCATGGTTTTAATACTAGCAAAGCGGGAAATTGTTTTGCATCTTTAAAACTCGAAAAATAGCTGCGTGCTCCTATAATCATCACAGGGTGTCATGTTCATCTCCTGATTATGTATCTTATGAATTCTCTTTTACAATATTGTAAAAGGGCAAATTTTAAAGGCCAATTTGAAATATGGTACAGATGGCACAAAAGACGCCATTCTGCCAAGCTTGTACGTGAAAAGAAATACTGAAAAATATGTCCATTCACAACAACAGCTTCATGGCATAGTTGGTAAGACGGCAATGATCAAGTGGCGTGAGTTCCGAGTTCGAACCCGCTCGCGGAATATTTTTAATTTTTTATTAGCGTTTTTTGGCCTCAAACTCGTTCCGTTGAAGAAGACTACCCTAGAACATCACCGTATCAAAATACCAAGGTCTCCAAGAAGTAGAATATATTGAATCATGCTTCAGTTTATCCGTCATCGCTTTCTCGGTTTCATTGTGGTGGGAATGGCGTTTCATTTTTCAGTTTGACCTGACATTTATGCCTTTCTTGACAGTCGATATAATCAGCTGAAGACGTTTTATTAGGCCCTACGCGTCAATAGGCCTACCTGCTGGCTGTTTTCTTTCATGAATGGTGAAGCTTTATCGATATCCGACGAAGTTGGCTAGATGTAGTGGGTGTAGGTTTTAAACCTCTGAAAGAGGTATATGTATTAAGTAACATACTAAAACCTAATTAATATCAATGCATTATGGTATATTTATCGTTTGACGTTGCTTTGTATTTTATTTCTTATTCTGTTTATCTGTTTATCTGTTGGTTCGTGGTTAGGATGCTTTTACGGCGAAGAAAAAGCAAGCTGCCAAGTGAAATTATCCTACATTAACATCTGTAAAACCTGAACTCGAATATTATCACCTCACTTTTTATTATTGATGGGGTAATTGCTCCAGCTTAACCTTCATCATAATCACCCATCAACCGTTGAAAATAACCCTTCGCTCTCTCCGCCAAGTCTGAATACGCGCTTTGTCATTTACCGTGATTTTACTGAGATTTTCTCCTCCTAATGAAATGCCAATCGATCTGTATTTGACAAGGCCTTTATTTCATTAGTCGACAGAGCGGCGCCCATCCGGACATAAGCCAGTGGATGGAAATTATGCTATATGGATGTTGTCAATACGGATAAAGACTTTTAACATTACGTTAACGTCATTTTGCTTCTCAACTCGCTGTTAAAGAAGCTTTGGCCTCGGCTATTACAGGGTATTTTGTCTTAAAGTTCAGCAAGTAACTCATACTCTATTTTGATCAACTGCCAAATGAATCGAACATCAAGATCTTAATTGGGATCTTACAATCAGGAAGTGATTTAATGAGCTAATTAGATTTGATTTAATCCTTGAGTAGCTCCTGGCCACTGAAACCAACAATATAAAAGGCGAACGCGCTTATATAGTGTTGCTATAACTAGTGATCGCGTACTATTATTGCAATCACGTAGTCATACGGCCATAACGAGTTGAGTTGGGCCCGTAATATATTCAATCAGTAGGCGATGCTTAGTTATAAATGCTAAAATGATGTCTTGATCCCTTTGAAGTCTAGCAGGGACTATTTTGTCGATACGAGTAACTGGCCACACGGTCCAGTCGGATTTAAAATCGGAATAGCCTGACATTTTACAGCTGGCTATTTGTTCGTGTAGAAACCATTCAGTTTTCGGACGACAGAAATCTTATTAACTTAAGCGCAAATAACACGTCAGACAATACAAGACACGATTTCTAAACATCAATCAATAGATGAGGTTGACGGACGGAAAAAGCATGAATTAAGTGTTATTGTCCAGCATAGACGCTATGCCATCGGCGTTTCCTGAATTGCTGCATGGTACGATTCATTTCAGTGCGTTTCCTTGCCATAACGTGTCATTTTGATTAGTTTTTATATGAACCGTTGACGGATGCTTCCGCAAGTAGATAGCGTTACAGTCAAAGTGGAACACGAATGGGATCATTATACAACTCAATATCTCAACCCTTGACAGCTATTACAATACGAGGTGAAAGTTTTTAGCGACATGGGAGTTTGAATGAGCCATTTAGAATGTTTGAAAATCACTATGGACGAACTGACACACTGCTAAATGAAATCTGGATTCGAACATTCAGAGCTAATTGTGATCGCGACGTTTTTGAAAGAAGAAAGTGTCAGGTGATCGTCTCCATTATGTGAAGTAGCTGGATTGAAACAGGGTCAACGTTTTAACCTGGGAGTTGGGTACCTAGGAAATGATGTAATGCAAGCGGAAGCAAACTGATTATCAATAAATGTGACCAATAAGGTCACCTCATACGGCTTTTTAAAAGTTTCTTCGAGATACTATATCACAGAAGATTGCTCGAGGCGACTTTAAAGACATCAGTCAGGGAGTTATCGTATTACCCACTTTGGTACTCTCGGCTGGAGCAAAAAGTGTGAAAGATATATATGAGATGCCTGAGTTAGCAAAGGTGTAAATGTATAAGAAATGTCTGAGTTTAAAGTTTCTATGCCTCAATATGTTACGCCAAACATCAAAGCCGTTCATCACCCGACCATGATTGCAGAGATCAGTCAAAGCAGGAAGGGTGACACTCGACTGGCAAAGTTCGTGGAATGAGACTCCTGGGGTTTCAGGTGCATTAACCTCGAGTGGCGTGCCCACCATTCAGGTCGAGAGAAGATTCTTAGTATCTTAAGATCTTCTCACGACCAGCACTTTAGCCGACTTTTCACATTTTCAACGCCCTAAAAATATGCCCTCTCATTTCCTCTCAAGTCCGGCGCACAGTAAGCTCGATTTCGACCGATGAACTTGTGGACAACATGACCCGCAATATGGTTCAATGAGGTGTTTTGCAGATTTTCTCGATCGAAAAAATCAACATCCAATATCAAGAAAGCCATTCTCCTTGGTTCAGTGAAGAACATTTTCATGAACAAAAACCAGTGCAATTTTATCAGAGTTCAAATTAGAAATTAGAAGAAATTTATTGGAAAGTTCTCCCGAATTGGCTTAATTAGAAACACTAATGTCGGCCCTAAATTACAGTCTTTATTCATTTTCTCTTTTGGTGGCAGTTCGACGATTTAATGGGCCCCAGTTGATGAAGTGAAATAAACTTTGAAGCAACAAGACCAACAATAGGATAAGACTTCCTAATTAACAAGTACACATTTCTTTCTCTCGTTTCTTTTTTCATGCCTGTGCCTTTTCTATTTTCATATTCATCAATTGTTATTGGATCTTACAGGTTATAAAACCAGTTGATACACACCAACTCGTTCAATCACGATCCTACGGCAAAGTGGACTCAACCTCTTATCTTCAGTTCAATGCCGCATGCATATCATTTTTTCTTGCCTGCAAATAATGTTTCTTTTGCAATTATCACCGAGGACATAAGAAAACATCTACATAGTTAAAATATCATCAGTTAGACCGTTTGCTTCATTTATCATTCTTCTAACAAAATTTCACTAAGAGATAATATCTTGACAAAGGCGTCCTGAAATCGTCTTCATAATACACCTCAGGCACCAATATAGATACCAGGTCCAAGCAAAACTTAATGAAAGGCTAGCGTTTTAAAGAATCCTTCGTAACTAGATTCCTCGGGGCAAAGTAGATACCGGTTTCGTCTGATTTACGACGCTGCTGCGATGCTTATTTTCTGCTGACTAATACAGACGACAATCACGGCAACCAGTCGCCGCCTGGAGCGGTGAATATCGTACAATAGTAAATGGATTTTTCCGACTTCAGAGCGGTTTCTGTAATTTTTCCTGATTTATCCGACAAAAAAAGTCCGACATTGTCCGACTTTTCACTGAAAGGTCTGATTTCTAGAAACCTGTGTAAAATACCAGGGCTTCCCAAAATAGGGCATTAAAGATCAATGGCCAATGTTGAATGGGGTTGATAAGGTGTGAGCCAAACACTCAGATTATGTGAGTACAAATAACCTCACACAATCAGGTCACCTCAATGCCCTATTTTGTGAAGCCCTGATATTTTTCACGGGTTTTCTAGAAATCCAACCTTTCAGAGAAACGTCGGACAATGTCGGACTTTTATCGGATGAAGCAGGAAAGCGAGTTAGAAGGTGTGACAGTAACGCTGGCGTTAATTAAACTAACTTAACTCCTACAATATTCAATAACCGAGGTCTATGTTCGCCGCTTGACCGAAAAAAGTAGAAAACAGCGAAGTGAATGCGAAAAGGTAAACAGTGTATGATATCATCTCTTGAAAACAGTCATCTATTTTTAACCTGATGGAAATATGACATACTGGCTGGAATCAATGGCAATGAAAGCCATTTGAAAAAGGGCAAACAATACAGTTGCTATATGCCACAGGAAATTATCCGTCTTCATGTATGGAGACCGAAGCTTTTACTAGTGTTCTTTCAAATTAGCCAAATGGCCTGACGAGCCAAAGAAAAGGATGTAGCGTCCGATGATGACAGAATGCAATGCCTTTTTCATGTCTTTTCCATACGGCCGGAGGTTAGCAAACAGTTCCTTGAAGTAAAAGTAGAAATGGGTGACGCGAGATGTGTCCCTTTGGATGAGGGACTTGAGAGTGAAAGACCTTAAAAGGTATGGGTGCGAATGAATCTACGACGGGACAGAGCGAATTAGGGGGCCGATTGGTGCAGAAAAATTTTAAAGTGTCCACGCACCTTGGCTTTCCCCGCCCAAACCATGTTCTCATTTGCAAGGGGAAAGACAGACAACGGAAAAACGATTCAAGGGAAAAGTTTAAAAGGGCCTTCAACATCATTGTGCCTTTTACAATGTCTTAGAAGGGTATCTGGCAGTTGGCAGTTTCGGTGTGCAACATTTCTCATCATCTTGCACGAATCAATAGAAGTCGACAAGGGGAAAGTGCACCGACTGGCGTGATTGTACGATGTCTTCTTTCCGGCTCGATGATAAAAAACAACACCAATTTCGAAATGCAATTCAAGCTACAATGTATATTTAGAATGAGAAGCCGACGAAGTGATAATATCGGCTAAGTTTTCTCTTTATTTCGAAGCAGTAATCAAATTTGTTATTCAAGCTTTTCTAGATCAAGTCATGATTAGTAATCTAGTCAATCACCCGATTGGGCTTCTTCACCCGTAATTACCCTGTCGCTAAAAATACAGAAACGCGAGAGTGGAATCCGGATCATGAAGCGGCAAAAACTAATTTCACTCAAAATTGAATTTCCATGTCCATGGAGAGCAGAGTGCCATCGTCATTCGATGAGGTTGTGGCCAAGAGATTCGGTGTTCGCTTGATTGGGTGAGAACAAATCAGACGACGAGTTTTAGTGTTTGATGGGATGAAGTGCTGATAAAGTCCATGCGACATTGTCAGAGCTGATCATTATGTTTATCTGCCTTGCTGTTTGAGACCAATCAACCCCCATTCAAACTGCTTCTTACGGGTCGATGTTGTCAAAATTTGTCCTCCAAACCCTGTGATAAGACAGTAGAACAATGTCAATGAGAACTAAGGCCTAGGCGCGCTTTGCTCAAAGACAACTGACCGGGTATTATTGGGCTATGCCTGATTTATTTTAGCTGCTAGATGACGTCTACGGTAAGTAGGGGCAGGCTGAACGATCAAGCAGAGAACGTTTTTGCTTTAAGACAACTTCCCCACCTGATCGATAATTCATTGCATTGCATGCTTCAGAAAGAAAAGAAAAATCCTCATAATGATTGCGATGTGCCAGCGATGTGCCATCGAAGCAGCGGGAATCGATCCTAAACAGGACCATTCTTTCTAGTATTTTGTTAATCAAACTGCGCATATATTTTGATTTTTTTCTATGAGATTGATCATGAACACTGATGAGTTTCAACAATTTTTCTTTATACAAATTGTTAAACATGTTAATCACTCTTCTCTCCACTGTAACTGCTGCGAATATGGCTACGGGTGTTCTTCAAAAGCCAATCCTCTCGTTTAGACATGTTGGGTGAGAAATCGAAACCAGAAGCTGTCGTAACTCAAGAATACATGTGAATTCACAAAATTTACAGTATTTTTAATCAGATTATGGCTTAAGTGGCGTCTCTAGGCTAAAGTTACCAAATAATGTGTATATAAGAAAGTAAACCAATATAATAATCTCCATATTGTCGACCTCAGTACAGGTTTCTATGGACTACGTTAGCCTAAGGTTACAGTTCTCCTTGGGCGATAAAAGAATTAAGTCAAGAGACGAGATAACATCATCTATGCATTGTTCACGATCACAAACTCTGCCACATAACGATTATATTCTGTCGGGTCTTTGTTCTGCGAAAGTGCTGTCATTTGAAACCGCCAATTATCGACTTCCGCGTACGCAGACTAAGCTTCACAGAGCATTATAGGAAAAAGCTTAGAGTCTCTGAATGCTCGTAACTTGGCCTCATCCAACAAGTAAATTGATATCTATTTCGATATCATTCCTTGGTTCGGTTGTCGGATTATTTGACCAAAAGACCATTGTATTGTTTCTAGCAATCTCTTTCACGTAGTGATTACGTTCCTCCGGGGGCTATGCTTGTTATGTAAGCGATTTCTTTGACTGAGAGCAGGTTATAAACCACAGCAGTATTGCAATTTCACTCAATCTGCAATCAAGGGCACGTCTTGATAGGAAAAGGCGTTGCCGAACTGTTAAGATTGTGTTCCAAATCAAAGGATACAACACGTTAGACCTTGCCTCACAGTTAAAGGAATGAATGCCGAGCCCAATACACAGTCTATTGTCTTCAAACAAAGCCCGCTCGCACCTTTAGGCCCATATATCCCATTGTTCTGCTGTCTTATCAAAGGGTTATCCGGGTTGATCATGATAATATCAACCCCCACGGAATTCATTTATGGGGGTCGATGTGCGTGAACCGGCAAAGGCAAGTAAACGTGATGCGCATTTTAGCATTACGGACCAACGTATGCTGTGTGCAGTGAACGTGATCAATATACTAATTGTAGTAATAGCTTATCACCGTCAGCAGTCAGTAGATAACATTGCTTGGTGAGATCTCGGAGACGAATCTGTTGAATAATGAATGTTTTAGACTCTATCAAATGATGAATGAATACTAAGTAATGCAAACCTTCTTCTGAGGATACAATACTCTGTCGGCGTTTCTTATTAACACCTGAATGCGCTAGCCTTGGCAATTCACTCCTCCACATCAAAAGCACTCGTATGAAATTTGTCACGCTCGACATCCAGCTAAGGAATTGACAACTGGTCCATAATAATTCCCTTACAGACAATACATCTGCTCAGTGACGCCGGAATCTAACAGGCCGATATTTGATAACTTCTATATCGATGTCGACCGATCACAAACCTAGGCCAACTGTGCACCCAGGCCGAAACTTCTGATAGCATTCTTATAAGATTCTGAATTATTATTTTCTGCAGGTTCGTGTACATTTACACGACATTCGTTCCAAGCTTCAGATCTTAACTATAAGAACCTTTTAAGAATCTCCACTTGATTTTCGACCTCAACACTCAAGTTCATGTATCACAAGTAGGAGGCTTAACGATTTTTCTAACCTTTTCCTGATTTATCCGACAAGAGTCCGACATCTTTTCCCTAAAAGGTCGGATTTCTAAAAAAAACTGAAAAATACTGGGGCTTCCCAAAATAGGACATTAAAGATGAAAGGCCTATGTTGAATGGGGTTACTGAGGTAGTATTCACACTTAGTGTCGCTCTAACAAAGGCCTTTGAAGTTTAGTGCCCTTTTTGGGAAGCCCTGGTATTTTGCAGAGGTTTTTACAAATCCGACCTTTCAGGAAAACGTCAGACAATGTCGGACTTTTGTCGGATAAATCAGGGAAAAGTTAGAGAAATCGTTAAGAAGTCGGATAAAGCGACCTACTAGTGTATTGTGACGTGCAAGTTAGACTGACACAATGTGGCAAGAGTCTTGGTTGAAAACTCCCGCGTAATTGGCCTTTGATTGGTTGGTGATTATGGGAAATTTGGCATGACTGATGCTGACATGGGCTTGGCAATGGTCGGACAGCTATAGTGGATTGGATCACCAACTCCTCGTTGCCGTTGGCGGATGGAATGTGATATCTCATGATGATGAGTTATGGCAATAGTCGCTCGTGCACGCTGTCTGTTTCTGACTATTGCGATGTATGATTAAAAGTACATTGTATTGGGCATGAACCTACGATTTTCAATGATTCGCAGAGCGAATTTGACAGCGCAAAGCAAAAGCCGAGGGGCTTTGTCACGCTATCAAATTGCAAATATATATAATTTCGTTTGGAGACTTCGAACTTCAACCCTCGTGAGGGCGGTTTGATGATCGAGTGGCCATATAATCTATACTCTTGATTGGTTCCCAGAAAATTATCCTGTCAGACTATCAATTCCGCGAGCAAGACAGGTTTGTTATCACCCAATTCCCACCGGCTCGTCTGAAAGAATATTACATTTTAAAGCTGACATGCATGAATAAAAACCCGAACAACCAAGTTAGAAAACATTAACGTCCGACGCCAAACGACGAACTGCACTTGAAACATGATAGACACCCAGCGACTGGTCTCACTGGACTGCACAAAAAAAACGTTCATTCAGAGACGTTCTCGTGTAAAGAAAGAATTGAAAATATTCCTCGAGCGGGTTCGAACTCGAAACTCTCGCCACTTAATCCTTGCCGTCTTATCCACTATGCCATGAAGCCGTTGTTGTAGACAACCATATTTATCAGTTTTTCATTTCACGTACAAGCTTGACAGAATGGCGTCTTTTGTGCCATCTGTACCATATTTCAAATTGGCCTTTAAAATTTGCCCTTTTACAATATTGGCAAAGTGAATTCATAAGATACATAATCAGGAGATGAACATGACACCCTGTGATAATTATAGAAGCACGCAGCTATTTTTCGAGTTTTAATGATGCAAAACAACTACCCGCTTTGCTAGTACTGCGTGTATTGAGGAACTGTCTGATGAGGTGGCATTCGATTTCAAACGCCGAAATGGCCACTTATAGTAAGATAGATATGAACTGATGGTCATATCTGTGCTCCACATCCAGTGCTCTGTTGGTGAATACGGTAGCGCCACTGCGGCGTGCTGGTAGTCTATCATATCTGAGGGCGATTGAAACATGGCTGACCGGTCGATCAAAACATGGCGGACGGGCGTTAGTGTTTTCTAACTTGGCCGTTAGGGTTTTTATGCATGCATGTCAGTTTTACGCTTATGGACAAGGGGAGTTTAGGATGGCACCTAAAAAATAGAAGACAGGGACACGTGTTCATTTATAAATGTCAGCAGTTTCAAGGACACCAAACAAGGGCATAGTATTCCATGAGTAGCATTATCATTGGCTTCCTTCAAAATCAGACACTCAACCGTACTAATGTTTATCGGGGAGAAATCGGATGCCATCTGTAACATAACATGTTATTCAGAGCGCAGCTGTGTTCGTCATCCTTTGCCTGCTTCACGATATTGCCACTTAAAGGTTTAAGAAAAGAACGCACGAGATTAATGCATAACGCCAAGCCAGCTCGTTTGTACCACTGTTATCCCCATACTTAATTACGCGCTGATATATGACAAAAATTCGGTGCAGATGTTAATCGGGGGTTGTTGAACTTTAGCTATTAAAAAGTATGTTGATGTTAATCAAATGATATAATTGGCTGTTAGAGCTCAGTTCGAAAATCCTGGTAACATTTTTATAACATTTATTTTACTTTCTTATACAATGCACGTTTTGCACATTTTTTAACAAGGCTTTAGTAAGATTGATTACATATCGCGGTCGTAGCCGGGAATTTTACAAGAATCTTCGATGCATATGGATGTGTGTACGCAACTAAAAATACTATATCATAACTAAGATTCATACTTAGGAATTGTATCGGGATGTTCAACATGGGATCTGAGATCAATAGATCAAGTGTATGAAAGTCCGTTTAAGAATAAAGTGGTTTGCATCGAATCCTTGTTTATGACACAAGGGTTATCAAAGCCGTACGATGTCATATCATGATCACTCAATCAGCAAGTGACAGGAAAAATCTGACCCATCAACGAATCCGGTAACCGTAATGGATGCACAGTGTGCCTGGATGTTATCTTTTACTAACAATTTCTTAATAGTAGCTGGCCAAATGTACCTCAGGAAATATGGTCTGACTGCGATCTCATAAGGACCAGAAATACAATGCAGCCACATCCTCGGGCGAGCACGGGATCAAAATACGATAAAAGCCATACAGTGTCAATGCCGCCAGCGAAGACCAGATAAGCATGATCCATTAACCGGTATTCTTCAAGCTAATGGGTGCTAACACTCACCGGTATGTGTCCATTTCATAATTATTTCTTTCCGTATGATTTGTGTCTTTGGAGCACAAACGTCTCTTTTGTTTTTAGGTTTGGTTTCTTTATCCTAGCTTCGCGAATAAGCAGGTTTTTGAGGGAATTATTTTGGCAATATTGACACAGTTGAGTTGAGAGAGAACCTGGTCGTGATTTATGGTGACAGTGGCTCATATAAGTCGACAAGGTTATATCATCAGTCAATGCTTACGATGGCTAAGTGTATTATTGCCAGCCACAATGGAATATGATCCGAAGTGATTCGTTCTCTCTGGTACACACGCCGTGCAGATCCTGTTAACGAGTATCAAAGGGTCAACCCAACTTGTCTTCAGGTTTCCAATACAAGCTGAGTGACATCCTTAGCTTCGGTCTAAGGTTCTGCATTGATTGATCTCATTGATCTTACTTGGTTGCCTGCGGTCAGCATCAAGTAATCACTGGTGACATCCTACTGCCAATGCGTTGAAGTCTTCAAGCCGAGTAGATCCTGACCGCCGATATCAAATATGCGCCCATCGGCAGGCGTCCGAGCGAGGTCAGCATCGAGACCAGAGCCAATGGCTTATTAACTTATAGGATTATGAGTTATCATACTACATTGTGCTGTATCCGCAAGTGGAACGGAGCGGAAACAGGCAATATTATTACATGTATATGCTTTGGATAGCTTGACAATATTTACCTGCATACCAAGGTCAAGATTACCGATAAGTAGGCCTTCCCTTTGCCTCTAGTTGTTGAAGAATCAAGGCGTTGTTGAGAAGACCTAAGCTTTACAGGGATGTCGTGCGTGTTTTCATAGAAGCGAGCACGAATAGCCGCGGGAAGTTCCTTCGCTTGCAACTGTACACAAATGGGGGTTTGATTTCCACCCAAAAACAACATTGTTCTGAACCACTTTCCGTTGCAAGGCGTGCGTTATTTGCCGATGGCTATTTACCTACACTGGGTCGTTGATGTCCTTCGGCGTTAAGCCAAAATGACAAGATAACAAATGTATTTGTTCTAGCATTATATTGCTCCTGAATAGCAAATACTCGTGGGAGCTAATTAACTTCCCGACTATCATTTTTGTGTTATACATGACTACGTCTGGTTCTCTTGCTCTTGTCCATTTTCTAATCATATCGTTTGTGTGAGAGTAAACAACCAAGAAGCAAACCCACAGAAATAAGTCGCAGAGGACATAGACCAACAATAACAACACAACCATCAGTAAATCGTCGAAAACCAATTTATGGTAACTGCTAGCAACAACCATCAGCAACCTCAGAGCGAGGATGGTAAGTCGTGCACCGCGCAAGTTGGCAGTTACATGAACAGTTACACGGCGGTAAATCCGGTTGTGATCGCACCAACTGTGCCCTGATATTAGGCCGGGCTTATGAAGGATTCACGCAGTTGTGACTTGGCAGGCTGAGCGCAAAACTGGTTAATGACAAAAGTTCAGAAAAAAAAGTAAGCTAGCCACAAAAATCACTGCAAGAACATTGAATCAGTTACTGCAAAACTGGTTGGTGCTGTTATCTGCTCGAAGTCCTACTACGCAGGCAAATGTCTCCGTCCACGGATAGCTGATGGTGATTAATCATGAACTATCCATCCATGGGCTCCATGGATGGAACGTTCATGGGCCATCAGCTATCCGTAGACGGACACTTTTGCCTGTGTACGACGAATCATCGAAGTGTTCGTTCATTGGCAAATAGAGGAAATACCGAATGAGGCCGGTCTAACCAAGCTTTCCTGTCGGATAGTCCGAACCTCAGTGCTTCGGAACTAATCACAAAACCCTTTTGCCAAGCACTGGGAAACCTGTGATGTAACTAATATCTTACATCAGCTGATAAGTAGTCCATGTCAAAGGCGACCATTGACCAATGGTGGCTTATAACTGAGGTCTAAACGAAGCAGAACCTCCATTACCATATCACACTAATTGTGAATAAATCCGCTTAAATTTTAAGGTTGAATGGCGCTCTGTTACATTATTATTATTATTAAAATTATTATTAAAAACATTTTTATAGCACTTAACGTTGTTAAAACTTCTAAGCGCTTTACAATTTATAATTTAAAACATAACATTAATACATGATAGAATAAAAGTCATTACTAAAGAAAACGTGCAAAGGATTCAAAAGAATTTCTTAAAAATACGTGTTTTTAGTGCAGTTTTAAAACGACCCAGGGTACTCTGGCCACGAACACTATTTGGAAGCTCATTCCATAGCATTAGAAGCTGACGATGTCATTTCAGTAGCAACTCCTGCTCTAATTCCACGGTGAACTGCTGACATTTCGACTTGGGCAATCACTGACACGGTGCCTTCAAATAGCATTTTGATGAGGCGACCGTATTATAAGAAGTCATTGAGTCTAATCCTTAACCACCAATTAGATGAGCATCATTATCGGAGCTGATATCATCGTGTTATAGACAAGATGTTATATCTTAATTTCCACGTTCACATCATGGCGGAGCACGACAGAATGGCGACATGCATATCAGATGAAAGCTCTATCAATTTAATAAGGTCATGAAACCCGACAAATAAGTCATCAATATCAATCGGATAACGTTATCAAAAGCAGCTTTGCCTGTGGACTTGTAATACCATCTTCTGGTTCCTTTACAAATGAACATCTAACCTTATAATTGACATTATGTTTACCTCTGATCTGTTATGTCGACTCAGTTTGGCGCTGTCAACCCAGGAGATTCCGCGCTGGTTAGCCTGAATCAAACACTCCTCGTCTGTTAGTTCAATGTTTTTATATTGGCGAGAGAACAGTAAGATAATGGCCGTCATCAAACACCGCCCGGAGAGAGCTGTCATTTCACTCAGAAACTTCATTTCAGCTCCACCCCCACGGTATTTGGTGAGACAATCAATACCGACAGTGATGAATCGATCCTTAATCATTCACAAAATCCAACAGTCTGACAGCTTGTTCTTAATCGATATCTGCACATCACTGTGAGTACGTCAACAAGTTTCGACATCACCAGTAAATAGTTACTACTTAGTTGATAATACGAATGTTTAGAGTGAATGACCGGCTGGATTGCTGTGTAGCCTGTTAACGAAGACTTTCAGCACCATCTACTCTCCTGCCCGTAAAAGGCACCCACATTGATGTTGCGTACGACGTCATCAGTTTGTGGAGTCTGGACGACAAGTGGGACTGCATTAGTATACGGACCAACCCAAAAACTTTATTTCATGCGTAAAACCGAATAATTTGCAACTAAATTGAGACTCCTGTCATCTTGCCACATCCATATCGTGGTTTGAGAAATATTGTAGATTACATGTGTACTTTGAAGATTCTCAAGTTTGTGTGAAGTCGTTTTATTGGTAGGGTTGAGGAGGAGTTTTCATAGTCGGCTTTCTCTTGAGCTGTTCACGAATTGCTCACGGACAAGTTATCGATGATGAAGCTTATTTCACGTCCGACGTACGCGCGTATGACTTAACCTTAAGCGCCATAACAAGGCCTAGAGATTATCCATATGTGACCCACTCTACCAAAACTAGGCGCTTGTCGCATCTGAACTTGCAAGGTTGATACGGACTTGTTGTTCATTTCCCCTATTGTAGACCTTTTGTGAAATGTGACCAAATCAGTTTGTAATAGATTTCACAAAAGGTCTACAATAGGGAAATGAACAACAAGTCCGTATCAACCTGTCAAGTTCAGATGCGACAAGCGCCTAGTTTTGGTAGAGCGAGTCACATATTTTGTCATACGTGTTTTCAATACGGATGTGACGATGCTGAATGTCACTTATATCTACCCGTATTGTCACCGTCAGACTGACACGTTGATGAGAAATCAGCAGCCAATAGGAGCTGATCTATGTTTCCGGGGTCGCTCACCTTTCAATAGTACATCAGATAGTTCATAAATAAGTAGTTTGGCTAACTATTCTCTCTTCATTGATTTCCGGTAGCCGGCGTCTAACACGTTATCTAACAATTGTTGGTTAATCAGGGGATTGAATGATCTGTGTCAGGTGGTGGTGAGTTGATTCGTACAAGAAAATGAAGATCAGAAAGACAATTACTTGTTGCGTGTTAAAGGAGGACGCAGTTCATGTTAAATCGTGGGTCAGCAAAATAGAAATGTAGTTGTACACAATGCCGTAGTGTGAGTAATCATGCATGCAAATCTGCTGAAACTTGGTACCTAGTACGTGTATGTCTGTCTACACAACGGCCATATATTCTGTCCGTTATTACGCAATTTGAAGTTCTACAATTACGAATTTCAAATTTTTAGCGAATTATATAAGCCTTTAATGAAATAATTGAAACAGTTTAAGATAAGACAACTCAATTACAACGATAGCCTAAATCATTAAGTCGACACCCCCTCCTCAAAAATGCCACAGTTGACACAACGTGGAAGTTTGTCCGATTATCCAGGCATTCCTTTTTGTTGATCTTGAAGCATCCGTGTTTAGCGGCGGTTTATATGTCGAGTTGATCAACTCGTAATTGTTCAGAGAACGAAAAAGATGGCAGCCTTCAAGCTTGTTTAATCTCCGGCAGATTTCATCGCACTGGTAACAGCTGTCTGAGCGAGGTAAATGAGAATAAGAAACATTGCGACAGGTTAATGAGAAAGATGGGCTGCTTGTGACAAGAGTTGATTGAGTTAAAATGGTCTAGTGTCAACGGATACACTGTGTAGACGCTGTTTATCCGGTTGTGGGGTGCCAGCACAAAAGGCCTAAAAAGTTTTATGTGTAACAGGCATGTGTAAAACAAACCCATCAAAACCGGCTAAAAATATCGACCCCGACGAAACTGCTTTCCTTGCGTCGGTAGGGCAAGAGAAAATGAGCGTAATTTATGATTAGAGTGACAGAATAGAACATGGTAACTCATTGTCGGTTATGGTTGTCTCACTTAACACCACTCGGGTCACTAGTAGGAGGCTTTAACCGACTTCTTGACGGTTTCGCTAACTTTTTCCTGATTTATCCGACAAAAGTCCGACATTGTCTGACTTTTCCCCGAAAGGTCGGATTTCTAGAAAACCCAAAATAGGACATTAAGGATCAGAGGCTTATGTTGAATGGGTTAATGAGGTGTGAGCCAAACACTCAGAATGGCCCTTGTCTTCTTGGCTTGTTGTGTAAATCCCTTCGTTTTATCTTAATTCTCTAAATGTTGGGAATTTAGGCCTGGTGCAACCGGGCTTTGTTTGAAGACAATAGACCGTGTATTGGGCACGGCCCGAATTCTGTAATGATTATTGCGTCATGCCTAGTGCAATATGGGGCGCAGTATTGGCGATATTCACCAGCCTGTTGTGGATCTTTACCGAAAACAATTGCGGAGAATAGAAAGATAATTGTTAGCTGATTTATTTATTTGTTGGACGGCTATGTTTTTCCCTTGGGCACCACTCAACAACGTAATTGACCGAGCTCCAGCAGCTGTGGTAATCAATATTATTTCCCGCAAATGTGCCTGGCAGTTGACTGCAAATTAAGTTAAGTTCCCTAGGTACTTACATACACGTTTTATGACCCGATGGTCAGATAATAATGAGTTTCACTCAGAAGTTCCAAAAACTTCGTCAATCAATAAAAAAGATATTACTTCATGAATATATTAGATAAGGCTATAACACATAGATACAGAATAAGAAGTGTGGATTACTTGTAAAGAACGGGTCATTAAAGTTGGAAATGGAACTTAAGATGGTGCAGCATGACGTCATTTTCCCCCTCTCCTCGCCGTTAAAGCAATTCAGGTCCAGCCTAGAATACCAGCCTTGTATCGTCTTTAAACGAAGCCCGCTCGCACCTCAGGTCCAGCCTAGAACACAAGCGTTGTATCGTCTTTAAACGAAGCCCGCTCGCACCTCAGGTCCAGCCTAGAACACAAGCCTTGTAGCGTCTTTAAACGAAGCCCGCTCGCACCTCAGGTCCAGCCTAGAACACAAGCCTTGTATCGTCTTTAAACGAAGCCCGCTCGCACCTCAGGTCCAGCCTAGAACACAAGCCTTGTATCGTCTTTAAACGAAGCCCGCTCGCACCTCAGGTCCAGCCTAGAACACAAGCCTTGTAGCGTCTTTAAACGAAGCCCGCTCGCACCTCAGGTCCAGCCTAGAACACAAGCCTTGTATCGTCTTTAAACGAAGCCCGCTCGCACCTCAGGTCCAGCCTAGAACACAAGCCTTGTAGCGTCTTTAAACGAAGCCCGCTCGCACCTCAGGTCCAGCCTAGAACACAAGCGTTGTATCGTCTTTAAACGAAGCCCGCTCGCACCTCAGGTCCAGCCTAGAACACAAGCCTTGTAGCGTCTTTAAACGAAGCCCGCTCGCACTCCGGCCTAACTTTCCACTATTCTACGGTCTTTCTTGTCTTATCAAAGGGTTTTCCTGGCCAATTTGATAACATCGGTCGGGCCAACAAAACTGCTTTCATGGGGATCTATAGGCCTAACGGGCAAAGGCAAATCAACGTTTTCTAGTATTATACGGCATCACTACTCCTGAACTAACCACTTACGACCAATTAGACACACATGCTAATTTATAATTTACGTGGAGAATATCAAGTTTCCTGGTTCCGTATCTTACGGCAGAACGGAAAGAGATGTCAAAGAAACACATTGTAATATGTCATCATCGGAAGCTGCATCCTGCATCTATCAGGTTTTCCACGGGGTATAGGACGGAACTATCAAACTCCGAGATCCGGAAGCCCTATACGAACGATGAGGTACGAACTACAAACGTTGGTCGCGTCATTCACGCGACAGTCGTCATTCATCTATCATCCAGTGACATACGAATGAGCAAGCCACTTCAAAAATATCATTTTCATGCCACCTTTCTAAGAACGTAATAGGCTTTTTCGATTGGTCGATTCTGTTGACATGATAATCACTAATTGTCACTGCAGCGCGAATGTAATCTCTGAAAGTTCTCTCTTTATCTTCGATAGGTTATATTAGAAGGTTATAAATCAGACGGATGATTTATTGCTCAACAAAATAATACATTGCATAGAGCACAGAAACTATACTATACAAATTTCAAATTTACATGAGATGGATTTTGGAAACGACGGCTCCTAGCAGCGCTAACAGTATATAAACAGGACGGCTCCTAGCAGAGCTAACAGTATATAAACAGGACGGCTCCTAGCAGAGCTAACAGTATATAAACAGGACGGCTCCTAGCAGAGCTAACAGTATATAAACAGGACGGCTCCTAGCAGAGCTAATAGTATATAAACAGGACGGCTCCTAGCAGAGCTAACAGTATATAAACCGGACGGCTCCTAGCAGAGCTAACAGTATATAAACAGAGTAACGACATCAAAAGAATACAAATTTACATACAATATTCAAATAAATGATATGATATAGTCAAATGAATGATAATTAGACCAGTTGGAATGATTTTGACCAAACATTTGCGAACAGATCTGTCCAAAGCTACCTCACTAAACTTAGTGTCATCATGAATAGTAATGCAGGCCGGAGGTATGTATAAGCACGTACATGTCGTTGCCACTGCGACGATGACCCTAGGCTGATGTTAAATGAGAGAGTTTATCAATGCGATTTCTTTTATTGAAGATTCGTTGCCGTTCAGACCCAGGCAAAAAAACCGGAAAATTGCACCGCACCGTAACCACTAACAGAAATAATTATATTGGTTAGGTCAAAAGTGATCAGTTCATTCACAATGCCAACCACTCAGCCTGGTGAAACTACGCGCTTTCTCGCGAGATCTCGTGATATTTGGATGGTCGATCGCCATATTATAAAAAACTCGCTCTTTTTCATACAATCATGCTGCACGATTTCCGAGTATTTTCGATAAAAACTGATACTCCATTGCTTTCAGCCATGTAAAATCTGCGAGTTTTCAATTGTAGTTCTTTTATAGCGAGGAAGGAATGCAATTGCTTTCCAATGGGAACATTAATCACTAGATGCTGGGAAAACAATTCAGCCGTAGCGGAGCATATGGAGTGCATTGTTGATCAGCTCGCTCGTGTCATATGGAATAACACTCTAGTCCATGTCAATGGCGGTCGTCAATGGCAGCCGACATTGGTTTTGCTTTGAATCACGCCACGTCTTGGAGTCGAATTATGCCAATCTGTCCGTAGTAAATGCAATTGTGCAGTGGATATCAATAAAGCATGAGTAGTATCCATATAGCAGGTGACACACTGAGCGCCGTATCGTATGCGCCCTCAGTCATATTCGGTGCAGGTTCAAAATGTCTTGAACGGGAAACGAAATCATCAAGTTAGTTGGTTGAAGATTTCTCTGAATCATGTAGGATATGAACATAAGAAGACCATCCTATCACATCGCACAAACGTGTACCAGCATATCAATCAATTAACGTAGGAACTACATGTATTTCATATTCACGCTTTGATTCTTGTTGCAGCCTTGATAACCATATGAGGCTTGCATGCGCCTAATACTGAACACTTTTTGGATACGTCACACCATGATCCTGTGCGAGTGACGCTTTCAAAATTCTAATTTCTTATCCATCGTTCTCGTTACAGGCAAAGCCAACGCATTCATCGAAAATGGTCTGACGAGCGCCTCGGTATTGACCATCCTCGCCATCAGCTTGGAGCGATTCTACGCCATCTGTCGGCCGCTGAGAGCACAATACATGGGGACCTTCAAGCGGACTTTGAAATTCATGACAGTTATTTGGGTTGTAGCGTTCAGTTCTGCTGTGCCGTTCATGTGGATTGCCCTATACAAGGACAGTGAGTGGTTAGACGGTACGCCTATCAAGGTGTGTAGACAGTACATGCTCCACCCATGGAAGAGAACCTATGCCGTTGGTGTCACTGCTTTATTCTACATCTTGCCTTTGATGATATTACTCACTGTCTATTTATTCATAAGTAAGCACCTAGTCGCGAAAGGAGACTTCCCCGGTGACAATTTCGTATCTCCTCAGACACTACGCGCGCGCCGCCAAGTGGCGATGATGCTTATGACAGTATGTGCCTTGTTCTTCATCTGCCACTTGCCTCTCCGATGCCTTAGCCTCATTCTCATCTTCCGATCAAAGGTATTGGCAGATTTAGGCTTTGAGGGTTACTATAACGTCATATACATGGCACGGGTGATGTTTTATCTCAACAGCGCTGTTAATCCTATAGTGTACAACATCATGTCCACCAACTTCCGTAATGCTTTTAGGAACGTTCTGTTCCTCAGGCAGCGGCGCCATCTGAATTGTCGGGAGACCGCCACAACGGTTTTCACAAAACCCAACGGATACGTTCGCTACGAGAGTTTTAACAAGGACAATAATCCGCCTAAGGTTGCCCAACAGGAGCCATTCAACATGGACAAGCAGCAGCCGCGGAAACAGCCGAGGAGACTCGTGTATCGCTGGTCGTCCTCTGACGGATCTTCGGAAGGCCGCGGGGACGATGCCCGCAATCACAATGTCAAGAAACCGAACATTATCGTGACAACGATCTAGGAAATAGCGAGTGTAATTGAAGTCCTCAGTGCACGAAGTCACATTTTTGAAAAATATGAGCTGGCACCAGAAAGGAAATGAGCCGTTCATCACGATCAGTAAAATAGCGGACTGGATGCATTTTGGTGCTGAAAATTAATCTTAGTTAACCAGTGAAGAAATTGTTTACTGGCCGAATTTAGAAAAAGAAAAGATGTTTTGATTTTGATGTACAAAAAATGAAGAGCAAGGAAAGATTGCGCTGTGCTTATAGAGACTTCATATATGTTTTAGTCATGATGTTCATTTTGCCATGCAGATATTAGATTAAAAGCCCCCAAACAAGCACAACACCAAAAACAAACAAACAACACGTAATGCTCCTTGGTAAACGTGGCATACGGGGCGTTTTGCATCTCAGTCTTCATTGATAGTCGGCTGCTGAAGTGCTTTTCAGATAGATCTGGTCAAAGGTACTTGGCTGACCTGTCCACTGAACAACAAACAGTAGTGTTACACAGCCCTGGGCACCCGGTGTAATGTTTTTGAGTGTTTCTGTTTTTGAGTGTTTCCCCTCATTGTTTGGGAACGCTCAAAAATAGATTGACAAGTTTTTCTGTGTATCCCCCCCTATTGAAAAGTCGTGGTCTCTCTAGCTGCCTATTGCTTGGAAACACTGACACATGGGAAACAACCACAGATGTTACACCGGTGTCACAGTAGACCAGCTTTAGTTGACACCGTGAAAGAGTATTGGTCAGGCCTACTCTGAGGATAATCTAGTGTTGTGCAACACCACTATCTTTTGGGAAATGTGATCTGGTCACATTCCTGAGTTCAACAATGAGCACCTTTGACCAGAACGAAAGGAAAAACACTATACCGTCAACGTCACATTGTCACTCTTTCCTCGCTGTTTACAGCTTACATGTAGGCCTATGCATAAAAACCCTAACGGCCAAGTTAGAAAACACAATCGCCCGACCACCAAACGACCAACTGCACTTGAATCATGATAGACACAACAGGTTCATCGATGAGACAGGTCACAGAGACGTTGGCGTGTAAAAGAAAAAAAAAGAAAAAAATCCTCGAGCGGGTACGAACTCGGAACCCCGACACCTGATCCTTACCGTCTTACCCACTATGCCATGAAGCCGTTGTTGTAAATGAACATATTTTTCAGTTTTCATTTCACGTTCAAGCTTGACAGAATGGGGTCTTTTGTGCCATCTCTACCATATTCAGTTTCAAAGTGGCCTTCAGTTTCAAAGTGGCCTTTAAAAATTTCCCTTTTACAATATTTGTAAAGTGAATTCATAAGAAACATAATCAGGAGATGAACATGACACCCTTTGATGATTATAGGAGCACGCAGCTATATTTCGAGTTTTAAAGATGCAGAACAATTTCCCGCTTTGCTAGTATTAAAACCATGCGTGTATTGGGGAACTGTCAGATGAGTTGGCATTCGACTTCAATCAACGATCGCGCGAGGTCGCAATGGCCATGAACCGATTCCTACATCAGTGCTCTGTCGGTGAATACGGTAGCGCCACTGCGGTCCGCTGGTACACTATCATATCTGACGGCGTTTAAAACATTCAAAACATGGCGGACGGGCGTTTGTGTTTTCCAACTTGGCCGTTAGGTTTTTTTAATGCAGACATGTCATTACTCTAGATGCCAAGTTCGAAGCATAATACATGTAGCTGCACTGCAGCTTTGTGTTACTGCATTTGTACTTTTAAATTCATTTGTTTGATTCAAATCGAAAGGTGTACCCCTTAAATGACAACATTACCTCGGCGTTAGGTTAACTGGAAGTTTCCGTCGTCAATGTAAATAAGATTTTGTAATATAAATATTTCGACCTCCTCGTCCCTTTTCATCTTGAGGATATTCTTACTGACATTCTGTTGACATCGATTTGCTTCATTCATAAACATTTATCAAAACTGTCGTTACCATTCGTCAAATTATAAACTTGTTTGTGAGAAATTCATAAAATGTTCTTGTTATAAGGCGGTGTGATGTTATTATTATATGATACGCAAAACTTTTCTTGTCGCTGGCAGTACACTTACTGTGCAATATGAGAAATACTTGTAAAAAGAAAACCAATGAGGGTTTCAAACGCCAAACCGGATTTTTTTCCCTGTCTTCAAAAAGCCCTTTTAACGTTTTAATGGCTTCGAAAACCATTAAATGCTATGTGTTGGCAGGTGCCTAGGTTCCCTCCCATCTCAAGTGCCGCCTCTGGTTGTGCTCTGTGAGACCTAGTTGATAATTTTCTTTTTTTCATAATCTTTCTTCATGGATTCAGTTCGGTAGACACTCTAAATGGCATAACACTGGTGAGGACGAGACAGACGTTTAGTTCCATAGACGGCCGACAGGTGTACAGACAATTGTGCTCTAGATTCTCCCTAGATATGGGAACATAATTGTGCCAAGAAAGTCCGTGATTTAAAAAGGTTGTCACGCTTGTGTTGAGTAGTCACCATGGTGTTGGACAATCATTATACTTTATCTATTGTTTGAGTTATCAAATGCTTTTAATAGTATTTACATAGAGGTGGAACGAGCCTTGTTATGTGCATGGAACTATCATGGGCCAGCATGGCGACTCCACAGTGTGGTTTTCAAAATAAAGCAAAGTGCAATTTTCATAATGTTTATTCAAACGATAGCATGTCAACTGTACAACAGCAAATCACGAGGTAACTTGTTTCCATAGCAAGTTCTGTAGCTTCGTTTTTATATGTCGCAGCCACAGCTAGGCCATGACGCTGAATAGCACTCATTTTTTTAATCAAATTCTAAAGCTTCGGGTTTTTTTCAGCTGGTCTTTGTACTTAGTCCGGGATGAAACTTAAAGCTGGCGATTATGAATTGACTGAACGACCGAATCGATATCAATAGTACAGGCCTTTAATAGGCAGGCCTATCTTGCCTGTTGGTATACAATTGAACAATGTACGTAGTACACAGCTGGCCCGACCATCCATGCCGAGGGATCATAAAAGCATATTTACTTTTATCTGGTTTGTCACGATATATGGACAGACACAGCATTAGCGTGATTTTCAATCCGGACTCTCTCGTATGACCTCTGGATCAAGCATGACTCTCATCACCGGCAGCCACGTTCAAGATATATTCAAGTGGACACTGATTGTGGCTAAAGTGGGCTTTCTATCGGCGTTACTTCTGGCTAATATTATCTTCCTCAGACGCCTGCGGAGGCAAGGGAACGCAACCAATTGTCATTGTTGTGGCATCATCACCAGTATAACGGCGGTAAACATAATCCACTCCGCTCTGAGCATGGTTGATGGACTGGCGTTAGACAACATCCTCAATCTTCCATTCATCTCCTCAGAAACAATCACATGTTCAAGACAACTCTACATAACACTTTTACTATCATTCATGCAACTTGTGAACTTCGCATTTCTTTTTCAAAAGGCTGTACAAATCAAGTGCGGCAATCGCGGGTTACTAGCAACGATATCAGCTTTCAAATGTTTGTCGCTGAAACCAATATGGCTCGTGTCGACTCTGTCCTACGGCATTGCTTGCGTCTTCATTCGAATGGACTGGTTAAATAAAAGAAACTCCATCCAAGTGCTGACAGTTTCTGATATGGACATTGACATGGTGATTTGCCGGGTGGAACCCAAAGTTTCGAGGAACATCTTATTTCTGCACCAGCTGCTTATAGGCTTTTCTCTCGTTGTTATCATGATTGCCCTTGTTGCTCACTTCTACATATGTTACAGACCCGACAAGCGGACTTTGGAACCAATGCAAGGTAGGATGCCTAGAAACAAATAGACTTATTGTTTCACCTCATTAGATTACAAAAGTAGCTTTACCTGAAACAATTACAACCGAAATCGTAGTGATCAAGAATTTAACAAGAAGGCTGTAATGATGTACATATATCGACGCTGAATAAGATATGAATTAAGGAAATCGTAAATAGAATATGGCAATGATTTTATCGGCATTTTCAACCTAGATATTCAAGGGGATCAGCAAAGCAAGTTGCAGTTCATGTGTAAGCCTGTACAATGATACAATGCTGTCTACCAAATGTCTTTATTACACATTATAATGTCCAACCCATATCTGAACAAAGGCGCGTGAACTATGTCGGAGTGCTTTGAGTTTCGCTCTACAACTGAAACGTTTCTATTCACAGCCGGTGTATAATGAAAAGTATTCCCCTTTAAAAGTGTCTGCCGCTATTGTATTCTTTCATGATATGGTTCAATGGGTTGTGACCGTCATGTTAGATGGTTTGGATAATATGGCTTAGATAGAATCATTTGTTCCTTAGACATTCTATCGTTATTCTTCTTTCTTCTTTAAAGACTGTTTGTTCGGTATCGAATGATGATCAGAAATCCCGATAAGATTGGATTAATATATCCGAATCATGTCACGTACATTTTGCCTGGGCTTCAACGTCATTTTGACGCATATTCCAGTAAAAACAACCTCACTGCAAACCACTGATAACATTAGGCTTATCAGAGAGTTATATGCAGTACTTCTAATTTTTAATCCTTTTTATTTCAGAATTAGATGTCGAGTATGGACGAATTGCCAGTGATCCCGAGGAAGTACAAGAACGTGATTTAATTCTCGCGAGCAAGGATAACCACTCGGAAAAATGCTTTGCGCCACTTCCAGCTCAGACAGGGCTGCACATAAGAGACAAATGTCACATGCCATGCACTTACGAGAACATACTCTCGCCACTTCTTGCCTTACTGTTTATAAACGTCCTCTGGCAGGTTTTGCTTCGACCCGCGGTTAGTATCTATCAGAGTGATACGAGTTACCAACCTATCGTGACGGCAATGGGCACGGATATGTCATTGGGACTCATTGCTAGTTTTCTGCCTTTTCTGGAAATGTTTGACAAAATGTTGATGAAGAAGCATGACACACAGGCGTCACCGTGAACTTAAGGCTATACAGCCTTCTTCAATTCTGATTGGATCGTGTCGCTGAATATCAATTGGTCAACACCCTGCAAACCTCGACGCTAGTTTCTAAAGCGTAGCGCTAAAACTTGTACGTTTTCTTCCGTGCAGTAACTCCTCTCCCTGCAAGTCATTTGAGTTATACATATTATTCAAATCGACCTCATCCGCCGATGGCAAAGGAGAGGACCTCGAATTCGAAGACATGGACCACATGGGTGTCACTACACAGTGTGGAGGGCAGCGTGAAGGGCCGCGTCAAAGTAGGTCCCAGCCATTGAGGATCTGCGCAGGTCTTGCAATCATAAGCAGGGAAACTCCTTTTTGAACAGCTCTATCTGTTCGTAATGAAACATGTGGAAATTGATATGATCAATTGACTTTACTTCATGAAATTGACATAGGGTTGATTGTAATAGTTGTTTGTCATGTGTATTTATTGTGGGAGTATAGGTTTGTATTATGAAACAAATAAATCACTTATCCTCTGGCAGCCAAAGCGTTCGTGTCGGTATGTGAATGTCCAGTGCACCTTAAGACCTAATCCCTGAATCTTCTCAAAGCCCCCTTACAATGACCAGCAGCTGAAAATATGATTTTGCGAAGTGATATTTTGGAGAAAACTGATGAATACGGTATTGCGTTGAACTGAATTTTAATTTTTCTCAACCACTGGAAGGCAGGGTCTGACAAAAATTGTTTACAACTCCGCCGGCAATCTATAATGAATATACAATGTACATCAATACACTTGACCTGTTTTTGTGAGCAAGTAGAGCAGACTCAGAACGTCAAATGGTCAAAATCTGGTAACAACCATGATTTTGAAATGAGGCCAACTATAGAAAGAGTCAACGCCATCAAAATGAACGATCTCGTGCACGATCGTACCGGGTAAACATGATTGACCTTCATCAAAAAAAATTAGACATATATATTGGCATTACTGCCCTACATGATCACTAGACGGTTAGACGGTGAGTACCGAGTTGGGCTCGATACTTCTAGAAAGTCTTGCTCCTGAGCGGATTTACAGGAACGTGGTCAGTTCAGTGAACATTCAGGGACACCATGATCACAGCAATACTGTGTTCGATAGCCGTTGGGCTTCTTCTGCACTATTTCTGGTAAGTTATGTTTACTTTGGAACTGATTTCCTTGATACTAATATAAGGCATTGTCATACATTAGGCAGGCCTGTAGTTTCTTGCTCACAACCATTAGGCAGACCTGAAGTTTTTTGCTCTCAACCATGAGGCATGCCTGTTGTTTCCTGCTGACAACCATCAGGCAGGCCTGTAGTTTCTTGCTCACAACCATTAGGCAGACCTGTAGTTTCTTGCTCACAACCATTAGGCAGGCCTGTAGTTTCCTGCTCACAACCATTGGGCAGGCCTGTAGTTTCTTGCTGACAACCATGAGGCAGGCCTGTAGTTTCCTGCTGACAACCATGAGGCAGGCCTGTAGTTTCCTGCTGACAACCATTAGGCAGGCCTGTAGTTTCTTGCTCACAACCATTAGGCAGACCTGTAGTTTCTTGCTCACAACCATTAGGCAGGCCTGTAGTTTCCTGCTCACAACCATTAGGCAGGCCTGTAGTTTCCTGCTCACAACCATGAGGCAGGCCTGTAGTTTCCTGCTGACAACCATTAGGCAGGCCTGTAGTTTCTTGCTCACAACCATGAGGCAGGCCTGTAGTTTCCTGCTCACAACCATTAGGCAGGCCTGTAGTTTCTTGCTCACAACCATTAGGCAGGCCTGTAGTTTCTTGCTCACAACCATTAGGCAGGCATGTAGTTTCTTGCTCACAACCATGAGGCAGGCCTGTAGTTTCCTGCTCACAACCATTGGGCAGGCCTGTAGTTTCTTGCTGACAACCATGAGGCAGGCCTGTAGTTTCCTGCTCACAACCGTGAGGCAGGCCTGTAGTTTCCTGCTAACAACCATGAGGCATGCCTGTAGTTTTTTTCTCACAACCATGAGGCAGGCGGCCTGTACACCCCGAAGGTTTCCAGGAAGCCAAGCTTAAAAGGCATTAATCTTCTTTAATTTACCATCGTAATAACTGTAGGCTTTTTATCTGCAGGGAAAGAAGGCGGCGAATGAAAGTATTTGAACGATTGGGCATCCCGGGACCATCGCCAAATATTCTACTTGGGAACCAGCTCGACCTTGCTGGGGTAAGCTTGCTTATGCACTTTCTACTGCTCTTCATATACAGGGACGCCCAAAAATAACGGGCAAGCATGCTTTTTTTCATAGTTTCTCCATACATACTCTTGATTGCTAATTGGTGTACGCCACAGGTTGGGGTAGTGCTTCCACAACTACACCAGTTAAGGCCAGAGCAACATTCATCTAAGATGCCAGCCGGGGCCTATACGAGTGTTTTGAACTAGAGTCCATAAACCACTTTAAGTTAAGAGAGCAAACTTGTTGACCCATTATATCAGCAAAGTATTAAGGCTCAATGAGTAGTGGCAGTCTTATATACCCCCTCCCCCTGAAAAAAACTGTAGTTCTATTGTAGAGTGACAGGTTAAGGTGTAGGTCTATGAAGACACATGGCCGTCATTATCGCACGTATTGAAAAGACAGTATGATCTTCTGTCTCCAGGACGCTATATCATAGGACTTCTAAAACTGTTACACCAGTAGGTAAAAAGTCATATATAAAATGTCACATTTCTTACTTTTTCAGGGACCTTCCCGCGCGATTGCAAAGTGGCATCAACAATATGGAGACACGTTTGGGTGAGTTAAGTTTTTTATTTGATGCTGAGATACGGTGTATACAATGTAATCATCTAATTCACTAATAACAGTCAAGCATTTTGTATATTATATTAACTAGATCATCATAATAAACGATTGCTCGTATTAAAGTACGTCGATTATTTTCTCGTAGCAGTGGTATTGGTATAGCTTGTGCCCCGTTAGATCTCCGTGCTGTCTTGTATGTATGATATAAGACACTCCCCGAGATAGAGGTACATGTACATAAAACGCATATTCAGTACATGTATATACTTGTGCATGATCATATGGGCCCACGTGTTTGTACAATAAATACTTCCCCTACGCTTTGATCGAATTGTTCTGGCGGGAAAACTATAAATTCAGACGACCTCATTGGTTTTCAAAATGTTCTGATTCTGACTTCAGTTACTTTGAAGGAACTGTCGCGGTGCTGGTGACCAAAGACTTGGACATCATCAAACAGGTCTATATAAAGGAGTTCAGCAAGTTTACAGCAAGAAAGGTGAGAGGCATACTTAAGGACGCTTGGGCGCCATGAATACATCTCTGCTCAAAAGTTGACAGCGCCGTCTGCCATGCCATGGTGACCAGGTCACATTTACCAAAAGATAGCGGTGTTGCACCTCACTAGATTTGCTTTTGGGTAGGCCTAACCGATGCTATTTCACGGTGTCAACTAAAGCGTGTCAATTGCGACACAAGCTGCACATGGCTGTTAACATGACTACTTGCGATCACACTATTAAGTTGAGTGACAAATGGTCAGCCAAGTACCTTCGGCGAGAACTATTTCAGCAGATAGGCGACCATCACCTCATATATTGTTACCTATCGAATCGAGTGTTCTTCTTCTCTCCTGTTACAAAACATGATACAACATCACGGAATCGCTGCGATGAACAGATACGTGACGTGAATTAAAAGTGTTTACAGAATAGAGATGCATGCATGATTTTCCCTTTCAATATTTCTATCCTTTTAATTGCCAGATAACCACCTTTTTTCCTCGTTCCAGCCATTTCCAATAGGCCCTGACCCAAAGAGCTCGAAGAATGTCAGTGTCCTCTTTGCGCATGGACATCGCTGGAAAAGACAACGAGCCATGTTAAGTCCGACATTCAGCACGGGAAAGTTAAAACAGGTAGGTTCAATCATTTATGATTAAGCTGCGGCTATTCTCGAGTGACCGTAAGCTATTCGCCAAAGCTAGTCTTACGGCAACCCATGTTCAGTGAAGAAAAAATGTGACTCGCTCTACCAAAACTAGGCGCTTGTCGCATCTGAACTCGACAGGTTGATACGGACTTGTTGTTCATTTCCCTATTGTAGACCTTTTGTGAAATCTATTACAAACTGATTTGGTCACATTTCACAAAAGGTCTACAATAGGGAAATGAACAACAAGTCCGTATCAACCTGTCAAGTTCAGATGCGACAAGCACCTAGTTTTGGTAGAGCGGGTCACAAATGGACTTAGTCTCTGGTTCCTGATTCCCGATTCCTGACAATTCGTCTTGACAATAGGTTTTTCAGGTACAGGGCGAATGCAGAAGAGGAATCATAAGTATATCACCAATTCGTTTTACAGACACAGCCCCTGATACTATTGGGAATCAAGAATATGATGGAAGTGCTTGAAGAGAAGGCAAAGGAGGGCAAGGGCTTCAACATAATGACGTAAGTTATTATCGTGTCTTGACAAGACTCTCACAGATTACTCTAGATATGATCAGGTCGAATGCCTTTGGCCCGTGTACTGATGCTTTTACACCTTCCTTTCAGTATATTCCAAGCGATGACTCTCGATGTGATTAGCTCTACCGCCTTTGGTCTGGACATTGACGCCCAGAGGAACCAGGACGGGCAGATGATAAAGGCCTGCCGGGCCGTCTTCGCCCAACAGAACACATACAACATGCCACTGGTCAGGAAGATTTTCCTCACTCTTTCTCGTAAGTCCGTCACACTAAAGAGTTTTCGCCACCCCGCTCTGAAAACCAATCGAGCCAGAATGGCACGTCAGCTGTTAAGGTGCCAGTTCACATTAAAAGATCAGGTCAGCCAAGAGCTTGGTAATGATAACGAACCTCTGTCGCTCATTATTAACCGACATTTTCTTATTTCAGTCATCTTCCCGAGATTAAACCAAGTTTTCTTTGGCTTATGGCGTAGAATTAATGATCTTGGCGTCATACGCAGCAGTCCATTCTGGCTCGGCCATACGCTTAGGCAGGTCATAAAGGAACGGAGAGAATCGGTAAGTCTCGAAAGGTTGAGATAGGATCCTTAGGGCGAAGCCAACAAGGGCAGATAAACTTTATCTAACACACAACTATTTAAGACAGTAAAATGGCTTTGTTATAACTGCATGTCTCCATTTTTCAGGGCAAGACAGACCGGCGTGATTTCCTCCAGATGCTCTTGGATGCAGAGGCTGTTGATGATATGATCAACGACAATGCTCTCACAATGACGGACGAGGATGGCGATGCTATGGAGAGCGGGGCTCGGACTAAGGATAACACAAAAGGCGTGAGACTCGCAAAGAAGATAACCCAGGAGGTAATGACATCTAAAACTTGAAACCACATTATTTTTTCTTTGTTTTTGAAAAAAAGCAAACAAACTCTGCAAATAAATTGATATCTTTCAGTTTTCCTAATGAAAGAAAATGAGCGCGATTTTTTCCCCCTCAAAATCAGTTATCAAAGAAATATGCGAAAATAAAACACTGATTCGCGAAAATAATATTTCCAGCTCATCACACCTTCGTTTCCAAGGTTTGGGAACATTCGACAAGATCTACTCAGCTCAAAATCTCAATATGATTCTTAATTAAGATCAAAAATCTTACTCGTCTAGAATCTTTTAGCGATTGTCCAAGACCATGGATACCAAACTGATTGAGAACTTCACTGAGGTTCGTATATTCTCGGGATTTTCGACATGGGCTGTTCTATCGATGGTTCTATTGGGATCTTATTACATTCTTTTTTTGTTCAGGAAATTGTCAGTAATTCGATCGGGTTTCTTCTCGCGGGCTACGAGACAACGAGCACCGCCTTGAGTTATGCCGCTCAGGAGCTGGCCTCAAATCCGCGGATACAAGGGAAGTTACAGGAAGAAATTGACAAAGTAGTCGGACAGGTAGGTTCTTTGACATATTCCTCTAACAGTGGCGGTTTCCTGCGATCCAAAACCGCATATTGTTCTCCGCATTAGCCAGTGTAGAAGTTTAACAATGTCCGAGAGTAGTTCGTCCGAGAGCAAATGATTCGATCACGCACTTTGCTATAAGCTATTGACGGTCAAAAGGGGCGATCCCCACAGCCTGGAAATATTTGAAAAATGTCCTTTATGTTGTCGATGTTAAAACTTTTTTTATTTAACGGTTTTAGGAGCTACCTGACCATAAACACCTGGCACAAATGCCTTACTTAGACATGGTTTTCAACGAAGTGCTACGAAAGAATACCATTGTCCCAACGTAAGTTCAAACCATTCCTTCCATGCTGAGCAGATACTGCCGATCAGCTTCACCCAATACGATGGCAACAACTCGGCCTCTGCGGCCATCTGAGATTTGCTCTCGGTCTTAATAGAACCATTTGTAACCTCGTCATCCTGGTTCGCGTCAATACGGAGGAAATTTTCCAAAACATATGGCGTCCCTATGAAATGGTGTGATTGTCACTATTTTGAGTAAATGTCCCTAGCAATACTAAAGTGCGCTTTGGTTTGCTTGTCTGCCTTCATCAACAAACTATGAGAAGACCATCGACTCGTGATGACGTCATAACAGTGCACTTTAGGACTATTGTGTCATCAGGGGGGTCACTCAGTACAAAACCACTGGAAAGGCACTATAGACTACTTGCCCCCCGTTCATGACATATTAAAACAATTTTCGTTTTTAGGTTCATCACCCGGCAGTGCCAGGAGGCGGTCCAGGTTGGCGACATAGCTATCCCTAAAGGGATGACCGTGCAGGTCCACTCTCTGGCTATCCACGCTGATCCTGACCTGTGGGGGCCAACCGACCCAAAGGAATTTGATCCCGAGAGGTACGATTGTAGTCATTCCAGATACATCTGCGTGTATTCTTGAAATGATGACACATGTACACGCATTCTTAAAATGTTGAAATTCTAGAATGATATAGAATGACCTGATAGAGTGTTTCCTTTCGAACATCAAATATATGTTTATGTTGTTTATGATTCAGTAGGCCTATTTAAATCCTAATGTGATGTTTTTTTGGTGGCACGTGCAGACAATTCCCGTGCTAACTCCTCTGCCATTACCTGTCCCGGTCTTGGACAAGAAGAGGAGGCTAGGGAGTGAGGCTAGCGACTTCATTCCGTAACACAAACCCTTGTTACAGAAACGGAAGCAATCAAACAATATGGTTACCCCACATTCGTTAAATATAACTTGGACGTTTGGTGACGAACACGTGTTAAAGTTCTCCTTAATTCTTGCTATATTTAAGGTTTTCTCCCGAGAATAAGGCCACCCGCCACCCCCTGGCATTCCAAGCCTTCGGGACCGGCCCCAGGAACTGCATCGGTATGCGTTTGGCTTTGATGGAAGGGAAGCTTGCGCTGATTGCTGTGTTACAGAAATACACTCTCCAGCGATGTGATGAAACTGAAGCAGTGTTAGAAGTGTTCGAACAGGGGACTCTTGTGCCGAAGAATGGTGTCCATGTTACGTTATCGTCGAGACTGCCGTAAAAAATATGTTACATCTACAAAAAAATGACATGTACTGTTTTGGGACTGCTGACATTGATTTATTTGATTTCAACGCGTGATCGCGGAAGAACTGGCCGAGTCGTTACGAATTCGTTCATATCATTGCAGCGTGTGTATTTTTCAACAAGGGCAGAACTGGACGTAATCATGCATATCCATCACCTTTAAATATGGATACTAGTTCTAGCGCATATATACATGCGATGTCTATAAATGCCATGTATTCCGAGTTTAACAGTTTTTCAAAATAGATCGGATGGTGGAAATAGCCTGAGCTGGTAAACACTACGAATCATGCATGATATATCTGCTTAAAATATAGCATCATATTTCAGTTGACCGAGTATTGATCTATCATTTTGTTAATTTAAATAATCGAGATTTATCCATTCGCAGCATACGAGTAATCATGTAAATACACGAGGATCTGGTAAATACGCATTATTGAAATGAATTGGAATTCGTCAGCTCATAAATGGAAAATTTTGATCAGGGTTTCTCTTGTTAAATTCTTGTATCAACAAAAAGTTTGACAGATTAAAATGCACCCATTCACGGAATTTCCTGCCTCCGATCTCCCCTTGATAGAGAAAGCTATTGGCTTCATCAACAGTTACGTCATGTCAGTGGTTATCACAACTGGCATATTGGGAAATGTCGGATCCTTCATCATCTTTTTCCGGACACAGAAACGTGAAGATGCGTGTGTGCAATATCTGAGCTGTCTGGCACTCTCCGATACTGGAGTTATACTAGCACGAGGAGTGGTTGAGTGGCTTGCCTCCGGACTGGGCTACATCACAGATGGGTCAGTTTCAGTAGACCTGATGCTGTACAGCTCCATTTCATGCAAGCTAGTCGGTTTCTTTCAGCAGTTATTCATGACGGTTTCAGCATGGCTAATCGTTTCATTTTCCGTCGAAAGAGCTTACGTTGTTGTATTTCCTCTGCAGCGCAGCAATATCACAGGAATTAGGCGAACTATGGTCATCTGTTCAGTCAGCTCGGTGATGTTGTTTCTGTCAATACATCGCCTATTTCTTGTAGACGTCACACGTACACTCTCCAAGTTGTGCTTCTATCTGTCAATAGGACCTGAAGCGGCGAAGATACTATACCAATTTGACGTGTCTCTCTACATCTATGTACCTAGTATTCTTATCTTTCTTGCTAACTTTATTATTACTGCGACACTGTTGAGATCAGGGAACAAGAACTTGGGGCGAGCTGGCCACAATAAACACAGTGAGGGTAGAGTGCTGGTCTCCCTTATGCTAGTCTCGAGTCTCTATATCACTCTTCTGTTGCCCTTTTCTCTTGTGGCCACATACATGTTTAACAGCCGCCCTGAGGACAATACCACGGTTCTCTACAACCTAGGAAGGATCTTGACACAGTTCGGCACATTAAACTATTGCATTAACTTCATCATATATGGCTGTACCCTGCCTTTCTATCGTCGGGAGGTTTTGAGAATGCTCGGCTGCAAACTTGAAAAAAGGTAAAACAGGGTGGATGCCAAGTTGTCAAAATGGTCTCAACCACTTTACTTTACAAAACAAGTTATAATAAGCATGGCAGCTATGTTTATTTCGTACTCGTACAATACAGTGCAAGGGGTGCATTACAAATACTAGTGCATTACAACGCGATATTGCAAATGGAAATTAAAGAGGAAGAGAAACCGACATCATGTAAGACATGCAAAAACTACGTTCAAAGATATAAGCAATTAAGAAACGCACAGTACAAATAATATGTCATCAATTTCCCCCATCGTAAGTATACACATCCCTTTATCCCGGCCACATAATAATTCCCTAATCTGTCCCGCCAATCTTTTCTGCCCCTCTGTTACATTTGACCTCCCAATGTCCCGTGTCATAAAAAATACATTTGGCAAATTGCCCCTATCCCAACCATACTTTGCTAACAAAAAATTAAAACTTTTCCCAAGAGACGATCGACTCCCACCCTCAATGATACGTTTGCATAGTTTGAGATATACATTTTTAGATTTCCCAAGAGTTTTAAAAAAGTTAACAAAACTCTTCTCTATTTGAGCCTGAATCGGAGAATCATGTATGATTAATGGAAGTAAAAACTTATGACTGCGAGACGGTAAACTAAGAAGTTTTCTAATACATATCCTCCATGCCACGTATACATTCTCAATTCCTTGAAATGATATATCCCACCCCTGGAACCCGTAAAGAGACATGCAATAAGATTTGAAAAGCCTGTATTTTACTTCGTGATTAGCAAACCGAAATTGAGATAATAGAATGATTGTTCTTTTGTACAAGTCATTAATCGCCGCCTGAAACTTTCTCTTCATAATGTCCGGCCCAAAAATCATACCCAAATGTACCTCATAGGGAGATGGTCGAAGTGCCACTCCCTGAAACCAAATGACAATTTCGAAACCCACGGTTACACCAAAAATAATTAGCTTACTTTTGGACGCATTGAAAGATATCATAAAATCAACTGAAAACGTAGAAGCTGCATGTAACATTTTGTTTAAAGCACATACAGTCGGAGCTAACAGAACCATGTCATCGGCATAGGCGAAGGCGCCAACAAAAAGTAAACCGATATAACACCCCACACCCGACTTTTCAAGAGCAAACAAAATCTCATCGAAGTAGATATTGAATAAAACCGGAGACAACACTCCACCCTGTTTTACCCCGTTTTTAGCCGTAAACTCGCCTGACATGTGAGTCCCCCACCTAACTCTTATCCCCTAATTTGTATAAAATACATAGCCAAGAACCTAGCGACCAGGGGGCATAGCCCCTTACGTAGGAGAAGTCGAAATAGTTTGATAAAATGTACCTTATCAAAGGCCTTAGAGGCATCAAGCATTGCACAATATACATTGGTAATTTTTTGTTTCATGAACCACAAATTCCCGTCTGCATCTAGACTTTCCGGGGATTGCTAAAGGTCCTACGTATGACCTCCAGTAGTCATGAATAACTATGAGCTGACTATGAGCTCATGGAAAGCTAAGTATGACTGAGTTCGGCTCTCCATCTGATGCAGAAATACGCGGTTGTTTGGTAATCCGGGCTCGCCAGATAGTCAATTCCAATCTAGATCTCCCCGTCCCTGTGCAGTGTGGTTTGCAAAATACGATCATATTGAGTATTGTATCGTCTTGGAATATTATTTGAAACAACGGTTAGGAAGTGGTATATTCTTCATCTGACAAGCTTTCCTTTCCCCTGCAGTCATCTTCTTAAGCTGATCAATATAAACTTTGATTCTTTTATGACCTGGTATCCCGTGAACTGCTTTTAATTTCACCAGGACACACCTGTCCACCTTTACCGCTGCTTTAACATGAGGCCATTCGTAGCACAGCCAGAGTACTTTCCTCAATTGTATTTTCGCGTATTTTGCGCAGATTCCGACGAAAGCGTCATCTAGCGGGAACGTTTGTCTCTGGATGTTGTAGACGCGCGAGACATGGAACGATGCGCGATAAATCTCGCGAACCGTGTCCTGTGAGAATAGAACAGCGAAACCACACACAAAGGGTGGGAGGGTTTTGTATTTATAATCTGCGTAAGACAAGTACCACTTTCCATCAACATTCCTGCTAGGCAATGGGTTCTCATTATGAAGACCAGCGTATACGAACCTGACATTTTCCTTTTCCAGACCCATTGCGTAGTCTAAGATGTGTTCATAGATCACCAACACATCGTCATCAATTTTCAGCAAAAACTTAACATGTCCACATTCCGTCATCGTCCATTTCAAGCTTTCGAGAGCTGTATAGGTCATGTTACGGTACGCGTTCCAATGACTGGCCTGAATGATATCATTGTATATGAAACTTTCACTGTGCAGAATAGCATCTGTATTTGGATCTTTCGGTCGGGATGTTATAAATACGATTCGAAACCTCTTCCCGCGATATGGCAGGACCTTTACCGTCTCCCTTAGTTGAACTCGGTGACTGAAATGCCCTGGCTCACTCACCACAATAACAAGCAAATACACATCATCATCGCAGGAAGGAGGCGACAAAACCCGATCGTTTTCCAAGAGTGATGCTCGGTACAACATCTCCGATGTGTCCTCATCAAAACCTGCCGTTCTATCCAGGGACATATTTGTTTCATCGCCTGCCTTGCGAAGTCGCCTGGAGTGAAAAAATAAATTCTTCATGATGTACAACAGTACAGTAATGGCCAGAATGGTCAGAGCTAACTGAAAGAATCCCTTACTGCACAGCCGCATCTTCATATCGTGGATAGTTCCGAAACACGAAATTCTTTCCTTATATTTCAAATCGTGCTGTCAACTAACTGCGGCAACCAAATAGGTCAATAGAATTGAGTCAATCACCAGTACGTAATCCCAATATAGTCGTGAAAGGGCTATTTGGCAAGATTTTACCCGAGGATTTTTAACTCTATCCTTCAGAAGAAAAGTGAAAGAACCACTTATATCACCACTCTAACTGGATATATATGACATAGCTTCGATCCGTGATCTGTATAGTTAATGTCCTGATATCGTCCCCAATATAAATGCTTTGCAATGGTCAAGAAAAGGTGATGTTAGCATGAAAACTCCGTAGATTTTGATCCATTTTCTACTGCTGCCTTCGCGAATTATCAGAGAAAAAGACATGAACTCATCCTTCCACCCGCTGTTGAATGCATCCAGTCCGGTATGCGTCGATGTCATGCAGATCCCAATAGGCATTTTATGATTCATTTTGTTTATACAACCAAATGACAGCTGGTGAGGTAATACAATGACGCTATCCATGAATGGCAGGAATAATAAAATAATAAAACAGGGAAGAATTGACGTGGCCTAGATTTCGAGAGAGGCTGCCAATACATGTTCGAACATTGTGCACACACAAGCTATTTTAAAAATGGATGTGACAGCTTACCAAACAGCGACTTTTTCTTGTCCTGGACGCAAAGCAAAGCTGGCGAAACATTTATAACGGGTCACCGTCACTTATTATTGGACTTATCATAGCGCATTTACGGGGTTGCAACTATTTTGCTTTATAGTGTCACCAGGAAAGAAAAGCATGCGACCTAACGCCGATCTATTTGTATAAAGTGATAATTGGAAGGAATATAGTAGGAAATATCAATATAATAATCATTCCATGTCGTCTTTTGAGGGCATTTTTGATTGTAAAAATTATATGTGTCCGTCACCGGAGTCTCTGCAATGATAATTTTATCACAGCAGTCTCGCGCAAGTAGAAGTTCTTTACCTATTAGTTCTTCACTTATTAGTCTCAATGTCTGGCCCAAAGCCAGACGTTTTCCATTTCGATTTCACTACGATGTTTGACAAGAAGGAGCAGTGCGCGAGATATGCTAATGAGCAGACTTCCCTCGCTTGAGTTTCGGAAGGTTCCATATCGCGCTAAGCTGACCACTGCCATGACTGCTGACCATGACAGGCGTGCATTGGACTGGTACAGGTTGGAACTGAACATTGAATATGCTGGTGGTGACGCTTTCTGATGAGAAGTTGGTCGTGACTGATGCAGTATCCTTGGACTTGTCCACAGCATCGTTCAATCATTGCTCTCTGAGCTGCCTTGATTCTGTACTTACCCAAATACTGAGACCAAATGCCTGTTGACTGTGCTTTAAGAGAGACTGGCGCCATGCCTAGTCTCTCTTAAAGCACAGTCAACAGGCACCAACCCCCTCAGACTCAGAAACCACAAACGCCCAACCCTTCCTGCTACCTTAATACTTCTGGATGGAGAGCCGAACTCATTAATATTAAAGTAAAGTCTCCAGCTCGCCAAACAGGGTAGATTTTTTACCTGTTTGGCAAGCCCGGCTGGCCGAACAGGGTGGCTTTTTAGTGCTGTTTGGCAAGTGGCTCTCCAAACAGGACAAAAAAAGATGCCTGTGCGGCGAGCGGCTTACCAAATAGACCCGGCCTTTTAAAGTTCATTCGGTCATTGCCCCTGGAATGGGCGTTTTTATGCTATACATGTCCTTTCTCCAACCACGTGAAACAAGCTTGTGACGTCACAATCCAGAACATTCTTTTCTACCAGTGAACGATGTTGATTCGTGACTATTTAATGGAAGGATTATATTGGCTTCAAGTTTTACTGTTGAAAAAACCCCGCTGAAATTTCCTCTTGGAAGGGATTTTAACTGCGCATATTTTTGGGATTTTCCGTCACTTTGAACTGGTCGTTTGTGTTTGAAGCCTACGTCACAATCGAGACATTTCTTACCTACCAGTGAAAATGAGTTATTGTCTATTCGTAGGGCGCAGGCGCAGGTTACCGAACGTCACTTCCGATCTGTACAGATTTCTGAACTGTTCTTTTGTGTTTTGAACAATGAGTCATTGACTGTTCGTGATGGACGGCGGGGGCGCAGGGGGGGGCGGGGGCGCATGGAATGACGCAGCTGTTGGAGTAATCCCAGGACAATTGGTAGACGATCCTGAAGACATTGACGACAATGACACATCAAGAAGACATTGTCACATCCAGAAGACATTGTCACAACGATGTAGTTCTCGAATTTCACACCAGGTGACATTTTTTAGTTCTCGAACACTTTTTAGTTCTTTAATTTCACACCAGGTGACACTTTCACACCAGGTGCCATTGCTATGCTATGCTAGGCTATTTTATGCTATGCTATGCTATGCTATGCTAATCTAGCAATAGCATTAGCATTAGCATTAGCATTAGCATTAGGATTAGCATAGCATTAGCATTACCATAATATTTGCATTAGCATTAGCATTAGCATAGCATTAGCATCGCGCTGGTGACGAGTGTGTGAGATGGTTGGTGACGAGATTAGTTCTGCCCCGCAAAATCGACAGGAAAAAATCTTTCTTGCTATATGGATTGGATTGACCAAATAAGGAAAAAAATCCCCACGTGTATAGCTTACGCGCCCCGTCCTAAAGGGGGGCATATTAACATTCTTTAATTGTCAAGCGATTATATGCAGTTTTAGCATTGTTTCCGTAGAGTTTCCGTTGATTCCATTGATTCCGTCGATTCCGCTAAATCGACATGGCCCATTTATTTATATCATTCCGAGGATTTCGTTTTTGGAAGGCCCCTACAAGCGTTGTGTGTTGATGAAGGCCAACATCGGGGTATGAACGTTCGACGAATTTGCTTTTCGGGACAGAATCAAAACCAAGATGCAGTTCAAAGTATGTGTATTTCGCAGTCTCCTAGATCCTATGTACAGCCAAACTTCCGGAAATTCCCGAACATTGCCGAAAATAGGCGAAAATAACGTCAAATGTCAAGCACGGCAAACACAATAGGATTAATGCTTTCAAAGCACCTCATTTCAACCATGTCAATAAACTCTTCAACAAACACAAAGTTGTTGTCAACAAAAACAATGGCAACACCTGGCATCTTTCCCGCTGAACAAAGTACATGCTATTAAAATTAATATCATTAGGGGCCTACAGATAGTTTGCTAAAATTATAGTTTGGTATCTGTTTTCAAGAGTCATTCATCAGGCATATCAAAGGTGCACGATTGGCTAGATACAAAACGACATGTACTAAATAAAGTACTGGATGTAAAATCAATATTGCTCGTTTTATAAATAACACTGAAAGCAATATTTTCAGATGCGCCTTCAGTAATGAAATAAAAGCTATGTATAATAGGACACGGGGGCAGTCAAAGCAATTATAGGAAGGTGAAGACGCAACATCTTGCGCCGCCGAGGAGCACAACCCGCCGGTTAACAGTCCATGTACAATACGTGTTCTGCTGTTGTTCTTCCTTCACAAGGAATTGCCGTTGCCAAAACAGCCTATATCACGTGTTTTGCAGCAAATTGCATGAAAGACGTGTCGATGTGAAAGAATATAAGATGACTTCTTCTGCAAACAACTCATGATACATTGTCCGAAGCAATGTTTATTGAAAGAATTCAAATTAGGTACACAATCAAAACTTTTAGGACAAAGCTTGATAACCTGACCTCGGACTGTCAAGCTTTCGTTTGGGTCAGGCCATGCAATTTTTCTTTCCCGATAGCCTCGATAGCCTGTAGTCACTACTAGAAATATTGCGGGAAGAATCTCATCCGGGAAGCCCCCACTGCAGTGTTATAAGGCGCCACAGCAACCTAGATTAACAGGAAATTCAGTTTTCACCGCTTATTTCCAATTTGTGGCTTATCGAGCGAGTATCTCATCACTAGGTTTGTACACATTTCCGGGCTTGTTATCACCAGTTGTGTGTGGGACCTGAGTGTGGTTTGTTCACGAAGCGTCGGGAAATACTGACATGTCATACGAAAAACACATTTTGTGATTATCAGGGATTCTTACAAGTGTGATTTAAGGTGTGTCTGTAAGTCTGTGCGAACAGTGTGTTCTATCGTAAATGACCTGCAGATTGGCGTATGTGATGGACACAACTCAACGGAATATATTTGATTCTAAGGTACGTAGGCCCTATCCGTGTAGGCCCTATCCGTGTAGGCCCTATCCGTGTAGACCCTATCCGACTGCCTCTTTCACATTACGTTATTCTGGCCCCTAAAAAAGCCCTTGGCAGCCGGTGTCATAGTTGACCGGCATTAGTTGACACCGTGAAAAGGCATTGGTCAGGCATGCATATCATTAGGATTAGTGTTGTGCCACACCACTGTCTTTTGGTAAATGTGATCTGGTCACATTCCTCATCCTGAGTTCAACTCGGCACCCTTGGCCATGAAGAACGACATGAAGGTCGCAGCTTTATAAATCGCTTGTTTACTGGGCGCTTTAGAATCAAGATATCACTATACTACTAAAACCAACAATACAGTGCCATCCTGATTCTTCAGAAAACTGTGAAAAGTCTTTGAGAGGACGGTTTTAGTGTAATATCCGAGTGGTCTTGCACTTGAAGTTTCCTCAATTCCTTAAGATTCACTTCCCATGTCCGGGTTCCGAATAATCTCATGGGTCGCCGAGAAACCGGAGTTGAAAAAAACGGATGTAAATAAACGGGTCTCTGGTGCTTGACAGTTGTTGTTGTTCGCGTCATATTACTGTCAATTAGAGACAAACAGACGACAGTGCCGGCCTTGTTTTCATGGCATCGACGTATCTACGTTCATCAGAAAGTTTACATGTTGAGGAAAACATTGCGCTTTTTTTACAAATGGAATGTCCTTCTTAGCTAATTGTGTTGTGAAAACACTGGGGGAGTTTACTTGCATATTTGTTTTTTGAAGTTTGTTCATGTTTGTTTGTTATTCTGTGTCGTGTATGTTAGTTTTGGCGAACAGCGGTCACAAACAACATTGATGTCGGCAATTTAAATTGAAAATAAAAAATGTGGATGCGGGCTCTCGGTATCTTAACTCACGTTAAAAAACAACACAGGCTGTGACTTTTTTCTTCCTATGTGAAAAATCCATATCATTCTGTTAGTTGCCCTTTTTGTAACACGACGACCCGGTACCCAGACCACGACCACTGGATTGGGCGGTCCCAATGACCAAATTCACCCCTCTAATCCGACCAAAGGGCCTGATGCCGTGAAAAGACGAATGCTGCCATGAGTTCTGTGAAGAAACTGATTGTGGCAAATTTGTGATGCTACAGATGAAAAAAAATTCAAGTCCAAATATTTTTTTCACTTGTTTTTTTCTGCTCAAAGTGAAGAAACATCATCAGTCCCAAAAATTGTTTGGCTTTGAAAAATGTTCAGAATTTGGAACTGATGAAAAAATTCAACTCTGAAGGGTGAAAAAAATTCTGAGTCCAAATATTTTTTTCACTTTTTTTCGGCTCAAAATGAAGAAACATCATCAGCCCAAAAAAATGTTGGCCTTGAAAATTTTTCAGAATTTTGAACTTATGAAAAAGTTCAACAATTTTGGCGGGAAAACTTAATCATGCATTTTGTCCCCGGAGTTTCAACTTCACTATTGCGACCACCCCGGTAACGCGACCATTCATCCTCGGTCCCATGAGTGGTCGTGTTACCGGGGTTCCACTGTACAACTGACAAGACTAAGAGAGGGTTAGGGATGACCTTCACAAACTAAACGTTCTTAACTATTTAAAGTCTTCATTTCCCGGAGAGACAGTCATTTCCGTCTGGTCGGTCAAGAACGCCTGGCACGAGTGGCATCTGGGTCAGCCGATACGAACAAACTCGCGCAACTTTATAATTCTTCATGTCGTCATCTCTACAGACATCAGCAGTTTCTGAGTCAAAAGCCAGTGGTGTTGCACAACACTCGATCAGCGTTAGTGTTAGGCCCCTAACCAAGGCTCTTTCACGGTGTAAACTAAAGTCGGTGTAACAGTAACAAACGCCCCCTTGGAAAAAGTGTTCGGCCCTATTGTATTCTGTAATATGGTTCTATAGAGACCCAATAGCTCACAGATTGAAGTTCATAATAGAATCCTTTGTTTCCCGGGCATTCTATCCTAGGACATTTCAATCTTCTACACCGGCTGTGAATAGAAACGTTTCAGTTGTAGAACGAAACTCAAAGCACTCCGACATAGTTCACGCGCCCGCGCCATGAACTGCAACTTGCTTTGCTGATCCCCTTGAATATCTGGATTGAAAATGCCGATAAGATCATTGCCATATTCTATTTACGATTTCCTTAATTCATATCTTATTCAGCGTCGATGTATGTACATGGGTACATGTACATGTACATTGATCACTACGATTTCGGTTGTTTCAGGTAAAGCTATACTTTTGTAATATAATGAGGTGAAACAATAAGTCTATTTGTTTCTAGGCATCCTACCTTGCATTGGTTCCAATGTCCGCTTGTCGGGTCTTGTCCGCTTGTCGGGTCAACTATGACACCGGCTGCCCAGGGCTATGTAACATTTCTATTTGTGATAACACACTCACACTCCTCCGACATACAGGGGAAGACCTTCATCATGTTCATTTCTCTCTGCAAATGTATACTATAAGTCTGTTATGATTGTTTGTACCAGGCCGATGCTGACCCATGAGCAATCGTCTCATCTATACCATCATTTCACCCGTGTTTTTTTATTGTCAACATAATTAGGTCGCTAGTTAACATACTAATCCACTTGGCCACGGAAAACCAATTCAACTGTTTACATATGTATTGTGGTACCATGTACAATATCGACCGTTTAGATCGGTGTAAACCAAAATTGGCCCATGGTCATTGATGTCTCGGGTGATATGAATAAAGGCTATCAAATGCTTTTACTTCAATTTTGTACAGAAAGGCCTAGTGTAAATGTACATGGAGTTTTAGATAAAAGCATTTACTACTCTTTATTCATATCACCCCTTGTCTCGTCACAACCTGCGCGAAATGTTTTGTCTATCCCACGTGGTCTGTATTGACAGTATCTTCATAAAGACCCTTTCAACGCAGCTCAGTTCTCTTTATATGTCACTTGCAACGGGAATTCTCAAGGGTAAAAAAACTACACGCTGAACTAAAAGGAAATCCGTGACCTTGGTGGTTGGAGTGCAAGGCTCATCATCAAGAGGTGGCGGGTTCGATTCACGGAAGGATCACAGTGTTTGATATCCTCAGCAAGACACCTAACTGTACATTGCTCTCCCCGACCTGGTGACCAAATGGGCACCAGATGTACCTGGAAAGTTCACCGAGGGGGGGTGAAGACCGGGAAAATCGAGCAGACGATATTCCCTTTTCAGTCATCTGGACTTCATTTTGTAAATAAGCATCATTGTTGCATAAATATGAAGTAACACTTTGGTTAACTCATAACAGCAATTAATATAATAATGATGTTTATTACATCGTGGTTTAATCCGGTGTCTAAACTAGCAATTAGTGGTATACTGTGACCATGAGTATTACATAATACAGGGATATTATGTAGTCTTAGACAATGGATTGCGATGTAACACGGTGAAAGAGGAATTTCTTTGGCCTAGTGTAACATTTTCCGCTCATTAGTTGTCATCATCAAGTGATTCTTACTCGAGGTGTCTCTCCCTCTTAACACATGTAATGGGCGTGAATTTGAAATGTTGCCAATATTTCTCAATTTATCCTCGCTCAGAAGTCGAAGTGGGGGATTTAGCAAACTCACATTCATTTCTTGCACGGGACAGCTAGCGGCTAGCGGCTTCCAAAAGGACTTGATAATCCACACTGTGACGGTCGGTGTTCTTAACGTGAGGCCTAATTTCTCCAGGAAGAGGAGGTATACAATTTCAAAATGCAATATCAATTTTTACAGAACCGGTGTGCAAAGGATAGTAGTCCTAGGGCTGATAGTCCGTGTAACAATAGCCCGCATTGCTAAATGTTTTGGTTAGGGTTAGCGGTACAATAGATCATGCTGCTTAATTGATCAAATACAATGCTACCGGACTATGACTCCAGGGGGACTATATCCGCTGTCACACCGGAAGGAACCTTGTACATTTCCACAGCCCATAAAAGTGCAAATCTGTTAAATAATTGAATGATGATGGGGGGGGGGTATAAAATTATTCTATAAAGGCCATCCCGGTGTAACAGTAACAAATGCCCCCCTGGAAAATGTGTCCGGCCCTATTGTATTCTGCAATATGGTTCTATAGAGACCCTGGCCGTCAATAGCTCAGAGATTGAAGCGCATAATAGAATCCTTTGTTTCCCGGGCATTCTGTCCTAGGACATTTTAAACTTCTGTACACCGGCAATACTTAGAGATTAGCAGTTGACACCTTCAAAACATTGCCACTGTTGTTACGTGCTTTCTTTCTCACCGCGCGCCAATGTTTTGATACAATCAGCAACAGAACGTGCTCTATCTTGTGTATTCAATGTACATATTCTGAACTCTTCAAACATGGTTTGTTGATTCCTCGGGAATCAATTATCGTATTGTTATCAATCTACTGATGTGATGTTTCCAATCTAAGTTGGCCTGATAGAATGTACATTTTCTGTTGCACATGCAGTGCACTCTATGAGTGTGATACTCCGATAGATCATGGAACGGAGTGTAGACCTGTTCAAGGTCTGTTCTCTGGACGATACCGGGAGTCCCAGGAGCGTGTTGTTCGCTGATCCTGGTTTATGCCAAGACCTTAGAACTGATTTCCTACTTGGCTGACATCTTGTTACTGAACTGTAATACTGTGATCACAAATAGTAATGTTACACAGCCCAGGGGCAGCCGGTGTCATAGTTGACCCGCTTTAGTTGACACTATGAAAGATCATTGGTCAGGCCTACTCTGAGGGTAATCTAGCGTTGTGCAACAGCACTATTTTTGGTAAATGGGATCTGGTCACGTTCATGAGTTCGACTGAGTACCTTTGGTCAGAATGATATGAAAAAACACCTCATAAGAATGCCTCACTGAAATATGGGCGAGGCACCTTGGTTTTGGTTTTCGGTTTGAACACCACCCCGCTGTGCTCTGTGTGCCCATTTATGGTACGACCACCTGTTCCCCATAGTTATCTGACCTATTGTTTCACTGCGATATCCTATATCAATCTTCGAGAAAGGAAACATATCAACATTATTCTAGGTGAATATTTTCCTTAGCAGGCCAATAGGCCATTAGAGGTGATAACACTTCAGGCCGAAATATGTTAAGTTGTCAACATTGTCCTGGATAGCGAAGGTCAAATCATCCATCATCAGAAATGACTTAAGGCCTGTGTACACTAGACTGGGTCATCAATGTGTGATAAGGGAGTTCCTCTAGGGTGGAGTTTCGGTGACTCGATGAGGCTACGTGCAATGATGTCAGACTTAGGATAGTCTGAAATCATTCACGTGATTAGTCCGGGCTCGAATGCGTTCGGGTGCGACTCTTACACGACATGCGCACTTTTGACATGACGTATTAATGTCACGTGCTACTCTCACTCCCCTCGACTGAGTTCCAGCCGAACTCGGCCAAAGATACAGCTTTACTTCATGACTTTAGCAAATATTCCATAATCATAGTCCCAGGCTTAATGCGAGATAGTATACTGAACTCAAAACGAACGATAATACATGTAGATTCACCAAAACATTCAATAGAGCAGTAATTATGAATTCTAAAAGGCCTTAGTCACAGTATATCATTGTTTCTAATACAAAATACATTACGCCTCGTTTTGATCGGAGCGGTCTTGGTATCGTAACCAATGACCGCCTGGGTAGGTATAAAATTCTGAATTTTAGCAGACGAATTATTTTCACCAAGAAGCAACGACTCAGCCCCACACAACAATGTCAAGAACACGAGATTTTGAAGTATTCCCCGATATATTGGGATTTGTGAAGTAGGGAGGATACCCGAGGACTCTTTCGAGGTCGTCAGTCAGGATTCAGAAGAGGTCAAAGACGAGGAAATGGTAGAAATCGAGCTAGCAGACTGGGAATTCCCTTGCTGCGTGACGTCATCTTCACAAGCAACAATATGGCGGAGTTCCGGACACCAGGCTGGATCATTCTTTGACGAAAACGGAACATATATACCTTTCAAATCGTATTTAATTTGTTTAATTTTGAAACCTTTTAGAATAGAAATTAATACCTCGCTGTCGGTCATTGGTTGTATAATCAAGACCGCTCGGGTAGACCTCAAATTACGTCCAAAACCCTCGGCGAAGCGCCTCGGGTTTTGGACTGCATTTTCGGTCTACCCGAGCGGTCTTGATTATACAACCAATGACCGCCAGCTCGGTATTAATTCCTAAAATCAACAAAGCATAACTAAATGGACAAGATCGGATAATGGTAATACGGGTTAAAATGAACATTCAATCATGGAAGGTAAATACACCATATCGAAGTCGTAGTGCATTTTGTGCATAAATGCATGTAAAAATAGTCAATCATAGTCAACACATGTTGATTCCCACAGTTTATAGGAAGTACAAAAAGCGTTTTACTTCCAAGATAAATTTGACCTGGTCGATAATCATTGCTGATTCCCGCGCTCGAGCTTGAGCCAGTTCGGCCATTTATCAATGGAGATGATACTTGATTACCTGGCGAGACAAGACAAGATAGCTCATACCCTTGCTTAGAGGAAAGGAAACCCAGAAGGCATATTCACATAAAGAAGCACAGGAAGTGGAACATGAATAGACATCAACCAAAACACTTTTGGAGGGATTATTTGAATCTCAGGGAAATGGCCTTCACATTGTACATGTATCCAGTTCGTCACATCATGACTCATGAACTGGTGCCGTAGACTGGTATTTTCCTATGTTAGTTCCAGTCCTCGATCACATGATCATCGTTGACGCAAGACTATTCATATTTAGATTGCTGCTAGGAAACGTCGTTCGCAGCTAATAAGCTTCTTTTTGATTTGAGATCATTTTCGAAGTATTTTAAGGCATTCTTATCAATTGTTACAACAAGCATGTGAAGACTTATCCATAAACTTATCCATACATGGTTGTGACTGGGTCATCAAAAGATTAAATTTGGACAAATCTATACTATTATGATCAAAGTGGCCGCAAAATCCCTTTTCGTGCAAGACAGCTACGCTGAGGATGTTTTGTTTTGTCATCCAAGGTCATTGTGCTAAGCTAGGCTATCCTATGACGTATTAGAATATGCTAAATATTTTAGACATTTATGGATACCAAATATAATACGATCCAAGAGCAATCCGATTGCTTTAGATCTTCTTGGAATAAGTTGGCCTATTTGACTTGACATGTTTGAGGAAGTATCATTTCTTTACAACTCGCTGTAGCATAGTATGAGGCAGGCCAATCGGGCTGGTCACGAGAAAAATACACCCAACTGGTGTAAGTAATAACATTTCATTTTTATGACGTCACTTTCTATAAATAAGAAAAATATGTCACTTATTGTAACATTTCTGACTACTGGCGATAGTACAGTATCAACCATGAGATGAAAATACATTGAATTGCTTGGAATTAGAGAGAACGTGACAGGGTCACGTTCTATAAGTAGAAACTTTAGTGCTGTTCGATCCTAAAATAGAAATCGACAGACGAGTGTGGCATCATAAGGTCAAAATCTCGTGCTGATCTCTTAAACTTTGCAGCCTGATTTGATGATTTGTGGGCGTTCACTTCTATATAAACATTGGGGTCTGATGTGAAACCTGTATTACTGTTTCAGGAAGGGTGACACTAGCACATACAGAGATGGCCACGGTAGGATATAATCCTGGGGAGATGATAGACTCAACCATAGTAGTCGTGGCGGATGAAATCATAGACAACGGTAGGTTTCAAACGACGAAAACACCACCTTAGTACGTGATATCTAAATGATATAACGAAGAAACACCGTATGATGGGGTATCGACAAATTACGAAAAAAAACACCGAATGATAAGATCCAACAAGTCGGAAAAGAAAATATTAGTTTAAGCTTCGTGTGGCAAATTAGGGTAATAACAAGTCCAAATCGTTTTTGTGTCAGCTAAGTAGAGAGTGAATGTATGATATAGAAGCATATTTTAAATACGTTTTATACTATTTTGTGACCCTTCATGATTGTCTTCTTACAGCTGCCCCGATAGTGATAGAATACACCGCCGAGTTCAACCGTTCGTGGTTAGTCCGCATCGGAGAAGACCGGAACCGTTCGTACTTTACGTACTATTCCGAATTCAACCGAAGTTCTCCTGGGATCGTCCACGTAGAAATCTTCTTCCTTGTACTTCTGACTATAGTGTCGACAGTCGGAAACGGTTTGATAATGTATGTGGTGCTTTCAAACAAAAAACTGCGGACTAACACAAATCTATTTATAGCCAACATGTGCGTGGCAGACATCTTGTTCACGTTGACGAATCCTGTGATCGGGGTTGTTCGGTATCAGGAGTCGTGGGAGCTCGGAGAGACGTCGTGCGGATTCTTACTCTATAACCAAGTCGTCTGTGCCGTGGTGCTGCTTTGGAGCATGACTCTCATAAGCATGGACAGACATCGCTGCATTGTGAAAACACTGTACAAACGCTTGACGGAGCTTGCCGCAAAGATTGCCATAGCTGTTTGTTGGATTCTCACACTAGGTTTAGCAGTCCCGGTGATCATTTATTTCAACGTTGAAGAATTTGACTTTGGGACTACCACAGTTAAGATTTGCACTTTAATGTGGCCAACAGGAGCATTAGTGCGTATTTCAACCGTCTTTGTGACAATTTTGGTTGTTTTTGCGTTCTTCATTCCATTCGTTATCATATTATTTAACTATATTAGCATATTTAAAACACTATGGAAGACGCGGAACACAATGATACGCCAACTGTCCAGCTATATACCGAAAAAATCGCACCAACCCGACGGCAAGGCGAAAAGACAAACTATCATGGAGGCAAGAAACCGGCGAGATTTCCGTGTAGTGAAAATGTTGGTTTCGACTGTGGGGATATTTACCTTGATGTGGTTGCCAATGTGTATTGTGTTTCTTCTTATTCTTAAAGACGGTATCACCGAATCAATGAAAACAAGTTCATGGGCGTTCCTTCTCGCTACCTGCATTGCCTTCGCTAATGCTTGTGTCAATCCAATAATATATGGTTTATTCAATGAAAAATTCCGTCTTGAGATCCGAAAATTGTTTCGCCGATTCCGATTCCCCGGAACGAAACGAAAGGAGTCGGCAAGCAGGTCAAACATTCAGTCCGTTAGCGCCCTAGCGGATATTGACGCAACTATCACTCCGTCCAACTCAAGTGAGCAATGGAAGGACAGTTGCATTAGCATCCCTGAGACAATCAAGACTACAGAGACCGAACTACAGGAATAGAGGTCCATTCCACACGAACGTTTCACGAAACGCATCAAGCATAAAGCGAGTGCTGAGATTCATTTGTGGACAGCTTCTTTGCCAGATACGCATGTACCACCTCGGGTCAGGAGAAGAAACCATCTTTAAGAGAGGCATAATGTTGTAAAGATGGTTTGTTTTCCCGCACCTAGGTCGTCCAGGCGTATCAGGCAAAGAGCCAATATTGTTTATGCAGCGTGGTATTCTGTAAATAGTTTTCTACTGGGCGTCCCAATTAATTCGTATTCATCAAACTGGTATTCCGTTATTTTTTTGTTAATTTGAAAATAATTGTTTGATTCGGGTTTATTTCTGTTATAGAGACGAATTTGACGCATGCAGTTGTGATGAAGTACGTCTATTTGTAATAAACGAGATAAATTATCATAGATTACAATCTTGCTGTTATTTTTCGATATTTTATGTTGCGTGCCTTTTCAATTCCGTGGGCCGGTGTAAAAGTAAAAAGTGTCCCCCCTGGAAAAAGTGTCCGGCCCTATTGTATTCTGCAATATGGTTCTATAGAGACCCTGACCGTCAATAGCTCAGAGATTAAAGCGCATAATAGAATCCTTTGTTCCCGGACATTTTATCCTAGGACATTTTAAACTTCTACACCGGGATGGGTGACAGCATCATGAGAAGCCCCGTAGTTTGCGTTCAGAATTAGCCAAGAAAGGAACGAAGTCCCAATGATGATCATGATCATAAACCAAATTCCGGAGCAGCTCAATAGTCTTCAGGCCCATCCAACTCTTGGCACAATTTGGCAGATATCGCGCCGATGAGCAAAACGACATTGGGCCGATATCGGCTACCAGCATCTTATAGTCTTTCTTCGATGTCGATGGTAGGCGCACTGGGGAAACAGCCTATCTGGAGACGGCCAGCTCTGGGTGACATACATGGAGTGCTAGCGGAATAGCCTGTCTTGAAGCTTTGGGCGTATAGTGCATTCGGGGGAACAACCCATCTTGAAGACAGATCAGTGCTAGCACTTGGCGATGGTGTATTGGGGAACAACCCAAACAAAAAAACGATCGACAGCGCCAATGAGACATGTGTCAACATCACCAGTCGTTTCGGAAATATCGGCTGGTTCATATTTCCGATCACTCGTAATTGACATTGTGCCATCGTGTTAAGACGGTCAGTACTAAAATAAATTATCGTCAGCATTTCATGACATACAGGCCACGTGTAAAATGTACAGCATTGTTCGTAAAGTTGAAATTGACGTCATGTCAGCACTTATTGTCTTGTGCTGGTCAGCCCGGCGATGACGACATCAGCATGAAAAAAAATATAAAGAGAAAATTTGTTGACAATTTATCATATCTACTGAGTCTGGAAAGGGGACTATACAGATATGGATACCGTTGGATACCGCGGGAAGATGCTGGAGACATCGGGAGTTGTGGCGGATGCAGTCATAGGCAAAGGTACGTGTCCGACGATAACGCAATATCGAAGTGTTCCTCTGTGTGTAATACATGTAGATTTGATGTTCTGTTGAGAGTTAGGATGACCATGAACGTTTTTATGAGACCAAAACAGGAACTCTAAAGATGTGAATAATTGGGCTTGACACCCCGCAAAACCAGGTGTACAGGTTTAGTGACAGGTTCGTCTTTCACCACAAATGATCCATGTCAACGATTTTTAGGAGAGATCTCTCTTAAAATTGTGTTTCAGGGTTGGCGTAGGAAATTTCTAATAGCAATTTCTATGACGACGACTTGGTAGTTACCTTTTAGGATTTCGATGTGTCATCGAATTTTCTGCCTGCGTAACAACGTTATTCTCAATGTATAAATTGCTATTGACATTATATCACATATCCCATCATATAAAAGCGAAGTGATAACTTCCTACCATACCTACTGACCGACTGATTTGTCAGTGTCCTATATAAATGTTAACAAAGAAGGATTTTGTTTATTGATGGTAGTAATAACCCTCTTCCCCAATGTCGAAATTCATTATTTCATTGTTTTTTTTCAGGCGCGCCATTAATGTTAGAATACACAGCCGAGTTCAACCGTTCGTGGTTAGTCCGCATCGGAGAAGACCGGAACCGTTCGTACTTTACGTACTATTCCGAATTAAACCGAAGTTCTCGTGGGATCGTCTACGTAGAAATCTTCTTCCTGTTACTACTGGCTCTCGTGTCGACAGTCGGAAATCTCTTGATTGCATATGTGGTGCTCTCAAACCAAAACAAGAAAAAGAAATACAAGACGAACACCAATCTGTTCATAGCCAACATGTGTGTGGCAGACATCTTGTTTACGTTGCCGAATCCAGTGATTGCCATTGTTCGCTACCAGGGGGCGTGGAAACTCGGTGCTTCCTGTGGAATTTTACAATATAACCAAGTGGTCTGTGGTGTGGTGTTGATCTGGAGTATGGCTCTTATTAGCATGGACAGACATAGCTGCATTGTGAAAACACTGTATAAACACTTAAACGAGCTTACCGCAAAAATCGCCATAACTGTTTGTTGGGTTTCATCCTTTGGTTTCGCTATCCCGATCTACATCTACTTTAGCGTTGAAGAGTTTGACTTTGGTGCCGACAAGGTTAAAATTTGCACTTTAATGTGGCCGAAAGGTCCATTGGTGCGTGTTTCAGCCGTTTATGTGACAATTTTAGTGGTTGTTTTTTTCATCACTCCATTCGTTATAATAACATATAATTATGTCAGCTTATTCAAAACGCTATGGAAACAGAGGGAGAAAATGAAACGCAGACTGTCTGAAGAGAAAAGACCGCGCCACCCCGACAGCAAGGCAAAACAGGCAAACGAATTATCAGGCGCAAGAAACCAACGAGAATTCCGTGTTGTGAAAATGCTGGTTTCAACCGTGGTTGCATTTGCCATCATGTGGTTGCCAATGGCTCTTCTGTTCCTCCTGGTCCTGAAAGATGGCATTACCGAAGCAATGAGAACGAGTTCATGGGCGTTCCTTCTAGCTGTCTGTATTGCTTTTGCTAATGCTTGCATTAATCCAATAATCTATGGTTTATTTAATCAAGAAATCCGTCGCGGTATCAGGCATGTTTTTCGCCGGTTTCAAATGCCCGGAACGAAGCAGGGGGAGTCGACAAGCAGTTCAAACTCTCCTCCTCCAATTCCCCTCACGGATATGGACGGCACTGTCACGTTGGGCGCAAGTGGAGAACGGAAGGACAGTTGTTTTACCACCACTGAACCACCCACGGCAGTGGAGACACGATTGTAGGAATAAAGGTCTTCTGTTTCAACCAACTGTTTTTCAGATAGATTTGCTGACCTCTTGTCACTAAACTGTAATAGTGTGATCACAAATAGTAATGTTACACAACCCTGGGCAACCGGTGTCGTAGTTGACCTTAAAACCTTTCGCAAGATCGATAATGAAAAGGAAGTGACTACTTGGCAAGCCCGGCTTACCAAACAGCGACCTTTTCTTGTCCTGAATGGAGAGCCGAACTCATTAATATTAAAGTACAGTCTCCAGCTCGCCAAACAGGGTAGATTTTTTACGACCTGTTTGGCAAGCCCGGCTGGCCGAACAGGGTGGTTTTTTAGTGCTGTTTGGCAAGCGGCTCTCCAAACAGGACAAAAGAAGATGCCTGTTCGGCGAGCGGCTTGCCAAATAGACCCGGCCATAATGAAAAACACGTTAACGCTTTATGCCATGCGGTGCCTCTGGGACAAAGTTCGCGCTGTAAACAGTGTATATCAAATGCATTGTCCGATGCACGAAGAGCAGGCACGGGTTAGACAAAATCTTTACTTTTTTTTACCTAACAACTTTCTTTAACCCTCCTAACTAACGCAAACAGAAATGACGAGAATGTACTGACTGCACAAGACAGTTCAAATAGTACTACATGCTGATCTGTTAATATCCTCTCTCTCTCAGTTTGATATCCGGGGGATTCTGTGATGGATCGAGAGGTGTCTTAATGGACGAGGTTATGACGCTCCACCTATGCATGATGATGTAAATACTGTAAATAGTTGCATGTCATTATTTGAACTAAGTTTATATCAATAAAACATATACTTATCAATATCAAATCTTCGCACTAACTTTTTGGAAGTCGTTTAATTGTGGCTCTATCAGGCGGAGATTGTGACATTGTCTTTCGTGCTTGTCGTCGATATTTGGAGTCGCCCCATTGTTGTGACAAGGCATGATGGCTCCGTGAAGCTGACTCGGTTCAAGTTGCACAAGTAGTTGCGCCAGCCACGAACTTGAAGAGCAGGGACTAGGATTATTAACTAGTACATAACAGGGACGTTTCAACTATTGAACATCGTTTGGTGAAATGGTTAAGCTTTCTTTCATTTATAGGAAGAAACGACTTCCTTTCTTTGCTTTGGAGGAAGAAACGATATTTCAAACTGTTTGAAGACGTAGGAGTAAAAAAGCCTGATCTCAGGATGCGCCGCCGACGATATAACCACACTATGATCGTATTAACATCAGTTGATTTACTGCTCTATCTTTCGCTTCTGTCACAAATTAGGATGCCGAACTACGTATTCCCCGGTATCTCCGATCCTAATCAATTTTGTTTTTACCGGAAAAGATAGTGATATATTGAACCAGATGGGCCGTTCCCGACTGAACCTGGGCTAATAAAGCGAAGCGCTCGTGCCCCGTCACGCGATCATAGACACGAGACTCTGTCATAGATAAAGCGCGGCAGCATAATGCTAGTGGGGACACTTTTCGTCTGTCTATTTCTACTCAGGTCGGCCAAAGCGAATTTGGATACTAGACTTAGCATTATCAGGGACAAACAGGGTCACAAGCATGCGCGTCTCGCTTTTTCAACTGCGAACGGGCACCTGCGCTGCGCTGCGTGGTTGGGCAGCGCAGCTCACGAGGAATCTTGGAGTTCCTGGTCAAATCTCAATTCGCCGACTCCGCTCGTCTCCAACCCCGCAACAGTCCATGACGAGCACAACCTTACGCATGTCTTCGCCCAAGGAAACGACGGACAAGTCTACACCTTGACGCAGGAACCCGGGAAGACAGGCTGTGTCAGCTTTTCGAAGCAATTGACTCACAAAATTGATGGGAACAAGAAATTACCATTTGATGCAAAAGCTTTCAAAGGTATAATTGGAAGAGACTCCATCACTTCCATCCGGACGCAAAGGGATAACGACATCTACGTCTTCAGCAGATCGTACAATAAGCCGTCTGGACTATTTTTTACAGTGTTTAATGGCAAGGTATTTACTCCTTGGAAATCTCTTGGAGGGGACCTCATCTCAGATGTTAGTGTCGTTGACAATGTCTACACCCACTACCTCGAAGCTTATGGTATTTTCGCAGACGGTAAAATCCATCGGATTTGGCAATGGAAGGATAAGAGCTGGTCTTCGTGGAGAAGTATGAGTAAGTGACTATCCTTCCCATGTTGTTGGTAAAACTCCCCACGTATCTCCCAATGCTCCGCCACGCAGCATCATCCCCAAGTAACAGCGATCAAGACTACACCTCCGAAAATTCGAACAACTTCTAGTCGATTCACGTCATCCTAATGTAGACGTCCTATGGTCCTATGTTGGGGGGTGGACGAGGCAAGCAACTGCGTCTTGAGTGTCATATTGGCCTGAGGTTTGGGACATGGATTGATTAAAGGTATGGCGAATGATGCGAGACATGTCCGCAACTCAACCTCAGTCACCACCAGAATCCAGTAATAGTTATTCGTCAATTTACACATGATAACCCATTATTTACACATGATACCCCAAATAGAGATATGAAGATAAACCCGAGCTCACTGACGTTTCTCCTAATCGTAGAATGATAACAACATTGCCAATTCTAACCTGTGAAAAAAGTGTTTAATGTCCCTACGTCCTATGACATGTGATTTGCCTGAACTCTGGGTGACCATTGATAAATATCCCGTTACAGTTGGCCTTTAAACCTGACAGATTGACTCCTGACCAAGAGGAGGTCAGATATCGTCAACTGAGGTATACACGGACAAACGCAATCCTCGTAAGCTTTTACATACGTCTTTCAGTGGACTGGAAAACTGGTCTTGTCACAACCAACTGTCCACCAACCAATGCAACAGGCCAAGACACCTTCACAGTCGTACTATTGGTTTACTCTAAATAGTCATTTATCACTATCTTACAGGCTATGGACAACCTGCCTTGGTTACGACCACTCGTCCAGTCGCCGAGGCCATGAGCTCAAACACCTTCAACGGAGGCATCGATGTCTTTGCCCTGGGGAAGGACGGTATGATTCACCACTGCTACCAGACGACCTGTGACATGGTCAACAATTTTTGGGGACTATGCACGTGGTCATGGTGGTATAAGCTGAAGGAGAAGACACCACGGCTTCTTTCAGAGATCAATGGCATCAGTGTGGGTCGAAACATCCATGGTGGGAATGAGATATTTATGCTTGGAAAGGACCACAGGTATTGCAAGCAAATGTCTTAGCTCGCAACAGAAATCTATCATGGGTCATGTTTGATGTAAAGCGAGCGGTTGTATGCCAAGGTGAAAAGAATAATAAATGAATGATGCGGGCAGCAAATACTGAGATAGTGACACATTTATGATTTCCGAATGTAGCAAACTAATCGTAATTATCGCGAAGGTTTGGTTGTTCTTTGTGGTATTTTCTTAGGTTGTGTGGTTTCGTCTTCCTTCTCACAGGGTATGGCACATGTGGCAAATGGAAAGGGGAGCGAGCTATGAGCACTGGGAGACAATTGGACAACCTGTTTCAAATGTTGCCTCTCTTCCTCTCGTTGATGAAGACCTTTGGTGGGGTGTGCACTTTGAAGACAACCAAAACAATAAGGTACGGCAAGAGGACGACGGTTTTTGGCAATGTGTTTGACGGCTTGCCTCGTACGGTCAACCAAGAACACAGCAGACGATTTCGATCCATTTTAAGTTACAAGGAGACCATCGGTCAGAGGCTGCGCCGCCAACATCCTGGCATAACCAGTGGTTTTCAATATACTCCGCCTGTCCATATTTTAAACTGTATTGAGACGTAGGAGTAAAAAATCCTGCTCTCAGGATGCGTCACCAAACATCAGTTAAGTTTACTGCTTTGTCCATCTTTTCGCTTCTGTCACAATTCAGGATTCCGAGTTCGAGAGGCAGTTACGCCCTATATATCTCCACATCTCCCAATCAATTTCCAGATTATAGCAGTCAAGCAGAGCCGCTCCATGGTTGTCTATCCTCCAAGCGTGGCGTTTGGAGGAATCCTTGTGACCTCCTGGGATGTCCCTCGCGATGAGAGCGTCGGGAAAGACTGGATCGGAATCTTCAGAGCTGGAGCTGGCAATGATGAATACCTTGACTACAGGTGATTGTAGAATATCAGGGGGATGATTCGATGAAAAGTTAATCCTTTGATAGTAGTTTTATCGCGTCTTCATGCCGTTTTTGGTTGTCTTTGCAAAATGATGTGGAAGACCATTCAGGTCATCCGACAATCAATGAAAGATGAGGTCAACTTGGGCGGGCATCGAAGATAAACACAGTTACACTCAGTGCAGTTACATACCCTCTTCAGAGCGAAAGAGTCAACGCATGTCCAAGTGTAACCGTTTTGGAATGTCCTTGTCTCGAGAGTGTCCCGGATGGGGGACAGATCACGAGCCTCTAAATAACCATCACTAATCTGTCACACTACAACAGGGAAGGACACATTAGAAGTCACTGGTGGATGGTTTAGCTTTTATCAGAGGAAAAATCTTTTTCTTTTGAGGGATGGGTTAATGAAATTCTGACATGTCTGCCACGGGGGCTCTTCTTCATAACGGGACATATTGTTGCGTCTGCTCTAAGGGACGCTTTCCCATTACTGTAGGTATGTGAACGGAGCGCTGAATCCTGGAGGTCGCCCTGTCCCCGAGGGTAAGGCTGGGCTCAAGCTATTTCTGCCGAAAGGGAAGTATGAGGTCCGATACCTTGTAGGAAGCCACGTCAGTGTGTTGCAGAGAGGTAGGTCTGAAAAAGTCTGGGGTTGGGCCATCTTGACATTCAATGTATTGACATTGCTCAGCTTAGAGACAACGCGCGTCGCCGAGACGATGGAGGCAATGAGGAAGGAAAGCTGAACCTGTCCCTTTAGCACCACACTTCCTCTACTCTTCATTCACTTCACCTCATCCCCATGGACAGCTTCATGGAGAGGACAGGGCCGAGTTTGCACTAACCAACTTTGACTTGAGCGTGGCATGAGCTTCAAGACCTCTCACTCGGTATTACCTTCACAATGAAATGAGTGCGAAGGGAGGATCATGCAACTGGCCATGGTATGCGGGGATGGGAGTGCGTCTACAGCAGAATCTCATAGCAGACGACGGGCGACAGGATGAAGCATTGGAAGCTGATGTTAAGCTGTAGTGTTGTTATTTTCCAGGTATTGTGAGCAATTCCTCAGCGCAGTCCTCCAGATGGACTCAGGTCTTCCAGGGTTTCAACAGAGGTCTTGGTCAAGATTCCATAACAGGACCAGACTGTGTGGATGACGGAGAAATGATGGTGGCCAAGTTCGAGTTGGCATTCACTGCTTTTATCAAAAAGGATGTGAGTACGCTTAATGTCGAGTCCGGGCGGAGCCATCACAACGACGTTATCCCTTTAGTGTGGCTTATCTGTAAAGAACAGTTGTACTGGGATTGCCATCATTGTAGGGAAGACTGAAGTAGTGTATTTGATGTTTGTAGGTTCTGTTTAGTGTCCTCGACTAGTCAGGTTGATGAAATCTGTGCAGTCCTTTATGCTTTAGGCATGGTTGTGAAAGTGTCTCTGCCTGTGTCAGACGTGTCTCTCCTTGATATGTCAACAATCGTGCCAGTGAAATGGTAGGCAACAAATCAAAATATCACAGACAGCATAATCATTTTCATATTCATTTTTGTTGCAGTTCCACCTTGGCCTACACCTCCTTGGCAAAGCCATCCACGAAATGTACACCGCTCTGATAACCTGTGGAGAGGTCAAGCTGGCTTATAAAATTTTAGCATTTGCCAAGGATCTGGTTGAATGCACGATGGACCTCTGTATTGCATTAATCCTCAATTTGACAAAGGACGTTTTCATCCTTTACAAGGCAAGGTAGGATCACATCTCTACACACATTTCTCAAAGAATGACACCATGACTACGTACATGCAGGTCCACTCCAGACACAATGGATCGGCTTCCTCCCTCCCCATGCCGTTTAGGATATAAACTGCCTTGGAGGTCCACATGTTGTGGAGGTTGTGGTTGGCTGTCAAATAATACAGGATCAGTGTTTGTCCACGGGAGTGTTTTTCCAGGGGAGTGTTTGTCCACGGGAGTGTTTGTCCACGGGAGTGTTTGTCCACGGGAGTGTTTGTCCAGGGGAGTGTTTGTCCAGGGGAGTGTTTGTCCAGGGGAGTGTTTGTCCAGGGGAGTGTTTGTCCACGGGAGTGTTTGTCCAGGGGAGTGTTTTTCCACGGGAGTGTTTGTCCACGGGAGTGTTTGTCCACGGGAGTGTTTGTCCACGGGAGTGTTTGTCCACGGGAGTGTTTGTCCACGGGAGTGTTTGTCCACGGGAGTGTTTGTCCACGGGAGTGTTAGATTGAAATGTGACAGCATTGACAACAAACCTTTATATTTTTTCTTAACAAAACATGAAAATCACTTGCGGACATGGATCTCACCATGCAGATTTATCTTTCAGGTATGAAATATACTGGGACATCCGGGCTGCCATCAATGCATTTGAAGTTGGTGCATACGAGCAGGGTGCCATTAGTATTGGACACGTCATCCGAGATGCACTGGGACTGCCCAACACCAGTATCATCAAGGATGAGATCATCAATAGCCTTTTAGTGAAGAGCTTGGAAGAGATAATCACCACCTGAACATATTTGAGCTGAATAGTCACAATATACCAACAGATGCAACCAATTGACTTCTCCTATTGTTGTTATTGTTTCTGTTAACTCAGTCAAGCTCGCTTTCATGGGATGTAGTCACCATTATACATAGAAAACAACAAAGTTGTATAAATACAAAATAGCGTTTATCTACACACATCATACAAGTTTCATAACATTCAATGTCAATCAAATCATATCCACGAACATGATTTTTTTTATACCAAAATGGCATTATATATTGTCTCACCGAACACCACAGATGTGCAGTCATAATGTGAGCCAAACCCAAGACATTTTGGTGAGGGTTTCAGCCAATGACAGCTCTTCTCGCACAGCATTTGGTGAGACAACTAAAAACCTCCAGTTTGCTAGCAATTTTCATTCAAAAACACCTTGAGATGTGAAGTCATTTGTATTCAATTCATAAACAGGTTAAGATTCTAGAACAACCCAAGCTGTACTGGCTGTGACACCAAAAACCACTGCGGTCAGAACGAGGCCTCATGTACTTAACATTGTAATAAAGGTGTTTTAGAATTCACAACATTAATGGGGAATGGGGACAGGAGATAACCTGTGTAAGGTGAAACCACAAATCCTCGACTTTGTCATCATGGAGTTCTCATATCCAGATTTACAACACTGTGTTACAGATAGCATCAACCACGGAGATATTAGTCCTGACAATATGATTAAACCATTAGAACTACAGAAACACCAGGTCCAGAAACCTCCTCTCTATTGATAATAGTAATATTAGTACTTTTCAGTTCATTTGCAAGTGCCCTTCATTAGTCCAAATGGATTACAAGTATTGAAGAAATATTTTGATTAATTCCAATACTATTTTTAAAATTTGACAAATTTAAGCACTAAAATCACTGACCATTCAAATTTAAAATGAAAATTGCATTAAAATGTATTGCTTATTACCAAGTATGTACATGAAGTGACAACATCACAAGATCCAATAAATATCTGAAAACCAGTATCCGGTAAAATCCTCCAAGGTTGAGAAAAAAACCATTTTTCAAGGAAATAACATGCAACACAATTTCATGGTATTTCAAAATCAGTGCCAGTCATGTTGGAGGTCACAGACATCAATTCATGAACAAGTGAGGAGGCTGCAATCAGCAGAGACCAGAAGATCCAATACCATAAAGAAAGGATCCTACTCCCAGAACAGAATGATGGACCCAAAATGAGGGAGCGTCGTCACAGCAGTCTCGTTGTTCAAACAAGCCAACTTTCACTTGTCCAAGAAAACAACCACTGACTGCTGGACACCTCCCACTGCAACATCTGTCACCAGCTCACCAACCTCACTTGGTAAAGGTTTGTGACCACTACTAGAATACAATATAAAATTGACATGAAATTACCCTGTAGAGAGGGCAGTTCAAACTGAACTTCAGCAAGGACCCAGTCCCAAATCTACCTGTGACAGAGGAGATTCGAGCAGCCACCGAAACGAATGGGTTGTATATCAAGACAACGATGACAAAGTATGCATTATGTACAGTATGGCCAGCGTCAAACATTGCAGTGCATCAGCCAAACCAGTGACGATACCAAGCTCTGTGGACAAAGCCCTCGACTGGCAGAGAAGATACTCAGAGAAACAATCTCTCACCCATGGGTGCTGGGCCTTTCAACAACATAGTATACACATCTCAAAAAGGGATGGTTGTTATACTTGGACAATGTCGGTCATGTAAGACTATTCAATTATGTACAGCATGGCCTGCCTCAAACGTTAGGAAGTGGTTCATCTGTGGAAGTGGTGCGAGCTACTTTCATAGTCACTGATTCCACCATAGAGATGACATAAATCTGAGAACACTGACTGCACCAGGCCACCGAGTTCCCCCTACAACACAATACATACACTGCAGGAAGGGATGCATTGAGGACAACTCCAGCCAAGCACAACAATTCATATTTGTACATATTGGCAGTTTTTAACAAGATTTCACAGTTTTTTACAGCTTGATGACACTGGCTCATCCTGATAGGTCGTTTGCTTCATACATGTCCACGTCATATGTCTCCGCCCGAACAATTCTTCCACCAAAAAACCGCCCGTTTAGAGCATTGCAGGCCAGTTGAACAGCTGAAAATAGAGAGAAAAACAGGTTTTAATACTTTGCCATAGCCACCGGCATTAGGCCTCTTACAGTGAAACTCTTCACAGCCAACAAATCAACTAAGAACAGGCCATCGGAGTGGTGAATGGAAACATCAGTGCTCATCACCGCTGAGGTTCCTGGCCCGATTCCTGGTCGGTCGCCCAGTATATGACAGAGGTCAACTCTCTTAGAAATGTCTCATCAAAAGAGCCAATAACAAGCCAAGTTAGCTGTGTTCTCTTGATTCTAAGGGTGTTGGTCCTGAGGGAAATACAACCTCGTGCACAAAATGACTTACATCTTTCGACGGTGAATTCCACAAATATTTTAACGATAATTTCTGCATCTTCTTCTTCTCCTTGTTTTTCTTGATAAATGATGACCCGTTCAACGTTTCCAAACTTGCCACACTCCTCTGTCACTTCAGTTTCTAATTCATCATCTAGATCTTCAGGTCCAACCATATTTCTTAGCACCATGACCCGATTCTTAAAAAGAAGAGACAAACAACTGAATTAACAAGCAAATCATGATACAAATCAGTTACAAATTTACCTATCATCTGATCTGTGTACCAGAAGAATAGGTGTCAGAGTGACCCAATCAACTGAATTGGCATGAGCCTTGAGGATTATGCTAATGTCTGGCTTACCGTCATCGACTTTCTCATGAGTTTCTGCATGACCATATGGCGAGCATTACTTCCACTGATCTTCATATTCTCCTGCTGATCGAGTGATTGGGCAGCATCCTCTTCTCGCTCTTTCTTACGTTTCTCGGCCTTGGTAGGTTCAGGCGTGGGGGGCGGGGGAATGGCAGACACTGCAACAACACAAAATATCCTCATTTTGGAAGCGGTGCATGGATTTTTGTTTTTCCAGCTGATTCAACGATTGTGCCACATGATGATGTCAAAAACATTGATGATCAACGTTGATCGAGTAGTTTCCTGATTACATCAGTCTACGGATGAACATTCTAAGAACATTTATTTTCCCTTTGAAAAGCGAACCTATGGACTTCATCAGACCAAAGTGATGAATCTATTTGGATGTAGAAGAGGCAAGACAACAAACCTGGAATTGGCTGCGATATGGCTCCTAATTGGGGCGTAACGACCCCTGGTGCTCCTAACACTGTAGGCACAACAACTCCTGGCGCACCGATGGTGCTCGGTGTGGCCACTCCAGGTGGACCCAGCGACTTGATATCTACAACACCTGGAGGAGGTATGGCACCCAGCTTCGGGCTGCTTGTTGCCGATTTGGTGGCCACCGGCACAGGTGGGGGTGGTGGGGGTATCACAGGCTGAAAGAAGGAACAATTCACATCAACCTCACAAGTCTTGAAAGCACAAATTAGTTTCATATCTGGCAATAATGAATCAATTTTTCAGAGTCAAAAGTTACGTAAAGCTATCGAGTCAAATGCTGCAAAAACAGCGAACGCAGAATAAGATGTTAGGATCAAGTAAGTTGAAAAGTTCTTGAAAACTTACTGAAGAAGATTTACTTGGCATTTTGACAGTTTCGTTGGATGAACCAACATTTGCCACAGCATCCATTGCTGTTATCTTGGCGGTGACGGCTGCCGCAGCCACTGCAGCAGCAGTGGGCATACTACCTGGGCCGGAAGGAGCCTGGCCAGCATTTGGAGGCGTGATACACTGAAACAGAAAAACAGAAGACTTAACAACAATGCAGATAACACTTAGGCAGATTCATTCAGAGAAAACCGGTCTGTGCATAGCATTATCTGTCACAGGGCCTTCCAGCTCTTCACACACTGAGCTGAGGCCTACAGGGGGCACAATACCGTCAACCTGAAAATATTTGTGCCCATTCATTTTTTGATTTGTGAAATTCTCTTTTTATAATTCTGATTTTCATTTTGGCTGACTCAAGTTACTTTCAACTTTTCCAATCAAAAAATTTTTTTTTTTTTTTCGTTATTTTTATTTTTGCCGATCACCTCGATCTGCAAAAAGGAAAAAAAAGAAGAAACAGAAAAAAACAGAAAAAAAATTTTTTTTTGCAAAAAATCCACGAAACCCGCTCACGAAGATTTGAGTGTTTACAATGTTAGGCTTACCTTTCCAACTCGTAGGTACTGGCCACCAAGATCAAACAAGTTCATGGAGGAGACAGCGTCAAGAGAAGCTTGTGGAGTGTCGTACTCAATGAAGCCATACCCCCTGAAAGCAAGAGATAATTGGTTGATGCAGAATACAGTTAGCATCCAAATATTTGAAAGTTTACAAGGCGTTCAAGAAAGAAATGAAAGTCACCATCAGTCTCAGTGGCACTTGACATAACATGGATTATTACTTACTTGTGTTTACCAGGCTTTGATGCATCTTGCGCCAGACCACACGATGTGATTTTTCCAAACGCTTCGAAAACACTGAAATACAGAACACAGGTATCATCAAGCAACTGTAGCCAGAGAACTCATCACATGATCCACAACCAAACAAAGACTTCCACCATGTTGCCGCGACTGCCCAGCAGGTAGTCACATTTGGGAAAAAACGTGTTCTCTCTTGCCAGAGCCGGTCACATACTTGACTCTCGACGTCTAAACTTACCTCTGTATGTCCGTTTCTGTGAGATCATGATGAATCGATGACACATAGATCCTGTTAAAGTTCTTTGCTTCCACCGCTAGCTGTTCAATGATGGGCTGAGCTTGGGGCATATTGCTTGGACGGCCAACCTAGACGAGATTGAAGAATATGACGTACAGATTATTTGTAATTGGATTAATCAGGTCACCTTGCTACCTAACCGAGATAACTTCCCCTCAAAATAGAAACATCACACCCCCTGATTAGAAGAGCAGCTATCTTAAGAATGTTTCTACCTTAATATTCCTCCCTCCTATCATGACGCCGTTCATCTGGTCAAGAGCAAGTTGGGCAGCCTCGGGAAGCTCGTACTCAATAAATGCAAATCCTTTATGTTTGTTTGTGTTAGGATCCCACGATAAGTTGACACTCTTTATCGGGCCGAACGGGATGAATGCTTGTTTGATCGTGTCCTCCTTAATCTCAAAGTTGATGCTTCCAACATAAATCCTGAAATCATATCACCAGAGAATTATTTTTAGTAACACACGATTCAAGTATTACAATATATTCATGTGACGTCATTCAGGTTTGGTTTAACCATAAGACTGTTGTGAGAGTTGTGATGAACCGAAATACCTGTCCCATGACATCATGACACAATGTACAACATCACAAAATGTCGTACGTGACACCACAGCCAACCATTTTACGCTGTGGAACATCCTGTATCAAAGCAGTCTAAACAGAACATGGAGCATAGCCTTGGGTGGAACACTCACCTGCACATGAGTGCCAAAGCTTGTTGTCTCTGAACCGTGTTTTGGAAGTTCAACATTTGCTGAAAAATAAAACAGAAGTTGGTTTCAAATCGAAAATAATTACAGAGTAACATAGTTTTCAGTTTCAACCTCTCTAACTTTAACAGCACGTCATTCTTTCCAACACCATTTTGACCTTCATTCCATGGTAAGAGGAAGGTCAGCTACTGTTTACCAGACGACATGAAGTCAATTCTCACCTGCTGCTGGTGTGCAATCGTCTGCTTCACCAACACACTCTTGATACTTTGTTCCATTGCATACTTCCTCGCCCGTGCGATCGTTTCCTGCTGTGTCGATGATAACTTCGGCAACTGGTAAGGCTTGACCTGTTTCTTGGCACCGGGCCCCTCGATAACTGGCCCCAACTGATCCACGGTACAACTCGCATCTAAAAGGCAAAGCATAGAATTAGAAACTGGTCATGTTGGTTGCACTGCCTCATCAAGATAAGACTTGAGTATGTAAGCGATACAGAGTAGTTCACCAGAGGACCAGGGATGCGGATATGCCATTTCTAAAGCACATGGTGATTTAGGGATCATGCAAAAAGAATTCCCCGCAGAAAGTCATGCTTGTCAGAGCTTTCCTGTCATCCTGTACTTTAGGACTTGCAGGCAAGAGGAGCTATAGGAGAGCGGAGTGGACTGGGGGGATTGAATTATTTGGGCAGATAAGGCAGCACATTTGAAACAAGGAGGACACCATTGACCCCAAACCCTTGGTGTCTGTTTCCCAAGGCAATCAAGTACTGAAATAGACGCTGAAATTGACAAACAGGCTACGGAACAAAGTCTGAGAAAACTATCGCAAATTACATGAAAGATCTCTCCGTGACTTCATAAATCAAACCTTTACCGGGTTGAGCACGACTTTTGATCGTCGGCATGCCAGAATGTAACCAGGCTGACATGACGTGGTTGTACTAGATCCATAACTGGCATGCGTCATTTTGGAATTATTTATCGCACCGTCTAGTATTGGAATATGCAAGAACAGAGAAAGAAAGAAAAACAAAACATTATTGGGAGAATAAAGCACTATCGATACATTATTCTATAGGTGATCGAATCGAGCTACTTTTTGGCCCAAAAATATCAAACACTAAAACACAACGCCAAGCAAAGATCACCCCAGATTGGTATCATTTCAGCAATTTGTAAATCCAAGGCCGACAGGGAAATAACAAGATACCAGCCTGGGGCCAATCTTACCAGAAATGTACAAAGTGTTGCCGACGGAGAGAGACTAGAACACTCCTCTCTACACAGCATGTGACAATAACCAGCAACAGGTGAAAATGTGTATCGATGAAGACCCTTTTGAAAAGTCAATTATGAGCCCTAAAGAAACGCCTTCAATCATTCTATCAATATTTTTTGCTCTCTCAATCCGATATCAAGCATTGCTGATATTGATGTCTTATTTTTCAACCAAAGAGGCTTAACGTTTTATTGAATTTACAAATGTGGGACAGACATTTTCAGATGTTCCTGGCTTTACAAAGAGTACTTCACTTCAATTGAAAGCTGCACGAACCAAGACTGGCACCATTTCAGTAAGCTCTGGCAAGTCAAATGAAAACAAATGGTTGCTCTATATAGTGTAACTTTGCAAAGTTTTGAACAGATTTTTCAATTTCAATGAACAGGGAGCAGATGTTCCCAAATCCATATTTATCAGTCCAAGCACTACCAGTCTAGTTCAACAATGCTGGCTAGAGTAGAGTCTCTTTTAAATGTCACACATCTAGAATTCAACCAAAACTGACAAAGTTTTCTGAAAAGAGAAACTTTGGGATTAGCACTTGTTAGTTCTGGCTGAAAAGAAATTTATTGTACACATGTTTGGTTTTTACTCAGGACCACTGGCACTGAGCCAATTAGCTGGGTATTTTCAGAATGGCAGAACTCACATCATCATGGTGGGGAAAAACTTGAACATGAGAAAAAAATAGTCAAGCTGCAAGTTTTGATCGACTGATCAGTGTTTGGTCAAAGTATGCGAAGCGTCTCTTTTTCAGATGATAGGTTCAGGGATGATTTCAAATTTCAACGAATTGTGATTCTTTTGCAACACAAGCTCAGAGGGAAGCGCATCAAGAGATTGATATCAGCATGGGCCTACTCTGTCATGTCTGTAATCATAAACCCTGACTACCCTCATCCGAACCCTTGGGCCAAGTCGCCAAAGTCCACTCCGTTTTGATTAAAAATATTGAAATAGAAGAAAAAATGTGTAAAAACAAGTTGTTTTTTTAGTGTGTGGACTTCATCTGCAAAATATAAGAGCAGAACAACAATGCCGGGTTAGAGAACGCGAGAAAATGAGAACAAAAACATTGGTGGCCAGGATTTGGAAAGTCTGCAAAGTTGAATCTGCAAAAGACAAAAGAACAGAGAGCATCTATATTGGTTTGGATTAAACAGGGTTAACAGTCCTCGTCCAAACCTGGCCACCCTATTCCCGCATGACACTCAGCCTGTACTCGATATTTCTATATCTCTGACTGAACCAACGGTAACCACAGTTTGCCAGGCGGCTTGGTTGCGTCCGTAAGCCAAGCATACTCTTCTGAAAGACAGAGACAAAAAGAAAGCAGCCCATGTTAGAATGTAGCGTCTGAGGGAAGTTTGACATTAGCACACGTTCTGACGACTGAGGAAAAAAATGTAAACATGCCAAAATGTTGATCTCTTTTTGTGACAGAGACGATTCAAAATGACTGTTTTTGTTTGTTTTGGATTGTTACAACTCGATTGAAAATACACATTGAATCTTGAACATCTTGTGTCCACATATTGTTCTTATCATAACCTACATCTTCGCGTGGTCTAACAAATTCTAGAACAGACTGCACCAACGTTGTTCCAATTGTCCACACATAAGGTTCATGTTAGTCCACCCTGTCACCCAAATATAGGGTGAACAAACAGTAACCATCACACCCAGATGAAGAACAGTCAAAGGAGCTATGTTTGATACCATGTTTTGCATGCACTGATCCCTTACTATTGCGGCAGAGTTGCACGCTCATTTGTTCGAAATCTCGCTTGTGAAATGGTGCGCCATGGCAACCAACGTCTTCATCCTGAAAACTCAGAATCAAACAGAAAGAGAGACACAGCATTAGTCCCAGAATATCACCTCTTGTTTAGACAACTCACAGTCCATGCTACCTCTGCAAGATTTTGCTGGCAAGAAAAATTAACAAAATTATATTTTTTTGGTTCATTTCAGTACCCATAGAGGGAACTTTTCAATCCTCCTCCCAATTTATCTCAGCAGGGTAAATATTTTAAATTAATATCACATGTGTAAAGACTACAAGTCAACTCTAGAAGTGCACAATTCAAAATTAAAGCTCATTTCACTCATTTGTAGAATATCCCAAAAGCCCCAGGATTGAGGAATCACACGTAACAAAAGGCAATTTCATAAATTCATATATACTTTTACAGGCTTTGCAGCATGAACTTGTTTGAAGTGACACTCCTTGAGCATGAGTCAGCCGGCAAAAACTTGCAAAGCCTACGCAGACGCACACTGACACGACATTGATTGATAAAAAAATATTATACAATACAAATTTCTGATGGTGAAATCAAACATGGAAAGACACTCTCTTGGAGATTGGAATTACAAGCCAGGAAAGAACCAACGGCACACAGTTTGATTACCAAGCATTCTCCACAGTCACCAGTAATCATAAAGAAGTGATTCTGATTCATCCCAACAAGCTCTGCCAGAAAAAGAGCATTTTCCATGTCAACATGACTGGTGTTAGGAAATCCGGCCCCAATAGACAGCTAAGAGCAAAAGTATCAAACTCAGAGAAGTCTGTGACTGAAATGGTCAAATCACCATATCAGGCATTGATGAACTGTGTGTTTTAAAAAGGGATTCAAACAATTTCTCTCAAAGCCCTGTCATTCTTTGAGAAAAATGCACTTTGTTCCCAAGATAGTCTGATTATACTTGTAAGAGGAAGAGGTTCAATTTTGACTTCAATCTTTGTATATCGTTTCATTGGTCATCCAAACAGAGACAAATCAGTTCATCATCATCGCTATACTTGTCCTGCACCGCATCCATATTATGAGCAATCGTCTGCCACTCTCAAGACATACTTACCACTAACAAAAAGACCAACTTATTTAATACGAGAAGGAAAAAGACCCTCTTCATCACAATGAGGAATGATTCTCTTCAGAACTGTATATTGTACCTTACATGTGAACCGCTCTGGCAAAAGCGGACAATTTGGCTTAAAGACAGATTAGAAGTTATTAGTATAGGCCGATTGTACACAAAATTACCTTTAAACAATCGTCAGTTGCTTGATAATCGCTTAAAGATAGGACTTCAAAACACATTACTAATTCAGGTTTTTGTTACCGCATCTACTCATCACCATATATTGTATGTTGTTTTACATGACATTTGCCAGAAAACTAAATTTCATTCTTTTTTGCTTTTTCCTATTTTCTCCACATGCAAGCGCCTATTTTTGCCAGAGTAGGTCTCACATATTACACATTCTCTAAAATTGTCCATAATAGAAGCATAACTTGGTTAATAGATGGAGGGTTAATAACAAGTCCAGGAGCCCACACAATGACATGTTATGGAAATAACAAAAATATATCACCATCCACTTAAAAATTGACCTCAAGTTTACACAGTTGTAACAATATGAATACACCATACAAGCCGCGATGCAAGAGAATATGCACTTCAATCGCTACAAGATGGAAGTTAAGAGATCTTCCCATTTCTTAACGTCCATCCCTCAGCGAATGTGCTGTTAACGATCCGTCACAACATACCATCCATTAATAGCTTCATCATCTTGCTGGATGAATCCCCATTCATTCCGCCTAAAGACGCCATTGCCTGCAAGAGAAAGATGAGATGATTGTAAGCATGCCATATAGATACAAAAATTTACCGTCGATGCGAAATACCTATTTTCGGACAGCTGTCTGCGCCAGTTAAAAACAAATGAAAGCATATCCCAGGACTCATCGTGTAGAGAAACTGTAAAACATCAGATAATCAGACTGGAAGCCTTAGATTTGGAAAAGGTGTTTTTTTCTGTTGCAACTATAACGTCCGACATATGAAAACGAGGATACAAAGTCATCGCCGCCATGTTCGACGTTCGAGCGACGAGACGATATTTTTTGGGATTTTTCACACCTGCTATCGGGCACACAGACCAAGCAAATCGTAAATTTTGCTAAATATTTCAAATCTTGAATTATTATTGATTCTTTTCTTCTCTAAATATATGGTAAATATGCCTGATTTACCTGTGCAAGGGCCCCATTTTGTTGGGAAGTAGGGTTCAATAAATTAGTCATATCCATCATGTCCATCTTGCGTGTTGGTCTATGTTCCAATCCGTGACGTGGGGTAATTGAACATTTTAATGACGTCATCAATCTGCATCAGCAAAGATATTTGGCCAAAATGGGCAGAAAGTTGTCAATGTCGATGGAAAATATTCTCTTGCAAATAAATCATAACATCTTCCCTAGAAACTCTTAAAACATTCCAGAAATCGATTTTTATTCCCAAAGCTATTTTTAGATTTGAAAGGTTTCAAGCGGTTTTGTCCAAATCGCATTCCTCGTTTCCTATCGTTTTCATGAGACTTAAATAATTTATTTATTATTATTTTCAGTAAGGTACTTTTTCTCTGCCTTAATTACTATTGTTCATACTTTTGTAATGTAGTCATATCAAAATATTATTTCATTTTCCTGTCGTGAATTTAGAAAAAACATAACTTCCGGTTGAATTTTGCACGTGTTTTCATATTTTTGAACAAAACATCAAAATGGGCAAAGTAAAACGAGAAAGAACAGCATCAGAAAACGAGGCCGATCTTTCTAAAGTTGAATCGAGTAGTTACAAAGACCTAGTGCAGTTCATCAGCCCAATTGCTTCACCGCTTGCTGGAAAAAAACTCGCAAAACGGCTGTACAAATGTACCCGAAAAGGTAAATACAGTAGAGTAAGCCTGGCTATGGTATACACCACATGCATGACATGGGCACATATGTCGATGGCGTGGGCACCTGCATGCAAACTGCGGCCGGGGGGTGGGGAATATAACATCTCGCACCTGATATGATCTTCATCTTTCTTACCTGCTGACAATGCCAACAGGGACCGTCGGGTCCAATGCCAATGGGGACCCTCCATCCCCAGCCCATGGCATGGCCATGATAATCATGATAATGTGATCGGCCATGGCGCATCGGCATGGGTCTCAAGCCAAATCATGTACTGTAGGCCTAGCCTTAGGCTAGCTAGGTCACTCACAGGTGATTTAGCAGCATGCTAACAATTCCTTGTTCCCTTTTTCAGCCCAGAAGGAAAAAATGCTAAGGAAGGGAGTACGTGAAGTGCAGAAGTTCATCAGGAAAGGCGAATCGGGGTGAGCAAACTTGGAATATGGTGATAATTATCTAAAGAAAATATCGATGAGCCTTGGAATGTGAGATATTTTGGTGCTAAAACATCACATGTCACTATTGAATGCTTTCTGATTTTCTTCGAGTGTATCATTGTTGGATGAAAATCCTTATTGAAAACCAGGATTGAAAATTCTGTGATCTTTGTTTTTCAGCATTGTTGTCATTGCCGGAGACACAAATCCCATTGATGTTATCTGCCATATGCCGCTAGTTTGTGAGGAGAAAAACATACCATACTGTTACACACCATCTAAGGAGGTAGGAATCATCACCAGTTTTTCATTGATGTTGAAATTAGTGTATTAAATAATTCAAGAAAGATGATGTGGTTTCCTAACGGGGTTTCACTTAAACCTTAAATTTTGAGAAAACTGTACAAATCAATTATAGATGGTCTTGAACCATCTTCTTTGATGCATTAGCAGTCTACCATTCTTGAAGACTTAATAATAAATGACGAATGTTGATTTATCGTTGCAGGATCTTGGAGCGGCCTGTGGATCCAAGAGGCCCACCTGTATGGTGATGATCAAAGAGCACAGCGATTACAAGGACATATACGATGAGATCAAGGATGGCATCTCATCATTACCACTGCCAGTGGCTTGAAAAAGCTGCCAGTTTGAACATTCTAAAAGATTAGCACCATGTGTTCTGTTTTTGAAGGGTGTGTATGGATTCGTATGTCATCATTGCAACATTGGTGAACTTGGAGATCTCTCAACTCGATCCATTCGCGATTGTGCATTGTCTTTGTTCTCAAAGATATAGTTACTGTAACGGTGAAATATATTTCCAAAGCTGAAAGTTACTTATTTGCTCATTTTCGAGAGTAGACTAAATTCTGTATTAGCTGGCCAATGTATTACCATTGAAATTGGTTATAAATCCAGTTTGTTTCCAACACTTCATTTCCTAATTGGCCATTTCCTAATTTTAATTCATCATTCCAGGAAAATTGTAGATGTCCTCACACATTACACTTGACATCCTTGCAGGGCTCCATATAATTTGATTTTATTATAAAATTATGAGATTTGTAAATAGACGTGATAATAAATGAAAGGTCATTTATTCTGATTCTGTGTATTTCTTCTTGTTCGGCCTGACGACTATCGACATTGTCCACAGCCAATTTAACAAATACAGGTACTGGAACACGACGTGGCTGTTGCATGGATTATTTTGGCATCAAGTGATCCTCTCATGGTTTGGATGTTGTCCTCATAAGACCAGTTTATGATGAATGGAATTAATAATAGGACATTACAGAATCTCTCCATGCAACCCGACAATGAACAGGGTGATTTGTTATCATGGCAAAACACTGGGTCACAATTTGCCTATTGTCTGAGGAACAGAAAGTAGTGGAATGTAGAATTTTCATAGCCCACACATTTAGACTTAGGAAGAGTAAGACCCAAATGAAACGCCGAGTATGGAGTTCACATGTCCACTTGTACTCCCAGCCTAACCCAGGTACCACTTGTACTCTCGAGCCTAACCCAGATACCTAAAACCTACCTTATCTGGGTACCCAACTCTGTCTGAAATTTGACCTCAGTCATCAGGACACCTCTCAGTTTAGGATAGCATTGGTCAGTCCCAAGGGTGTCCTTGACAAAGAAGTTGTCAATAGCCCCATTTAAACTTACGGACTGAAATTGATATTACAGGTAGTGTCATTAGAATCGCATATTGGTTGTGACAGTGACTTCCTTGTTACAGATAGTTTAGATGGTGTCTTCCTTAGCATGCTGTTGGTTGTGACAGTGACATTGCTGTTTAAAAACCAGTTGCATGCCCTCATCCTGTCTCCCGGTACATAAGGGGATCCAATTAAGATGACGCAATGGACTGCCCTGCGAGTCTAGTGGCAGCATGCAGAGCCGATGCAGTTTTAAACGTTATAACTTTAGAATTGAATATTCAAGTCGCTCCCCTGGAACGTTAGTTATTTGGTTTGCAAACATCATTTGGGGCTTTAATTTGATCGTCACTTACGAACATTTACGTCATCAATTGCCTATGACGTCATGACGTCGCAACCTGTGCTTAGTTACTGGGACGTCGCCAGGGATAGCAAGATCGGGACGTGTCTTCGGAAGAACATACATCTTCACATCATGGGATTTGTTGCTCTGTGCATCTGTCAGATATGCACTTGCGGGTAAGCAAACTTGTTCCATCTTTGTGGATAAACCCGCCGAGCTGAGAAACCAAATCCACTGATGCATCTTTCACATCTGTTTGTAAGAAGGTTCGGCGGCTAAGAAATCCCGCTCAGGAGTCGTTCCTCGCGCGCGACGCTCCATGTGTAGCTTGCTCCACGAGTCCCTATCTTCGGAGTGCACCAATAAAACTCGATGAGGAACACTATGTTTGTGACGCGAGAGTGCGCATAATCAATGTCGAAAATTAATTATCTTCAGTTATCGACATAATCGCCATAGTTCCCTGAGAAAGATAAGAAGCTACTGGCAGACGACCTCTTGTGGAGGAAGTTCCACTCCCTCGTTTTTTCTCGGAGAGAAGGTGTTTTTCATGTAGGCATGGTTGTTTGGAGGAGGAATGCTTGTTCTTTTTCCCATATTGATGATCATCTATCGTCTTCGTCATGCATACAATGAAACATCTTAATATGTCGCTACCATTTCCAGTGGTTATATATATCCATGTCCAACACTCTTTCTTCCAACACGTGTTTTGTTTTACTTATTCCGGCCCCGTTATTGTTTATGTTCAGACGTCATCGTTGTCCCCACAATAATGGCTCCATCGGGATCAGGAGTAAGGCCGAGCAGGGGAAGCCGGAATGTAAGATTACAGAATACAAACACGTAAGTGAAATTCATTAGTAATAATTGCGATCATGTAAATATTATCCAAGGTATACAATGCATCAAGTGAATATGAAAGTAATCAACTGAAGCATCTCTCTGGGACCGTCACAACACCCGGTCACAACCATGCAGTGCCGCAGATTGTCCGCAATGTCCGCCGATGGCTCGCTGCCGTATAGACTGCAGAGGTATAATTGTCATGTGGCAAACACGATGGACCGTTGCTGGGGACAGGTTATCTCGGTTTTTTGCAACAGAATAAAAAATGGTTGGTTAGAGTTCTACCAAGAGGTCATCGTTATCAGTCAGTCAATCAGCTCAGGCAGGCAGACAATGGTGGTGGTATAGGGGCAAGCTTACATTTCTCCCGAAGCTTGTTTACTCAAAATCTGTCTATGTCTTCAAGTCTCTCACCAGTTATCGTAATTATCAATTTTACCCCAGGCTTACCGGGGTGGTCCGTTCCAACCGCCACGCAAGTCCATCCGTCCCCGCATACAGAAAGAGCCTTGCTCGGATAGGAAGGACATGGACATGGCAACGACATATGCCATAGATTTTGTAACCTACAAGGTGAGCTCCCTTCCACCAGACCGACGAAGTGACAAGAATAATGTTGCGCGGGATCACACTCCCAAACCCCGGGTCTCAAACTCAAGCCCGAGGATGACGCGTGTTACCAGGCTACGTTCATCCCCATGGGAGCGCGCTTGCGAATCGAATCGACTTTGCTTCAAAAGGGAGTTTGAGATGAATACATTTAACGTATCCGTAAACGTTTAAAGTTTTGAAATGTCGATGTCCTTTGATACATTATACATGTACGCACTTTTCTAGAATGTGTTTTCGTTGAAAATCGTCACCTCTCTATATATCTTGAGCATGGACAGCACGGTTTATGGTCTCGGGCACGCCTGCTGGCTTGATGAGGAAAATAGTCTTGTGGTTCAACGTTGTAAATATGTTTCAGGTAAAACCCCGTTGTAACCCTCCAAAGATGAAGCATAAGCCAAAGGTCGTTCCCCCGATGGACATGACCACAACTTACGGAACGGACTTCTCTGAAAAGGTACAAGCATTTTTTTTCTTCAATTTTCAATTTTTTTGATTTCAAAGCGTTATAATGTTACCCAGAGCATGCTTGTTCACATAACCGCCGATCCAGATATACAGCATAAGTAAAAATGGGCAGTAAAATCTCGTTAGTGTTGTTGGTAAACCCAACAGCGCTGTTTCTCTTTTTATTATAAAATCATAACGAACAAACGTTCTTCGGCCCTAATTTTAGAAGGGAGAGCGTTTGAAGCCTATCAAGCCAAAATCGGACATCCGTCAGAACAATAGCTGGACTTCTAAAAAGGCTTGCAAGACGGTCCACCAGCTGACCTTTCTCAAGTATGATGAAGAGAGTCTGAAGAATTGTCGGCCAGCAGCGGTCCGCAAGAAAGACAACATGGTTTGGCCTAAAAAGCCGTTCAACGCGATATCTACGGTCCAGGTAAGTTGGCGGACAAATTATGCTCGCAAACGTCTACATTGATTATAAACGAACACGTGGCTCCTTTATTCTACGTCATGCAGTTCAGTCACCTCCCGAACTAGGTTCTTAACTTTACCCATCGCAAGTCCTCGCGCTCGGCGAATGCACCGAGATATTGAAAAAAGGGGACATGTATGGAAAAGGAGGAGGCCGCGCGGGAATCATTAATCAATCTCGCGGAAAGAAATTCGGAAAGAAATCTCAAAGAAGTATTTTGGCCGATGCTATAGTTTAGTGTCCGAAGTACTGTAGTAACTGGTAAAACTCACTTCTTTGCAGGCTGATTTTGTTGAACATTTGGGAGCTGAGCGTCGACAACCCATTAAGCCTGATGTGCGGGAGAGGGTTTCGGGCGATTTTAACGACTCCACTACCTATAGGCATGAGTATACTCCCAAGGAAAACCATGGATTTGCTTACGGTGAGAACATGTACACGTACAATCATATACCCGTCTGTGATGAAATAATAGGTGTCAGTTTGCGGCCTTACGTCCAATAATTACGTTGTATATAAGCATCGTCAGTGTCATTGACTTTCATGCCGTGCTATATAACGTGCTAAATTCTTGAATAACGAAAAAAAATTTAGCATTAAACCCTGCATACATTGTATTTTCTTATTTCATTCAAGTCCGACCAAGGGACGAATACAAACCGAATCCTGAGAAGTTCAGTGCTGTGACAACCGCCATGGCGGATTTCAAGGCCCACAAGAATGTCACGCGGGCACGTAGCTTCAAACCGCCACAGAGCTACGTCAGGTCATCGACCCCGTTTGACGGGCGCACTGTCAAGTCTATAGTTCACCGCGCATGGCCCGCGGTCAAGCCACGGACGCCTGCATGCAAGCAAGCCAAGTTCGTCCCTCCCACAGTTGGATTCGCTAAGACCAGCTCTTACATGGTAATATGAGGCGCCAGAGATAAGATTCAATCTCTTTTTTGTTATGAGGATATTACGGTATTGCAATACATTACGCGCGGTTGTACCTCTCCGGCTGGGATGTTACCTATGACTGGTACACTGCAATGACGTTTGCAATCCATGTTTTCTTCTCCCGATACGCCGGTCAGTCAGTGTTGCAGGGTTGTGGTAGGCCGCGAGAACTTAAGCCCAGCTATGTCTCTAGCTGTAACTGTAAATCCCTGAGTAATGATTGAAAAATAGCCTGGCTTTGCGGCATGATAAGAGGGTGAATTGCACTAATCGTTTCACTGATTCGAGACCTCATGCCCAAGTTCACTTCAGATGAAGTTTTTAAAATTCAATTTTGCGACCAAAGACACATATCTGTGAAAACATTTGAACCTGAATCCCGCGTATTATCTTAAGGATGACTACAAGAAATTCTCGAACTGCCCACGGACGCTTCTCATCAGGCCTCACAGCGAAGACACCAAAAACCTCCCAGCCAAAAAGGATGCCTTCCAAGGCGTGTCCACATATGCGGAGAACTTCATCAGCTATCCTGGAGCAGAGAGATCCAAATCGTTCAAGAAGCGCGTCGTCTGGGAGAAACCGAAGCAAATGTTACTGGGGGAATCTATCATGAAATCTCACTACACAGGTAAGATTGAAGGATCAGACGAACACATGTTTTACCTGTCCCTTCCAGTCTTCCTGGCACCAGTTAGGAGCTGCGAATTCCGCTTGCATTGCAAATGCCCCCAGCAAATCTCTCAATAATTTGGAAGTAGTTCCTCAGCCCTGCACCTATCCGGGATATCTCATCCATTTCCAGGTGAATGCGCCAGCAGGTCCGAGATCTGTCGTCCGAAGATTCGGTCCACAGACAAGGACCGCAAGCCTATGTCATTCGAGACAACGTACAGGGTCCAGTACACGGGTGAAAGCAACACACCATGTCCGGTCGCGGATATCAACAAACCCAACTCCCTGGAACACTCCTTCAACAAGAATGGCCACATGTTCTACGTCCCTGAGGAGAAGGGCGCCACGATTTGCGAGTGCTGCGCAGCAGACGACAGTGAATGCCAGAAGAACGAGACGGGAGCCAACTGTGAGGGGAGCTTCAACTGCGAGGAATAGTCGGGAAGGAAGCAACTGTGATAAATCTTATTCAGAAGTTTGGTGATTGTTACACATTTTACAAGTTTTTAGTAAACTTTGTTTCACCGTTTTATCTTTACGGTCTACAACAAATCAATATTCACCTTTTAATAAACTCAAGCATAATGTCTATAGAAGGACGCGGTCTTCATTTTCTTCCCCTTCTCCTGTGTTTGGTTCCATTTTGTTTCACCAACATCCACATGAGGTTGCTTCAGAGCAGAGAGGTTTGTTACATCTCCCTGGTCAGGGACACTGCCACAAGTAATGAAAAAACAACACATCCTTACCCCTAAAGTACGAATCCAAGGCACTTTTCCACACAGAATGATCATGTCACATCCAGTCAGAAAGACTAGCAGAGACAACATGCCCAATTTACCTTTACGTGCAGACCATGTCACATCCAGCCTGAGACACAGCCACACAGAATAGCCATGTCACATCCAGCCTGAGACACAGCCACACGGAATAGCCATGTCACATCCAGCCTGAGACACAGCCACATGGAATAGCCATGTCACATCCAGCCCGAGACACAACCACACGGAATAGCCATGTCACATCCAGCCTGAGACACAGCCACACGTAATAGCCATGTCACATCCAGCCTGAGACACAGCCACACGGAATAGCCGTGTCACATCCAGCCTGAGACACAGCCACACAGAATAGCCATGTCACATCCAGCCTGAGACACAGCCACACAGAATAGCCATGTCACATCCAACCTGAGACACAGCCAAACAGAATTGCCATGTCACATCCAACCTGAGACACAGCCAAACAGAATTGCCATGTCACATCCAGCCTGAGACACAGCCACACAGAATAGCCATGTCACATCCAGCCTGAGACACAGCCACACAGAATAGCCATGTCACATCCAACCTGAGACACAGCCAAACAGAATTGCCATGTCACATCCAACCTGAGACACAGCCAAACAGAATTGCCATGTCACATCCAACCTGAGACACAGCCACACAGAATTGCCATGTCACATCCAACCTGAGACACAGCCACACGGAATAGCCATGTCACATCCAGCCTGAGACACAGCCAAACAGAATTGCCATGTCACATCCAATCGGAGACACTGCTACAGACACCTTTTTTCCACACATTTGCTAGTGATGGTATTGTAGCTTTTCAATGTTGAGACAAGGGCATCCTTCTTGTGACTGGGGAGGAAAAGATAAGGTTGACCTCGAGGTTTGGGAATGGGATCAGGGCATAACTCCTTTGCAGGGATATTGGCTCTCATCCCCAGGGAGACAATCACATCACTACTGGTACACACGAAGCTTCAATTCTTCGAAGAAATAACTGAAGAAAAGTACAAAATTGACATTATTTTCTTTACTTTAAATAATCAGTCTTCACTCTTCGAAGAGAGAATGATATTATTTACACTATTTCATTACAGCATTCACAAATCGATTCTACCTTCTCCTTTACCTGACTGAGCCCAAGTCACGAGAGAGATCACAAACAGAGGAACTCAGGCTTTGAGTCAGACTGTACACCAGCTGGATAAGTTATGTATTCCTATCTCAAACAGGGGTGTGGCTCACTGACTTCTAATACTGGAAAAAGAGTCTATATTTTTACCAGCATAACCCAAGGAAAGAGTCCCTCAAAATCAATTATTTCACATAAATGCATCCAAGAGTAATAAATTTGCAATCACAGGACACTGTAACCTCAGCTATGTGAATCATCTGATTCCATTCAGAGCTGATCTCCCAACAAAAAGTCATTCAAACCTACATGTACCATGATTTTATGACAAAGCATTTTTGGATATGTTCTTTACGATCTACATGTACAAACAATATAACCAGCTTGTCATTGCTTTGGTACATGCATACAAGTATGGATTACACTTGATTTAGATGATATTCTGGCACTGGCTAGGCTTTCAAAATCGACGGACTTCTACATCTTCTAGGTTTTAGTTGAGACATGTTCTAATGAAGATAGAAATTCAATGGGATGCAAGCCCTGTCAGGCTGTCGAGTTACACTTCATTCTCCGGAGGTGAGCTCACGTGTCCTGTATGACCTGAACCTCCTCAATCACCAAAACTGACTCCGAGAACTTCTTTCGTAGCATTTCACTGTCTTCATAAAATGTACAGTTGAACTCAGCAATAGCAAGTACCAATCAATACCAGGCAAATTTGCCCATGAAAACTAAGTACAGGTTGTGTTACGTCCAACATCTCTATATTTCTGCAGTTAACGAAAACCTTTTTTTGAACTTTCACGATTTTTGAGTTGGTGAATAACATGTTTCTTTCAGTTTTTCTAACCAAAAAACAATTTTTGCAATTTAGATTTTTGTGAATGGAGGTTATTCGTGAAAACCGCAAAAAATGAAATGTTTGCAAAATCTGGAAAATACTTGTTTCAAATCCGGCTATATAATTCCAACCTGAGAAAGGCAAAGAGGTGGATCATTCACATTCATGAAAGTAATAATCACAGATTGTACAGCCTAAATGAAATCCACACATAAACAGACAGGTTTCAAACCATGTTCCAAGTTCAAATTGACAAGATAGCACAAATTCAGAAATGCAATTTCTTTTCACCAAGTATTGATATATCATTAATATGATTATAATCGACTCCATTTTAACTCAATGCCTTTGAAAATCTTCCACATAATTTGTTTCCGTTCGATGAAAAGTTAATTAAACCATTATTGAATGTTAAGAGTTCACAGCCTTATAGTTTTGCAAACTTTGCCAAAATGCTCGATATTGGGTTAGAGCAAGAATCTTATGTTTGTGAATCATTGCAAGTTGCATTCATTCAATCTACTTGAGTGACTATTTCAAGAAACTCTGCCCAGCTTGTTTCTAAATGCCAACTCTTGTGCCCCATCTGTGCACAGAGAGCTCGGGTCCAGTTATAACTGAGTTGAATAAAGCCAAACTCGCAATGAAACACGCAATGGAGGAAACATTCAATTGAACATCACCACGAGCGGAAAACGTTTTAGTGGAAGAAGCAGGGAAGCATCAAGCAAAGTGACGACACGTGGAGAGGCTGATTTCATCCCTTTTACATCAGCACCAGGAAAAGAACGGTGCCCTCTTGGCAAAGCTCTGAGTGAAGTCTCCGCTGCTGGTTGATCTCGGGCGTCCCACCCCGTAGACGCTCTTGGTTCTTTCGATTGTCACAACTGGCATCTGGACGAGCTGGACAGGGGACTTGCCATCTTTGAGCGCTTGGGTCAGATTCAAGATCTGAAAGTACATGATCAGAAAGAAATGAAAGAATGCTACTTGGCTGCCGGCTCAGTTTAGGCCTGCTCATTACCTCCACGCTCAACGTGTTAGGTGGCACATACAAAACAGCCAGTTCAGTATCACACAGCTTAAACCACAGCAAGAGGACTTCAAACATGAACTCAATGACTTCAATAACCATCTTACCTGGCCCCTTACAACTGACATCTGTTTCTCAAACGTTCTCTTGTCAAAACCTTTGTCAGTCTGAAAGAAAAGCCATTATGATTGAACAGAAATTTATAGAATTCTTATGAATGAATGGATAAACATGCATCATCTGCACTCGTGGTCGCATGCAACAGGAAACGCTCTGTTGCCGTGGTAATCGCAGGTGCCTGCGACAAGAATTGGCGATCGCTGCGACAGGTAATTAATATGAAACCAAGCGATTACTAGTTTCACCCAGAGACGGGAGATTTTATGGCACAAACAGCAGCGATCTGGTGACATCAATTCATATCACTCGGTTGGTGCAAGCTCACCTTGAATAATTCATAGAGTTCATCACATAAATCTTGTACAAAGTTCATATCAGAGAGCTGAGGGAGGACGAGAGCTTTGATTTCCTCAGAAAATGGTTTCTTCGCCATCGGTAGCCATGCCCAGTGATACGGGTCTGAAAAGAAAACAATCATTAAGAAAGACGAAAATGTTTGACAAGGTTCTTTTCACAATTGTGACTCGCTCCACCAAAACTAGGCGCTTGTCGCATCTGACCTTGACAGGTTGATACGGACTTGTTGTTCATTTCCCTATTGTAGACCTTTTGTGAAATCTATTACAAACTGATTTGGTCACATTTCACAAAAGGTCTACAATAGGGAAATGAACAACAAGTCCGTATCAACCTGTCAAGTTCAGATGCGACAAGCGCCTAGTTTTGGTAGAGCGGGTCACAATTAGTTGAAAAGTTGAAAGTTTCCTAACGTGTTGCATATATCGATGAATGTCAACCCAATACCGATATCTTGAATAAAGTCTGTAGTAGCAACTTACAGGCCCTCCACTCATCTGGGTGTTTGAACGGGAATGCTAAGCCATTGTCGATAGCAGCGATGGAAATTTCCGGCGGTTTCACTAAACTCCATTCCTCATCATCATCTTCTTCATGGTCCTGGACCTCAGACTTGTCGTATTTTATTAACCAGTTGTCATTTCCTCTATCTGAAAGAATGATAGAACAAGAAAGTTCAATTTGAGACTGTCCTAATGCGCCCCTAAAATGAGCAATTCCCAACAGTCATCGCAAATGCATGCAGCAAGAATCAGTGATCACAGCCACATGTGATCTTCTGATTCAACTTTGTTGTGCTGATCACATAGAAAGCCACTGTCGGCCGTTAGAAGCTAGACTAGGGAAGGAAGCCCTGGAACCAGATCAAACTGACTCTTACCTGTATTTCTAATGATATAATCTAAGACTACTAATCGTTCAAATAGGTGCTGGAACTGTGTAGCAGTGGATTCGGGCAGCGACTCCGAATCAAATCGTCGTAACCAAAAATCAGCATCACGATAACTATTTACAAATTGTTGGAAGGAGCCAGTCTGAAAATAATGCAAGTAACATCACAATTACATAAATTCTGTGATCAAGACACAAGTGGTATTTAAAAAGTGCATGGCAAAGTAGAGAGCAGCTGATGTCTGGCATGACCTTTTTTTCTTCCAATAAAATCATCATTCAGTAAACTTCCATTACAAAACATTCGATGACTGGTCACCTTATGACAATACTTCTAGCACCCAATAGTCTACAGACAAATGCCCTAATTGGTCTTTTTAACTAACATAAACATGTGACTTGTTAGACAGGCTGAGCCTTGTTAAAGACTGGGGTCACACATGCCCTAATAAGACTACAAGTGTCGAGTGGATGCTCTTGACCTAAGAAGATGTTAGAATGTAACTGGCACTAACTTCACTGTCACGAGTACGCTACAGGGTGGTCCAGAAAACTTTTTCCTCACACAATGGATACACAATCAGTAAAGGCATTTCCTTTTCTTTATTCATTTAACCCATTCACAAGGTTTGTGTGTACAGTACACCCTTGCAGATTGGCAATTCACCATAAGGGAATGCATTTAAGGCCGAAGTTACATAGACCTCATTCGTTCATTTCCCAGGACTCATTTTCCCCTTTTGCTTTCGTTCCCCTGTAAAAGCACGGCCTTGTGGCGTGCATTCACCGAGGAATGAAAGAAAAACCCGGAAAGTGACTCGTGGTAAATGACCGAATGAGGTCTATGTAACTTCGGCCTAAGGGAACTTGGAGATGATGACATGGTCTTTTTTAATCACAATAACAAAATTGTCATAACTTACTTTTGGAGGTAATCCCAACCGATGAAACTTGCGGCCTAATTCAGGAAATCTTTCAGACAGGTTTTTCTTGGTTCTGGACTTGGCCCTGTCTATTGCACTATAATTGAATGTCTCACTTGCTAACCTGACCACCTGCAAATAATCAAAGGAAAACATGGCATTTATTAATACCATCGATGATCAACGTTGGAGAATGAGATTCACACCTGACACCAGAAGTCAAGTGTATTCAATCTAGAGTCATCACCAACGAAAGGAGACCTTTTGCAGAGGTGGATATAGCACTCCTTCTGTTCAGCATTGTAGAGCTAAAATTGACACTGATAAAAACACATTGTCATCCCAAGCCTGACGTGTCATAACATCCCGTTTGATGCAGGTTTTGGTATCCGTTATCTCATTCACTCATGCAACTAAACAATTCTATGCCAACTGTGTCATCTCCCCTCCCCATCACAACCCTGGCACACATGAAGCATTTCTAGATTTCTAGATTTTGTATGATGAACATATATGGCCACAAAAGGGTCAACTATAGCTCCACAAAAATCAGTATTTCGGTCACCTAAACGGAAGGAAAAGCTCTCCTAACATGACTGCTTACCTTTGTTTTCGGAACCACATTTAACTGCAACTTTTGATCCACTAGACTAGCACCAGCTTCTGATAGATATCCCTGATTGAGGACGAGGCAACTTCGACCAAAACAGCAGGGACAACATAATTTCTGCATCCACTTGGTCCATTTGGGGTTCAGTTTTCCATACGGCTCTTCATCTTTTGGTTTGAATACGCCGATTTTTTTCTGAAAGTAGAAAATGTTAAAATACGTTATGTTGCATTGCTGAGTTCATTAGCACCAATAATGAAAACATTGTTGATGCATTTGGAACCAATATGGCTCTTACAGGTCAAATACCGACTCTCTCTCGATGAGAACCATTTTGCTAAAGGAGAAAAGTTTTGGAGATAGGCTTTAAAAAAGATGCTGTAAAAAGAAGTGAAACGCTGATAAAATTTCCCCGGCTTTTTAGGCGTTTTATTCGACATAAAAGGTGACAGGGACAAATGCTGCTTGACCAAGGGAAGGTGACAATGTCATCACCACAGTTTCGGTGCGGTGTAATTGACTTAGACAACAATAAGTGTCCGTTTCCATGGTTACGCAGACACAGCTACATGTAGACAGTAATTAGAGCAGTCTTGATAGTATGTCTCCTGGGATAACTATTATGACAGCTAGCGCCACCTACCGGCTGTTGATGTGGAAGACTGGGAGACACTGGGAGACACTGGGAGACCACAGCAGTCGGTGAAGTTAATGGCCTATTTCCATGGTTACGCACACACAGCTTTATGTACACACAAATGAGCAGTAATCACTGCACTTGTACAGCAGGTCTTAAAGATAACCCGCTTCAGATGATGCAGTCAGCCATGAATTGGGCTGCAATCTCATTTTGTTCAGAAATAGTCTTCTGCTAACGTTTTACTTTCACACAGCGATTGTAGTGAAAAGGTCAGCTCAGATCAACTGAGAGCATGAGCCTCAAACACTCTATTGGACTGTGAAAACAAGAAAGTGAATACTTTATCAGATTGTGCCTACAATGGCCATTGATCCACCATGTTCACCACTTAGCGAGCCCCTCATATCATGTGATATTGGAAACATAAGGATTATCGATACTCATGTTTGTCTCCTACCCTAATTCAATAGAATGGAATGAAAAGCAATGTTGACTTGAGTAATGGATATTGGTATATCACAACGATTAAAGTTTGATACCGGTGATGGGCAAGTCCCATGACAGTTTTAGTGACCATCAGCATTATGTACTGGCTACACTGACCAACATCATGAGAGGCTTACAGATGGTCAGCCAGTATAGAAGGCCACATCTACCAGCAATAACCCACTCCTGTCTGCTGCCCTGATCGGTTTTTATCCCTGTCCCCAAGAAATCGGATGGCTTTGCTTTCCATTTATGGTTCTTGAATGTGTTGAGATGCTGCTACAGACTTTGTAACGCACATCATTGGAAAACATATAAGTAATTGGAAAACATATAAGTTTGATTTATCGATACTCCAAGGCGGAGAAGAGATCAAAGGCTGCATAAGTATTTCCAAATTTCTCAAAGTGCTGAAGAAAACGACATGAGACTGACAATCAATAGACTGAGTTCCTTTGGTTGTTCCCGTTAACTATGACCTCTCTATTCTGGACACCTCTCTGAGGACACCACTGGTCAGCCTTACAGGTATCCTAAATGGATCCACTGCACAAAGCAGTGTTGGTACCAAAATAACACCACATCCTCTAAACCAGGGTCAGTCGAAAGCAAAAAACCCTAACTGGCAGACAAATCCCGCATTGGAGGATGAATATAGCAGGAGTATTACCTCTCCAAGTGTCAAGGATATGTTAAAGAAGACTTGGAAAAAGAAATGGCCAGACAGAAAGATCAACTTGCCAACAGCAGCCTTTCAATTCAAATCGATTGGCAGTCTTGCATACTATACTGGTTCAGTAATTTATCTTCCTCATTCGATTATCTCCCTCATTCGATCACACAATTCAATCCTGTAATAAACCATGCACGTAAATTATATTTGACGTCCCAGAAGTTTGGGCATGATGCCATTAGAAACCACTCAAAAAGGCTATTCCTCGCTGTCATTGGCTTATGAGGAGAGCTCTGAAATCACAGTGATCCACAGGTTGGTAATATGTATCAACGTTTCTTGAGAATGAAGCTAAAAGATACAAACTTCTTGAAATGGGCCAGCACCTCCTTCTGGGGAAGGCCTATGAAAATCTGACCAGCAGTTCAAACATATCAAAATATGCAGAGCTGGAGGGCTACAATTTGGCTGCTATGACTTACTTTCTCCTTGTTTCTGATAAAGTACGATCCGCTGCTGCCCTGGACGATGAGTTCCGGCGGTACGCCCTCACAAATAGCCTCCTGTGAATCCAAGATGAGCTTCCCGAATTCTGGATCAAGAGTAAAGTCGTTCTTTGGGTAGACCACATACGGGTGCCCATTAGAGCCTTCCAAGTGTTCATATACGTAATCGCCAAGAGAAGAAGTGCATGATTGGTCAAATTTCATTTCTTTTGATAATTTCTCTGCCTCAGACTCCATTGTTTGTGCCTTAGCGAGTATATTTTGATTAAGCTCGCTCTTTTTAAGTTGTGTTCTTAGTCTATGTATGTTTTAATGTAGCACATGTTGGATCTTTTAAATGTCTATCTGAAATGAACTGACACTTATAGGTCCAATGCTCAGAAATCCTGACGCAACCAGAAGAATACTGAACAACACCAACATTTTCCAAGAAAGCCTTCCAAACATGAGGAACTTTTTACTGTACGATCCCTTCTGCAAAATCAGTGGAGACTCATGTCACGACCTTACGAAAATGTATCAGCAGCGACATTTCTGAAATGATGTACTCCAGACACATCTGAGATACATCCCACAGAAATCCTGGAAGCCTCAGGCTAGAGTACACTAACCAGAACCATCTGCGGGCAAATCTTCTGTGGATTCGTCTTCTTCACGCAATAGAAATGCCCAGGAACTGATTGAGACAGTCCTCCAAGATAAGACAGCCAAATCTGTACTTAAAAACAAACCAACAGGTACCCTCCTGTACTTAGGACAACTTGCCTTCAAGAAAGTGGAGACGGCTCTGACATCACATATTTGTTAACAGCCGATAGGATGAGCTCCCAGAATATTGTCATTGACAACCCGCCAAAAATCAATGCACCTTGCATTCTATATTGGCGTACAGAGTCTACTAGTCCATATGCCTGATAGTGGAATAGAAATCATGTGCACCTGCATGGGACAGGCCAGCTGGGCCAACAGACAACAATACACAAGCAAGGACGGAAGCCAAACACTCATACAATATGTACATTGAATATGAATAAACATGTGGTTGAAACAAAAACACCAGCACACGGTCTATTATCACATCCACCTAAGATCACATGTACACCCATATTCAAATCCTCACTGTGCACATTTTGGATGGTCCTAGGAGTTTTTAGGGTTAAAATTTCCAATCCCCAATCGGAAATGACGTAGTTTGATCGCATTCAACTATAAATCCATTGAACAGTGGTGCTTCGTTAGTCAACCGATGACCTTTTTTGGGGTGTGATCGGGGATTGCAAACTCGTTCCGTTTTTAGGATGATATGTTCCAAGCATTTCTGCAACAAGCACTTTGATTTTTCTCCCTTTTAGTTGTCCTGGCCTACATGTACACACCAGAGACAAGGAACCTCAGTTTTAATTAACTATAGAAAAATACCACAGCTGGTTTACATTCACCTGGACATTGTCAGAGAGCTTCATAACTTATGTAATAACAGCAGAATGGTAATATGTCCATGTCAATCTGCATTGCAATTACCAAACAGAAGGGCCCCTTTGTATGGCCTGGTGGCAAGTTTATCCTATCCACATAAGTACACATTCAATCAACAAAATTTGTCACAAACCACAATGACAATTCCTTATTAGAAAACAGATCCGACATGTATTGTAATGACTAATGTAGCAATAGGATGAGTTCAAACACACCATATTCAACCAAGATTTTTCTGAGAATACCAATTCCAAGTCTAACTTATTCCATGGGGAGACAGCTCACAAAGTCAGCTACACCTGCCTCACAGTAAATCACTTGTCAAAATCCTCAATGAACTTGAAGTGGAACCACCACATTTCCATTAATCGTTGGAAACAACTAAGAATTCTCACCCAACAGTATTAAACCCACAATCTTGCACAAGTAGTACAAAATTACGACAATTACAACACCTCCTTCCCATCCCTTGCCATGACAAAACTCTAGAGACCAAACTCGAAGACTGACACAACTAGACAGAACTGACAACTAGCAACAACAGGAAGTCGTATGGATCCTTGGCTGATGTAATTTCCTTGTCCTCCTACACAATGCCTAATTACCCCATTCGTTACACAAATCCCTAATTACAATCACCCTGTGCCCATCTCTTAATCCTGTCGTTATCAAAACACATGGTCAACTGCGGAAATATGACTGTGCTTGTTCCAGCTTACATGTACATCTTGTGACTATGATTGTACACAATTAATCGGTACAATCTATACGCGTGGGTGAAACAGGTCAATAAACCGCTAGTTGGTTCATTTCCTCACAGATGGTAGCAGAGTGCAGACCATAAGAATGGTGTTTTTACCCAGTGGGTGATATGAATAAAGACTAGTAAATGCTTTTACTTCAATTTTGAACAGAAAGGCCTAGTGTAAATGTACGTAGAGTTTTAGATAAAATCATTTGCTACTCTATTCATATCATATCACCCGATGTCATTATGTTACTTCATTTGAAGACATTTGCACATCCACCCACTCCACTGCCACCTTATGCTGACATGATTTCCATTTATAAGAATGAAATCCCCCCCCCCCCACTCATTCTAACACACTTTGATGGCCAATAGAAGATCTAGGCTTAGGTAGGTCACAGTAGTTCATTCTCAACAATCAGCACTTTTTAAAGCGGACAAGTACAACAGAACTGTCCTGCATCCTCTCAAACCTAAAAAAGGAACTTCTGACCCATCACTGATGACATGAAATAAAGCCGACCTGCATGCGCTTTAAATTTTCAACTCAAAAGTAAGATTTATTCATCGAACATACGATGGAAGTTTTCCTCTTTGAATTGTTCAAAGTGACTGCTGAGATTCAAATGCATAATGTCACAATGTAATGCCAGATATTCAATGGTGTCACAAATGACTGAGCACATTAATGTGAGCTTTAAATCAATTTCCATCATGAAGTCATTTCTTCCACCTTAATGGTTATGGTGAACAGATATATCGTACCATCTCACTATAACTAAACATTCATTAAGTTATAAGGCATGTATGAAGGTGCAAAGAAAATGTAGCAAATAGGATAGATTTTAAAATCTACCCGAGCTAGCTTCCTCTTCCAATCTAAAATAAAAATTGAAATTAAGAACTGTGAGACTAGAATTACGACAAAACTTTTTAAAAACCTTTCATCCTATTTAAAACACCATTCCTACATGTAAATCAGTAAGACTTCTTTTACCTGTATCTCAAACAGTTCTTGAGCACTGTGAAACAATACAATCAGTTCGGCAAACGTCAAAATTCGGCAGCGATGGCGTTCGAGGAATCCCCCGTTGCTGTTAACGGCAACGGTTGCTTTATACGGCATCCCTTGGATGCCTCACGCGGCATCCCTCAGCTTCGGGATAACTTTGGGGCCGAGCGCTGCCGATCGGGGGTTCCATTATAGATTAATAGGGGGCAGCTGGTATTGATCTAAATATTTACCCAAGGAAATGTAGGTCTATCCATGCATTTTTGAAAATTCTCAATTTTCAGAATGGCCTCCACTGAAATGTGGCGTCAGACCAACTGATGGAGGTTCAATTCTGTGGTGTCAATTTTCACCGGAAGTGTCACTTTACGGCAACAGTTGTCTCAGACGGCATCGCTGCCGAATTTTGACATTTGCCGAACTGCAATGTAAGAGTATACATCATAAAATGTTCGTCCTGGTGGCTTCAATAAACTAATATTAAAGCCCTACAGAAGGAGCATATTCAGAGACTTGAGTGCTGAAAGTAAAACAGTACTGACCCCATCACTATCTTTGACAAAGTAGCTACCACTCGATCCTTGATAAATTCGTTCCGGATAGACGCCATTTTCAATGGCAGATTCGGACTCGCGCATAACCTCGGTAAAATCTGGATCCTCTGGGAAGACATTTTCGAAGTAAATGCCGTGATCAACCGAGTCTATCCGACTAAGAAGTGGTGTGTTTTCTTTGTTTCCTCGGGTTGGGGACCACTGCCCATCATGTCCACCATGATGATAAGCCGAACCATGAGCATGACCGTGATGATGAACACTGCCACTGGACCCAGATGCTGTCTCTGCCAAAATTGGGGCAAATGTTACGTCTGGAGGAGGTCCAACGGACTCCTCTAGAACAGAGTTCAAAGGCCTGTCACGGCTCATTCGTGTCCGTGGCTGTAATATCGATTTATTTGAAGTTATTTAATGACAAAAATGTGAAAATAGCAAGTTTTATTTTCCCGGAAGTGAATTGGCAGCGACTTGTTCCATCCTCGATGTACACATCCATGACCCGACGACGGAGCCCTAGCGGCAAATCGAAAAACTAGAACCAATATTGTAATTATGGTCCTTTAAAGCGTCTCAGAAGGACTTATTGAGGGGGGTTAAAAATGCTCCAGCATGATGCCTGAGCAGAAATCCCCCTACCAGCAACTTCGGGGACCAGGGTTAGGCCTGGAAGAATTTCCTAGCCCAGTGTAAAGAGTTGCAGTACCCTTAGAGCAGCAACCCAATAAGAGAAGCTATTTAGAGAAAATATGACTCCCTTCAAGCAGTGAGACACCACTTCGGGTGAACGTGTGTTATGGTCCAAGATAGTTGTGGTCAGGATATATTTTTTAAAAGTTTAAAATTTCCCATGGTTTACATTTTGGAAATTTCGATATTTTCTTGTAATGATACCTCTTCCATGGTCTGATATATAGAAGTATATCAGAGAAGATGTCATAGTAGATATATCAAAGAAATTTCTCATGTATCTAGATTTGAAAAGTTACATTCTCTTAATAAATTAAATGATTCTTTTGATGTGATATTCCTGATGTTTGTGCTTTAAACCTGGCCTGGTTGTGACCGTCTCATCTCTCTCACCATGCTGTCAACACAGTGGAGCAGCCAGGACTGATTCGGCCTGGCTGTGACCGTCTCATCTCTCTCACCATGTTGACAACTTGGCAGAGCAGCAAAGACTGATTTGGCCTGGCTGTGACCGTCTCATCTTTCTCACCTTGTCAACACGATCGAGCAGCCAGGACTGATTCGGCCTGACTGTGACTGTCTCATCTCTCTCATCGTGTTGTCAACACGGTGGAGCAGCCAGGACTGATACGGCCTGGCTGTGACCGTCCCATCTCTCTCATCATGCTGTGAACACGGTGGAGCAGCCAGGACTGATTCGCCCTGGCTGTGACTGTCTCATCTCTCTCACCATGTTGACAACTTGGCAGAGCAGCCAACAAGACTGGTGTGGCCTGGCTGTGACTGTCTCATTTCTCTCATCATGGTGCCAACACGGTGGAGCAGCAAAGACTGATTTGGACTGGCTGTGACTGTCTCATCTCTCTAATCATGTTGTCAACACGGTGGAGCAGCCAGGACTGATTCGGCCTGTCTGTGACTTCCTCATCTCTCTCACCATGTTGACAACTTGGCAGAGCAGCCAAGACTGATTTGGCCTGGCTGTGACTGTCTCATCTCTCTCACCATAATTATTATGAACACGGTGGAGCAGCCAGAACTGATCTGGCCTGGCTGTGACTGCCTCATCTCTCTCACCATGTTGACAACTTGGCAGAGCAGCCAATACTGATTTGGCCTGTCTGTGACTGTCTCATCTCTCTCATCATGTTGTCAGCACGGTGGAGCAGCCAGGACTGTCAAACAGTTGTGTGAGCTCACTAGAGCTTGCACTTACATAATAGTATAAAACTAAAATAAATATATAATATATATATATATATAACCGTCATCGGATGCGCATCCGATATGCCACGAGATCCTTCACCGTCAATTCCTTTACCGTCATTGGATCGATGCCACCAGATTTTTTGTAACTTCACCGTCAATTCCTTTACCGTCATTGGATGCCACCAGATTTTTTGTAACTTCACCCTCAATTCCTTTACCGTCATTAGATGCCACCAGATTTGTTGTCTTTGAAAAGGTTTCGGGGATACGACCAATGCATGCGAGCACCGTCGGCGGAACCCCAAACCGCCCTCTCGATCTATCCGTAAGGACACATGGTCACGCTTACGGAATCCGGACCTCCAGACTTTAGAGACCGAGCTTTTCTTTACCTTACAAATACTATATACTCGGCGCCTCACTTATATGTGTTGTTTTTTTTCACATACATTGTTCTCGTGGTTTACGGAAATGTAGGCCTAAAATGTTATAGTGTCTAAAAACAATATTCAGTTAATGGAATTACACTTTTTTCCATTTCTGCTTGCTTAATATTGCACTATCACCTTTTTCATGAATCAATTTTGAGCATTATGTTTACAACGTAGTTATTATAGCACGAAATATGAGTCTAAAATGCCAAATACTTGCAACTATTATGTTAATCACTGAAATCTTAGTGTACTAATGGCTTGCTATAAGCTAGGTAATTGCGCCCCGAGACCAACGTACTGACAACGCTACCTCACCATATTGTCAACACGGCGGAGCAGGTGCACGGTGGTGTACACGACAGTTGTGACTTCCTCATCTCTCTCATCATGTTGTCAACACGGTGGAGCAGCCAGGACTGATTCGGCCTGAACATTGCACTTGCGTTGTACATGGGTGATACAAGACAACTGATTTGGTTGTACCATGGTAATCATCTCACAAGGACGGACAATGGAACAACCAACATCTGCCAGCTGGTATATCTGATCTCACGGGACATGTTGTACCCAAGGTGTCCCACAGCCGGCTGGCACTGGCTCGCATGGCCAGGTCAAGTCAGGACCAGGCTTGGCCCAGGGGTGGCTCACTGACCCTGGGAAGCCAGGTGTACCTGGGCCAAGTCTGGCCCAAGGCTCTGGGTTTTTTCCGAAAACAACAAAAGGCTCGGGTGCTGAAGTGGTCTGTTTTTGACTCTAAAAAGGATCAGGACAAATAGGTCTTGTTCATACAGAAGCTGAAATAATAGCTATCTTAGGGTTGGCCCAGACCTGGCTTGGCGTCTTGACCTATATTTGCATGAACGTCTTTTTTTTTAAAAGCACTGGGAATTCACCATTTTGTTTGTATAAGAAATACATATACATGCCATACAGCAAGTCAATGTAGAAAACTGCGTCATATTTTGTATAACCTACGTGTTTAAGATGCAGGCAGATTATCTTAGTTTAATTTTCGGCACCACACCAGTGTTTGTTTCTCTCAAGTATTCAAAACGGGTATTTTTCATATTTGGTACGAGTACTGTCTCTGGAGACGGCCACCACTGCACCTTGGTGGAAGTCTTAGGAGACACTTGACCCCGGTCAGAGTACTGGTGTCGGATAAAATATCCGGCTCACCATGAATTACTTTCGAAACCCCATCTGATGTGGGGTCTCTTCTGGCCTGCCCTGTGTTCGACCACCGGGACTGGCTGTGACTGTCTCATCTCTCTCATCATGTTGTCAACACGGTGGAGTAGCCTGGACTGATCCGTCCTGGCTGTGACCGTCCCATCTCTCTCATCATGCTGTGAACACGGTGGAGCAGCCAGGACTAATTCGGCCTGGTTGTGACTGTCTCATCTCTCTCACCATGTTGACAACTTGGCAGAGCAGCCAACAAGACTAATTATGTGGCTTGGCTGTGACTGTCTCATCTCTCTCATCATGGTGCCAACACGGTGGAGCAGCCTGGACTGATTTGGACTGGCTGTGACTGTCTCATCTCTCTAATCATGTTGTCAACACGGTGGAGCAGCCTGGACTGATTCGGCCTGGCTGTGACTGTCTCATCTCTCTCACCATGTTGACAACTTGGCAGAGCAGCAAACAAGACTGATGTGGCTTGGCTGTGACTATCTCATCTCTCTCATCATGGTGCCAACACGGTGGAGCAGCCTGGACTGATTCGGCCTGTCTGTGACTGTCTCATCTCTCTCACCATGTTGACAACACGGTGGAGCAGCCAGGACTGATTCGGCCTGTCTGTGACTGTCTCATCTCTCTCACCATGTTGACAACACGGTGGAGCAGCCAGGACTGATACGGCCTGGCTGTGACCGTCTCATCTCTCTCATCATGTTGCCAACACGGTGGAGCAGCCAGGACTGATTCGGCCTGGCTTTGACTGCCTCATCTCTCTCACCATGTTGACAACTTGGCAGAGCAGCCAAGACTGATTTGGCCTGGCTGATATTGGCTGTCACACGTGGTCACGACGTAAAGGAAATGCATTGGCCGTCAAAAGGTCATGTCGTGACGTCACGTGAAGAACCTCTATAGACTGTCCTCTGTCATGCACTGGTCTATTCTTTATAGAGAGGTATCCTTTGGACAACAATCTTCTGTAAAGGATTAACCTCATCTGTCCTCTCCCAGCAAGTTAACGAAGAGAATGCCATTCTTCATGCTCTCGCTCAAGTAGGGTTAACATCCCACCGTATCCTAGCCTTTTCAGTTAAATCACACTCGTCATAATGTCGTCTCCAAGTCTCTTGAAAAGACTGTTTAGGCTGAGTCTTCTGTCCTTTGGAGGCTGCAGGACAGACACTGCCAACGATCACTGCACGAAATGGGTTGGACTGAGTTAATTTTGTTATACTGAGATCAGTATTCTAGCTATGATATGTATTATAATTAGAATATACTGGGATATACTGAGATGGTATATACATGTATTTCGAATAAAAATGTACATGTATATGATTTCAACCCATTTCGTGCAGTGAACCAACTTCAGTGTGTCAATGGATTTCCTTATTTGATCAGATAACCAGCAGGCAGAGGGTGGTTGTTCCATCGTCTGTCCTCTATTAGCCTAATAGTGTTAACGTGTCAGAAAAACTTGGTCTTTTTTTGGTGGTGTGAAGGACTTCCAACCTGACAAGGTAACCAGCTGGCAGAGGGTGGTTGTTCCATCATCAGTCCTGTCGTCTCCATTAGCCTAATAGTGTTAAATTGTCAGAAAAACTTGGCCTTTTAAGGTTGTGTAAAGGTCTTCCCAACCTGATCAGATAACCAGCTGGCAGAGGGTGGTTGTTCCATTGTCTCTCCTTGCCTGTGGCGTCTTTGTACAGTTGTCTCCTGGGTAAAACTTGGTGAGAAAAATGAGTGATCCTTAATACAATCTTGCCAGAGTGAGCCGTCCTCGATGGTTTAGGAAGCATCAGTGCCATAACAACAGCTGATAACAAGTCTTTGACAGAGTGCAGCCTCGACACAAAAACAGCGGAGATGGTCATCAGATACTTTGAGAAGGACTTTGTGACGATGTGAATCAAAATCAAATGAGGATTGACAACGAATTTGAGGGCTTCTTTCCAAAATTATGCTGTGGACAAAGTATTTTTATGTATATATTGATGTCTTTTTGGTGGCACGTTCTGCAAAAGAGAAAGGACTTTGGGAGGATTCACCAGTCTTCTAAGATGGCTGTGGTCCCAAGTAGTACTCAAGTTGTACTTAAAGAGTTGTCAGGTAGATATGGGTACTACCAGTCTCGTGAGAATTGACGACGGCGACTAATGACGGACGCCACGGTATCGTATAAGCTCCCCAGAGGTGAGCTAAAAACTTGCCCGAGTGTTATTGACATGACATGCATAACAAAAGACAATGGTAAATGGACTTTCCTTCTATCATGGAGGGAGGATAAGGGGCTAGAGTCATTCGGCCTTGGTCATCACAACGGGTAGCATGTAACGTGGAGCATGTAGCGTGTAGACTCCTGGACACTCTCGTAACTACATCGTTTAGTGACTCCTCTCGATCCTCCACGATTCATGATGTACATGTAGATCACTTCCCTGGTCCCTGTTAACCAATTGCTCGACAGAAACTAGATGGCGTCATATTTAGGGTGGGGTGGTGGATGGGGTGGTGGGATGCAGGTGGTGAGAAATTGAAGACAAAGGCTGAATGACTTTTGATCAAAAGCATGATTATTTTTAGTCGTTTAGCAACAAAAAACGTGTACATCACATACTGGGTGTAGAAAATAATTCTGAACACATCTGCAACCGGTTTCAAGATTGGGCAACAATTTTATGCAAGGGAAATGATAATCATTTTAAATATTTGTATAGTACATAATTATGTATAGACTCGTATCTATAGAAAAATATGTGCGTTCAAATTTCTGAACACATCGGAGCAGTTTCAAAAGATGGCATCAAATTTATGCAAATGAAATAATAGTCCTTTTAGTACCCACACGAGATTCGGACACCACTGTTACAAACAACGGACATTTGTCAGTATCATCATGGGCATCGTCTACAGACTGAACCAGGTTTACATCAGATCTCTACAGTCCATAAACCCCAAACAGGTCCATTATAGTTGAAGGGGCCAGAGCCAAAATGACTTATCTGAAGTTTCCTTGTTATGAGAAAATAGCAAAAAATACATTACATAGGTTGGTTTGGCTGTCGAATACTTTAATGACTTGATCACCAGGTTAGCAAATCTCGAGTAAACATATTCCAAGTGATCCTACCTTAAATCATGTGAGCAGAAAACATTACTAATTGAGAGAAAGATATGTGAAAGTGAAGAGTTTCATTACAAAACTACATGTACATACTAGTCTACATATTTTGAGACCCGGGGGGGGGGCAACATTACTATGGTCTAAACACAGTTACAAAATTCTATCCATTTGTTGGGAATCATTTTGAAAAGGCATCAGTAAATTTATGGTTGTTTTTTATCATAAAATTGTTACTGATGACCTGAATGTTAAGAAATTTGTAGGATGCATAAGTCGAGGGCAAAGCAATGGTATGGTTTACTCAAATCTAGGATTTGGTGCTTACCATGTTTTCAACTCTTCCAAGTGAAGATTCTTGAGTCGCTAAGTCTTAGATTAAATACGAGTTTGGCCTTAGAAATTTGAAACATTTACCAGATCACAGTTTCAAGCAGAAAGACACTTTACAGTTACAAGCTGAGAAGCCCTATTATTATATGAGTTTGGCCTTAAAAATTTGAAGCATTTAACAATATCACATAAGGCTTTCTAGCAGAAAGTAGCGATAATACATGTGATCATTACAAAGTACATCATAAAATGATGGAGTATTCTATCCTTTTCATTTAACAACTGACAGAGCTAGTAAATACTGATTACATCAGCAGTTTATTGCACTATAACAAGATTGTTGTACTGACGCAAATATGGACAAAGATAACCGGTACTGAATTTACAGATGTAAAGGAAAATCTAACATTTTACAGTATGCTATTCCAAGGAAAATCCCTATTCCTTGGAAAACTTCTAAAGTGGATGGACTAAAGTGGACAGATCATCATCGCGATACGACACATCTTCAGGATTTGTTCTGTCATCATGGTGATTAAGTTCAGATGGTCCGTCGAAGTGCGTCAGCGGAGTGTTTGCAATTATCTGAAATGAAGACATATTAGAGGCTGAAAAGTGCTTTTATTGTTTTGTTTAAATTACTGACCATTCAGTTTTCCTTGTGTTGTGGTAGTTCACAAAACTAACAGGTGTTATGATGTTTACACAGGCCTTGAAAAGGTTCACTCGCTGCATCGTCTACAGGGATGGCTCCAAGTCCCCTTCCTCACTACAAATATTTGCACATATTTTTTGCTTCAAGAGCGGACACTGCTTACACCATCTTATAACACGTAGCCAGCATCATGAAACCATCCCAAACAACAGCTTCTCACACTTACCAGTATCTTTCCTGCGGTGCAACCCGGTTTCTGAAAGAAAACCAACCAAGATGTTATTATCTTTGTAACAGCACGCAGCAAATGCGTCAAGTGATTTAGCTTGGATACAAACAGATTGTTATTAAAGATGAGTAATAGTGTGATGCTAAAAGCAGCGGCGTGTGGTTGTAAGTAGTGTCTTTATCCTTCTGGCCAGGTCAACCCTACACCCAAGTTATCCCTTTGACAGGTGTTCTGGCTTCACTGCAGTGAAGACCCAAACAAAAACCTATAAAAGGCTGTATTTTCCTAGTTTTAGGCCAAACCCATACCTATTGAGTGATGGCGAAACAGGACTATCACCACGTATGTACTTAGCCATGCCTTTCTTCCTGAAATTTAATGTATTAACTTCATCATGCACTTCACACCTTCAGGATAAGTTTGGTGATTGTTCAGTGAATGAAACAATATGAAATTTCATAAACAGCAACTCTGCAGCTCATGGCAGTTGGAAAAATATTAAGGATTATTGAGTTAGTGAACTCACAACTTCACTCAGTAAACGCTTCATGCAAAAGACCATGTTTTAGGAATTGAGCCTTCAGTTGATCAAAGCAAAAGCAAAGCATTCTCAGCATCAGGCCTCAGCACGTTGATAGGCCGTTCCTGGCATTCACGAGAGTTCTTACACTCTCCATTTGAATGACTGATAAACAAGCTCAACCAGTAGCATGGCTTTGAACCAGTGACAAGGTTTCTGCCAGGATTCATTTTGAAGGGCAAAACATTCTCTGAGGGGAGGTAAAATGTATCCTCTGGCAGAGACCCTGGTTTGAATGAACAACTGCATCACTTACTTCTTTCCTTTCTTCCCCTTTTTATCACTGAAAGAAAGAAATAGAAGAATTTAAAGACTCAGAAATAAAGAGGTCACTGAACACCCCCATCATTGCACCTCGAGCATCACAGGTAGGGCCTCATAGTGCATCAGTCAATGCATTACGGTACTATGCATTAGAAAGCTACCTGGATGAACACAGTCACTAATTCAGGGCTACTTCTAAGATTACAGTATAGAGTGTCCTCATAAGAGGAGAGGTGGATTTAGGGGGTGGCACATGAGATGCATGCCCCTTCTCTTCAAAGAGCAGCTTGTTTTCAGGTCACCCACTAGGGTGGAGCCTGTCCAGACTCTGGCTTCTTTCAAGGGCTCACACTATCTGGGTTCATTATTTGTTGCACTTGGCAAAACCATTTCAGGGACTTTTCTTCATGGGAGTGGGATGGAATACTTACAGATCTGGGTCGATTGGTCTGCATACCCTCAGGTACTTGTACAGCTTCACAGAGATAATAATGCTGGGGATGAAAAAAATGGTCGCCCACCCAAGACAAAACCAGAGGCCGTTCTGAAAATAAGAACCAGAAAATTCTATCTAGAAAGAATTCTACAAATTCTACAAAACTCTTAGATTAGTTCTATTGATGTTGAGCATTCGACTGTGGCGCATTGGGTCAACCTCCATGTCACCAGGGCATTGGGTCAACCTCCATGTCACCAGGGCATTGGGTCAACCTCCACGTCATCAGGGCATTGGGTCAACCTCCATGTCACCAGGGCATTGGGTCAACCTCCATGTCACCAGGGCATTGGGTCAACCTCCATGTCACCAGGGCATTGGGTCAACCTCCACGTCACCAGGGCATTTGGTCAACCTCCATGTCACCAGGGCATTGGGTCAACCTCCACGTCACCAGGGCACTGGGTCAACATCCATGTCACCAGGGCATTGGGTCAACCTCCATGTCACCAGGGCATTGGGCAACCTCCATGTCGCCAGGGCATTGGGTCAACCTCCATGTCACCAGGGCATTGGATCAACCTCCATGTCACCACGGCACTGGGTCAACCTCCATGTCACCAGGGCATTGGGTCAACCTCCATGTCACCAGGGCATTGGGTCAACCTCCACGTCACCAGGGCATTGGGTCAACCTCCATGTCACCAGGGCATTGGGTCAACCTCCATGTCACCAGGGCATTGGATCAACCTCCATGTCACCACGGCATTGGGTCAACCTCCATGTCACCAGGGCATTGGGTCAACCTCCATGTCACCAGGGCATTGGGTCAACCTCCATGTCACCAGGGCATTGGGTCAACCTCCATGTCACCAGGGCATTGGGTCAACCTCCATGTCACCAGGGCATTGGGCAACCTCCATGTCGCCAGGGCATTGGGTCAACCTCCATGTCGCCAGGGCATTGGGTCAACCTCCATGTCACCAGGGCATTGGGTCAACCTCCATGTCACCAGGGCATTGGGTCAACCTCCATGTCACCAGGGCATTGGGTCAACCTCCATGTCACCAGGGCATTGAGTCAACCTCCATGTCACCAGGGCATAGGGTCAACCTCCATGTCACCAGGGCCAGGTCACCTGGGCATCAAACCAAGCCCACTCCGAGCAGCGGTTGGCGGTTTCTTTACTTACCACCGTATCGACAATCGACCCGCACACTAAAGTGCCGACGATCGAGTCATAAAAATTCCAGAGAGGAGTACAAATACCAACTTTGTTCTCCACCTAGAAAGAGAAAATAGTATTCATTCAACCCCGGCGTCAATTCGACATCTTTGGCCGTGCTGTCTGCTGAATTGTACAAAATGAAACAATTTGAAAATGAAGAAATAGTGTTCAGTTGGTAAATATGAAAATAACTTCTTCAAACATTTTCCCACTTGCAACTTAATAGTTTCAGAGAAAAGATGTATAATAATGGGTGATATGAATAAAGACTAGCAAATGCTTTTATCTAAAACTCCATGTACATTTACACTAGGCCTTCCTGTACAAAACCGGAGTAAAAGCATTTGCTAGTCTTTATTCATATCACCCATTGACTGTTGTCTGGTTGAGTTTTAAATAAACCAAGAGCATCTGCTTGCAATATTTTTGGTTAAGCAAAGTAAGGAAATAGCATTTAGAAAATTAACATGTCCGAGCTATTTTCTTCAAATATTTCTCAGTATTATCAAGAAAATTATTTTTTTTAAATAACCAAATGAATAAAAGTCATGAAATTTACTTTTTTAGAAATTTTCGCCAAAAACACAATAAAAAGAGGCAAGAAATGTTGGTGACTTACAGTAGTGTTTCTTTAAAGACATAAGAATGGAACTTCAAAAACTTACCGCCGACAATGTCTCGTTCACAAACGATTCCAGGATGCCAAGTAACCTCTGTGCGTAAACAACGACTTCCTGCAATAATGAACAGTCTATACTTAAAGCCAACTTCGTACAAGCAATACAATGCATCATCAAGTCAAACGCAAGTTTCGGAATGGAACCCTATTGCAAGCCCTATTGTTCATCAGGCCAAGTCTGGCTTACTGATCTGTGCGGGGCTTCTAAACAGGAAAAGAGAAGGTTCATTTTCACTGCCCGAGAAAACGTAAAAACAAGACTGAAACGTTGGTGTGTGAAATCCTCTTTAATGTATTAAAAAAAAGTGAAATTGCCATTGAAAGCAAAAAAGGAGAATAATGTCTTTATTTACAGTCAGAAATCACTATTTTACATGATATCAGCAATCAACGCGACCACCCCTGTAAAAACGACTATTTGAACTCAGTCCAGGGATTCATCTCTAGCCATTTGTACCGTTACCCATCTTTTAAGAACTTATAATAATAAAGTTACTCACCGTGGTGACAAGCGTACTTGCATTGTTCTGTAGGTAGGATTGTAGATCAATCAGTGAAGTGTTAACAGCATCGATATCAAGCTGAAAACAAAACAGAAAAGACAGATTAGAGGTCGTCAGGTCCGCTTTTGCTCTTATGAGGACAGAGTCGTAAATGTCGTAACATGACATAGGAAGAATCTCGAGGGCCAGTCCTGGATAAAACTTACCTGAACCTGCAACTTATCTGTTTGAATTGTGGTGAGAGAAGCATTGAAGGCTACCTGAAAGTAAACAATGGATGAGAAGGTCAACTGCTACACATTCATCACGTTCGGTGATTGACCGACTCCGTCTCACTTGGTCAATTAAACAGTATAACAATATATCACCAGTACATGTAGCATTTGCCAACTTTACGTCAGTGGAAACAGTGAAGTCCTTTATCATGTACACTAAATGCACTGATCCGTAAGACATGCTATGAAAACCATCAAAATTGACCACAAAAACAACGCGCAAACTCTTCTGCAATCATGGAAAGTGTCAGCAAGAATCGATTTTGCATTGAAAAGAAGTCTCCGCTGCTTAAATGTTACATGTTCTAACTCAAGGACGACTTCAAAAAGGTGATGCAAATGTGTCTGTCACTGCACAAGAAACTGCTAAAAGATCAAAATCAGAATTTTTATAGTTAGATTTTTAAGATGATCTTACTCTTGCTGTGTCTGTAGTTTGGACCTCTGTTCCATCAAGGGCTTTAATAGTTGCTGCTTCTGCTCTCAGTTCTCCCTCAGCAGTAGTTCCTGTTACTCCTGCTTTCCCCGCCTCACTAATCAAGCCATCAGCATAAGGAGTGAGGGGTGTCTTGACCGAATCCTTGGAAAGCTAAAATGTAAATCAACCTTACATTGTAATTGTATAAATAAGTACCATATACCGTGATCGCCTCGTGGTCAAGACGTCCGCCTTGTTGATAGAAGGTTATAGGTTCAAGGCTCACTGCTAACCTCTTTCCGATGCGGCCAGTTGGTTAGCCACCACAGCTAGTTAATTATAGGGTACAAAAAACCTTCTCGTTAGGCGCCTGGCATTAGAGACAGGAGTTTGGACGTACAGCGTGTCTCCGAAGCCATTAGCTGGCTGGTCCATTCATTGATAAACAATACTTTATTGTAGAATCTCATACAAACTTAGCAATCCTCTCCTCCCTTATCCACTTTTTCACCACCAGCTTAGCATCCTCTCAAATGAGTTTTCCCACTTCTGTCTCAATATATCTATGGCTTTACATCCAATATTGCTAACTGGCATTCCCCACTGTTCTACCCACATTGTTGTCTGGTTGATCCAGATCATCGCTAGGTCAAGTGACCTTAGCTGCTCCAAAGTTGGTATCAATATCATGGAGCCAATCTCAGAAATTGCCCACAACCACCTACCTCTGCAATCATCAAAGTGAAGTCAGCATTCAGAGATTGTTTTAATTTGTCCAAGGTTGTCATGAGATCACCTGTCACTGTTGTTACGCCCGACAGATCAATATTGTTGTTATTTTTAAGATCATCTTCGATATTAAATTGCTGAAAAAATAAACAAATTAAAAAAGACTGCCACCATTTGAAGGGATGCAGACCTAATCTTTTCTTATCTTATCAAAATATTCTGTCTTTAGTCAACATTCTTAGGGGATCAGCTTTATGAACTTAATCAACGTAATGCCTTAGAAACGATCGCTTGAATGAATTTCACATTTTTAAGTCGTAACAAGAAAAGGGTAAACATGAATTCCAAAAAACTTCTATGAAAAAAACAACATCCTCACCAAAAAAATGCATCAATATGAACTAATCAAATGACAAAATAATCAAAACCTACACTTTTGTAATCAGTGGCCGAACTGAGGTCAATCAAGTTATTTAGCTTCAGAGCTTTCCAAGCCGATTTATGGTTCTTGCAATCACTGCAAAAAACAATTTTTTTCTGATTAGACAAAGAAGAGCTGGTTGAATTCATTTTTAGCTCAGATTCAACAGGTTTCCTTTTGGACCTATTCCTCACAAGTGAGAGGCTGCTTCATTCTGTCAGCATTCATGTACACAAGCAAATTACCCGAGGTGAGGGCTGAATAAGGCTACACGTTGAATCACAAGGGCTGATGGGTTGTACTGAAGGCAGTATCGAGGAGACATGTCATCAAATCAGTTGTCCTCAGACAAAACAGGGTGTATGAGCATAGGCACGTCCATCCAACAGCACAGGCCTAGTGTGTTGCTGTCCAGCACATTCCAAGTTTATAAAAGAGATGAGGAACCCAAGGCCCATAATTCAACCTTCTCAACAATTTACAGAGGATTCTGTTGTAGCAGTCTTACTCCCCCTGGAAAAGGTGCCCTCTCCTTACCTGTTGTAGGGCATGTGTATGTTTAAGGCATTGATACCTCACTGGAGGTAATGGTTGTCTCACCAAAACGTGAGGGTGGAGTTAAAATGTTGACCAAAACCGAGGTTGCCTCAGACCATAACCGCTGAAGGCTTCGTTTGCGCACAGTGCATTTACACTGTAAAGTGTGGTTCATTCTAAATCCAGGTATTTTAGAGCAACGTATCAAATAATATTTACTAACCTTAAAACTCCAGAAATTGTCAAATTGATTTTATTGTCTCCAAGGATCATGCCAGAGAGGAAATATCCGTCACCAAGTATGCCGTTTGGTTTATCAATCAGCTGGAATTGAAGATAAATGATTATAACATCTTTGTGACTGCTGCAGAATTGAGAGTATAATGATGGCTTTACTGTAAACCTAGAATTACTTGTGGCCATTTTTTGTTTCGTTATTTTGTGAAGTTGCAACTTTGGCCTGCATTGAATTTAGCATTTTGACAACCCTGTGATAGTAATTTCAATCAGATTTTCATTTGTTAGGTCAGTTATTTCACGATTATCTCGGTATTGCTAAAACGGCGATGATAAAAGGGTAACAAACATTTCCAGCTTTACGTTATGCTAAACGCAAACGAATAATCAGGCCAAGGTCATGTAACCTAATGAGGGAAAGGTATTCGTGTAATCTACATTAAATTAAGTTTTGGTGGCTTATCTTGGTAAAGATATGTCGTCAACATAAATATTCGAATAATAAGGAAATGACAGTGTCATGACTTTGCAATGGAGTAAATTGTGATGTTCATCATAACGCAGTGAGCCATGATATAATCATTTGAGAGTTACATGTTTAACGCGGCCATAGTCATTTTGTTTGCTAGCAAAAGAGTCTAAAATTCCTGAAGCTTACTGTCTTAAAAATTTTAAAATTTGGATCAAGGAGGGGCTCGCACATCAGCTTCTGTAGGTTTCCTCCTACGATGAAGGTCAGACTGGTGAGCAGCATTAGCAGCCAGGAGAAGATGAAAGCGAATCCAACAGATCTGAAAGAAAATAACGAATCAAACTGTGACTTAGCAGACGGAACAGGACCGCCAAAGTTTCACCTCCTGAGTCAGAGACCCGAGCCTCTACACCACCGCAGCTTCTTATAAATGGTTGAACTAATGATCAAAACACACGCTGGATGATGACGGTATATGATGCAAGAGTGTAAGAGAAATAAGACTGACAAGAAACTCACGCCATAAGAAAGTTTGCACCAGTCTGATTACAGCAGCTTCTCTCAGTTGGATCCACCTTTGGTCTGTACGTGACAGCCCCAATTATGCATCCGATGTACTGGAACCCCGCAATCATGATGAGAAGGCAACCAAGGCCTATGCCACCATACCATCTGAAATGAATAGACATCAATCATTAAGCACTACACCATTCGTTCAGACGTATTTACTGTTGGTCCAACTATATCTTATTGCCAGGCGATGACTGCCAGACTGTGACAGAAGGCTCATAGCCTCCTACAGTTTTCAACAATGTTTCTTTTCCCAACATGTAACTCCATGAATACGTCAAAGGCAAATTTTAGAGACTGTGAAATGCCCTTCTTCCTTCAGTTGAGGGCAAGGTGAACTTGACATAACCAATTGTGCATGATTTGATAAGTGAGCAGTACTTACCGGTACTTGTCATATGGCCCAATCTGACCAGTGTATTCCGTAATCATTTTCTTTGCGTCAGTCAGCACACCCAACTGGAGAATATCAAAAAAACATTTCATTTCATTTCATGGACATGTATGGTAAACCTCATTCTGAACCATCAGAGTTAGTTGGTGTAACAGAGTCTGGGTCAGGGGAGGGGATTCAAGGCTTGAGGGTCAAGATGGGTAAACCTGGACATTTTACTATTTCAATTTAAAATTCAGATATTTTGCAGGCCATGTTTGAAGTACATGTAGTTCTTGACTGGAGACTTCCCTCGTTATCAGGTGCATCATTCCAATGCTTTGAATATCATAAAGACAACTTATGGTTTGATGTAAACGTTTTTGAAAGTGTAAATGACTTACGTTGTTTGTGAGTCCGCTGACCTGCTTCATCGCATTGTTGATGGTCGAGTAAAAGGAATCAATTTTTTGGATTGCGTCTGGAATATGAAGATATTTTTAAAGAAACAAAAAGCACTTGACATCACTTGCAGCCAACCCATGGTCACTCCTGATGACAGGAAAAGCATCACTATATCAAAAACATGTGACGGTGTGTTTTCTCAATATTTTTGGGTGATTTTTATGTTTGCAAATCGGGGTTACTTCCTATACAATGCCAAAGAGGGCAGTGCTTGGCTCATCACCATGTGTTCGCTATCCAGTATCATGTCGATGATGACGTCATCTGCACTTCATGCATAACAAATCATGACAACACACTAACAGAAACACAAAATGTTTGAAAGAAAGTTATAGCATAAATTAAGCAGCTCACCCGCTCTCACTGTAGCTGTATCAGTCTGAATCGTTGTTGGGATATCATAGAAACTCTTTGTTGACTGCAAATAGAGCAGGTGGTAAGGCGGTAATGTGGTAACGTGGTAATGTGGTAAGGGGGTAAGGTGGTAAGGTGGTAAGGTGGTAACATGGTAACGTGGTGAGGTGGTAACGTGGTAAGGTGGTAAGGTGGTAAGGTGGTAATGCGGTAAGGTGTTAAGGTGGTAAGGTGGCAAGGTGGGAAGGTGGTAACGTGGTAAGGTGGTAACGTGGTAAGGTGGTAACGTGGTAAGGTGGTAACGTGGTAAGGTGGTAACGTGGTAAGGTGGTAACGTGGTAAGGTGGTAACGGGGTAAGGTGGTAAGGTGGTAAGGTGGAAAGGTGGAAAGGTGGTAAGGTGGTAAGGTGGTAAGGTGGTAAGGTGGTAAGGTGGTAACGTGGTAATGTGGTAAGGTGGTAACGGGGTAAGGTGGTAAGGTGGTAAGGTGGTAAGGTGGAAAGGTGGAAAGGTGGTAAGGTGGTAAGGTGGTAAGGTGGTAAGGTGGTAAGGTGGTAAGGTGGCAAGGTGGTAAGGTGGTAAGGTGGTAACGTGGCAAGGTGGTAAGGTGGAAAGGTGGTAACGTGGTAAGGTGGTAAGGTGGTAAGGTGGTAAGGTGGTAAGGAATGTTCATCGAATAAAGGTTATTTGCCAACATCATGAAAATAAAACACCTTGCTTGCACCATTCACATCACGGTCTTGTCACTTCTTGAGATTTCAACTTTCTGGATAGGGAGTCTATTAGTGTTGTAATAGTTTTTAAGTTAACAGTTAGTTGAAAATTTCATGCTTCAAAAGACAATTTTCAAGGGTTATTTCAAGCCCGGGTCACAATCCCTGGAGGCCGGGTCAATGTCACTGTGAGACTGTGAGAGATCAGCCAAGGTAAGACAAAGCTAGAGGAACTAAGTCGGATCTATAATCCTGTGCTCAAGCCAGAATTGAAAGGAAATCTTTCATAGCAAAAAGAGAACATGCTCATGATACCTACTTTTTCAAACTCATCTGTGAGATTCTTTGATGCAGCAGCGTTTATATCTGTGGTATCTATGTTTGGTATCTTCAAAAGAGAATCAACACAATTAAAACAATATGATGCCTGATCATATCCTATACATTCGCTGGATGAAAATCAATATACAGAGTCCATGATTTGAGACATCGATGATCCTCTCCCAATATGTGGGGCCTCACATTTTACATTTATACCAGGATAGAAGCTACCAGAGGAAATAAGGCTACTGATAGTTGACTTTGGCATGGGAAACCTATCCTGCAAAAGTCCTCATTTTCAGGAACTGTCGCAGTTGATTGAAGATTGGAATGATTTAAATGTCAATATTCATTTGAGGGAGGTTTCCTTTCACCAAATTTGAAGAGAAACTTGAGAAATGAGAGCCATGCGAAAACATTTCCAAACATCTTTAACCTCATGATAGAGGAATAGTTATACCTACCAAAGCAGGGTTCGAGTCAATATCCAATGTAGCTGTCGGATAGGTATTGCATGATACTACGCCTGAACAACCCGTTACACCCTGTGTGGCAACGACTTTGCCTCGCTCAGTATCTAACTTTGCCTTCAAGTCATCCGATGCAGTTTTGAATGCTGTTTGTTGGGTAGCAGCCGAATTGAAGGCGCCATTCAGCTTTTGCATTGCTGGAAGAAACACGATGGATTGTATTACACCTTTACTTGATAAAAGTTATAATAAATGATAAATAAAATTTAAATTGTCATGGCTTTATACTTGGTATCAAGTATATACTTGTTGGTATAAAAGAACTTGAAGTTACATTGTTAGCTTTATGGTTAGAATACCATGACTAGAAGACACGGTAATATAGAAAGTTATAGCAGCGGTGATGAGCGGATGCTGCATTGTAACATTATGACTACTTACAGGTATCGAGGGCAATAATCTTCTGGAACATGACATCAATCTTAAACTTCTTTATCATTTCATCTCGAAGTTTCTCGCCGAGAATCACGCCGATATCTGAAAGGATTCGAGGAATATCAATGTAGGGCAATCTTAAAACTTCTTGTTTCAATGAAGAACATTCTTGGAACTGAAATGCCTGAGTTGGTATCAAAGCTGTTGATACATCATCAAGTGATACACGAGTTTCTGATTGGAACCCTATAGCAGGTCCTACTGGAAGTATGTTCATCAGGCCGAATCTCGCTGACTGATCTGCGCCGACTTATAAACTTTGAAAATTTTTCAGAATTTTGAATAAGTTCAACAATTTTGGCGGGAAAACCTAATCATGCATTTTGTCCCCGGATTTTCAACGTCACTAACGCGACCACCATGGTAACGCAACCATTCAACCTCGGTCCCATGAGTGGTCGTGTTACCGGGGTTCCACTGTACATGAAATCATGCATTTGCACTTACTGTCCAAGTCTCGCTTGAGGACGCTTGCAGTGAAGTTGTAGTTTGTCAGAGAGGCATGATTGACTTCCTGAAATCATATCAAGACCATAGTATAATAGAATTCCAGAGTAAAATAATATAATACTGCATTATGGAAATATTATCAACCTGGCAATCATTTAATAATTTCTACAAGGTATACCAAAGGTTTCAGAATCTAAGGCTAAGCCAATATAAGTTAGCCTTTATGATAAATTTTCCCTTCAGGAGATTTCCTTTTTTCCTTTTATGGCAAAACTTTTTGAGATATATCCTAAAGACCATACATATTTTGAAAGCCAAATAGATAAGCATGAATACGCATACACAAAAATCACAATCCAACCCTATCTGAGCTCTGGCGGTATCCAGGATACCTGGAACACCTCCCTGTGCTTCCAACAAGGTCGAGTGAGGGCTGACCCACTAAAACTTGCCGAGTCCTGGATTCGCCTCAGACATTTCAAATGAATCATCCTATTAAAATGTAACACATTGTGATGAAAAATTTCATGATCAATTCCCCTACATGGAGCCATCCATGTCAAAGCCCTCTTTATAATCATGTCTCACTAAAATGATATTCGTTTTAGTCTCAATTGGAATCACCATTGCAAGACGAACTTCCCGGTTGTCATGATAAAAAAAATATTGATCTTGGGGCCTTCTCCACACTGAGATCAAATTAGCGGGTAATGAAAAGACACCACAGGGTGCCAATATCTCATTTGTGATTGAATCAGAAAAGGTTTACACCCAACTGATGAATTAGGTCATGTGTCTAATAATGAGCTTTACAGCCCAAGGCAAGGCAAGACAGTCATCCATTATGTATTCACTATACATTTTAGATGACTGTCTCGGCCTCAACAAGGCTCCTTTCAAAACCTCGAATGATTTATAATTTTTTTGACACAACATAAAACTTAAAACCTTTAGGCAGTCCACTCGGGTTAGTACAATATGAAAAAGCATTACTCTTTGGGGAGCGTCCAGGTACCTACCAAGATCACATTGCCCAGGAAAGTCTCCAAATCGTTGATATTGTTCACAGCCACTGTTCCCACATTATTCAGAGTCTTTGTGGTTTGATTGTTGGCCACTAATGAGCAGGCAGCAGGAATCCTGGCAAAATGGAGAAGATTAAGTTATCTATATAGCCACCTAATTTTTATTGGATCATATGCAAAGCTGATTTTCATCACAAATCTAAACCATAAGGTCTAAAAACTCGTAAATATTGCGATTTGCTTGACTTTTTTGAAGGTACATATCTGTCTTCTCAAATCCTTTGAGAGTTTATCTGGGGTGAAACCGTGCCATGATAGTACTACTCACATGATGAAAGTCGCCATCACAAACCCAAGAACTGTAAACGCAATTCGATGACAATTGCTGATATTTTCTGGCTTGTGTATTTTCTTCCCGCCACAATTACCGCAGAGACGACAGCAGCAGAAACAGCATCCGACGATCGGCATGATGATGACGAAGAGTATACCAATAGCAAAACAGATTCCGAAACCGATACCGTACATCACCAGCTGTAAAAATGAAAAGTTGATGGGTTAGCGCATGACGTATGATAACTCACATTTTAAGGTAACATCCACTTCTTTTCTGCAGATCCAAAAAACACGTCATCACGCTTACCACACTGCCACTGGGCCACCTCATCACGCTTACCACACTGCCACTGGACCACCTCATCACGCTTACCACACTGCCACTGGGCCACCTCATCACGCTTACCACACTGCCACTGGGCCACTTCATCACGCTTACCACACTGCCACTGGGCCACCTCATCACGCTTACCACACTGCCACTGGGCCACCTCATCATGCTTACCACACTGCCACTGGGCCACCTCATCACGCTTACCACACTGCCACTGGGTCACCTCATCACGCTTACCACACTGCCACTGGGCCACCTCATCACGCTTACCACACTGCCACTGGGCCACATCATCATGCTTACCACACTGCCACTGGGCCACCTCATCACGCTTACCACACTGCCACTGGGCCACCTCATCATGCTTACCACACTGCCACTGGGCCACCTCATCACGCTTACCACACTGCCACTGGGTCACCTCATCACGCTTACCACACTGCCACTGGGCCACCTCATCACGCTTACCACACTGCCACTGGGCCACCTCATCACGCTTACCACACTGCCACTGGGCCACCTCGTCACGCTTACCACACTGCCACTGGGCCACTTCATCACGCTTACCACACTGCCACTGGGCCACCTCATCACGCTTACCACACTGCCACTGGGCCACCTCATCACGCTTACCACACTGCCACTGGGCCACCTCATCGCGCTTACCACTGCCACTGGGCTACATCTACTTTTTACATGAGGAAAAGAAGTAAATGCATCTAAAAACAGACATCTCACATCCTAGTTATCGATTGCATGGCCTTGGAGGACTCAGCTGAGTTTTGTTTTACCAATTTGCTCAAATCATATCAACTCACCGACATCGGGTCATTGAGGGCAGACATGTCCCCGCCAATCACTTTTGCTATCATATCTGAAAAGAAGTTAAATATACAAATAAAAATGAACTGTAGATCGCACAGCAGGAGGATTCTTTTCATGGAATTGGGCGTCGCCCTGGTACCAAGGGAGAACTAAGCTGGACCCAACTGGTCATTTGGGAATAAAAAAATAACATATTTTTTCATCCATTGATGAGTGTTGTAACCGTCCTGAACAGAACAGTTTCAATAGGCTTCCAAATCTTTTAAATAAATAATTTTGCGCCATCATGATTGCTTGAAGGAAGTTGCCAAACCGGCTAGTGAAGGCATACAAGATATGAAAAGAAAAAGTGCCTTGTGAACCAGAATAGGCTGGCTGGCTTTTCAAATTGACAAAATAAAGGTATAGAACTGTGGCCATTATTCAGCCAGTGAATGATTCCTTTCGAAAACTAGTCAGCTTTCTATGAATATATCAATGAAACAATGATCCTGTATGAGAACTTTGGGAGTACTTTCTGATATTCAATTGAACAAGGTCATTTTATCGTCTTAAATTTCTAATTATGTAGGCCCTTCTCCCGGGTAACACCAAACAGTTTACATATGCTGTACACAATTGAATGGGTCTTCTTTATGGTGATCTATCAACCATATTTAAAAGACAGATATAATACAATCATATCTTAGAAATGCATTTATAGGAGAAAGGTAGGTTCAATAGAAGACATATTTGGCTTTGACACACTTGCGTGTCCAAACTCATGCTCCTGATCGTAATTTACACTCAACAAGCTGTTCATAACACAAATGGTAAAATCAACTGTTTACATCTTATTTCATCCCAGCAACATCTGGTTCAGCGTTTTCTAACTGCCTGAATCTTGCCTAGACAATGACGTTCTATTTTCTATTTCGGTGCCAATACGCTGGCCCCTTGAACACGTCGGATGTTCTTAAATGCCCCAAGTATTTCATAAAGTGATATTTCAACAGAGAAAAATCATCAGGTGTCATTTATCTTGCTAGTGTCTCACAGGCAAACAGTATTTCAAACAATTTCATAAGTAATCTACTCACTCTTTAAAACAACCCAACTTACCATAGGGGAACTCATTAGGCTGCACGACATCTAGGAACGTCTTCATCATTTTATAAAGCGGCGCCAGTCCACCATAATCAACGGGGTCGTTTGATGCATATGGCTTACCCTGGGGCAACGGCCCCCAGGTGATGTTGCTTGAACTGTCAGCAACATTTCCCTTTTGATCTTCGACGATCGCTGGTGTCACTGTCCCGCCATATGCAACAGCAATAAATGTCAGGATGAACACTAGCGGGTAAAAATGTTCCATTTTTGACACAATCCGCTCCCTGAATTTCAGAAATCCAGTTGTTGAAACGGATAATCACCAAATCCAACCTCGTTCAAGGCTATGGCTTGGTGTCAGTCCTAAAAATTAAAGATCTAAAAAGTTCCCTTTTTCCACTAGGAATGGTATTTTAGCTCAGATGACGGAAAATATCACTCCTCACTCACTGCTCGTCGAAGCTCCTCTGGTGTCCTCAAACACAGGCTTCCAGAATATCATGTTTGAGTCGAAGCTTTCAAAGAAAAGCATCGAAGCGTGCTTCAAGTGTTGACTTTCATGCATGATGAGTCACCAAAGGCCTAGTTTTTGGCCACTAAAAACATTTTAGAGATGTGTGCCAGGTTGAGGCCATGTCATAGTCATCAAATGCTCTGCGCTCGGGCATTTGAAAGGGTGCTATTTAGTCAAACTGTTATCAGGTAGAACACGAAATCGGAGTTCACCAGTCGAATTGAATGCTATAGTATTCAGAGATGATATCAGATATGGCCTTAAGAAGTCTGGTAATTTCCATGAAGAGATGGCTACCGATTGGCATCACTGGCGCCCATACCTTGCGCATCACTGAAGCAGGACATATGTCATTTGTGACTGGGACTGTATCAAATAAATGAACAAATCTCTCGATCATGTTTTCCAATGTTTCTATTCTTTTAACAACAACACATCATAAGACACCAACATTCAAAAACAATGGAAAATATTGGTACATAAGTCAATACAAACTGTAACTCACATTGGGCAACACTAGATGGGAGTTAAAGGCCATTTCGCACAACCAGCCATTCAGCCTACTTCTTACATTTTCTTGGGCGGTGAAAATGCATCTTCTTATTCCTGTTTCAAGGTCTGGCACCAATCAGACTCGGTGGACACGTGGACAACAGAGCCCGCAACAGTGTTCCATTCAGAAACTCGGTATGACTTGATGATGCATCAATTCCTCTGATACCGACTGTGGCGCGGGAAGGCCAGAAAGTAGGTCAAATCACAATGACTTTTGTAAGTCGATGCTAGTTATATTGTCACATGACCTCCATGCACCAAGTTTTAACTATCTGGACTCAATGGTGATCAAAGAAATGCTTTAGATGGCCAGCTGGAAGCGAAGGCGTCATGGTTAAGCTTATTATTCACACTGCATGATCTGCCGGCAAACACTTGAAACCGTGCAGGGTGATTTAGGTGATCAGGTCAGCATCCGTAACTGACCTGAAAGCCTGTGAAACGGTTTCCTGCTGTACATGTTATGGAATCATCTAGTGTCAGCCAGCCAAATCATAAATAGCCAGCAAAACCTTCCAGGGGTTCAAATCATTCTTTCCCATATGGTAAATTGTACCCCCATTTTGCTGCACATGAAATATTCTAAGCAAAGACATATTTTGATCTAATTGCCATGTCTATAAGTACATAGGCTATTGAACAACTTAATTAAGAGAGTGAGACATTAACTTTTTTGATTCATGAACAAATAACAGTTTATAAATGTAGAAAGGAAGCAAAAAGTCGACAATCGTCATGGAAGATTCTAAACAAAATATGTGGGCACACATCCCAATCAATCCATTTATTCAAGTTGGCTGAAGCTCACGCACACTGGACTGATAATGATTCTGGTCATTACATAGTACCCTAAAAATAAGCATCAAAAAGAGTCATGACAAAGAGTACCGTGCAGTATTGCACGAGGAAGCCAAAAGCTAACATAATATTGTCAAAAAATCAATTCTTTGTACACAATTTCATAAACTAAAGCTACCCATGACTCAGAGATTAACTCCCTTGAGTTATGCGAAAAAGTCTCCCTAAGTCGTCTGATAGAAAACAGCAGTTACAAATAAGATTTGAACCATCAAATGCAAGGATGAAAGTTGCCTTGGTTAAAAAAAAACACATTCACTTCATGGAACTTCCATATTGAGTTGTACCGGTTTATACCTGGTGATTTCCAAAGAGTTGGCTTTAGATACAGGATTTCACCTTATCAATTTGTGTCATGTTCTCAAACCTGAGTCAATTAAAATGGACATGCTCGTGACAAGTGACAAGACCCGGCCTTATAAACCATTTTTCAGTAGAAGTTTCATGTAAAAACTGATGGACGTCCATCCCTGCAAACGAGAGTTGATACCGGATATCTCGGCTCTAGATTCTGTACAGCAGCTCAAGTCGTATGGAAGATGAACAAGAGGCCCAAGGGCCTGGCGCTCAGCTGAAATGGATAGGTGAAGGCAAGGGTCAAGTGTGTGTCGGTACCGTTATTATGAGGCAACGAAGAAGATAAAGAGTTGGTTAACAAAATGAACTTTATTGGTGCGGCAGATATTTGATGCCTTTCGGCAGATATTTGTTGCCTTGCGGCAGATATTTGATAACGCTCTCCAGGAATGGAAAGCAGTAAAACGAGTAAGCACACCTTACTCTGAATGTGGGAACAGCAAGTGCTTTCCTGGACTTGAAATGTGCCAACGACTCCTCTTGCAATAACCGACAACAGTTAATCTGTAAAAAAAGAGAAGAGAAATTAACACGGACTGAAAAAAAAGGGTGACATAGACGGGGAAATGTACACCACCGGATACAGTCTGTGCTTGATCAGGCATCGGTCAGATGATATCCTGAACAAGGCATCTATGGAAGCAAATCCAGAAAGAGAATTAACCTTCGAAGGGCACACTTATCACTCAGTGAAAAGTCAGTCCTGGGGGTTGTTTTCCAATTCAAAATAAAAGTGTAACCTCTTTAAATTAGTCTCACAGACTGAACCATAACACTCAACAGCCAACCGTGCCCACATGATGTGAGCCGTGAGCGAGTGGTGTACTACATTTGAAAATTGTCTATCGTCTACGACATGTGACAGAACAGGATCTAGTGGACTTAATGATGAGGTACTATCAAATAAGGTGTCCATCAAATGAATCATGAGGGCCTGTTAAGTTATACTCTAAGCCTGCACAGCGCAGTGTACAGACAGTACAGGATTGCCATCCAAAAACATGAGCATTGCTGCGTAAGGAAACTGCAGTGGAATTCATACTACGATGTCATAGGCCTAATGTGACTTTCAAAATAATTGTAAACAAACGTAAATGGCGAGATTTGTTGACCGTCCCAAAATGGCCGACGGCGAATTCTCCGGTCGCTAGCGCAGTCCATAAACAAGCATCAATTTTACCAACTTTGGGTGCAAGCTTGGTCATAAAAGTTACAGAACTGTTAGAAATACATCTAAACAACATATATATACAGTTAAAAGTGCATAAAAATCCTGTTTCAACCTCCGGGCGCTACCTTTTTTTCTCTGCCACACGCCGGGCCCTACCGGTCGTTATTTAGTGCGACCGCCACCAGAGTGTTTATCACGATCTTTCGCCGTTTTAATTGCGCGTTTTAGGTAGATTAATCAATTATTACATGCATGCATTATATATCACCGAAATGATAATTGCGTAGGCTATTTGAAACTAAGTTCAGATGTCATTTTCGATCTTTGAATTGAATTTAGGCGAGTGATTTTTGACACCCGGTCGACATATCAGGACTTGCAAAATTCACGCGAGATCGCTTGCATCATCGGCACGTTTGAAAACCGAATTTCACAAATTCCACAAATATTTATCACATACCATATGTATCACCACAAAGGTAACTCTCTAGACTATTTGAAACCAAGTTCAGATACTTATTTTCACAAAAATTCGAAGCTATGCAAGCGATTTTTCAGTGGTAGAGATCGACGGAAACAAATTTCTCACTCTAAAATGACATGAGACGAGCACCAACTTCCGCTGATTTGTGCACAAAATTTCCGGAATATTATAAAAAACTATTGATAAATCTGAATTATATAGACTCTTTTCAGTACCTAAACAAATTTCAGGTACATGGTCATGTTGATTAAAAGAGAATCAACCGATTGAACATGAGAAAGTTCACTCACCTTCATTGAAGCAGCGACTACCGCCATTTTTAAATGGTGGCATCTCTTCTATCGATCGGCCAATCAGCGGCACTGCTTGCAAAAAAGTTAAGCCACCGCCAAATTTGAAATCGCCAAAATTCAGGCAATGTGCCTGCAGCGCCAACTGGCGGTGAAAACTAAATTAATTCCATTAAAAGTAAAAAATGAAAAAATATTTAAAAATATTCAGCCACATTTGAAAACAATATTTGCTCTGTGGACCGAGGTAAAAAGGGAAAGAAATCTAAACGCGAAATGACCTCATTCTCTTAATACAGGTCGGATCGCGCCGATTTTTCGTTTTTTGAGTTCACCTTGGGCAACTCCTAATTTAGCACCGTCAACGAAGTGGCTAGGCCTTCCCGGTCAGAAATGTCCAATTTTGTCCACAGATGGGTCCCTAGATGGATGGATTGCAGGACGGACACCATTTGAACAGCTATACTACTAGCTCCGCTGACTTTGTCAGCTGAGCTAAAAACCTTTCAATTTATAACAATATAAGTTTACAATCTAACTTGAATAAGGACAGTTGCAGCAGTCATGCATAGTAGAAAAATATCACTCACAAGTCATTTCAGGAAAACAACAAATTCTAAACAGTTCCTCAGGATTTGTACAGATTTAAACAGGAGTCTTTATCCAGGAGTAGCTTTAAATTCATATCACATAGAAGCGAGTATCACTGTGGTGTAAGTTGGACGGATCCTGTGCGATTGGTACACTCGAAGAGTGTTTGATTATCTTCCTCGTAGGTGGACGAATTATCTATACATCAGTGTAAGTATCTGAAACAGAAGAACAAAAACAATTCAAGAAGTGATCAAGACAAAAAATGTCCACAGCCTGAGCACCATTTGAAGGATAGATACTGTAAAACCCTTTAATTTCCTATTCCCAATTCTTCTGATTCCCGAACCTTGGACAGTTATGGTTTGGGTTAGCACAGCCCTTTCTTGCAATTAACAACTGAATTTAGCCTTTACTAATAAATTTATACTGACTTAGCAATATCTATACTGATTCTCAGCCAAAATATAGGAGGCAAGCTCACTGTTGCACTCAGTTGTCCGAGGCAATGTCACAAAATGCCCTTCTTGGCGGTTAAACTATGATGTATACAATATTGTCCTTACCACAGTTGACTACAAGGCTTGGAGGATGGATGGGTTACCTGAGGAATAAAAGCAAACTATCTAATATAAACTATCTCAAACAAAACTGAATAAACCTACCATTTACATCATTCTACTCCTACTAAAACATCTTTATCATGCTATAAATGAGTACCTACCAAGAACTACACCACTACAAAAGTATTTTGTGAAAGATCATTCTTATCTAAGCTAAAATCAGAATAAAAACCAAAATGACATCCGGCGCTGATTATTGAGCGACCGAGCCTTGAACTATGAAACCAAAGTGAACATCTCAATATCATAAAAGAGCACAAGTTGAGTCCCCTTTCATCACTTACCACTTTTCCTGATCGTCCCCAGGAGCAACTTTATTACTGCAAAGTTAAGAAAATTGAAAAATTAGACCTCAGTTGACATCAATTGAAATACCTTGGTTGGCGTGCTTTTTCATCAAAGGAAAAGCTGAGGAGGGTGGAATAAAAAAATTTCTTTTCTTTTTGGTTTTTGGTGATTTTGGGTGTGGTGAGCTTGCTGACTGACAAAAAAATTTTTTTCAGTTTTTGGCGATTTTGGGTCCAGTGGGCTTGCTAAATAAAAAAAAAATCATTTTCTTCCAGTTTTCGGCGATTTTGGGTGCGGCAGGCTTGCTAAAAAAAAATTTTCTCGTTTTTTGGCGATTTTGATCAAGTTAGCTAGCAACACGAACAATCATAAGTGTTTTCATGCTATTACAAATAAGTAAGAATTAAATTGTTAGTAATCCATGCAGAATGACTAATCTATAAATGGTTAGTTTTTCTCAGCAATATTATGTTGTAAATGATATAAGATATTTGATATACATTTTTACAATTTGTTCACAGTTACAAATTCTACACGTACTTCAAAGCTTGCTATAAAGCTAAGAGAAGTCATAATACCATCAACAAAGACAGTATCCAACCTTTCTAAACATATAGTTATTGACTCCAGTACATGGGCTAAAACTACTTCAGTTATTTTGATACAGATCAGAAAGGTATACCTATAAATTGGGCTATCTGCTTTTAAATAGTTTTCAGCATCTTTATTCCTGAAATCAAACACACAAAATACAAGAACCACACAAATTTACAGTAAAACCAAAAGTTCAGACTGAAACAAACACCTGATCTCTCATTATGTAAACGCATGCTGCTTCCTCCAAACCATCCCCATGCATTTGTTTCCCTTCTTCTCCCAATCCACTCAAAGCAACACAAAGCAGCCCAGCAAATCAAAAATGCCATCGCAATAACTGCATTGAAATCAAAGATTGGCACAACGCTCAAAATGCATCAAAACAAAAAGTACCGAGTACGAAAGAAAAACAATGAATAAACATACTTATTGGCATAATTTATATTCCAGCCTGAAAATCTCTGACTGTGCCTGAAAATGTCAATCTTTGTCTATGATATTTGGAAGTCTTAATTTTACCAAGCTCTGGTCTAACTTGAAAAACGGCATAAAACTTTGTAAAAGTATGAATCAATTTTGTTTCCCAGCTCTGATTCTGAACTTGTGTCCGTGTTTATTTCCTGATATTGACAACATTGTCACCCCAAAAGCCAACATGCAAATAGGACATGTCTGAATCATGAGAGTAAGGTTATCATACCAGTAACCCATGTTTTACCATCATGCAAATACCATCCACCTTGACCAACCGATGAACATCTTGTCTGCGGGGGATGAGTGGACCTGAGGGTCCAACGATTGTATGTTGGGACATAGTCAAATGTTTCTACAGTGGTTTTCACCACGTTCAAACTGTCCACAACGGACATTATTAATGTATTCAATTCCCAATCTAACGAATGAATTCTTGAGAGCAAAACTCATTGAAGAACTTGCCAGAGACACTTTCACTACAATTCACATCAAATCATTCAGTGTCTGTTTTGAACATAATTTGGAACAGTACCGGTACAACAATATAAAAAAAAAACTTTTTGTTGTTACTTACTTTCTTCCTGGTTTTCCTTTCTTTCCCCGTCTGCCACTGAAACCATAAAAATAAATGCAAATTTTCTTGGAAAACTAACTTCCTCATTCATGAACAAGACTTGCATTCGGGACTTGAAACCTTCATTCAAGGCTCAAAAGGATGAGGACATTTACTTCTGAAGAAAGCTATACATGTATATACTTGACTTGCCAAGGTGGCATGTACAACTGACTGGGGAAGGAGATTTACCAATTTGGCAGAAATGGACATCCTTGAGAGCTATTGGGGGATTAAAGATATAACTTACTCATCTGGTCCACAATAATCACACCTTCTGAGGTATTTGTTCAACTTGACGGAGAATATCATGGCCGGTATAAAGAAGACGGTCGCCCAGCCAAAACTGAACCAGAAACCATTCTGAAAGAAGATGGGACCGATTGATATTTGGAAGATTCTGTTGGATGAGATATTTCCGTCAAGTAACCGGAATAGTCTAATTTTACTGATCCACGACTCCTTCACATGACCAAGAATGCTGTGACTGTGTCCTGGGACATGTTTTCTAGACAGGGTAATTCCCAGCCCTGTTAAGGCCAACCAAAACTTGCTTCGAGCCAGTTGATCTTGAATAACACAATGTGGTGATAATGGAATGGAATGTCATCGATTGTCAACAAACTGATAAACAAACAATAGCTTCTTACCAAGGTATCGATCACCGACTTGCACACTATGGTTCCCAAGATCGAATTGTACAGATTCCATAGAGGAGTGCAAATTCCAACATCATTTTTTACCTGCAGAGGTAAAAAGATATCCATCAAAAATGTCCATCGATAACAATCAAATGATCAGGTAAACAGATGCTGTCACTCACTATATTGACCATTTTGCCAACTCAGGGCCTCAGCCATGGAGGTATAGAGTCCATCGCAGGCTATCATCAGAAGACATAGGCATCTCACTCTGTGGGGTCTTAACTTGCAAGGACATAGGCACCAATTACAAGGAACCTCCAAGCAATGTTGGGGTAGGTGTTCTCAACAAAGACACTAAGACGAAACAGCGAAGAGTTGGAGTCAAACCCACTACCTCCTGATTATGAGCCCAGCGCTCTAACCACTACACCATGAATGTCCCTCACCAAGAGTAATATGACTGTTATCATTTGAAAACAATCTTCATGTGGCTCTTCATGAGTATGCACTGACTAATGCCATTGTATAACATTGAAACCTACCGAATCGAGAGTTCTAGCCACAAAGGAATCGATTATTCCAAGAAGTCTTGTCACATAAGTCAACATTTTCTGAAGTTGAGAAAAAATCTTTATCAATAGTGTATTGGCCTATTCCTGAATAGAGATTAATGTGAAACATTTGGAAAGAATGAAAAGGGTAACGAAATAGAAATTTACCTAAGGCAAGAGTTTTTTAATTCTTTGGAATAAAACGTTTGCTAAGCAAACCTTTTGAATGGCTGAGGGAAAAAAAATTGAAAAAAATTTTTTTTCAGAAATTTTTTGATTTCATGAACCTATATCCTGGTAAAATTTCTGAGAGGCAATAAAAAAAAATTTTTTTTTTTTTGTAATTTTCGTAAGCGGCGGATAACCGAAACAACGTATAAAAAACACTTGCCTAACATCAAAGATGTCTTTATGGCCACGAAAGCAAGTGCCATTGAATGACTATTACTTCCAGATCACTCCTCATTTGTTGTGAATGAGACAAGTGACAAGTCGTATGTTAATATTGACCCTCTGGTAAAGAGTAGTCTTATAAGGGACTCCTATTAGTTGACTTACAGTGTTGATGAGGTCCGGTGCTGAATTTGTGATGTACGTATCGAGATCATTCAGTGCTGTCGTTACAGCCGTGATATCGGCCTGAAAACAGTAAAAGTATGCAAAACACAGCATGGAAATTTATGGCGACGCTGGTTACTCAGATCACACACTCGAGCAGTAGTCTTATTTCACTGAATAGAAGAAACACAACTCATTGTTCACTTTCAATGTGCCAACGGAAACTCAGAAAGTGTTTTCTCAGCATCATTGATCAGGCAAGTGATGAGTCTGAGGGATTACCTGGACGTTTGGAGCTTGAGTTTGTAACGCTTGTAGATCAACAATCAACGCAGCCTGAAAACAAAGATTTGATCATAATTATTCATGACCAGTAATTGGAATCCCTTGGCCCATCAGTTGCTTCTCACAATCCACCTGAGTCTTTATCTCAGTGTTCTTGATCCCCTTTTTTCAAACGCATAAAGAAACTTAGGCACCCTCCTGTAGAGTAATCACAGCAGACGCAAAGTCTTCTGGCACAAAACAACCGATATTTCATTTTCATAGCCATTTGGGTTATATCTTAGCATGAATTGAAGAGGTAAATTTCAAGACGACCAAAATCAGTAAAACCGCAGAAAAAATTCCTCAAATCAGCACAGTAGACCATAAAATGTCCACACACAGTATTTATTTAGGAGTTATTCACAAAATGTTCAAACATAAAATGCCCATGACTATAAAGCTGTTCACAGTATTGGGTCTTACCTTTGCTGTGTTCACTTTTGGAACCTGGTTATTGTCAATGTTCTTCAAAGCAGCGGCCTCTGTAATCAGTTCATTTACCGCAGGAGAGCTCGCCATGGAAGGCAAGTTAGCAATCGCTATGAGGCCATCAGCATAGGCTGTGAGTCCGGTCTTGGCGGCATCTTTGGAGAGCTGAAGAAAGTCATGATGGAGGTAAAGCCTGACAGCACTGAATCCTTGTGACCTAAACAACACCTCGTGCTCGGCTTAATAAGATATGAAATCAGTTAGCAAGGCACATACACGTAAATGTGAAACCTGTTTAATGAAGTTGATGCTGCTGTGTGACACAGAGTAGCAGACTGTCAATAAAATCGCTGTAAATCAAGGCTACATTACAATCAAGGTGTGTCAGACTATATCTTTCACAAACCTCAGTTATCATTGTGGCGAAGTCGATATTGAGAGCAGCTTGGAAGTCCTCCAGGGTTTGTTTTAGTGATGGCGTCATCACTTTCACAGACGACAGGTCGATGTTGTTAGAATCTTTCATCTGCTTCTCAATATCCATTTTCTGAAAAAAGATTCAAGTAACGGTTAATTTGAATCTTGTAACTGCTTATCATCATATGAGCAGCGTCACGGCCAACACTTCCCCCTCTGTCCTTATCACTTTTGCTACGTTCAAACCTTTCCCGCACCGTAAGACCAAGACAGACACCAAATAGACAAAGCATGTCTCTCACGCAAGACCAAGCCAAGTCCATCAGAACTTAATCAATTCTTGTCACAAAGCAATTCCCACTCTTAGCTTCTGACAGTTAGAATATCATGCTAATGTCTGTGAAGTACTTAGTTTTCCATTTTGACGTTTGCTTGCAACACTAGACAAAGTAAGGATGGAATAGTTAGCAAACTTACACTCTTGTAGTCGGTGAGTTCAGTCAGGTTGAACATGTGGCTTAGCATGAGGACGTTATAAGCAGATCCTGCATTCTTGCAACCACTGAAAACAACAGAGACAAAACTAGAATCTGATTTGATGGACTATGACCGCTCGCCCTTGGGGGTAAACGGCATTGTGGAGTAATGATGTGTACAACTTGGCATTATCACCTTCAGTTCTTTCAACTGAACAACAAGTGAAAAATAACATCAAGTCAGGAACTACGTTGTTTTCATCAACTCGGCGATGACGGAACATGTGGAAAGTCCCGATACTCACTCGAGAATTCCATGCATTGTCAAGTTTGCTGTTTTATCTTGAAGTAGCATGTCGCCAAGAAAATATCCTTCTCCCAAAGGGCCGTCTGGCTTATCGATCAGCTGCAGATGAAAGTTATAAATATTCAAGGTATCTGGTGTAGACTGGCCTTCACCTTGACAGGCAACTTGTCTAGGAGAAGGAAAGCTCTGATTTAAAACCTTGGAGTAGATTGGAACCCTAAGTGCAGTGTGCAGGCCCATCTACGTCTGAAAACTCCCTGACTCCCTCCTACCTAATCCCCAACAATGGACACAGAGAGCTGAAGACAGAAGCATAGTTTGGTGCATAACTGGGGTGCTACACATTCAAACTCATATCTTGAGAACGCAAAAGAAGAAGATTAGAGAATGGCTGTCATTTTAGTTTTAATGAGAGCACTCGGCCCATGGACATGATTTCAAGTTTCTGGCCCTGTTCTCTGAAGCATGATCATGACTGCTAAACACAGCATGTTTCTAAAATTCTTTCATCTCACCTCCTTGAAGATTTTATAGGAAGGGTCCATCAAGGGTTCACAGGCTAGCTTCTCCATGTTTCCACCAATCAAGAAAGTGATGCTGGTCAGTAGCATCAACAACCAGGAGAATATGAAGCAGAAGCCGACAGATCTGGAACAAATAGAAACTTAATGAACTAGGTATTGAAATATCTCACAGATACAAACAGGTGACACACTAGGTCATAGCAGGCCACACAGGTCATATGATTGTGTCATATCCTTACAGATAGTGACAGAGATCTGCTTGATGTTACAAAGTGGAAGTAAACAATAAAAATGATGGATGTCAAACTTGGAAAAAGCTAAAATGTGCCCTTCCCTGAAAGTCTACTTACGCCATTAGCATCGCTCCACTACTATTACTGAGGCAGCCGCGGTCTGTGGGTGCGGTCCTGGAGCTGTACGAGCAGGCACCAATGATACAACCAAGATACTGCAAGCCACCAATGAGGAAGAGAACTGAAGCAAGGGCTACCCCACCATACCATCTGAAACAGAATGGAGCACAGAGGTTAAACAAGTTTGTTCAACTGCCTTGTACAACAACTGCTTTGAGAAAACTGAAAAGTTAACTGGTGAATTTAATCAGCGCTAGACTCAATTTACACAGTCCAAAAGCTTTTGTGAACAGATGCCATTTGAAAAAGGAGCATATTATTTTAGGCTCCAATGCACATGGGGTTAGCACTTGTATAGACCCCCCCCCCCCCCGGTATACTCAACAGATACCTTACCTGTACTTGTCATATGTCTTCACCTCACCAGCAGTAGATTGAATTGTATTCTTTGTGTTAGTCAACATCCCCAGCTGAGAAAAAAAATCAAAATACAATTTGAATCTAAAAACTTTATATTCTTCTTCCTCTTCTGCATTTGTATCAAAAGGCAGTCGACACACAGATTAAGTTACATAACATTGCCAACAGGGGTCTCTCCCATTCGACAGTACAACAAAACTATAAACACAACTGTCCATGTTAGCACCTGGGGATGACCCCCAAGCTCCTACCTGTCTTCCCCCTTTAAGCTGATATCCAAATGACTGCAATGGTCAATGATTCCATCACTTACATTACTTGTGAGACCCTCAATCGATTTGAGACTGTCAGAGATTGTTGTGTAGAAGTCATCAATCATTTTCTTGACGTCTGCCCTCATCGTTTCAGAATCTGCTGTCACTTTCGTTGGGATTTCTTCAAAATCTTTCATGGCCTGCATGAAAAGATAAACACTAAGTGACATTGCAGAACACTTCATTAAAGTTTGGTGATATTTTAATGAAAACAAGTCCAGATATATGGCTGTAAAAGTTATATTTGCCATTCAATAAGGTAACAAAAAAGTCACTTAAATTCCTTTACATACCGTATTCCATTCCGATGTAAGGTTCTTAGATTTTGCACTATTGATCTTATTGACCTGAGCAGTTATGGAGGCCAGCTGAAATTTGAAAATGGACAGAATGAGAATCTTGTTTGTTTTGTGTATGAAAAATTGCCAATTCCCAGGCAGTGAAATAGCAGACACACTGGCAAGACCAGGAGCAAGATGCAACAAGAATGTAAGCTTTACTATTATACACGGATGCCCTCAAAAGGTTCTCAAATGAATCCGAGAAATGCTTTGAAGTGATTCTATCCACCATTCTGATCGGAAAGAGAGCAGAGTCATCTTTCAGGACACTGCCACTTCTGTAGAGACCGATTACAGTTGTAGTTGTAAAGCTTTTCTAGAGAGACTCAAATCTGTGCAAGTTGAATATAAAAACCGGTAAATGACTTACATTAGTTGGGTTGGCATCAATGGCAAGCACACTGGTGTCAAGATTAGAACACTGGGATTCGCTAGGGCAATTAGCCTTAGTTTTTGTGTTAATGATGTTAGTTTCCTGAACACCTAACTGCGTCTTTAGCGTGTTGGCTTCTGTCTCAAAGGTGCCCTTATTGGTGTCCGCACTATTCAAGGTGGTTGCAAGGGCCTGCAGCGCTGAAATATATTAGAAGATAATTGAATACTTAATAGTTGTCACAGGCCTTGCTTGTAACACATTCAGTTTATGATCTACTACAACAAGGTTTAACCATTTCATAACTTTCTCTTATTGCCCTGCCATTCTTCATCCAAGGCCAATGAATTCCCTTTCAAAGTAGGCTGCTGCATCCTGCCTTTTTTACACTGTAGTGCCCTCTTCTGCCCTGCCTTTCAGATTACAAGCTGAAACACTATCAAAGCATCAGAAGCCCAAGTTGTATGAATGGTGACTACTCACAAACATCCAGGGCCTTTATCTTGTTAAATGCAGCATCCAAGTTCATTTGTGTTTTCATTGAATCGCGTATCTCTTCACCAAGCAAAACTCCTATGTCTGAAATAGAATAATATTTGGTCGTAGAAGTCAGTCACCACAGAGTGTTCTTCCTCCAAGGTCAGATGAGTGATTATGCCTACCACTGCATTATGAGCCAATGGGGGATACTGACCAAGTGACTCGGACTTTAGCAATGGCCAGGGGGTACTGGCAAGAAGAAGTGACCATCACAAGTACTCATTTTTCTCACTGGGGGGCTTTTTGCTTCATGTGCTTGGCTGGCACAGACACCAGGAACAAGGAACCTCAGTTTACATCAGGTACAAGGAACCTCAGTTTACACCAGGTACAAGGAACCTCAGTTTACACCAGGTACAAGGAACCTCAGTTTACACCAGGTACAAGGAACCTCAGTTTACATCAGGTACAAGGAACCTCAGTTTACACCAGGTACAAGGAACCTCAGTTTACACCAGGTACAAGGAACCTCAGTTTACATCAGGTACAAGGAACCTCAGTTTACACCAGGTACAAGGAACCTCAGTTTACACCAGGTACAAGGAACCTCTGAAAGGTCTCATTGGAAGTGCAAATGAAGTGATAGGCTTGTGTACTTACTGTCCAAATCTCTTGACATAACTTTTCCAGTGAAGTTGTAATTGGTGAGGGCAATATGGTTAAGTTGCTGAAAATGTGATCAAATGTGTTTGAGAAATAACTGTTCCAGCCAATAATCGGTGGAACAATTATTTTGACCACTATATCTAGCAGCCAATAGAAGAACTGTAAAAGCAATTTAAATCTGTTGATAGATCGTGACGAGATCTGAAACATATCATTTCTTCTCCCCTAGTATCAGCACGAGTGTGAACATAAGACCTATGGCCAGGCTATTGTCGGCGCGACTCTGAAGGATCACTGCTGTCTTATTTCCTTGAGCAAGACACCTAACCCACCATTACTTCACTCCACCCAGTAAAATAGGTATCAAGTTGGCCTAGCAAGTTAAAGCATTCTTGTTAGGGGAGTGATACTCCAGTTGCTCAGTTGATAGTGTTACAGAAATTGGGATATGCTTAGGCCTGAGGTGTAGTTTGGATAACCTCATACAAGGTAATAGACCAACAAGGTCATAGCAATTTATCAAAAGCACCTGCAGGTCAAAACAATTTAGTGTCACCCAACACTAAAATGACCAGTGCAAGTCAACAGGAAAAAAAAGAATTTACGTAGTTTGTTGATTTGTGCCAATTTTCATGAGGAGGCTAAGTGGTTTGTTGATTTGTGCCAAAAAATATTTCAACATTCCTATTTTCATAGTAATCATACCATTCAAGCCAACACCCAGAATTCGTCCAATAGCATTCGATAAAAGAGAAGATATCTAAGAGGAAGTTCACACAACAGTATAATACAACAAGTACAGAATTACAGTAACATAATCACTGTATAAACTTAAGTGCTGGCCAAGTTCCTCTGCGAGTCCATGATACTTACTAAGATGGTATTGTTAAGGAAAGTCTCCAAATCATTGATGTTATTGACAATCAGAGGGCCAACATTGTTCATCGTCTTCGACGTGGTTTCATTGGCATATAAGGAGCAGGCTGCAGGGATCCTGTCAAGATATAACTTTCTATTTACTTGAGGGCAAATCTTCTTTTTCAACATGTAAACTTTGAACGGTAAAATGTCAGCTCAAGCACAAGGCAAGGAGTGTGCCCATGGACAGAGCCAGCTGGCTTGAAAGCTGCCCCCTTGCTCTATCTAAGCCAGCTGGCTTGAAAGCTGCCCCTTGCTCTATCTAAGCCAGCTGGCTTGAAAGCTGCCCCTTGCTCTATCTAAGCCAGCTGGCTTGAAAGCTGTCCCCTTGCTCTATCTAAGCCAGCTGGCCGGAAAGCTGCCCCTTGCTCTATCTACCCTTGGATCTTACAGCTGAGCAATGCAAACAAACCACTGTCACATCGTACATGAAACCAACATCAACAACAACACTACCCTCCCAAAAGAACCTGGGGTATGTTGTCTTCACCCTCAAAGAAAACCACAGACAGCAGATGGTCTGGCTCATGATATATGGCCCAGCACGGACAGCTTATTGGCCTTGAAGAGAAACCTGAGCTGGCTTCAGTCAATACCTTGTAAAATTACTATAGCAACAGGACATGGCAGTAGTTCATCATGGACCTTTACAAAAATAATGAATAGCGATAAGCAAAATAAACACTAGTCTTTATCCAATTTATTCTTTCATCAAGCGATGTATATTGTACACAGAAACTCAATTTATCGCTCATTGTTCTAGGATTTCCCATTAAATGGCTTTGGAAGAATAGATCTTACAAATTTGGGAAAAGAGCTTTCATCTTGTGTATTTGGGTAGTGTTGGCTGATTGTAAGAGGTCTCAGATGATTTTGAGCCATTGGCCATGACTATCACATCAATAAATTAGTAGCACATTAGTCAACCCCCTACGGAGATACCAGCAGTGTATGACCGGTCATACAGTGCGGCTTACACTGATCATAACTCTAATACCATGGCTAGGTTGTTTACCTGTTGCCATGGAAGCAAAGGAGGAAGTAAGCACTAATGCGATGGCAAACTCTGCATGACAATAACGCAAACTGATGGTAGCGAATTGCTTTAATCATCTTGATACAAAAATCTCTCTTGGTGTTTAAAAGAAACCAATACCAAGTGTATCACAAGGAATACTGGTAAAATGAGGCAAGTTGCTGTCCACACTGGTATTACCCAGTACTGTAACTTGGAAAATCTTTGCAGGCATTTCAATTTTTTGTGTTTGCTATCCGAGCATTTAAAATCCTGGCTGAGGCACTAAACAGTGAAACAGTAAAGGCCCGAAACTCGTCACTTTAAAAGTGATTTCTAATTGTGCAGCAATACTTACATAATAAAAGTGGCCATCACAAACACAAGAACAGTGAATGCGATGCGATGACAGTTGTTGACATCAGAAGATCTCTGTATTTTCTTCCCGCCACAATTCCCGCAGATGCGACAGCAGCAGAAACAGCAACCGACGATCGGCATGATGATGACGAAGAGTATACCAATAGCAAAACAGATGGCAAACCCCATGGCATAGGTTACAACCTGGAACAAATCAACAGTCAAATTTACACTACTTGGGGTTGTTAAAATGATACCTAGATATAAGGAGAGCAGGAGAGTTAGGGACAAAGCGCTGTGCAGACCAGCGACTTAAACTGAGATAATCGATGTGTTACTGAAGGATCTCTCATCTGGGGGTAAAACAGGTAATCGCTGGTCTATTATCTGGTCCTGATACTCGCAGGTCGTTCCTTTCAGGGGCGATTAAGAGGACATTCATCGCCCCGACCAAAATGTTTTCTTGAAGTAGCTCCATGGAGAAGAAATGTTTTCTACAATAGGTGAGACTGAGTCGGTCACAGTCACAATCACTCCTGTAACTCTATATCAATTGTGCCACCACATCCCTCCAGGCACGAGGTCCTGAGTCGTCTGTGTCAGCGGAAGGGTGAGAGGTTAACAGTTCTAGTCCACTACCAGGTTGGCCCACAAGATTTGTCTGACCAAGGTTAGAAGACAGAATTGAGAAGACCAAAATATCACAGACTTACATGACCTATTATCAAAAAGAAACCATCACCCTCAAACCTATGTCATGCTAGGGTCCGTCAGCCCTGATACAATGACAGTGAAAATGCCCACAGAGCTTTGCTTTATATTTTACTTCACATATAATTGGACGTTTTTCTGAATGAAGACTGGACAGCAGGGCTGCAGCTAATAGCATCACAAGCCGCCAAGACAGCATGAACCCAAATTGATCCTGGAAGTTGGGCAAAGTAGAACTTACAGTCATTGGATCATTCAAAACAGCACTCATATCACCAGCCAACACTTGGTTGATCAAGTCTGAAACAAGAAGAAACAAAATCCAAAGTCATTACAAACAGGGTAACATAATTCAACAGCTATTTTCATTAATTTGAATGCTGCTCGCCATCAAGAATCATTCGGTCAGACATCCGACAGCAACTTTTAGTCAGCTTTTAGGCCACTACTGGCAAACCATTTTTATAACTTCATGCTTCAATCAGTAAGGCCGTGGAGCCAAAGGGGAAGATGAGACATCTCTCCCTATGGCAGCAGGAAGATGTTGAATAAAATTGTTCTGAAATAATATTTTGCTGATCCTAAACCAAACACAGATGAGATATTCAGTGCAGACAGTCCAGACAACAATAGATTTTAATCTATCGATGATTTTTTTATCAGGATTCATTGATCATGATACATGTCATACCCATGGCATCAATGACCCACAAAAGAATTTTTAAGCGCATTGCCGGCATTAATCACACCAAACCCAGGCCAAACCTACAATCATGCTTATATTAACGGCTGATCACACATTCTTTTATTGGTCATTGGAATGAAATCTTGCCTCAAGCTATCCGAAGCAAGAATATTTTCCATCGACTGCACCTTGAATGGGCAGGTATTTGTGAATCAGTTTTACCAATGGATAGAAACCTTATTATCGTAATAAAAAATCTCACAAATGGATGGTTCCAAACCAATATCCCAGTCAATGCAGTATATGTACAGACAGATGAACTGCCTGGAGTTTATTGATATTTTGATTGAACTATAAAAATGCAGCATACAGCTGCTGCTTTATTGTGGATGATGCATCAATGTGTCTGATTCTGTTACAACAATGCAGTCTCTCAACAAACCAACAAATGTCAACTTGTCATCAGCCATGACGCACAACTGATGCTGCTAGTTACCCTCACTTCACCACCACACCGGGGCTGACCAGGTAACCCAGGACCTAAGGGGTCATCTACAACATGTAGGTGACTTGTGCTCATGTTTCCACTGTACACCTCCAACAGCCCAAGGAGCAAGTGTACTCAGCAATCATTGTTCTTGGCTGTCAGTGCTTAGGTTAAGACGATTCCATTCACAAAATGTCATCAATTTTAAAAGTCGGCCAACATCCTTTTTTAATTCTAACTAGATCTCCAGTTCAGCTTATCAACAACAGTCAACACCAAGAACTCAGCTCACTGGCACTGCTACTGGCAACCAAACAAAAACATCAATTGTTGCCCGACTGATCAATTTAACAATGCTTTAATTATAAAAGAGACTTTCGTATTATTTTGAATAATAGATTAGCTGTCTTATTCAATTAATCATCAATAAAAGCATAGTCAGAATGCAAGTTACAAAGCTAATGATAATAATAATACTCATTCTAAAACTGTGCTAGTGTCCTGGTATTACTATTAGCTTTTTCGTTCTTCATAATTTTTCACAGACGAAGGACTACAAAATGTAGATCTTACTGTTGCAGCCAGTTGCACCAGCAGCTGGTGTAGTCAGGGCTTTGGTACCCAAATGAAAAAGTTATAGTACATTTAAGTTATTGTCAAATTATGTCATGTGGCAAACATGTTTATGTGAGTTATGCTGTAGTGTAGAGATTATGAAAGCGGACATTTAGAAAAGAGGAAAACTCATAGAAAGTTGCTTGCACTTACCATAGGGGAATGGATTTGGCTGGACGACAGCCAAAAACTTTTTGGCCATTTCATAAAGTGGTCGAAGGCCACCATCATTAGCTGTAATATCTGATGAATAGTTACTGCCAGTTGGCAGTGGTGCCCATGTTATGTTGCTCTCTTTATCTGCTATATTTCCATCATCATCATGAATGATCTGTGGGGGGATTCCGGAAGATGAGGCGCTGACAAGAGTCACAAGACAAACGAGAAGAAAGACTGCACGATCCATCATCACCAATCAACTCTTTTATAAATGCTCTTCTAGATTTTCAAAACTTCTTCCCAGTGTGGTTAGATGTGGTTAGATGTCATCAACTCATGTCCTTTCTGAAAAGAATGAAGATAAGCCATTCGTTATCTTATACTAGTGACGAATTGTAAACAAGCAAATGACTGATCAACAGAGTACGTCAATGAAGAAAGACACATAAAAAAGCACATAAGGCACATAAAAATACCAGTAGGCCTGGCCTACTGGCCTAATGATAAGCCCGATCCGCTTATCGATTGAATGATACCCTCGATAGGCCTATCCATGACCTGAACGTACTGGCTTGCTTGTCTTTTACATCACATTTCACATCATCCCCATTGGCCCATTGCCAGACCCCCATGTCAGTCTCAGAATCAGATTAGTATTTCGCTCCTGCAGTCATGATAAATGTCAGAAAAATATTGCAGTGATATTTATGAACTGTGATATTCGATGACAACACTCAGTAAAGTTACAATATTGTCATATCATGATATCACGGTTGAGTGTAATGCATAATCGAACGCCAATGCACATCATCATACACACACAATATGAATGATGATGAAAATGAAGGATGCGTGGATGGATGGAGAGGATAAAAATCGGATTCAATCAAGTTTGGGCGTGGCCCACCACGTTTTTTTTAATCTTGGACCGCTTACCTGCTTACCAATCAGTACCTACGTCCTCCTTTAAATATAAGGTCGCTTTTTAAATCGTAAAAAACATAATTACCAGAATTTTTAACGATAAATCCTTCTCCGCTGTCATGCAAAGTTGAACACGGCGGTGTCTTTGAGTCCCGTTCCTACAGAGCTAACAATGTACAGCAGGTGCGTGCATGACGTGTGTTGAATATGGACCTGGAATAGAGAATAAAGCCTTTTCCGCTGCGCCATCTATCAAATAACAATCAAACTTAAAGGGACACTGCACTGATGCACTTTCGATGAATTAAAGGACCGATGGCATTATTCTAGCATCCTAGTCATGGGCAAATAAAACCACGTGACCCATATGTGACCCACACTGAGCTCATGGGCCCATCTCAAAAGTCAGCTATAAGCAGTGCCTGCCCTTTTACCAGTGCCATATTTCAGAATTATACTTTTAACTTTAAAATATTGGGATATGATATCAACATAAAAACAAGTCAGGCGGTCAAAGTTCTGGTTTTTCTTGTTCTACTTGGGCACTGGTGATTTCTTCCTCTGTGTTTCTTGAAATGAAAATGACTATATTCCCTGGAGAGGAGAGTCCAGTCAAAATGGGTGTATAGTCCGTATCACTAGGACGCCAGGGGACGCAAGGACCCTGGACGATTGAACCCGCCAAGTCCATGCGAGTATGACGGGACGTCAAACCCCTTGGCTAGGAACTGTCATTCGAGTAAAATTTTGTAGCTTGCTGGACCAGATTTATCCGGTCTTTCAATCATGATAAACCGGACTCTCTTATAATCCCGGTGACTGGACATGTGTCACCTGGCTCCTCAATCTATGCGTAGGTCTATCTAGCGGAGGTTGTCGTTGCCGCCGGGACATCCTCCACGCGACAATGATAGTAACGATACAGCAGATTACGGAGCCAAGGTAAAACAACAGCAATACGTTTCCTTAATCATAAACCCAATTTGTCCCTTTAAATCGACTACGATGACGCGATTTCAAGAGAATCAACCCGCGAATCAACTCGAACTTTAGGACAAATCCGCCATATTGCTGACATCATTGGCGCCAAAAACTATTTCTTTTGACCCTGTTGACCTCGATTATAAAAACTTTTAAAAGGGCATTTTGAATATCAAATCAACTGCGAACATAATCTTTTATATCAGTGAGGTATATAAATACGACATATTGAGAAATACCTGTACAACTATCGAAATATAAGATTACTTGGAACTATTTCGGCCAATCACTCTGCCACCTGCGCGACCTAATCACAATTGCGGCGCGTTTTCAATATGGCGACGACCTGAATGGTATTAGAGGGATGTCATTTCGTCATGCGTCACCTGGCTCGATTGCACATTGCATATAAGAGGCGAATAAAATATGCACTTGACGTAAAAGCCTTGACGGGTCATCGCTTGGAGTGTTTGACTGTGGTTCGGCTGGTCACGGGTTCGACTCCCGGCGAATCTGTCTTCTTTTTTTTCTTCACTATCTCCTTATTTTCAAACCATTCATGCACATGTTAATAGTTTCATTATTATCATTATCATTATTAAATCTTCAAGAAAACCCCCGAACCCAAACTTTTCAAATTGCAGCTACTGATTCCGGGCGTTCGAGTACTTCCGAGGATGGTTCGAATGGGCAGTTGGTATCCTCGAGAAAACGTTGGGGCAAAAAAGTATTCATGTCAAATCGAGACGTCTTCAATCAGATTTAGTTAAAGGGCACCCTGCTGAGATTCAGGCCTCTTACACTCCTTCGTCATATCGAGAGGCGGTGTATATTGAAAACGACTGGTGCCAGGATGGTTAAAAGGAGGACGTCGTTCGTTCACGTATATTTACTGTTGGTCCAATTATATCTAGTTCCTACTTCTAACGCCAGTCGAGACTCATGTTAGTTTAGGCTATGTTCAGGCCACTGGGTTTGTCATTATGAGAATACATGAACTATGATGTAGTTGTATTGTTTCAATCATCGCAAATCTGCCAAGCACTCAGAGTTTACCAAATCAGAGTTTACCATGCTCGCCATGTTGGATGTTGAATTTACCATGCTCACCATGGTAAAATATTTCACCGACCCAATTCACCATGGTGAAGTGCTGTCAGTATAGTAGGCTTCCAAGTGTTCTCAATCCATGCAAAAAACGCCTTGTTTCAATGACTGTTAATGCAGGATCTAGAGAGAATGTACTGATAACATGTCACCAACATCCGTGCCAAATTTCAAAGCGATACAACGTCCCACTCTTCCCCCTTTCAGTATCATTAAATGCCACAAAAGTATACACTCAATTTCATTGTAAAATTAATGAATTTTTGAATTTTGAATAGAAAATTGGCTTCGGCGGCAGAAGTGCCGTCTAGCGGTAAAATGTAGAACTAAGTGTTTTGTCGAAGATTTCAGTTCTATTTTTTCCACGAGACGGCGCTACTTAGGTCTCGTGAGGGAGTTTTTCCCAAATGTACGCGATGATGACGTGCCCCATTAACGGGGCCGACGCACATCCCAAGTTCAGTGTACACATACGTCGGCAACAACAGTAAATGCGTAGTTTCTTGTTAGCCGCCTATGGAGTAGCGCTCTAGGTTTCAGAAACTCCAAAAAAACATGTCTTTGCCAAAACGACTGCTGAATCAACACTGGCATACCGTGAGAACAAGAAATCAATGATTTTTCAAGAACTACGGTTAGGGCTTGGCCGCGCATGAATACAAAAAAACTCCCTAATGAGACCTTGTACAGTGGGTGCTCGAATAATTGGTTTTCATGCCTCGGGAACATTATCTTGTATCAAAAACAAACAGAATTGATATAATAGTGCCTGGTTTTAGCTGTGAAAACAGCCCAAGCACAGACAAAAGCCATCATCCCATACAACTGAGAGAAGATACCACCTTAAGACGACAGCTCTCTCTTTGATCCTTTTTATTCCAACCGATACCGCTAGATTGCTAGAAACATGGCATTGAAATCCATAGAATGCCGCACCAGCTGAACAGATGTCTGGTTCATTGTGGTCATCGAGGACGCCGTCTCAGTCGCACAATGCAGGGGTCAATGCAAACCCCGTACCCCCCCCCCTCTTCTGTTCAGGGGAGACCGGGTTCGACGTCAGGAACACACACAAAAACGTTATAGTTATCATGACCTCTTTATTTTCTCAACAGCTTGTACATGTACGTACCAGGCAACGAATACCGGACTATTGACTTTTATGTTACATGCAAGTTTTCCAAAATAAGATACACAACCAACACTAACAGAACTTTCATCATTATTCTTTGAAGTTTTTATGCTCTTTACTGATTGAAGCCTCATTATTTTCTGGATTCAACTTTTGCCCTGTATCGCCACAAAGTCATCATCAAGTGTCATAAAGGCCAATCCAATATTGGTCAATCACGCCAATGCATCAAAGTATAAAACTGACCGCACATCTTAGATTGAAGATACCTGATATGCATTAAAGCAGTGTTGAATAAAATTATCAAGTTACAGTCATGATAACCTGTGGACTAAGATGTAAAAACATTTTTGATAAAATCATTGCTTTATGTGAACTGTTACAACATCATGGCCTCGCTACCCCTGGCAATCAGAGATCACAGTAGAATGTAACCATGCTCAAATCCCAGTTAATACCAAGAACGAAATCTGGTTCATGAATATCATAAATGCACTCCATGACAGTTTCTGCACTACCAGTAGTCAAAGCACTCTCCGTGTAAAGGTAATGAAGCCATCATGAGGTACAGGTCACCTCCCGTAGACTTTAAGTTGCTCATGATTTCCTTTTTCACAGTATTCACCATAAAGACATTACAGAGGCTCTCGTCGATAAAACTTCAAGTGCCTATCTTATCAACGATAGCTAGCTGAACGAGACTGACGGAAACAAGCTCTTCCATTTGTTTTTATTTCGCCAACACAACACTGAATTGTCCCATAAGTTAGATTCCAAGTTCAAATTAAAAATGATCAGACTCTTGATTTTTAATCCAATGACCAAACTCACATTATTTACTCTAAGCCTGTCTCGAGTTCACTGTGGTACCTGGTTCAAAACAACAATAATCTTACACAATTTTACAAATGCGTTCCTTCATTTCTCCCAAGTTCAACATGCAACATCTGTGTCTTTGCTTGCTCATAGGCCTACTAGATGTAAGTGCAAACTGCTACATTTCATGCTGAGAATCCTGTCCTACCATGGGTGCTTGCCAATTTTTTTCAGATACACTATGCACAGGTCTTCACACACCAATTTTGAATACTTCACAGTAAAAGCAGTCACGCTAAGCTTAGAAGCACAAACACAAGTCTAATGCCTGTCAAGCCCGTTTTCTCAGTCAAACTGAGTGTCAACATTCTCCTCAGGTTCAGCCTAAAGATCTCAATGCTCTTGCCATTGATGAAGACAACGCCTGGTTTAAAACCATGAGAACTCTCAAAACCCACCATTCAACTCGCCCCAGAACAACTTCTCAAAACAAACTCAAACAGATGAATACAGGCCGACTTCAAACTGCTCTGAGACCATCCAACTCATCGCCTTAAGCATCCATCGTTCATTCAATTATGTTATGATACAGCAGGAACTTTACAGATCTCGATACGATCCACGTCATTCACTTCCTTTATTTTCGTCTGCTCGGTTCCGATGCCGTGGGTGGGGGAGGTACACCCTTTCGATCAAGATCTTCCATATAACCCAGTAAGATTTTTTTCCTTTCTTCACCAACGCAGTCCAACACAAGGTAACGTCTATCATTCTGCAATGAAAGGAAACAAACAAATATAAGAATAAGAAAATGTTAGCACTGATCTCCTTGTTCCTATGATTTTAAATGCCAGGGGTCATCACTTTTGAATGCCAAGATCCCTACAGCTTTTGTCAATAACTTTCTCATTAGAAATATGCTGGACGACAAGAGAAAAAGCTCCCTCGGCATTTGATGTTTTTACATCTTTCCATATTTATCTGGTGACGAACTTCAAGAGTTAAAAGCACAAATTAACCCACCTGAAGTATCTTCTCCACATCTTTTAAATGCTGATCGGCATCTTGAGTCATCTTGTAAGACCTGAAATATAAAAGTACCAATCTGATATAACTTCCAGGCTAAGTATGACCTCTTATCTAACTACATGTAGTGTTTCAGAACATCGCACAATCAACTATGGCCTACATTCTAAAGCACAACGTTCGAAGACATTTTAGGGCGTAACAATTAAGAGAGAGGCCAGTTATAGTAAACACTGAAAAAATGCCGCAGACATCGATATCTTACAATAGCAAACCATCACTGGACTCGCAGGTAGGCTCTCTTCACATAGTAAAGCAGCCATAAGGATTATACTCACTTGTACGTGATCAGTCTTGTCTCCTTGAGTAACTCTCTGAAGTCAGCTTTGGCCACGATGAACTTCTCGTGAATGTAGTCGTTGAATTCACGCTCTCTTTTCTGCCATAAAGAAAACGAGCCTATTTATAAAGTTGTCATCATCACAAACAAATTCTCGTGCATCTTCATTTGGCCACAGATTTCTCCTTTCTCACTATGACTGAAACAACTCTGAACTTCTAAATCACTTGGAACTATGTTAGTCAACACATTGGGCAGCGTGCAAGGTTATTCATGTTTGAACAGGAGATTCTTCCGTTAATCAACTTGTGCCCATTTAAGAGAAGAATCTGAGGTTAAATGGTCTTGTTCTACCCAATGATATTATCCTCTTGTCTGCTAGTGTCACCATGAAATGATGTCTAATGAGTTAGTGAGATGCCACCGAACATCAGGCCAGATTTCTCACCCTGTCACTTGATGTGAACTTCGAATATCTCGGATCATCCTTTATGTGCTTCTTGACTTCCTTCCAAGTTGATGTCAAGGTCACTTCTGACGTTTCATCTAAAAGCTTGTGGAACATTTCTTTATTTTTCTTAACGAGTGCGTCAATGTGTTGATCAAACAGCTTCTCTTTCTCATCTCGGTCAAGTGATTCGACGAGTTCCCAGCGATGATCTTTACGCAGTGTTTTTCTTGTGTCTCTCCATGACGAGTCGGCAATACGAACCTACAATGACAGAAAATCATATTTTGTTCTCTTCAAGTTCTTTTTGATCTTAAGGAGTCCTGTGTTCAAAGTGAAAAAAAATAAGTTCGGAAATCCGGAGGATGGGCTTTTAACACAAGGTGTGTATGGAAATTGTAAGATAATGTGGCCTTTCATTCCTGTAACTGTGCATACTTGGTTGTGCAGCCCATAATGAAGTGCAGGGAGGGGACTCCAAAAACCTCGTTGCCACCACTCCAATTCAAGGTCTCCCATACTCACCATATCGGCCAACAAAGCTTTGAAGTGCTGTATCGCCTCATCCTTCTTATGCTGCTCACGTTCACGATCGCGATCCTTCAACGATGACGACAATGACCTCTGAACTTCTTTCTCGCGTTCGCGTAAACTGACTTCGATTCGTTCTTGCCGCTCACGATCCCGGCGTTCATCAGCATCGTCCGATTCCTAGAAGGGCGATCAAGTGTTATGGAAATACAAAATCAACTCAAAGACAAGTGGAGCACGCTAGTATTTAACTTGAAAGAACAACTACAGTAGAGCCGCTCTATTAAGGACACCCTTGGGACAGAAGTGCTGTCCTTAATAGAGAGGTGTCCTGATTAGAGAGGTCGAACTGAATGGAAACAACCAATTTGGGACCAAAACTAGTGTCCTTAATGGAGAGGTTGTCCTTAATAGAGAGGTGTCCGCTAAGGGAGGTTAGCTCATGTTTTTGATAACAGGAATTGAAGTTTAACCCTTAAACCGCCAGAGGCGACGATCGTCGACATAAGGGGGAAAGCGCCAGAGGCGACGATCGTCGACAGCAGACGTTTAGTTCCACCTGTCTGCTAAGAGATGGCAGTGAGTGTGCATGTACGCTATTTGGTACTTCGACAGTGATGCTTAGCACAAAATGGCATCGAACAAATTTCAAGTTTCTATACAAGCTTTTGAGTATTTTATCAAAAACTTGAAGCCCCATTTTCGCGGGAATGACGTCATCAGGAGTAATTAGCGCTGCTACGACTAATTAGACGGATGCTTCGACCAGGAATCGGATGGAAACGATGTATTTAGACCCAGACTTCATATTAAAATACCAAGGGAGGTATAAAAAGCTGATGGAGGTATGTTCTGGCCATATTTTTGTTGATTATGGGTATTTGCACTAATTAACCCCTAATTAGTAAATTTTGGCGGGAAATGTCACAAAAATCGACGGGAATTACCATTTGTATAAAATCATCAGTACATTCCATAGTGTTTGTAACAAAAATAACGTTGTTATTAATCATTTTCAAAAATGCTCGGTTAATTCGGCGCTCAGGGGTAATATGATTTTGTTAATTCGGCGCTTTAAGGGTTAATAGATTTTGTCTCTTTGGAAAGCTCTGTAAAATTGAATGCGAAGACTTACATCATCAAGGTTCTTGACATAATCTCTGAACCAGTCTTCACGACGAGAGCTGCTTTCGATAGCTTTGTAACGTGGGTCAGAGTCAATGCGTCGTTTCGTCGCGCTCCAACTAGAATGACGTTCAAGATCGCCTAGCTCCTTCAGCATTTGTATGTACTCCGTTTTAAGCTGAAAATACGAAAACGAGAGTCAGGAAAATGCAAACTTAATGTGCTCAATTGACAAAATGACATCAAAAATAACTTAAAACCTGGAATGTAATTCGGGAAACAGGAAAATGGGGGAAGAAATATGCGTTATTGCTAATTGACAGAAAATGTGAAAGTCAACGTGAAAGAATACAATATCAAAATGTAGGATATTTGCGTACTTAACATTCTATTTTCAAACAATGGGGTCTTGAAATTTCACCTCAATTTCATCAGACATGATGAGGTATTAAAAGTAAGCAAAATGTTCCAAGAATCAACTTCACACAAGTAAGATCTTCAGAAGCATTTATGACGTATCACCCCATTTTTGTGCTTCCTCATTAGATATTTAACATGCAAGAGCATTCAAGCTGAAAAGAAGATGTGATTAATGCACTGAAGGCACCATAGGGCTACATTTCAAGAGAGTCCCCCTTGAAAGTCACCCGAGAATTTAGCTGAACCGAGCTAATGGCTGATTACTGACTCTGCCATTCTGTTATGTCACATAGAATCTAACAGATATACGACTCACTGATATCTCAGGCTCACAGAGACAAGGGGTAAAATATTGCCGATTTCTTTAGGCCATTTTTCATTATTTCAGAAAAGTTAGTTCCGCGTTTTAAAAGGCATATACCAGTCTGCTGCCTGATGGTGCCTTCAGAGGACACAGAAATGAGTTCAGATCTCCAAAATAATATCTGGGCCCAGGGGAGATGAATTATCTGCATGATAGAGAAACATCATGTTATACACCCACCAGTACATCCAAACGGTTATAAACGGGCAGTAACAGGCTATACAACAGATGAATGCGGGCCATCCTTATCGAGTTGAATACGACAAACAAGTCCATCTATTCATTTACACTGTTGAGGAGTTTGATAATTATCAAGAAAGTTGTCGTTAGTGGTCTATCATTTAACTGAATTTCTAGATTTTTTTCTTGGAGTTGATCATCCTTGGGGTCGACTGCAGAGATGATGTATTTTGAAAACATATGAAGATTTAGATAACTTTATAGGCCTAGGTTTGATGATGATGATTGCATTTGATTCACTCCTAGTAATATCACATAAGAACCAACATGCATCATATATAATGACCAGACATCATCTGGTTGAAAGTCTTTCCCTGGTCGCTCAACAAAAACAAGGGAAAAGTGAAGGATTTGCAAGTCATGGAAAAATGGATTTTTGGTCTGAAACACCTCTCACATTTTGGCAACACTGCAAGAAGCTATGGTTCTGACTTTGTCTGATAAAGATGACAACCTTGATACTTTCCCCATGTTTGTGTTGATGAGCCATAATCCTGAAACTCAAGCATCATTAGCAATTCAGTCGTTTAAGAAATATTCCAACCTGGCGTCCAAGCCATACGATACTGATCAAAGCTGTCAAACACACGAGAGGAAGTTTGCATCTCAATCAGGATAAGCACTAATGACAGTGTAAAGTGTACAGCACGCTTGTCCATCCTGTTTCCCACGGCAAAAAGGTATGAAATTTCCATTTTGCCCAATGTTGATTTCTGGAAGAATCAACACACCCCACCCTGGCTCCAGCTGAAATATTTCTTCACCACTGAATTTGAGAACATGCTGGAACTTGCATGGTATCAATCACTTCTTTCAGAAAATGTATTTTGTATTTTTTGTGACCATCAAATGCTACAAACACGCAATCATGAGAGATGAAAATTTCACCCTGGTAGTCTATGCCTGAATAACCACAACTGTGATGGTTCAATTCCCATTCCTGTCTCGTTTCAAAAGAATATCATGCAAAAACCAGCATGATTTCAAATAATAAAACGATATCAGAACATTCACAATGTCAGTCAAATCATTGGTGCAAGATACCACCAGTGTCTTTGTAATGAGAAATCAAGAGTGGCCTACTAAATGTTTGAAAGAATCAGTTGCCACTGGACGCATTACAAATGTTTTCAAAGTCAGCTGCTACCACACCAATGCTTTGAATACCAAAATGCAAAAACCGTCCGACCAGGGGTTAATGAATCTACAGATAAACCAACATTTACTTTCTTTGAAACGTAGCCATTAACCCAGTCAAGGCAACTTGATAATCTGACGACAAATTCATGAACCCCGCTCGAATGATTGATTAAAATCACACAATTCGTATCAAAGTTTGCATTTCCTGCAAACAAAATTACAAATCTTTTATATTGTTGAAAGTAGGAAATGACGACGCTCCGGACCTGACAAACTTGACACGCTCACTGAACACAATCTCACTTCGTCACTATTTGAACATTTGTCTGCTTTAAAATGAGGCCTAATTCAACACCAAAATCTAAACAACGACTGATGCTATCCAACTTCAAAATTCATTATCGCTGAAACTATCAAAATTCATTATCGCTGAAACTATCAGAACTCCAAAAAGGGAAAATACTTGTAATGACATCTGATCAGAAAATGCAAACTCTGATTTGATCATAAGACTACTGTTGTTATAGTTTCATTGTAACCAAGCCCACAAAGCTTTGACTGAAGTGAGGGTATCCGTGAAATACTTCTTTGTGTCTTATTGCTTGACTTGACTTCAACAGGCCTATGAACGATACTTGGCCTAGATGATGGTGAGAATAGTACGGCTGCCAAATCCGCCAACCCACAGAACAACAGGAACACCAAGCCTGTTTCTATAAGACTATAGGGAGAAGCCAACATACTCATTACCAAAACCATGAAAAACCTCAATTCATTTTTGTGGACTTGGCTACCCATACACATCTCTAATAGACTTGTTATGAACTGGCCTAGCTAAAGATCAATTGTCCCAGATAGTTCTTCATGTGTTCAACTCTGCAAGTACTTGAATAATTTGTCAATTCGAATTTACTCCCGACAAGAAAAAAATGAACATACTGAAGGCATCAAACTTACAAAGCGTATTCTACGAGAGAACAACCTTTACGCTATTATTCATCGCATTGTTAGGGTGTGAGTGACTGGCTAGCGCACGGTGATTCACCCCGCTCTGCAGTGAACGATGAGAGGTGGCATCGGTGTCTTCAGGAAAGGAATTACAGAAGATTAGTATGAAAATCAAAAGAGAACATTGCGAGCGTCTCGCATGAAAATAACATGAAACAATTTTCGGTCAAGATTTTCGGAACGAATATCTACGGATTCCAAATCACAAATGTATCAATTTTTCATCGGTCATGATCCAACTGCTCGTGCTATAAAGCCTTATGATCTTATTCAATTCTTTGACTCGTCAAGTCATTTTTACGACAAAACTGATTTAAAAGCAGATACTAGAAACTAAACAATTAGTGACTCCAAACTAAGTAATATTAACAGTTTGCAACTTGTCAAAAGTCGATTCCTCCATTTTTCAGTCAAGTTTTGGTACGCAGTCTTATCAAAGGAATATATTTAAAAGCAAACAATGAATGATCCTCAAATTAGCATGTAAGCAAATTAATGAATTCTTCTTTGTAGGCAAACTAAACTGTAGCACATATCATTTCATTCTGATGTCAAGTATGTCCATCAAGGTTTCATAAATACAAATTTTCATGCTGAAAATAATTGGGTTAGAGCTGAAAAAAAGCTGAAATACTGTCATGAATTATGACCGAGGGGGCAAAATAGGAATTACCATTTTCATGATATGACAAAAAGCATGCAATCCTATAGATACATATACAGGGTGAGTCAACAGTCAAAATGACAAACAGCTCGTCTAGTTGTCAGAATATATTACACACATCCATTACATGTATTATCAAATCAATTAACAATTTAATTGGTAAATCATCAATGCTGTCAATCAAACAAATAGATCATTAAGACTTATTCAAAGATCAAGATCATAGATTCTATTGATTGTACTTGATTTATGAAAGAATTAGCTCTCAAAAACTAAATTTTGAACTCTTTACTCCAAGCAGCCAAATTACATCAATCCAAACAGTCCTTCCAAAAAGTATTTCTTGATATTTTCTTCCAATGGTTAAAGAAGTGGTTGATGAGGATGATTTAGCATGGATGCTAGTATCACAAGGAAATGCCAACAATTCACAATGAGAAATAACGCACTAGAATACAAGTGTATGCACTGGACAGACATAATGCTGAAAAAGATTTGATAAATGAAACAGAAATGTCATGGTGTACACGATGAGCACATTGGTCCCAGGTGCACTGAAACAATTTGCCAGGTCTCTTTATGTAGGTATGTGAGACCACACAAGGCAATCATTCTAAGCCACCAGGAACAGTCGCCCTGGCTTGGAACTGAGAGGTTGGCAAAAGTACCTGCACTTGGGACCAGCATGACAAAAAGGCACAATATTACGTTTAATCGTAATTGCGGGTAATAATCTGAAGCGACAGGCCATTATGTTGAAAATTCATAGAACAAAATTGTTACATCTTCCATTAATAATGTGAAAGATAAACAGGAAGATGAGGAGATACAAATCATTGTGGGATGTCAGCTCAAAAGTATTTGACGCTGATGAGCAGTTACGCTAGTTTAAACAATGATGCTAACAACGAAATTACATCAATCTTGCACAAGCTATCATAGCTAGCTAACAATATTGGAAAATTTTGTGAAGTAATTCGAATTCCGTATGCAGCCTTGTCAATTCGGAACTGAAGTAAGGTACTGATTCCTTGCTGCTTTCAAACTTTATTTGATCCTTGAACTTGAAACTATGGATAACTCCTGGATGGAAAACTCACAACTCGTGCAGTCAACAAATATTCGAGTTTTTTCGAGAGCCCATTTTCAACAACTTTTTCGTTTTTTGTCTAGCAATATCAACCTTGCACTAAGGAAGATGTAGGAGCGTACAACAGTTGCTGTTTTGATAATACTTTCTCAAAATTGTCATAAACCTGGTTACTCCAGGTGGAGCAGAAGTCACTCACAAGATTCCTCCACATCTCATGTTCTCAGGATGATTTCTGAACTAGTATCCAGATCATCCGTGTTCGACTTTCACAGAACCACAGAGATAAGATCCTTAGATCACCAGCTTTCTTCAAAAACATGAAATGAAGCAAAAGGTATCAACCAACGCGTGTGAGTTTTCCAACTGGGTTCATGGTCGCGTTTAAATAGTTGCATTACTGAATCGATGTTTACCTTTTCTTTCTGGTTGGCCTTCTCCTCTTTTTCCCGTCGCCTCAGCTCCGAGCAGTAGTCAGCAAACAGATTTTCCCGTTCACGCATCTTCTCGATACCCTTGAACCGTTCATCCTTACCATATTTGGAGGCAAAGTCGCTGAACGATGACCTGGAAAGAAAAGAATTCCAACATGAGCTCTGTTTTCTCCAACGAAGGCAACTTTTATCTCAAATTGGGTGTCATCCAATGATCTCACAGCAGGTCATCTTGACATATAGGCCAAGTGAATCTTGACCATGGCAGAGGAATGCCATTCCAAGAGTGAAGTATCCAAGCCAGTTCATCCAGAGATGAGTGTTATAGCCTGTCAGAACATCTGGCCTTCTGCTGCCGAATGATTCTCCAACAACGACTCACAAAGCATGCGACTTACTTCCCATGAAGTTTGACCTCTTCCATCAGCGCCCTGAACTGGTCCTTCTTCTCCCTCAGCTTATTCTTGCGCTCTCGCCTCTCCTCCTCAGCTCGCTCCTTCACGTAGTGCTCAAACACCTGCTTGCGTTCCTTCGACGTCAGCAGAAGGTAACGCGGATCAAACACGATCTTGTGCAGCTCTTTTTCCCAGGTAGAGAATGCCGACACCTGGAAAAGACGATCAAGTAAGATGAGGGGAGAGGTTTTGGAAAAATATGACGATTATAACAGAAACTTCGATGCCAAACTATGTTTTTGTGCCAGAAAAGGAAAAGGAGCATTCCTGCCACTTTGCAACACCATGGTATTCAAAGGAGGCTGCCATGCCTTACCAGTGCAAACTCGTCTGATTTTCCACCAACTTCATCTTTGAATGCATATTTCAGTCACCTACACCACGAACCTTGGTTTTGGCGAGAGGTAAGTGTAGACATAAGCAATTAAATTAGCAGTCAACTAAATGTAACTCATATTTCCTTGTTCAAAACTTTGCAACAGCAACGTGCAGTCGAGGACAACTTCCTTGTGTCACGAACTCCAATTCACGAAACCTACATCCATCATCTTGAGAAAGACTGTTCTTTTCAAAATCCATCAAAATCTCCAGTTAAGTAAAATGTTCGACAGAAGATTACCAATTCCGCTCCAAAAGTCCGCATGGCACTCTGTAATTTCTCCAGCATACCTAAGCAGCTAACACCAACAAAATCAGATGAATAAGTAGAACACAAGAACATTCTAGATAAACCTGGCCTCGATATGTCACCCTGTGGGACTCCAACCAACGCATTAGAAATCAACATAAGTACATCAACATCAAGGTCTGTCCAGACCAGAAATTCTACTTTTCATTCCAAACACGGAACATGAATTAGATTCATTCTATTTGGCAAGCATCAAGAGTATGGTATGCAGTAATCCTATATCATATCAAATAATTCTGATCTCAGCTTCCAAGAGGAATCCAACGACTCAAAATCAACATCTTCCAAAGTCTCTGATCAATTCAATCGAGAGATCACAATTTTATAACAATAATTTCATCGCGCAAGGAACAAAGCAACATCATTATCATCATAAAAATACTGATTAGTCAAGGAATCAGAAATGGCAATGAGCAAATGAATTAATTCACATATCACACCAAATTAATCAAAGTGTGCATGTTATTATCTTGGGATGTATCAAAGAGCAAATCACAGCCGACATGGATGATTCCAAGGGTAGAATTCATTACGAACATCTCCCCAGGAAACTTTTTACTCTAATATCAGAATGCTACCACTTTAGAAACACTCTATTTACAAGATATAATGCAAAGTTAGTTGGGCTTGACAAGCAGTACAGGTAGAAGAAGGTATTCAGAGAAGCATTCCTACCATGTGAAACTTACCAGACCTTGAAAGGGATCACTCAACAAGAATGCCGGATCAAGCCATACTTTTGTCCTCCTGTCAAGCTCATCAGGCTTCTGCATGTCAACGATTGATGACTCGCTCAAAATCTCAAGTTAGAACGTCAAACCTACCACCATATCAGACTATTCCAGATCACCATAATCACAAACTACACTTCAGGTTATTCAAAACAAATTTTAGATAGACTTATAGCCACGTTAACACCAGCATTAGTGACAACACTTGTGCTGAACGACCGGGCCAAGTTCTTCTGAAAGTCCCCTCAGTTCATCAGGTGTTGAGCTTCAAGCTGAACCATGTAGATCCAGAAACCGGCACATAGTCCTGGACACCAGTATCACACTGTACATACCATTTCAGAGGTTTTCCTTTTCCAGCTGTGCTGGTTTAAACTGAGAATCCTTTCATTACCCATTGGGAAGAAAATGATCAAAGAAGAAAGAAATGCAACAAAGATAGCTGAAAACTTACTGTATACTCACAAATACATAAAATGTCCCTTCTCAGAATTCTGCTTTCCATTGCTGAAATCCTTCTTTACGACACGACCCAATGTACCAATAATATACTGACCTAAAACACTCACATAAAAGTTCCAGTCTGTGCAACATCTTGTGCCCCCATCCCCTCCACGGAAACCTATATCCTGTACAAGGCCAACAATGGAAACAAAGACAGCCAAAACATACAATGGAATCGAAAACAATTCACTCCTCAATTTGAAACGTACCTCTTTCTCAGCCAGCATATCTCTAAATTGCTTCATCCTGATCTCGAGTGGGACGACCGCCCTTTCCCTCGCCGCCTTCACCTCAGCCTCAATGGCCGCCTCCTTGCCAGCGTCGATCATCGTTCGCTGATCTTTCTTTTGTACCACTGGTTCTTCTTTCTTCACTTCTTCTTCAATCCTAGAGCATGAAAATTGATACTTTTAGTCAACTTCAAGTCACTAGCTTCCAATGTAGCATAGCCCGACTGTGTATTTTGTATATTCAGATAAAAAACAATCACAGTGGCCATCAAACATTCAATTTGATGATGTTGAGTCTATTCTGCCAGTCAATGCATGTTTAGGAAAAAATTGGGAAATATTAGTGGACTTACTTCTTCTTTTTGGGTTTTGGCTCATCTTCTAGCACCTCTTCTTCGGCTTTTTTCTTCAGACCTGCAAAAAAATAAAAAGAGTTGTCACCATGGGTGCTTGATGAAAGGAGAAACATTCCATCCAGGGAGCGACACTAGCACCAATATTGTCTTAGAGAGCGCAAACATTCGAGGAAACCCGGCTCAGGGCGCCACCTTCCCTAGTGTGACTGAACCGCTACTTATTCAGAACCACAGCACAATTTGTTGTAAACATGACTTATTCATGAATTGCGAATGTTCATCATCATCGAGCGGTTGTCTTTTCTATGAATCAACATACAGAAACCAGTATGTCCTTTTGAAATACAGCAGTTAGATGCATTCTGTGGATACCCCAGATTCACGGCATCCTGTCTCATGATGAGACAGCTGTGATGCTTACACTCAGTCACTTCCTGCTGAAGAGGCTTAGTATTATAACTCACCTTTGTTTTCCAGAACATCTGGAACCGTCTCGACCATCTTGGTAACATCTGAACGTCCCACGAGATCCTCGGGTCTTTCCCACACTGACTTCTGCTGACTAGGGTTGAAGAAGAACACGCGGCCATCACCAGTCCAAACAACACACCTTAAAATGAGAAAATTATATCAAGGATAGAGACGTGATCTAGTCCTTATACCATACACTGGGACAATACGCACCTTATTCAGAACCACAGCACAATTAGTTGTAAACATGAGTTATTCATGAATTGCGAATGTTCATCATTATAAGTGCAGTACTGTTTTCCATACAACATGCAGCGTATTTATTCAAAGAACCTTCTCGAATTTAATGTTGACACGGGTGTTAAAACCAAACAAAGATTATGTGATATGATCAGGTTCAACTATCAAGCTGGAGAACTTCAGCAGATTGAGAACTCCTAAGAAATCTAGGGTCCAGTAGATGATATTTATTTATTCTGCAGACTGATTAATGAAGTGGTGTTGCTACCTACCAGGGTGTGCCTGGCACAGGGGTACTGGAGACTGGCTTGGCTCTCTCAGCTGCCTTCTGTTCCTCTGTCATCTCTTCCTCTTCTTCTTCTTTCTCCTGGAAGAGAGAACAGTGAATACTTGAGAGCCATTAGACTCAGAGGGGAGACTGAACAATCACTGTAGACAAGTTAGCTGCCCCAATACAGCAAGGTTGCAGAGGAGTCTGGACATTACCACTCCTTATTCAGAATGAAATGGCCAGGGCCATTGTGCTCACCTCATGTGGAGGAAAGATGGATAAAGAGCATGGTATTGTGTCATGTAGTGTTAGGTTTGATGTAGGTCCAAGCAATTACAATTTTCCCAAAATGGCCAATTTACAGTACATTCGACCTCTGTGACCTTGAAAATGGCCAGGGCCATTGTGCTCACCTCATGTGGAGGAAAGATGGATAAAGAGCATGGTATTGTGTCATGTAGTGTTAGGTTTGATGTAGGTCCAAGCAATTACAATTTCCCCAAAATGGCCAATTTACAGTACATTCGACCTCTGTGACCTTGAAAAGTAGGTCAAATCAAAGAAGACCCTGGTGACACATTGAATGGTTGTTAGAATTAGATGTACCTATGATATAAAATTGGTGCCAATCGGGCAAGTCATTACTAGGAATAATGGCATTTTGAAGAATTTAGGATTTGGCCCCCTCCCTGGAGGCCAAACGGCAAATCAGATCGCACCAAACTTCGGTACCTGAGATCACCTCACCAAGGGGTACATGTGTACTTAATTTGTGATCAATAGTCATTGCAGTTCAGAAACGTGCCATAGTTACGGCCTGACGGCAAATTTTTGCCATTTGACCTCTGTGACCTTGACAAGAAGGTCAAATTAAAAACCTGTGTGACATATACTGTATGGTGGTTAGATGTACCCATGATATCAAATTGGTGGCAATCGGGCAAGAAGTTAAGGAATAATCACATTTTTAAGGTTTTTGGATTTTGCCCCCTGGTGGTCAAGTGGTGAATCATATTGGACCAAACTTCGGTCCCTGAGATCACCTGACTAAGGGGTAAATGTGTACCAAATTTGGTATCAATAGTCATTGCAGTTTAGAAACGTGCCATCGTTACATCCTAACGGCCAATTTACACCATTTGACCTCTGTGACCTTGAAAAGGAGGTCAAATCAAAAACCCGGAGGATATATGATGCACCTTTGCTAGAAGTACCTACCATATTTTTTTCAAAATTTCCCGACTACTATTAAGGGAGATATTGCATATTTTCACTTTTAACGTTTGGCCCCCTGGTGGCCAAACCATGAAACGAATCGGACCGAAACTTGGTCTCCAAGGTGTCATTACATAAGGGTACATGTGTACCAAGTTTCAGCTCAATAGCTCTAACAGTTACGAAACGTGCCCTGCTAACGGACGACGGACGACGACGACGACGACGACGACGACGACGACGACGACGACGACGACGACGACGACGACGACGACGACGACGGACGACGGACGCCACGGTATGGGGTAAGCTCACCTCTGCTAAGAGGTGAGCTAAAAAGTAGGTCAAATCAAAGAAGACCCGGGTGACACATTGAATGGTTGTTAGAATTAGATCTACCTATGATATAAAATTGGTGCCAATCGGGCAAGTCAGGAATAATGGCATTTTGAAGAATTTAGGATTTGGCCCCCTCCCTGGAGGCCAAACGGCAAATCAGATCGCACCAAACTTCGGTACCTGAGATCACCTGACCAAGGGGTACATGTGTACTTAATTTGTGATCAATAGTCATTGCAGTTAAGAAACGTGCCATAGTTACGGCCTGACGGCCAATTTACGCCATTTGACCTCTGTGACCTTGACAAGAAGGTCAAATTAAAAACCTGTGTGACATATACTGTATGGTGGTTAGATGTACCCATGATATCAAATTGGTGGCAATCGAGCAAGAAGTTAAGGAATAATCACATTTTTAAGGTTTTTGGATTTTGCCCCCTGGTGGTCAAGTGGTGAATCATATTGGACCAAACTTCGGTCCCTGAGATCACCTGACTAAGGGGTAAATGTGTACCAAATTTGGTATCAATAGTCATTGCAGTTTAGAAACGTGCCATCATTACATCCTAACGGCTAATTTACACCATTTGACCTCTGTGACCTTGAAAAGGAGGTCAAATCAAAAACCCGGAGGATATATGATGCACCTTTGCTAGAAGTACCTACCATATTTTTTTCAAAATTTCCCGACTACTATTAAGGGAGATATTGCATATTTTCACTTTTAACGTTTGGCCCCCTGGTGGCCAAACCATGAAACGAATCGGACCGAAACTTGGTCTCCCAGGTGTCATTACATAAGGGTACATGTGTACCAAGTTTCAACTCAATAGCTCTAACAGTTACGAAACGTGCCCTGCTAACGGACGACGGACGACGACGACGACGACGACGACGACGACGACGACGACGACGACGACGACGACGGACGACAGACGCCACGGTATGGGATAAGCTCACCTCTGCTAAGAGGTGAGCTAACCACAGCACAATTAGTTGTAAACATGATTTATTCATGAATTGCGAATGTTTATCATCATAAGAGCCTCACTTCACTCATCAACTTGTTCGATATCCAAACATGTCAAAAATGACTGAAGACACTCCTAACATAACGTTCAGTTCTCATGTCAAATGAGTAATAGTTCCGTCATTTTCAATGCGTACCTCTTCTCTCTTTTCTTCAGGGGCCTCCTCTGCCTCCATCGGTTCCTCTGCCATCACATCCCCGTTCATCCTGTTCCCTTCCTCTTTATGCATCACTGGCTGCATCTGTTGTTGCATCTGCTGTTGTTGTTGTATCTGTTGTTGTTGTTGTTGTTGTTGTATTTGTTGTTGTTGCTGTGCGTGTATGGCTGCAGCCTGGGCTTGGACCTTGGCTTGGATCTGCTGAACTGGCGTGGGTGATGGCGCTGTCGTCTGATTCTGCGTCTGGTTGAACTTGGCCATTGTCTCTGCAACGGAAATTGTGAACTGTGACGCAAAAATCTTCTAAATTCGGTTCTAATTTCAATAGAAATCCGTCTTAAGATTCTCTCTATGGGAAAGAAAGAGTAAGATTCTTAAAAGGCTTTCACAGAACAGCTCCTTATTCAGAACCACAGCACAATTTGTTGTAAACATGACTTTTTCATGAATTGCGAATGTTCATCATTATAAGAGCGGTACTTTTGTCACAATGCTCTTTATAAAGAGAGTTTGCATAGGTGCATTGTGTTTACTGTTAATCAATATCATTACCGGTACTGGTAAGTATCAGACAATTCTTACCTTCCCAGTCTGACAGACATTTTGGCTTTTCCCACGTCGTCTCAAGCGACTTCACATTGTAATAGTACGGCCGCCCATCACCCGTCTTATACTCGAACCACTCTGCCACCTCTGCTGGTTTAACAGGCGCCTGAGGTTTGGCTGCTGACTGGAAGACAGCAACTGGTGGCTCATTCTGCTTGGGACTAGAAGCAGCGTTCTCCGTCGGCTGCGCTGCCTGTGAGTCGTCTCCAGCTTGATTTGGCATCTTGTCCGGGGGGCCTCCCATACCCATTGGTGGTGGCATGTTTGGGTTGAAGCCTGGCGGTGGCATCATGTTAGGATTGAAACCTGGTGGCATCATACCTGAAAGTTTATCACCATTTTGTACACCCCTTACAAACTAGACCCAGGTTTTACAGGTTGAGAACAAATTCATTTTGTTCAGCGACCAGTTTTGTATCAGAAGATTTCAAGTTTTGATCGGATACAGTTGTGATTTGACCGTCTCAACACTCAACATGACATAACCGCTATTATTCAGAACCACAGCACAATTTGTTGTAAACATGACTTTTTCATGAATTGCGAATGTTCATCATCATCGAGCGGTTGAATCAACATAGAAATAAAATACTTTCACTAAAGCAGTGTAGTTTTAGACATGATGCACCAAATGTAATCATGAGTCGATAATCAAACAGGTAATCTTCAAAATTAACAAACAGATTAACTTTTCAGACAGTATTGCAAATTTATTACACATTCATATTTTCATTCATCTTACCAGGAGGAAATCCCGCGAATGGGAATGGAGGTTTTTGTGCGTTGTTCTGGGGAGGCATCTGCTGCTGTTGCTGTGGAGACTCTGAGCCTGGCTCAGCAGCATTTGTCTGTGCTTGTGTGCCCTCTGCTGGCTGCCCCTGGTTCTGTATGGCCTGGCTGGCGGCTTGGGCTGCAAAGATACAGAAATTATCCTAACTTGGAGCAGGTCTGTTGCAAGGAGCAAGGTAGACATCTCAAATAAACTATATTCATGACAGGTCAACAGCAGGGAAAGCAGGCCAAGTCAAAGATGATTCTCTCAATGGTACAAATCTGAAGGAAGGAGGCACTGCATCAGGCAAATAAGAACAAATGTTTTGATACTTTCTTCCCCGCAATCAGCCAGATCTTGTGAGATCTTTCCAAATAATATTCAAGTATTGACACACAGATTGAGAGACACTTCAAGAAACAAGTCAAAGCCAACACTACTAATTTACTCACCATGAGCTACAGCTGCCTGAGCAGCAGTTGATGGTGAAGCACTTGTGGCTGCCGGTCCTCCCTGGGCCTGGGCCTTGGCAAGATTATCCACCTCTTCCTGTGTGATGATCTTAACATTCTCCGGCTTGGTCCACTTTGATTCCCTCGTTTTCAAATGGTAATAGTAGCACTGGAAAATAGAAATAACAATAAAACATCTAAACATGTGGCAACCGCCCATTAACAGCTTACATCGAAACAAAGCTATCACCCCGAATATGGACTCTCACCTTGCCATCTGCCGACTTGTTCTCAACCCATATTTCACCATCCAGGGAGAGGCCCGATCCAGATGCTGGAGCACCTGAACTAGGTCCTGCTTGGTAGCCTGGTGGCGGCACATTAAAGTTGGGAGGTGGGATACCTGGTGGGGGCATACCCATTGGAGGACGCTGGAAGAAAGTAGAAAGTTTACAAGAGATAAGTTTCCTCTGTTCAACAGTCTGTGGGCTAATCAATGTTAAACTAGAAATGAAAAGGTTACCTTTGACCGATCGAGATCTGGCAGAATGAAGATTCTATTTCTTAATCTTAAATAAAATCAGCAATTTGAGCTTTTATCGACTGCCTGACATTCTCAAAATAAGACCTTTTCCTTCATACCAAAGACCACATTTCTATTACTTAGGCCCACAAATTCTGGTTAGTTGTTGCTTTAAGATATCATTGGTACTTACTCCACCCGGTGGGGGCATGCCTGGTGGTGGTGGCATTCCAGGTGGTGGTGGCATACCAGGTGGTGGGGGCATGCCTGGTGGTGGCATTCCTGGTGGGGGCATGCCTGGTGGTGGCCCATAGGCAGGATCAAAGGGTGGACGTCCAAATGGCCTTGGTGGAGGTCCCCTCATACCTGAATGATGAAATTTAAGAAATAGAAACTACAGAAACAGTGTGATGAATTCAGAATTTCAGGACCCCATATCACTACACTTTTTTAAAATGAACATTTGTGCCATGGAAATTTCTTCAAGCTCAAACTGAAACTGAAACAAAAGAAACTTTTTATCTATGATTATGATAAGATTGGTCTTCAGTCTCTAATATCAGATTGCTAAATGATTCTATTGAGTCAATATAAACAGCCAACTAACCTGGTGGGGGTCCTCTCATGCCTGGGGGTGGTCCTCTCATGCCTGGGGGACCAGGAGGAGGACCACGTGGAGGTGGGCCCCTAAATCTAGGAGGACCTCTTGGTGGACCACCATAAGGAGGACTAGAAGAGAAAGAAATAATGAAGGTCAATGTTAATGGATGGGGTAGGTTCTCTTATAGGCTCTGTACAACTGAGGGTTGGCCTGTTGGGAAGATGAAATAGGCCTTTCTGCTCGAGAGGCATTGCCTGGCGTCTTAGACCGCTAAAAAAAGATATTGCACTTTTTGTAGGTGTATGTTTTGGCGCTGAGCAGTCATGGGTTTCACCTACAACGAAGGGCCTATTGTAACTTTAAATCAGGGGTCGAAAAATCCAAATTTGCCCTACTAGCCCAGGACTAGCCTCAATCACAGGCCCCTGAAGCCTAGTTAGCGGGATTATTGGGCTAAACAATGGGATAAGCCAGGAAAGTACTATGAGAAGAGTAAAAAATAAAGGTAGGCAAGCGCTGGACCAGATTTGAAGCGAGAGACAGCTCCACTTCGGACCCCTCGTACGACCGGAAAACGCCGAGAAACAAACAATTTGTTGCTCACCACGCCATCTATAAGACTCCAATTATCAATCCCAGGCCATTTCAAAGTCATCATTCGCCTATGTAGTTGATATGCGAATGATGGCTTTGAAAAGGCTGGCTTATCCCATTGTTTAGCCCGATATTCCCGCTAACAAGGCTTCAGGGGCCTGTGCCTCAATGCAGAGTGCACTAGCCACAAGCAAAAGCTACTAGCCCGAGACTATTTCAGCAGGCGACAAGTCCACGTGATTCAACAGAGATTCCTGAAGACCGCTATTTTATTAATTGGAAGTAATTGGGCAGCATTTTAACAGTGAAACATCCCCCATGTACAAACTAGTATTATAGTGTATTTGGGCCTTGGCGGGAGTGTTAGCATTGGGAGTAAGCGCCACCCATTAAAAGGCATGGACAACTTCAAGTAAATTGCTTGAATAAGCTTGTATATTTTTACTTTTATGCCATGGTAAACAAACGTTGCCTGTGAAAAGGGTCGTTTCAAAATGGCCGACATTTACTTTCGCAGGGTGTCAATTATAGGCCCTATGCAAAAATACTGCGACTCGTGCGACCACACCTGTATTTCATTTATATCAATTGGTCGGTACAGACAAATCGACAAATCTAACCTGAAAAATGCAACAAAAATGCACCTCCTAAACTGATTCCTTCAGTTCGATCTTTTAATGGTAAGCGTAATGCATTCAGCATTTATGAAGTGCAGGCAAACATCCCAGTGAATGCACTGCTTTCTCCATCCAATGCATGCATGCAAAAGTCAAAGAAGCCGGTCCGCGGTCGGCGAAAATCGAGAGAAATATGCCCAAGTCTACCAAGAAATACGGCAAAACCTAAAGGTCCAAGTTGAATTGCAATAGTTACCGAGGTCCTCGAGGTCCTGGTCCTCTTGGTCCCCTATAAGGAGGAGGTGGTGGGCCTCTAGGACCGTCATATCGTGATCTTGAAGCTTCTTCATCATGTTCTCGGTTTTCACGATCTTCCGCCATCTTTTCTTTTCTACGTCGACACGCTTGCCGTTGGCCTCGTTGTGAATATGGAATCGATTTCCCAATCGCTGGGTATTCGGTCGTTTCGCTCCCTGACCTTTACGCCCCAGTCGTTTCGGTCCAAATTGAAGTCACTTAAACCCCCCGTCCTTCTATTAACATGTTTTAGCCAGTGCGCTGGGGGAAGGCCAACAAGTGTCTGAAACAGTGAAAACAAAAACACTTGAAATAAGAAGTAAATGGGTTTTGATAGAAAAATTCCCTACCCTTCCATTTCCAGTTAAAATAATACAAAACAAACATGAGCACAGTGAAAATCATTGATGGCGTTGTAGGTTAGACACTGCTGTTCAAAAGATTTGAAATATTCTCCTCACAACCCAAAGAAGAAAACCTAGGGGGCTTATTCGTTATTCATTTCTTTGCAGTGAATTAACGAGTAAACATCGTCTCTCAGACACTTGGGAAACGCATCTGAGAGCATCTCAGTTTCAAAATTTTCCTGCTGGAGACCCCCAGACCTCCCTTCGTGGGTGAGCGCCTACTGCGCTTTCATGTGATTGTGAGGGCGAACCCTCACCATATTCAGGCTTCGCCCTCAACGGGGCCCCCTCTATCCAGCTGTGCTGGATCCACTCCCTTATTTGATGGTGACCTACCATGTGGTCCAGCCACCAGTCAGACAAGGATCCCCTTTTGCGATTTGTTGCTACTTGACTGGCTGTACCGAGGCTACTTTTTGCTGGGTTACTGGATGTACCAAGTCATGCCCGCTGAAACGACGAGTGATCATATCAACATTGTTGTGGCGATACTCTACACCATCCCTTCGCAATTCCCACAGCCCGTGATCACTGTTCACTAAAAGATTTGAGAAACAAGTCGTCACAATTCCGTTGGCGTCATATGCAATTTGAATTGCAGCAGACGTCGCGGTTTAACATAAGTTGTGTACCGGTGCTACCGAATACGCTGCATGACACAAGGGCCTTAACATCACAGTAGAAAAGAATCATATTGAATTTGGCTAAATCACAGGGCTCAGCCAGGCCTCTGATATCATGATGGGGGGCGGGCGAGGGGGTTGGTCCAGCAGCGGCTTGCAGCGGACATTTGTCTTGACTCTTGCTTAGCGCTGCTACAGCTTAAAGTGCTGTGGTGTCATCATTGGCGAAATGGACCAAAGTTTGTGAGGGGCTGAGTTTCGTCCAAAAATATATCTGTTTACACACTACGGCAATGGCGTATTGCAGGTACACGTCAACGGGTCATTGATTGTCGGACGTCAGTTCGCCAAGAAAACCAAAGGAATCGAAGGATTCATTGAACTCATTAACACATCATTAGTTTTCAGTGAAGTGCAACTGTATTCCTAGGTAAATCACTTTGGTATATAGAGAGTAAGATTACAATTAACTCGCGTTAAAGTTTGAGTTCCGGGGAGGTAGCGCTGTCAGTACGTTGGTTAAGGGGCGCAATAACCTAGCTTATAGCGAGCAATTTGTACACCAAGATTTCAGTGATTAACATAATAGTTGCAAGTATTTGGCATTTTAGACTCATAATTCGTGCTATAATAACTACGTTGTAAACATAATGCTCAAAATTGATTCATGAAAAAGCTGTTAGGGCAATATCAAGCAAGCAGTAATGGAAAAAAGTGTAATTCCATTAACTGAATATTGTTTTTAGACACTATAACATTTTAGGCCTACTTTTCCGTAAACCACGAGAACAATGTATGTGAAAAAAACAACACATATAAGTGAGGCGCCGAGTATACAGTAATTGTAAGGTAAAGAAAAGCTCGGTCTCTAAAGTCTGGAGGTCCGGAGTCCGTAACTGTGACGGTCACGAGAGTGGCTTGTCCTTACGGATAGATCGAGAGGGCGGTTTGGGGTTCCGCCGACGGTGCTCGCATGCATTGGTCGTATCCCCGAAACCTTTACAACGCGAACAAAGCTGGTGGCATCCATGACGGTATAGGAATTGACGGTGAAGTTACAAAAAATCTCGTGGCATATCGGATGCGCATCCGATAACGGTAAAGAAATTGACGGTAAAGGATCTCATGGCATATCGGATGCGCATCCGATGACGGTAAAGAAATTGACGGTAAAGGATCTCGTGGCATATCGGATGCGCATCCGAAGACGGTAAGGGAATTGACGGTGAAGGATCTCGTGGCATATCGGATGCACATCCGATGACGGTAAAGAAATTGACGGTAAAGGATCTCGTGGCATATCGGATGCGCATCCGAAGACGGTAAGGGAATTGACGGTGAAGGATCTCGTGGCATATCGGATGCGCATCCGAAGACGGTTTTATATACATATATATATATAATATTATATAAATTTTAGTTTTACACTATTATGTAAGTGCAAGCTCTAGTGAGCTCACACAACTGTTTGACAGTCCTGGCTCCTCCATCGTGCTGACAACATGATGAGAGAGATGAGACAGTCACAGCCAGGCAAAAAACGTCTTGGCTGCTCTGCCAAGTTGTCAACATGGTGAGAGAGATGAGGAAGTCACAGCCAGGCCGAATCAGTCCTGGCTGCTCCACCGTGTTGACAACATGATGAGAGAGATGAGGAAGTCACAACCAGGCCGAATCAGTCCTGGCTGCTCCACCGCGTTGACAACATGATGCGAGTGATGAGACAGTCACAGCCAGGCCGCATCAATCTTCGCCGCACTGCCTAGTTGTTAATAAGGCGAGAGAGATGAGACAGTCAGAGCCAGGCCGAATCAGTTCTGGCTGCTCCACCGTGTTGACAATAATTATGGTGAGAGAGATGAGACAGTCACAGCCAGGCCAAATCAGTCTTGGCTGCTCTGCCAAGTTGTCAACATGGTGAGAGAGATGAGGCAGTCACAGCCAGGCCGAATCAGTCCTGGCTGCTCCACCGTGTTGACAACATGATGAGAGAGATGAGGAAGTCACAGCCAGGCCGAATCAATCCTGGCTGCTCCACTGTGCTGACGACATGATGAGAGAGGTGAGGAAGTCACAGCCAGGCCGAATCAATCCTGGCTGCTCCACCGTGCTGACAACATGATGCGAGTGATGAGACAGTCACAGCCAGGCCGCATCAATCTTCGCCGCACTGCCTAGTTGTTAATATGGCGAGAGAGATGAGACAGTCACAGCCAGGTCGAATCAGTTCTGGCTGCTCCACCGTGTTGACCATAATTATGGTGAGAGAGATGAGACAGTCACAGCCAGGCCAAATCAGTCTTGGCTGCTCTGCTTAGTTGTCAACATGGTGAGAGAGATGAGGAAGTCACAGACAGGCCGAATCAGTCCTGGCTGCTCCACCGTGTTGACAACATGATGAGAGAGATGAGACAGTCACAGCCAGGCCAAATCAGTCTTGGCTGCTCTGCCAATTTGTCAACATGGTGAGAGAGATGAGGCAGTCACAGCCAGACCGAATCTGACCTGGCTGCTCCACCGTGTGGACAACATGATGAGTGAGATGAGACGGTCACAGCCAGGCCATATCAGTCTTTGCCGCACTGCCTAGTTGTTAATATGGTGAGAGAGATGAGACAGTCACAGCCAGGCGAGTCAGTCCTGGCTGCTCTGCCAAGTTGTCAACATGGCTAGAGAGATGACGCAGTCACAGAGAGAGATGAGGAAGTCACAGCCAGGTCAAATCAGTCTTGGCTGCTCTGCCAAGTTGTCAACATGGTGAGAGAGACGAGGAAGTCACAACCACGCCGAATCAGTCCTGGCTGCCCCACTGTGTTGACAGCATGATAAGAGAGATGAAACGGTCATAGCCAGACCGAAATAGTCCTGGCTGCTCCACCGTGTTGACAACATGAGAGAGATGAGATAGTCACAGCCAGGCCAAATCAGTCTTGGCTGCTCTGCCAAGTTGTCAACATGGTGAGAGAGATGAGGAAGTCACAACCACGCCGAATCAGTCCTGGCTGCCCCACTGTGTTGACAGCATGATGAGAGAGATGAGATAGTCACAGCCGCAGTACTTCGATCGTTTCTCCTCCGCACGTGCTAGGACGTGTCTGTCGGAGCTGACAGCTATCTCGATGATTAGGACCTCCTTTTCCTTCTCATCGAAGACGCCGAGCATGTCGGGATGCCGGTGTTTTATAGCCGGGCCCGTGGGGGCTAGCGAGTCCCAGAGCAATCTCAGCTTCTTTCCAGAGTACGAGTGGTCATTGGAACCGGCTTCTCGAGACCACATACCGATGGTATCCATCAATATGTGTCTCATTGACTGTCAATGTAAACAGTACCGGTACCAGTATAGGGGGTGTTGGGGCCTGCAATGGCTGCATGGGAGGATAGGTCATGTCCCATACATCAACAATCGGTGATTCTCAATTTGGTCACCATGGCATGCATGAATATCTTAGAATTAATTAACTATGTTGCATATACATGACTGTACAGCTAAAGAGTCAAAATTAGCAAAGATATGCACATGTCACTGTGCTACGAGTATTAGGTCAGCAGGCGTTCGTCTATTACGCGATCACGACTACTTCACATACGTTGAGCAGAGAAACGAAAGTTTGATACCTAACTAATTTCTGAAAGATCAATATTTTGGTTTTGTTAATGTGCCTTCACTAATATGTTCTTTCGTTTTCATCTCAAGAAATATAAACCTGAAAGTAATCTTGATTTTATCGATAGATACCTCTTACACTAATCGATATTCTAATGTAAGAGTTTTTTTAATGTATTTGTCATAACAATTTTACAATACCCAAAATATGGGTCATACCAGCAGACCACAGGCCTAGTCTACATATAGGCCCCTACTATAAATCAGATACAATGTACTTGGTCCTGGTCAATAGGACAGACTACCACTCGGAAGAGATTGTCCCCATGTTTATTAGAAATGTCTTTAGGACAGACTGACTGATGAGACTGTCCATATGATTACTGTTGGACAAATTTCTCTTCGAGTAATTTCTAATTGAGGAGCCGGCACAATTACATGTAAATACTCTGGACATTGGCATGTGGGATGTTATCATCAGTATCTTCGTCACAATTCTGTATCCACTTTCATCTCGGTTGTGTTGGCATTTGTTTCAGGTCTCGCACATTCCCAGAAACCCAATGTTCTGTTGATTGTTGTGGATGATTTGAGACCAGCTATTGGCTGCTACGGCTGAAAATCAAACGAGGAATGGAAACGAATTTGAGGGCTTCTTTCCAAAATTACACTGTAGACAGATTGATTGATTTTTATGTATATATTGATGTCTTTTTGGTGGCACGTTCTGCAAAAGAGAAAGGACTTTGGGAGGATTCACCAGTCTTCAAGGATGACTGTGATACCAAGTAGTACTCAAGTTGTACTTAAAGAGTTGTCAGGAAGATATTGGGTAATGCCAGTCTCGTGAGATCAGATAACCAGCTGACAGAGGTTGGTTGTCCCATTGTCCGTCCTTGTGAGATATATGGTACGAACCTACCTGTAAAAAAAACCCCTCGCCGCCGGTACGTCCTCCAAGCTGATATACCCGTGCGACACGCATCTTCTCTGGTGCTGCCATCTGAGCTAAGAAAATGGAACAAGGCAATTACTAAAAATTAGAAAATATCGCCCGTTTGTAGGGCGGGGGACGATTTACAGCTGGAACCCCTGAACAAGCTCCCTCAGATCCGTCATTCATCAAGTCAAAGCAAGTATGAACCAGGTTTAATCTGTGGTTTATCTTATTAATACACTACCTAGCAAGACCCTTATATACTGTGCAAATTCTCAAGGCATTACATCCATGGCGTTAACCCCACTAACGTAGAAGGTGCGTTGCAGGTCAATTGTCTATGCTGCCACCTCTTAGTGAGGACAGAGGACAATAACTAGTAGTCCCGGTGTGACAGCGGATATAGTCCCCCTGGAGTCATAGTCCGGTAGCATTGTATTTGACCAATTAAGCAGCATGATCTATTGTACCGCTAACCCTAACCAAAACATTTAGCAATTCGGGCTATTGTTACACGGACTATCAGCCCTAGGACTACTATCCCTTGCACACCAGCAGCGAGTTTTTACAGGTAGGTTCGTACCATTGTGTACATTTAATTTATCATTAAAATAATTAACTAAATGAAAAACAAGCAATAAAAACAAAAAGTGCATAATGGTTTAGGTCCTTCCGAGATTCGAACTCGCACCAATTGTCAATGTGCATCGCTGATCTTGTTTACTGACCAACAACACGTGCGTTTCTTACTTGATGACGTCAGGCGAAATTGGTGGTCAATGCACTCAATGGTACGAACCTACCTGTAAAAAAAAAACTCGCTGTACACCGTAGTTACTTGGCGAACGTCGAGTTGTCCTGATTGTGACAGCATTTGCGCGCCGTCTGTACACCGGTGTGACAAGGTATATTATCCCCTTTAGCGAACGTCGAGTTGTCCCGATTGTGACTGCATTGGCAGGTCATCTGTCCCGGTGTAACGGGGAACCCTGTCCACTGGAGCAAGCGCCTGGTTGTCCTGATTGTGACTGCATTGGCAGGTCATCTGTCCCGGTGTAACGGGGAACCCTGTCCACTGGAGCAAGCGCCTGGTTGTCCTGATTGTGACTGCATTGGCAGGTCATCTGTCCCGGTGTAACGGGGAACCCTGTCCACTGGAGCAAGCGCCTGGTTGTCCCGATTGTGACTGCATTGGCAGGTCATCTGTCCCGGTGTAACGGGGAACCCTGTCCACTGGAGCAAGCGCCTGGTTGTCCTGATTGTGACTGCATTGGCAGGTCATCTGTCCCGGTGTAACGGGGAACCCTGTCCACTGGACCAAGCGCCTGGTTGTCCCGATTGTGACTGCATTGGCAGGTCATCTGTCCCGGTGTAACGGGGAACCCTGTCCACTGGAGCAAGCGCCTGGTTGTCCCGATTGTGACTGCATTGGCAGGTCATCTGTCCCGGTGTAACGGGGAACCCTGTCCACTGGAGCAAACGTCTGACCATCCCGATTGTGACTGGTCACTCCCGTAGCAATTGGACCGACAGATGTGTAAGCAGTTCCTATAAAAGTCTAAATACAAAACCTACAATAATCCTCACTTCTCAAAGACAAGATTATCTTTTCGGTCAATAATAGGGCCAGATTGGGCATACCAACTGGCGGTGCTGATTTCCACTAAAATTCACATCACGTCTGTTACAACAATGCGACACTTCAGTGAGAGTCAGCGACATGTAACGGCATCTGATTGATGAAGAAAATCTAAATGGTCGTTGTTGAAAAATGAAGACCACAATCCCAGTATTGGAAAAGCATATGGACAGTGGAACCTGCCTTTGCATACACCTCTATATCAAGGATACTAGTTTTGGTACCAAATTGGTTGTTTCCATTCAATTTGACCGCTCTTGTCACGGTACCTCTCTATTAAAGACAGTACAAGGTCAGTCCCGAGGGTGTCCTTAATAGAGAGGTTCTACACTATTGAGAAAACTGTTTCGAGGCGTACCGGCGTGTCTTGATTGTGACTTTGTTTTATTGCTTCATCAGCATCTTCTGAACTACTTTGTCAGTTAGATATTAAAACCAAAACAACTAATCCTTCATTATGATGTTCTCGTTAATCCAGCATTTTCCAAAAATTGTGATAATTGGCAAGAAAGGCAAAAAAGTGATGTGAAGACACTTAAGGAAGATTCACATTTTAGTGCAAAGTGCCCGCTGACGTCATGAGCACATCCAACCAATCAGACGGTCTCCTCTTCTGACCTCAGCTCACGAGCCGCCATATTGCTTTTCCCGAACACCACACCCTGTGTTTTGGATTAAAATCGTGTTTTGGGTCGGGTTCTGACCCGTAATCGCGACTTTATAATCCGTTCCTGGATCTATGGAGTTAGAAAATATAGTTGCAAATACCGTTTACCTCAAAGCCCGACAAGGTAGGTCCCTTTTCAGGCCGAAGACCCGTCTGTCTGGCCGTGTTGACAGTTCGCCGATGCACGTACAAATGTACACGAATCCATTATAATACACTACAAAATGTATACAAACGTATGCCTGTCATTTATCATGTCATACAATACATGCTACTGCTTACTGGACTTTTGATTTTCATATTGTTTTTTTTCGTAGGCGATGGTGGTAAACGGAAGGGTAAAAGCAAGAAATGGAAACAGATCCTGCGATTCCCGCATATATCAAATTGCATGGACATAAAGAATAAAATACGTAAGTATTTGACAACTGTCATTTTTGCCTCGCCTGTCCCTGGGAATGGATGCATCTTAAGAGTTTAGTGTGGTTACTCTCTAAGGATGCATCATGCATCGTTATGATCTGCATCATCATGATATCGTTGCAAGGGCTGGTTCATGCAGATGGAATCATGGAATGGATGGAAGGGATGGATACTTCATGAATGATTGATCCGTTGGCCTCTGCATTTGATTTGACCATTATCAAATCTATGTTACATTGAATCAATAACATTGTCACTATTTGATGACAATAAGATGAGAAATGACTTATTTAATCTAATTTAAACACAAGACAACGAACACTTACAACATACGATTGTTTCCCAAAAAAAAAAATGGGTCCACAATATCCACAGCCACTGGCAGTGTCACAAAGTTAGTAGACCGATGTATTTACGGTGGTAGTACCAGCGGTTCCAGTGCTGTTTGAGTAGGCCCTTCTGACTTTTGAATGTCTAACAAAAACATATGTGCTCATACATATCTACATGCAGGTTTGTTTTGGCTTGGAACGACCACCTTCGACTAGTGTGATGATCTCTCTATTCTTGAAGACTCGCCTACCAAAGGCTGATGCTCACTGTACGTGAAGACGGGAAAGGCTGATGCTCACTGTACGTGAAGACGGGCAATCAGAACTGCAGCATTTCCCGTCTTCACGTACAGTGAGCATCAGCCTTTGGTAGGTGAGTCTTCAAGAATAGAGAGATCATCACACTAGTCGAAGGTGGTCTTTCACAGCCAAAACAAACCTACTTGTAGATATGTATGAGCACATTATGTTTATGTTAGACATTCAAAAGTCAGTAGGGCCTACTCAAACAGTGCTGGAACCGCTGGTACTACCACCGTAAATACATCCGTCTACTAACTTTGTGACACTGCCAGTGGCTGTGGACATTGTGGACCCATTTTTTGGGAAATAATCGTATGTTGTAAGTGTTTGTTGTCTTGTGTTGTGAAGTCTTAAGGGTTGACCATAGGTACAGCCATTTGGGCTAGACCTCAAAATCCTAAAGCAATTAAAACTCTTTCCAAACTAATTGAATGCTCATTCAAAAACCCTGGAGGCTGTTCTCTGGAAAAGAAAGAACAGACTCCAGAAAAGTTATATAGTAAGGCTGATGTACACTTCAATGAACTCATCAATGTTTAATAACTATTTCATTCTGATTGTTCCCCTCCCGAAGAGTGCATTTTTAAAGCCAACTTTTACGCTGGTCCTCTGTTACACATAGCTATTTGGCAGAACCCAAGGCAAGTATGAACATCACTCCAGTTCTCGTTGACCTGACGGGAAGGAGAGAACTGTTGATTTTGTATCAATTGCCAGGATTAACTGCTAGTAAGTATGAACTCGGGGAAACTTACTATCGCACACCCAAACTCATTACCACGGGACTACCACACATGTAGTGGAGAGTAGTGTTCTCCAAAACCGAAAATGATGGTGATCAGTCAAGTTATGCAAAGCCATGCCTATATATTACACTTTCACTGGTTAAGCAGTCACCCTATCCCTTCCCCTCACTGACACTATGTATTAGGCATATAGTTTGAACCAATACCATGCATACCCTCACCAGTCAATGTCAACTGTGCCTGTAATGGAAGCTTCAGCTGTTTCCATGGTAACCGGCCTTGTTAGGCGATGCATTCTCTGGGAAATAAAACATCAGAATGCTGTTCTTGACTCTCAAAGAGCACAATGATGGTGGGCAATTCTCTTGGGAGTGTTGTGTGCTCCAGTGGATAATTGAAAAGATCAGGTAAAATACTAAAGAATAATTTAAGAGACTGTATGAAGTGAATCTTGGAAGTCTTTTAAAATTTTCCAAATGCGACATTCCTAGTATTCATTTTCAAGACTTGCAACAGAACTCATTTTTGTGTTGAGTATAACAAAATGTATGTGTTTGAAATGGATTGGAGAGTAGGCTACTGTAAACCAGGAAATATCTTGTGGTTATTATAGCTTGCGATTTTGTAAAATTGTATCTTCTTTGGCATGCTTTTACATTTGTTATTTGGGGAACACAGAAATTTCAATTAAACTTTTTTTCACAGTTTATTTTTGCTGGTTACTGCTGACAACCATACTTGTAGATTATAAACTTGTTTTCAGTGCGGTTATTGGGTATCTCTTGCCCTTGGGTATCTTAAGTTATACACATGAAATAAACTCTGAAAGTGGATGTTCATGTCATGGACTGGGGCTGATATCCATTTATGAGAAGGGGGGGGGGGTATTTTAACCATCTGTCAGAGGAGCTTGGGGCCAACCGGTAAACGTTAAGAATTGACAAAACAAAAACTAAAAAAATAGCTATGCAAACCACTACTTACAGGTGTCTTTACATTTCTTACCCTGTCCAACAAATCTTGGCACACAGCCTGACCTGCTGGTCTTGAATAGATTTGCATAGGCCTACTTTTGCAGGAAAATAGGTTGGAGCTATCATATTTGTTCTCAAATATTTAGCAAGATCAATCGTTGGCAATCAATTAGTCTGACTGAATTGTGTGCCATACTGCATTGTTTTTCTATGGCAGGCATCTATCAGATCTTGCCCACTCCAATTTCATTCATCAACATTTTGGCTATGACTGGCATGACTGAGTACCAAAGGAGAGCAGTGGGTTTGGCGTGTCCATGGAATCTTTCACCTCTGCATCATTAGCAGTATTGATCTCTCCACTCCTGCAGCTCACCGATCAGTGGAACTTTACAAGTCATGCAAGTGCTCCCTCCCTCCGTCTCTGCACAGAGGGTAGCAAGCAAGCACTGTTATGAAGATTTGAGTTGATGTTAACAAAGCTGTGCTGGGGAGTCAGTGATTTTTTTAAATACCCCCCTCAGCATATCAAGGTTTAATAAAAGCTGGCGTTTCTTCCTAGTAATTGGACAGAATGGCGTCTTTCATTATATATCCCATGGTTTCAATCAATGTGTTTTTATGGTGGATGCACATTCATTCATTTACCTTATCTTCGAGTGGCCCCTGGAAACATGTTGATCAGTTACCGTAGCCGACCGATGCAAAACAACTCGCCATGGTTTAAACGTGACGTAAAGTGGGCATATTTTTAGCAACTTTCATCGCAACTGTGTACCTGATCAAGAGGCAAATGGAGGAGCTTAGGACCTCTGTTGATACTACCTACTGATGAATTAATGGCCGCCTTGGGTTGTCTATATTTCGGGCCACACTAGTTCATGGATGATGAGAAAGTGCATGGGCCCTATTATACCGTACATTGAATCTCTGACTGGTACATTTCTCAAGAAATTCGTTTTTCAAAAAGAGCTATTTAAGTATAATTGAAGAAGAATACGACATTTCTTCATTCACGAAGGCAACTTTTTGTCACAAACTGTCATTAGGTGCCCGTTTTTCAGTAAAAGCTGATGTGCCCTTTTGAAACAGATTTTGAGACGTAGCTGTCTTGGAGACGTAACTGTGTGCTGTAGAACTGTAGTGATACTGCCTTCCTCATTATTCCACTGACAGGCCGGCTTTGCCTCATCTTCTCTGTGCCATGGTATTCATCACAGAGAATTTATTGAATCAAGCATTTGATTGGAAATAGCACCTCCTGCTCAAAATCCATTTTGAATCGATGCCATCGGATACTGTTGGATATTTCCCGAGGGACTCTGTTCTAAATCCCATTACACTGCACACAATGTCAGTCAGCCACTCTTCATATCTCCATTCAATGTTATTTGTGGAGAGAAACTGTACCATGTAAAACAAAAACTGGGTGTATTTATAAAATGAGGCATCATTGACCATGTTGATACTAGAAGTCTAGGAAACATTACTACCGATAAGTTGCAGCGGATCATACTTGAGAAATTCACTTGTAAAGCAAAGTATTCGTAAACTGCTGGCACAAGTTGATCCTTGTTGTCTATCTTTACCTGAGTGAGAAGCATTCCTTCAATGATCTGCTGCTGAGTGCAGTACGCCTCCCTGCAAACGTTACCACCGACCAGTCACAGTCAGTATTCTTACATGCTCTTTGAGTTCATTGAGTTAATCCTGCCTTTTTTCCCATTTCTATTCTAGCTGGTACTGGTACTGGTAATGACATGAACATCGGAAACTCAGGTCAATAAAACTTCTTTTCAACTCATATGATACCGATACGGCATGAGCCATTCAGTGTTCTATGTGAGCCCTCCCTGCATCAAATGAAAGTTGGTGTAAGGATACCAAGTTGTAAAGAAAGTGTGCCTGACATATACCAGCACCACCTATCAAACAAGAAATACTATCGATCATGACAGTACCTTGCTTGTGTAATGTAAATACATAATTGATACTATATATACTGATGTAGTTCCTTTTCTTTCTGTTGAGAGAGTAGGGGCTGGCTAGATTTAAGGTAATTTATGCCATCCCATATTAAAATGGTAGGCTATACTGATCGACTTTTGGCGTTGGGGAGATGAAAGGATGCTGATGGTTCCGGTAGACCATTGAGTTATTCGGAGAAGGCAGAAAAAGTGTGTGTCTTCTCCCCCTAGGTCGCATAAGGGAGGACATGCACTGTTGATAAACCATTGGTGCTATAATAGTCACCATTATCCCCAGAAATGTCCTTTGTTTAATCAAGATGAAACACTCAACTATTTTCCACATGAGCACGTCTGATCATTGCTAGATTGTCTTGCCACCAGTGATACTGCTCTGGACCATCCTCAACAGCCCATTGTGTGTTCTCCTTCATCACCAATCAAGCAAGCATTTCTACATCACCAACCAAGCAAGCACACTATCCAGTTTTCTGCTTAACTAAGCATTTGCTTAACTAAGCAGCGGCGAATAATCACCTTTTAATATGGCGACCGGTTGCTGGCACCTCAAGATTACCACTAAAGCTAGGAGCACGCAGAGGTAAATGCCTGTGAAATCATGTCACCAAGCACATCAATCGTGGTCGCAGACGTCGTCTCCTTCAGCAGCAGTGTCGTGTTCCTTCGTCTCACATATAGTCCCTCTGCAATAAGTAATGATTTATAATCCCACACGTTTTGTAGTTCGATATCCAATGATTCATGGTGTAATAATGACACAGTCTTGTACATTGCACCTTCGCGGCCCATCTCCACAGATGAGATTCATGCCGCGTTGCACAGACAAGTCTGTTTGTCCGCAAGATGGCCCTGAACCCTTAACAAAAGAAAAACAACCATGACGATTGACACATGTATTTCAAAACATCAAATCCCCTGGTACATCATATACGACCAGCTGGTCACGTTTTTGCTGCCTCCTTGATCAAAAAAGCGACTTGACAACCTGAAGTCTTATTTGAGTTCGTAACATTCACAAGCAAAAATTGTGTTGTGTATGGTGTGCCTGATGCACCACAGCCTCTAAATATTAAGAAACCTTTCAATTTCCAATTTCATTGCAACTACCGTAAGCAGTTCTTTTTATCGAAAAACATTTGTGTTGCCAAGTTGCCTAGTGTGAGCCGCTTCCTGCCCCTCTGGACCTATCAGTCGTACACGCATGGCTGAGTTCTACAGCAGTGTTGGGTATCGCTGATTTTGATTCCGCGTGACTGCTGTGGGCCATTGTCCATCCACCAGGATGTAATGTATCGTATTCAGATAGTAGTTTTTAGCTCAGCTGACAAAGTCAGCGGAGCTAGTAGTATAGCTGTTCAAATGGTGTCCGTCCTGCAATCCATCCATCTAGGGACCCATCTGTGGACAAAATTGGACATTTCTGACCGGGAAGGCCTAGCCACTTCGTTGACGATGCTAAATTAGGAGTTGCCCAAGGTGAACTCAAAAAACGAAAAATCGGCGCGATCCGACCTGTATTAAGAGAATGAGGTCATTTCGCGTTTAGATTTCTTTCCCTTTTTACCTCGGTCCACAGAGCAAATATTGTTTTCAAATGTGGCTGAATATTTTTAAATATTTTTTCATTTTTTACTTTTAATGGAATTAATATAGTTTTCACCGCCAGTTGGCGCTGCAGGCACATTGCCTGAATTTTGGCGATTTCAAATTTGGCGGTGGCTTAACTTTTTTGCAAGCAGTGCCGCTGATTGGCCGATCGATAGAAGAGATGCCACCATTTAAAAATGGCGGTAGTCGCTGCTTCAATGAAGGTGAGTGAACTTTCTCATGTTCAATCGGTTGATACTCTTTTAATCAACATGACCATGTACCTGAAATTTGTTTAGGTACTGAAAAGAGTCTATATAATTCAGATTTATCAATAGTTTTTTATAATATTCCGGAAATTTTGTGCACAAATCAGCGGAAGTTGGTGCTCGTTTCATGTCATTTTAGAGCGAAAAATTTGTTTCCGTCGATCTCTACCACTGAAAAATCGCTTGCATAGCTTCGAATTTTTGTGAAAAATAAGTATCTGAACTTGGTTTCAAATAGTCTAGAGAGTTACCTTTGTGGTGATACATATGGTATGTGATAAATATTTGTGGAATTTGTGAAATTCGGTTTTCAAACGTGCCGATGATGCAAGCGATCTCGGGTGAATTTTGCAAGTCCTGATATGTCGACCGGGTGTCAAAAATCACTCGCCTAAATTCAATTCAAAAGATCGAAAATGACATCTGAACTTAGTTTCAAATAGCCTACGCAATTATCATTTCGGTGATATATAATGCATGCATGTAATAATTGATTAATCTACCTAAAACGCGCAATTAAAACGGCGAAAGATCGTGATAAACACTCTGGTGGCGGTCGCACTAAATAACGACCGGTAGGGCCCGGCGTGTGGCGGAGAAAAAAAGGTAGCGCCCGGAGGTTGAAACGGGATTTTTATGCACTTTTAACTGTATATATATGTTGTTTAGATGTATTTCTAACAGTTCTGTAACTTTTATGACCAAGCTTGCACCCAAAGTTGGTAAAATTGATGCTTGTTTATGGACTGCGCTAGCGACCGGAGAATTCGCCGTCGGCCATTTTGGGACGGTCAACAAATCTCGCCATTTACGTTTGTTTACAATTATTTTGAAAGTCACATTAGGCCTATGACATCGTAGTATGAATTCCACTGCAGTTTCCTTACGCAGCAATGCTCATGTTTTTGGTTGGCAATCCTGTACTGTCTGTACACTGCGCTGTGCAGGCTTAGAGTATAACTCAACAGGCCCTCATGATTCATTTGATGGACACCTTATTTGATAGTACCTCATCATTACGTCCACTAGATCCTGTTCTGTTACATGATAGACAATTTTCAAAATGTAGTACACCACTCGCTCACGGCTCACATCATGTGGGCACGGTTGGCTGTTGAGTGTTATGGTTCAATCTGTGAGACTAATTCAAAGAGGTTACACTTTTATTTTGAATTGGAAAACAACCCCCAGGACTGACTTTTCACTGAGTGATAAGTGTGCCCTTCGAAGGTTAAGTCTCTTTCTGGATTTGCTTCCATAGATGCCTTGTTCAGGATATCATCTGACCGATGCCTGATCAAGCACAGACTGTATCCGGTGGTGTACATTTCCCCGTCTATGTCACCCTTTTTTATTCAGTCAGTGTTAATTTCTCTTCTCTTTTTTTACAGATTAACTGTTGTTGGTTATTGCAAGAGGAGTCGTTGGCACATTTCAAGTCCAGGAAAGCACTTGCTGTTCCCACATTCAGAGTAAGGTGTGCTTACTCGTTTTACTGCTTTCCATTCCTGGAGAGCGTTATCAAATATCTGCCGCAAGGCAACAAATATCTGCCGCAAGGCGCTTCAATATCTGCCGAAAGGCATCAAATATCTGCCGCACCAATAAAGTTCATTTTGTTAACCAACTCTTTATCTTCTTCGTTGCCTCATAATAACGGTACCGACACACACTTGACCCTTGCCTTCACCTATCCATTTCAGCTGAGCGCCAGGCCCTTGGGCCTCTTGTTGTGATATGGGTGGAGTTCTTCGTAGAGCTTTGGTTATGGCTACAGGGATGCCAGTGTGGTGTAATTATCCTTGTTATTTTGTCAGTCAAATGTCATTTGAGTTTCATGCATTTGTGATGTCAGGCTTGTGTTCGAAGCATAAAGTTCTGTGTGCAACACAAACTGCCTAGGTTGTAACCTTGGGCGGGCCACTTTGTGTACATTGCCCTGTCCTTGAATGAGACAAAAAAGACGATCTTGAGCATCAAGGCAAATAAAAATCCTCTCAGAAGTATTCCTCGGATTGTCAATCTGCACGTTCAATCTTCAGTGAGTTAGTTTTATTGATTTTTTCCATCCTTTTATCCCCAACCAATAAGCCTCAACTAATGAGGAGCTTTGACATTGAAATTTATAAACGATTTGCATGGGCAACAGCTGTTGATGCTTTCCTCTGCTAGAATTTCTTTAAAAAATGCTAATCATGAGCCAGGAGGGACTGGTTTGAAGGAATTTTGGTCGTCCTCTTCTGTGTTGAGTGCTGCTGGGTCAAAATTCAAAAGGGGCTGTCGACTTGTGAGTGTTAATCCGGCAGCCCAAAGTCAGGGGAAGAAGATCTAAAGCCTGCTACCCCAGGGCTTTCTTCTTTGCTTTGGCATCAGAGTTTTGAGTCGATGAAAGCGAATGAAGAGGTGTCTGTAGGCACTCCTCAGCAAGCCTTTAAAACCAATCACACAGTGTGTATCATCAAGGGGCAACAGTCAACCAGCGTCACTGAAACTCGAGTCGATCTGCGCTGAAAATACATTCCTTATATAAAACGCCTTGCTTAATCTATATTGGGTAGCACTTCAACATGTGAAGATGTAGTCTCAAAGTCAAAGCACTTAACATTTATTCCCCAGCCTAAATACAGTAACTTTCTGTCGAATACCAGAAATATACTTCACTACACTTGGTGGTTTCTGGTTAGTGGATAGTACAGGGTGGCACTGGCTGTGCCTGACTACACTTGGTGGTTTCTGGTTAGTGGATAGTACAGGGTGGCACTGGCTGTGTCTGACTACACTTGGTGGTTTCTAGGTTAGTGGATAGTACAGGGTGGCACTGGCTGTGTCTGACTACACTTGGTGGTTTCTGGTTAGTGGATAGTACAGGGTGGCACTGGCTGTGCCTGACTACACTTGGTGGTTTCTAGGTTAGTGGATAGTACAGGGTGGCACAGGCTGCGCCTGACTACACTTGGTGGTTTCTGGTTAGTGGATGTGGCACTGCCTGCGCCTGACTACACTTGGTGGTTTCTGGTTAGTGGATAGTACAGGGTGGCACTGGCTGTGCCTGACTGCACTTGGTGGTTTCTGGTTAGTGGATAGTACAGGGTGGCACTGGCTGTGTCTGACTACACTTGGTGGTTTCTGGTTAGTGGATAGTACAGGGTGTTACTGGCTGTGCCTGACTACACTTGGTGGTTTCTGGTTAGTGGATAGTACAGGGTGGCACTGGCTGTGTCTGACTACACTTGGTGGTTTCTGGTTAGTGGATAGTACAGGGTGTTACTGGCTGTGCCTGACTACACTTGGTGGTTTCTGGTTAGTGGATAGTACAGGGTGGCACTGGCTGTGTCTGACTACACTTGGTGGTTTCTGGTTAGTGGATAGTACAGGGTGGCACTGGCTGTGCCTGACTACACTTGGTGGTTTCTGGTTAGTGGATAGTACAGGGTGGCACTGGCTGTGTCTGACTACACTTGGTGGTTTCTAGGTTAGTGGATAGTACAGGGTGGCACTGGCTGTGTCTGACTACACTTGGTGGTTTCTGGTTAGTGGATAGTACAGGGTGGCACTGGCTGTGCCTGACTACACTTGCTGGTTTCTGGTTAGTGGATAGTACAGGGTGGCACAGGCTGCGCCTGACTACACTTGGTGGTTTCTGGTTAGTGGATAGTACAGGGTGGCACTGGCTGTGCCTGACTACACTTGGTGGTTTCTGGTTAGTGGATAGTACAGGGTGGCACAGGCTGCGCCTGACTACACTTGGTGGTTTCTGGTTAGTGGATAGTACAGGGTGGCACTGGCTGTGCCTGACTACACTTGGTGGTTTCTGGTTAGTGGATAGTACAGGGTGGCACTGGCTGTGCCTGACTACACTTGGTGGTTTCTGGTTAGTGGATAGTACAGGGTGGCACTGGCTGTGCCTGACTACACTTGGTGGTTTCTGGTTAGTGGATAGTACAGGGTGGCACTGGCTGTGCCTGACTACACTTGGTGGTTTCTGGTTAGTGGATAGTACAGGGTGGCACTGGCTGTGCCTGACTACACTTGGTGGTTTCTGGTTAGTGGATAGTACAGGGTGGCACTGGCTGTGCCTGACTACACTTGGTGGTTTCTGGTTAGTGGATAGTACAGGGTGGCACTGGCTGTGCCTGACTACACTTGGTGGTTTCTGGTTAGTGGATAGTACAGGGTGGCACTGGCTGTGCCTGACTACACTTGGTGGTTTCTGGTTAGTGGATAGTACAGGGTGGCACTGGCTGTGCCTGACTACACTTGGTGGTTTCTGGTTAGTGGATAGTACAGGGTGGCACTGGCTGTGCCTGACTACACTTGGTGGTTTCTGGTTAGTGGATAGTACAGGGTGGCACTGGCTGTGCCTGACTACACTTGGTGGTTTCTGGTTAGTGGATAGTACAGGGTGGCACTGGCTGTGCCTGACTACACTTGGTGGTTTCTGGTTAGTGGATAGTACAGGGTGGCACTGGCTGCACCTGACTACACTTGGTGGTTTCTGGTTAGTGGATAGTACAGGGTGGCACTGGCTGTGCCTGACTACACTTGGTGGTTTCTGGTTAGTGGAGGGTGGCACTGGCTGTGCCTGACCCCACAACCTTCTAATTACATTCCATGAGTTGGATGCTCTTCCATTGGTACACTCTCAGCCCTAATGATAATGGACTATCAACTCATGTGTTTCGGCCACTTGTTACCATTGTAGAACCTAATAACAGTGATGGGTGTTAATCTGATAATCAGTTCGATGGTTATTTCATTTGCTTTTATAAGTTGGCTTAGAGCTGTTGCTTTTATTTGCAGTAAGGCTGTCATTGTGTGGTGGATTTTGTCACCTGGCACCGTTTTACAGCATCCTACGCAGTTGTTTTATACCCAGTAGTAATTATCATTGACAACGCTAGTGTATCCTCTTTCAATTCAAAGCTGGTGATGGGGATAATGGGCGAGCATTCTGAAATGAACACTTTTGACGAAGAACGATATCTTTACCAATATGAATAAAGTCTCCATGTCACTCCCTCCCCCTTTCCCCATCTGTTCAAGAAACCCTGCTGTTCAGTTCCGTTAATATTGTTGAAAATAAAACCCTAATTGTACCCACACCCATACAGCATTCACCAAGGAAAATGGCTCTTCAACCCACATGGACGTAGATCTTGTACGGGAATTTCAGCATGGTGAATAAATGACTTCAGTATCCATGGAAACGCAGGTCTTGTCTGGGGACTGCCTGAGCTGGTATTGACAAGCTTTGTATGCTGTACATCAGGATCCATTAGTGGAAGGGTGCTTTGCTTTGATAGACATACCCTATCAGTCAACTAGGAGACCCTCTGCACACCCTGTTGAGTTGAGGCACAGTACTGTATAGTAGATGCGTGCGCTCTTCAGGGGAGAGGACGTCTCATCGCTGCAAGAAGTACTGAGTGGGCAGGAGAACAGACCAATCTAATCTAGATTAACTCCCCCTTTCATGTCTCAGAAATAAAAATGTGTAATTGTTATAATGGCGCTTGTCTCAAAGTGCTTTCCACTCCCTCCCTAATCAAGGAGTGCACACATACTGCAATCCATTTCAGGCCAGTTGAATGAACTGAATGGCCTCAAACCAACAACCCATTCCAGTCGTCAGACTCTCTTAGTTCCACCACTCCTTGTTGGGTCTTGGAGGTTGCACTGCATTATCACTGAATGCAGTATGAATATGCAAGATTTATATCCACAAGTCCACCAAGATTTATATCCACAAGTCCACCAAGATTTGTGTGGCAGTTCCCTCATGACAGTCTGGACAGTTGCGTGAAGGACTGCTAACGATTATCTGTCAAATATTCTTGCTCAAGAGAGTAATTGTATGCATGGAGCATCTGCATAGTATGGGCTTTAAAAATGTCTGTCTGTTGGTGTTTGCCATGATTTTTGGAGTCTTTCATTCTTTAATCCAGATCTTTTAAAGGATTTGAAAGAAAAAGATTAGGGTGAAAGGGTAGCTTCATGCGAAATTGAGAAAAGCTTTGGTCAGTCTGCTGTGCGCTCTGGGAGAAGTGCATATGAATGCATGGGAAATGATCAAGACGCCTTCTAGTGTTGTTGAGCCAAAGAAAGATCTGTTGAACGAACGTAACTGTACATTTCAGATCAAAGGAACTTATGGCAAAGAGTTGAGATGGTGTGTGGGATCTGAATGATGCATTGTCCGAGGTGGTATTGAAAAGATCTACAACTTTTCCTGCTCTATGCGTAATATGTCTGAATAAAATGTCTTAGTTTGCCTTCCCTTGAAGTCGGTATGGTTGATTCACCCTATACTGTGTAGCTTTCTTACTATTTCAAGATGTGGGAAGCATCTACGTTATAATCAGGAGGTGGTTATTTTATCAGGATCGATATCTCGGGCAATGGGCGTTTTTTACTACTACTCCGCAGTGAACGTGCTACAGGGTGTTGGTACCTTTCAAATTGGCTGTGATCACTGCAGGATATTCCCCTGAAGTGAGAGTGTGGCTGCCTATACAACAGGGTACTTGAAAACATTAGGCAGTAATGCAGCTCTGACAAAAGGCAAGGAGTGAAAGCCAGTAGGCCTGATATTAGTTGTTTTTTTCAGATGATCAGTTGGCATCAATTGTTGCTTCTCATATAATCAAGTGCACTACCTATAGTAGGACTGGCAAGTGACAGAAACCAGATAAAAGCCACATTTAGAGGCACCGAGGCATTAGTATTGAATGATCAGATTGGACACAAACTCAGTTACCTTGAACCTTTGTGGTGTGTAATTTCTATCCTACGCTGAGAGAAGCTGACCTTGGCCTGTGCTTGTTAAAGGAGTTTGGGTCTTACCTTCTGTAACTCATCAGCTTGTTCGACTTCATAACTTTTCTATTGGTGTGCTTGTAAGCTGTTGATTTATCAGCTTGTCTTCAGGTGTTTGAGCAGAAAAAACAGAAATTTAGAAGTTAGGTTTTGTTCTTATTGGCTCTATGTGAGCAGAGCAGTGTTTGTTGTAGCTTTAAAAAAAATCCAGGTAAAGAAATAGCTTCGAGTATCGGTCGTTTTCTCTGGTGGTATTACTCCCGGTGCACCTACCGAGACTGAGGATATATTGTTAGTGGCAGAGACATCTGCTTGTGTTCGAGCAATTGATTGTCACTTACCGTTGAGCGTTAATAGAAGTTGTCTTTTTAAACCTTTCTGCTGCAAAACCCATTGGAGAAGCTACTGGGGACGAGATTTGGGGCACCTTTGCGGAAAAATAATCGTTGTGTTTCTTATGTAAATGGTATAGATGTTTTCAGAAAAGGCATTTTCATTGTGATTAATGACTTAAGTCACCTTACAGTAGATGTACACATGTATATCCCACTGTATACTGATGTTCCTTTCCTTGGTGTCTTTTCAGATTTATCATATAAGTTTATATTGGAGCAACAGCCCATAGGACGGCAGCTTTTTCGAGAGTTTTGTAGAACAAAGCCTGAATTAGAAAGAGCCACACATTTTTTAGATGCAGTGGTAAGTATAGGGAACTAGAACTAGAGCTTGGTGAATGGGGTTAATATTGGCCAGATACAGGGATGTCACTGATAATATGCTTTTCAATCTGAGGTTTTGAGTTTGATATGTACTCGAAAAATGATAAGTTCCGTACTTAACTTTTCGCACGAACCTTCTACACTCCCAAAGCTCTTTATCTTGTCTGAGCTGACTCTTTCCTATTGCAATTTCTCCATCTGCACAAGTGTAAGCCGTCATTTTTTTCTCGTCAAAATCCCCTTGGAGAAATATTTCCTGATTATCTGCTGCTTGACACGAAAAAGATCAAAGTGGTTGCTCGCGTACATGAATCTAATTCTCGCGTCGAATTATTTGCTCATAAAACTTCGTCATGGGAGCAACATTTTCAGGCGTTTTTTTGAAGAAACAGACTCAGTAAGTCCTCATGCATACCTATTTTCATAATACACTGATAGCAGTGATTAACTAACATCAAAAAGGGATTGTAAGGTGATTTTGTCAAAATTTATGAATGATTATAAAGTAAAATTTCACAGTCGTGAAAGGCTTATAGGGTTCTAAACACATACCATGTCATGACGTCTTCTCGCTTAACGTGAAGTCATAATTGATTTAAATGACAAGAAAAATGTCTCTATGATTTGAAAAGTTCTTTTCAATGCCCTTGGAATGATTAGCCAGAGTAATATGCGCAGCTCAGTGATTTCGCCCTGCAGATTATTAACTGCAGTATGAGCAGGCAAATTGCCTCGAGCGAAAGCCCAGAAAAAATCTACAGGCTATCTCGTTACTATGGTGAGCCGTATTTTGCCTCGGCCTAAATTGGTTACGTCCATTTTTTTCGTTGGTCAAACTCGAGCCGTAAAATCCTGGCTGATTGTCTGCTTCTGGATATTGGCGTCATCAAAGACTTTGCCCGCATACATGTGTCAACATGAATCTTTCTGACGGTGATATTCCCTCGCAACTGCCGAAGAACAGAGACGTCGTTTGGTACTCCTGGAGTGCAGCCACGCGGGTGATATCATCAAAGTGGTCGCTGCCCGCTACAGAATTGATAGCTTTTCCTTCAGGAATGCAGTCATCGTCCATTTTGGTTTTCAAATATATTTGGCCACATCGTGTATCTGCGATCTGGCAAACGTGGTTTAGTTTTCAGGCCAGTAAATGTACAAGGCTTGTGTACATCTGCCTTTGGTTTGTTTAGCTGTTCTTTTAGCGAGACACAAGCACATATCATCTTATTAGCAAAAAATCTTCATTTGCGTGATTCTCTTTTCAGGATAGCTATGAAGTTGCTGCCGATGAAGACCGGGCGGCAATAGCCACTGAGATATATGACAAGTATTTGCATTCAGAAGTGAGTATAGTCCCTTTAACATCAGTCAGCACGAACTGTGACCATGACCATTTTCAGTCAATTGCAGTCTGAAATGTACAGTGACTAATACAATACAACTGGTACAGAATTCCGTCTGCTTTGGAGAATGCTCCCAATCCTCTTCACTCATATTGGATTTGGTAACTCGTGCCTGATTACTAAGTGTGAAGATGTCTTGATATCCGAGGAGATAAAATGAGCTGTCATTAGTCATGTTAGTTGACTGTTACCAATGTGAATGATAATTACAGGTGTCGGAGATGAACGCACCAGGAGGATGGCATTACCCCTCCAAATGGATGTGTGGTGTCGTCGTGTTAAAATCTCTCAGATTAAGGAGGGTAGAACCTGTCCTCAGTTGTTTCCAATGTGAATGATGATTTCAATACAAGTCTCCTGAGATAGAAGCTGCACGATACCATCTTGTTTGAATTTGAATGCACTGGATCACCCAAGATTGATTTCCCCTCCGCTGCATCTCTGTCTGAGTGTTAATGTCAGATAGAAAGAGGAGGCGAACTAATAAGGCGTTATTGAGTTGTTTCCAATGTGAATGATAGTACTAAAGTGTCTGCTGGTAGTAAAATGTACTAGGGTTGTCTTTCGATTATTTGACATAAATGTCAAAATATACTACATCGCCGTGTTGATTTCTCCTTCAAATTGGCGTGTCTCCATCTCTCAAGTAGAGGAGAAACTGTCATCAGTTGTCAATGTAAACTATGATTACAAGTCTCCGAAAGTCTAGCTCTAGGATGATATTACCATTTTGCAAATTGACATAACTATCAAAATGTGCTGTATCACCCAGGAGTGATCTCCCCTTGAAATGGACGTGTCTCTGTCTTGGTGTTCAAATCTCTCCGATAGAGGAGAGTCGAAGCTCTCATTAGTCCTGGTCAGTGTGTATGATAATTACAGGTGTCTCTTGATTAAAGCTCTCGGAGTCGAATGATGGTGTTTTCATTAAGAACAGATCATGTATCTCATTATCTGTTATGTAGGTTGGTGCGACCAATTTGTACGAATGGACCTAGTAGTGATTTCCCCTTCATGAGAAAGTGTCTGCCTCTTACCCTCAAGGGAGAACACTACTGCGCCAACCAGCCTTTATTGGATGTCAGTGGTAATGATAGCTCCGTAGCCCATCTCTATGGCCACTCTAATCGTTGTAAAGCATGTGGTGGCTCGGCTGCCCATGGCAACGGCATCTTGCCACGATGTATGCTGTGGCAGTCGGCAAGATATACCCGATTTCAACGGGTGTTCTTTCATGAATATTGCTCGTGTTCCAGTGGCTTACATGTCTTGGGGAGCTGTCACATGTCTTGTTATGAATGAAGCTTGCTTTAACCGTTTCAGATATGTGGAGTCATGATACTGGATCAAACCCTGTCTTATGTTCAGCTTTTATTGCAATAGTTGGTAGACACTGAATTGACTCCCAGTGGTCCATCAGCGGTTAATTCTTGATCAGAATAATCCCTTCACTGTAAGAGGGCCAGTGATTATCTGGCTCTATCCTCCAAATAGATCTGCTCCCAGCAGTTTTCTTTGTTGCTTTGATGCTCGTCTCTTCACTTTGAGTCTATATTCTGCTGATAATGAGGACTCTCATCGATTTAGAATTTGTTTGATGTTCAGGCACTTATGTTGATGTTGATGTTCAAAGGTTGCCTCGAACTGGTTAGATTTGAAGGACAGACTTCAAGTTAGAAGTAAGGCTTAGTAAGGTGTTACCTCAAGTCAAATCCAAGATGTTGCCATGTTTCAAAAACATTCTCGCCGCTGCGATTTGCCTAGTGAGGGTTCCAAATATTGCTTCTAAATCTAAAGGTCAAACCAGCAGTTATGAAGGTTGAGTTTGAAATGACAAAAACTGCTTGTGACTCACCAAGGAATTGGCTTGAATATTATGCTTTTGATGAGAACAAAGATTACAAAGATTATGGATCTGCTTGCCTTATAGTCGTAGAGCCGTGCGCCAAATAACTCGACTAATCCCTCCAGGATACATTGACACAAGAATAGTGGTCTGTCCCGAGGGTTATTCACGCGGCAAGCAGTATCAACTCACAGCTGCAGCTGATGTGTCAAACATCCACAAGTTCATGATTAGAAGCAAGCGACATGGAAAATACTGGCCGACTGTGATTGATGGAGAACGATGTTGACCATCTCAGCCCTTTCACAGGGGCATCAGTAAGATTATTGCAAAACCAGTAAGTGGTGAGCCTTGTCAAGGGTTGTTCACTGAAAGATTGCAGTTTTGTCTGTCAAGGATTTTGAAGGACTAAAGAGATTCAATCATGATTGTATAAGTCATGTGGCTCCCTGTCATTGGTCCTTTGAAGCAAGACTATAATTGGTCTGGGCTGAAATCGCTATTTCCTCCTTGACAGTTGTCCATCGTCTAGAAATGGGTTTTGTACTTGAACATGTTGAGCAAACAACTTCAACTGCAGCTCTGTTAGACGTGACTCTTATCGCTAATTGCGCCCTTGTAAATGAAACTTGAGGCTTTTACTTGCACATACGTTCTCTACGAGATGTCTGATTTGACATCACCCCTCCTACCATGATAACTCAATTGCCATGACTGGCGCTGTTGACGATTCTGCCTCGGTGGTGGGTAACTGCTAATTATTGATGAGGTGTGGTGAATACAGATTGTCTCATCTTCCGTGCTCACCCTTTCAGCTGAGATCAAGACAGAACTCCTTTACTAACCCTCTTTAGACCTGCTCACTAAAGAAGAAAAGAGAGAGATTCTGGCCTTAGAACACCACCCTGACCAGAAACCTTTGAGGCTCTGTGACAGAACTCGCTAGGGCAGTCGATTTCATTCCCGAAAACCGGTTAAGAAAAGCCGTCTAAGTTGGTCGATGCAGCTAACTTGTCAATACCGTCTGCGCATAAGAGTTCGTACTTCTTCACAGCACCTGCCTTCGACAAATCAATTCCTGTTAGGTTGAATAAGGATTGATTGATTTGAACAGGTGGTTGTTTTTATCATCCGTGTGGGAGTATCTGGATGTCTCCTAGCCGAGTTATAAGTGATGCGTAAATGGCCAACTGGATCAATCCAAAACTATTCTCTAATACTGTTTGACGTCTTTCCAATTTTGTTTATTCAGCTCTTAGTCTTAGATAGTAGTAAGAAGTATTACTTGTTATTTTGGCCTGTGCTATGATCATGATGCGGAAAACGTCTTTGAGCCGCTGGAGTGCATCCTGGTTGGACTCGACGTCACCCCCAATAGCATAGCATGGCGTCAACGTCATTGCCAGTGCAATCGTGGTATCAGGGTAATCGAGAACGACACAACGATATCATGATATAGTCTCTTGAGCTTCACGCAGGGAGGTGCAAAGTACAAGGACATGATGCGATGCAGTGTTTTCTTGCATTCCTCACTAAATGAGACCAAACGATAAGACTTGCCAAAGTAATAAAGTATTGGCTTGTATTGCTGTTTGTCAGAAAGCAGATATCTCATTACGAGCTTCATCAAGAAGCGATCAGAAAAGAAATAATCATGATAAGTGTTCGTCCATTGGTTCGTGGCTGCCTCCGCCGAGGCAGGAGAATCTTTTCGCTGCTGGGTAGTTGTTGATGTTCCCTCCAGCACCACCAAGAGACACTCTCCATATCGATTGAGCAATCAACGGCACAGCAATTTGTGATTTTATTGATGCTTTCTGCTAGGGTGTGGCCCGTCAGTTCTGTAACTCATATCATACGTGGTACTAGCTGAACAATGTCATATTGACTTAACAATGACTGTGATATTTTCAGTATCAAGGTACATCATCGATGTCAAGTGTCATCTTTTTTATGCTTCTTAATGATGTCTGTCAAAGGACATGTTCTGTCACCTCTTTAGTTAGGATGTCCTTAGGACAAATGCTGTCTTTGAGAGAGAAGTGTCTTGAATGACTTGATTGCGAAGCTCAAATTGGAATTGGACAAAACTTTGACTGACATCATTGTCCTTGAATAGAGAGGCCTGTCTGCAGTTTTGTAGCTTATCGGCGCTTTGTTTTAAAGTGCTTATTTGTGTGTTTGTTTTCAGGCCCCAGAGTTAGTGGAACAAATTAATAGCAATCATGCAGCCACATGTAAAGATGCAATAGCAGGGGATCACGCCAATAAAGAATTATTTAATGAATGTGGAGAGTAAGTATAAGTAACATCATCAGTGTACAACAGCCCTTACACCTGACCTGTTCCCAGCAGCTGAGGGCTTTTGAACGGTATACAACCTTCCTCACTTGTAAAAAGTAAGCGCGGTCCAAAAACCTTCGTTAATGACAAATGCGCCACCCTCTTCCAGCTTCAGTCACTGTAAGCATCAGATGATTGCCATGGAAACCTGTTGTCTAATCTTATATAAAAGCAGTTCGGATGTATCTGTACACTTTCGTGTGCCCTTGAATTTTTTATTGTACCTGGTTGTTATTGTAAAGGGCTTGGGGGAGTTGTCTACATCTCAGATCTCATCTGTGAACGAATGAAAGGTTGAAGGTTGAAGCCCCGTTGGTAGCTCTAGCCAAAGTAGTTGGTTTGTTAGCTGCTAGTCAGTTGAATATAGGGTACAACCCACCTTCTTGGCTGCTGCTTGGTATTATAGGAGTTCAGAGGTTCTTGACAATCTACTGACGCTGTGTTCTCTTTCATTGTCTTTCCAGGTTAGTAAAAGATTATTTATGTAAGGACCCATTTAACGAATTTTTAGAAAGTATGTATTTCAAAAGGTATTTACAGTGGAAATGGTTAGAAAGGTGAGTTGGATTGATTTAGTGAGGGGAAGTGTGGGTAGCTACCAGGTGTTGGTACGTTGTTAAGATTTTACCATCCAGATGGCAGTTTTTTGGGGGAATTGTTCATAAAAGTGCAGTGTAGTGCATAAACTCATTTAATTGGCCACTTTAGGTGCAATTTGTATGCCCTCCGCACAAGAACTTCTTATAATTGACATCAGGTAGTAGCTCGCACCGCTCTTAGAAAAAGACTCTCTCTCCACCTGTCACCTTGTCGTACCGTTATTACTCACAGATTGAACCATTATCGGATCACAAAATCATCCAGAAAATTGAACAGACATTTCTCCGGCGCAGCTCTAATCCTACGCCAGATTACCCTTGCAACGGTCGTATTACAATGCATCTTGGGATTGGGTCATCCGGGTTACGGTTGGCTGATTTATGATAGGTTGTGTGGCTTCTACACCCAGTTTTAATACTGCATTACTTTGGGTTTTATAGGGCAAAAAAGGTCAATATCTAACTTTGTTTACAAAATGATACAACATTATAATGATATACCGCCATTACTAGGGCCTGTGGATTGCAGATTATACATGAAAAGTTTTTTTGCGGAGGTTTAAATATATCTTACCAAAAGCCAATTCAACTCCGACAAATATCTTCAATGTTTAAACACGCAATTTAAAACATCTAAGCACAACCCTACGGAACGCCCTTTGAAATTCTTCCCATATGACCATAAGCAGCATCTGAATATTGCGTTGCTATGGCAATATCAAATTATCGAGTTAATCTTAAGAATCACTCGTGAATTTATAGTAGCTGAGGTCTGGTGGTATGACTGATGGCTTTCGATGGTGTTAATTTAAAATGTTCCATGGAGTGTGTCATTATCTTCTGGTTGGAAATTTTTGGTATAATTTTCACGATATTGATGTGGTAGAGGCTTTATGTGTGTAACACCCTTGATAATGGGATCGCTGAGTCTGAATAGAAAGTAATACTTAAAACTGAATCACAAAGTCACCAAATTATTCTGTGTTATTTGGAGGCTGATTCAAGCTCACAGTTGATGTTCTTCTGAAGCAATTTCCTTGGGTCTAATCGCAAACAAGTATGGAATCAGTTTTCGGTTAAAAGAACATTGAAATTAACTCTACCATAAAGGTTAATGGCACAATCTCCTTTCCCTTACTCTACCATAAAGGTTAATGGCACAATCTCCTTTCCCTAATTCTACCATAAAGGTTAATGGTACAATCTCCTTTCCCTAACTCTACCATAAAGGTTAATGGCACAATTTCCTTTCCTCTGCAGTCAACCAGTCACAAAGAACACATTCAGAATGTACAGGGTGCTTGGGAAAGGAGGATTTGGCGAGGTGTGCGCCTGCCAAGTCAGGGCGACGGGCAAAATGTATGCATGTAAAAAGTTAGAAAAGAAGCGGATAAAGAAACGCAAGGGTGAGGCCATGGCACTGAATGAGAAACAAATACTACAAAAGGTGAACTCAAGATTCGTGGTAAGTGTGATCTGTTCATCTGTGGTCAAGTGTCTTGTCCAAGGACACTGAACAAAACTGCAGTGATCCTTCTGAGAGTTGAACCGACGACGTCCTGATTATGTATCTTGAGGATGGTTATTGTTGCCTCTTGTGGTTGAATATTGACTTCCTTTAACAAAGCCGGGTTATATCGTCAATCTTGACGAGATGCCAAAACCTTGGTGGTCAAGATGAGTAAGACACCGCCACCATACTATCAGACAACATACTAGACACTTCTTATCTAAACTGATGTTCCTTTTCTTGCTAAATCATTTACTATTGGCACGTGTCATTCTCTTTCTGCTTGAATACATCACTGTATGGCGGATTAGCGTTTTTTGCCGGGAGTGGCTTCTTGTGGTTGATGGGAAGCTGTCAGGTGGCCTCTCTGTCTACCTGTATGTAGAAACAGTGACATCATGTCGATGTGTACTGGATGAATGAGCGTTGTCATGTTGGATCAGAGCCCACATGCCACTTTCTATATTCATTATGGAAACTGTCCAAGTCTGGTGCTATGTTTAACCCTCCAAACTGTATTCTTCTGTGAATATAAGTATGTCTCAATCGACGGTCTGTTGTACTCGTAGGTGAGTTTGGCCTATGCATTTGAGACGAAAGAAGCCCTGTGCCTGGTGCTGACAATCATGAATGGCGGTGACCTCAAGTTTCACATTCACAACATGGGCAACCCAGGATTCGAAGAGACGAGAGCAGCGTTTTATGCAGCTGAAATTGCATTAGGCTTAGCACATCTCCATGCAGAGAGGATCGTCTACAGGTGGGTGACTCAAGCTCGTATCAAGAGCTCTTTTCAATATATTTCAGGAAACTTGTTCATTACACAAACATGACTGCTGACCGGAGGGTGGCGAATGATTTGATTGTCTAAGTAACTACTTGACCATTATAGGTCAGTTTATGGTTCCGGAGTCTGAACCCACGACCTTCTGATCACTCGTCGGACGCTCTCCAACTATGCCACTGCCTTTCTCTTTATTGTTCTGTTAATCATTGTTTTGCAGGGACTTGAAACCAGAGAATATTCTGTTAGATGACTTTGGCCATGTCAGGATATCAGACCTTGGGTTGGCGGTCGAGATCGCTGAAGGAGAATCGATAAGGGGCCGAGTGGGAACAGTGGGCTACATGGGTAAGTTTGGCGTAGAATACTGTGAATTGCAAAGTTTTCATGTCATTTTTTGTTCCGATGTGTGAAAGTTTTGGAAAGAACATCTTCAAGAGATGTTGAGGCATAAAGGAGGATTGGAAAAACGCTTTATGAATGCAAACTTTAACTTTATTCATCAACTTTTTGGCAAATCACATCTTTACTTCTTCTTTCAGCTCCTGAAGTAGTAAAGAATGAAAAATACACGTTCAGTCCTGACTGGTGGGGACTCGGGTGTATCATTTATGAAATGATAGAAGGACGGGTAAGTTTATTGATGTTTGAAGCATATGCCGTGCTACAGCAAAGGCAATGACCTAGGAGCACAGTGTATTGTGTATCATTTAACAAAGGGTAACAATGAAAATGACCCAAAAGGGTAAAGGTCTGTCAACAATCAGATGTCTGGATCGCATGAGGTTACACAAACTTGTTTTTTCGTGCAAAAGATAGGCAGATCATCCTCCTACATCATGCGATATTTGATTAGATAGGTGGGGAAATTTTCAGGTTTCAAATTCTGATGGAAGACTCTTGAATTTTAATCGAGCATTTATAATCTTGGTTACTTTTAGGCGCCGTTCAGGGCTCGTAAAGAGAAAGTCAAGCGAGAGGAAGTGGACAGACGGGTAAAAGAGGACCTTGAGTCATACTCTGACAAATTCAGCGAGGACTGCAAGTCAATATGCATGGCGGTAAGTTTACAAGACGTTCTCAATATTCCAAGAAAACACCCTGCTTCCCGTTCACCATCGGGGGATAACGATGAAATGGGGCGACAAAAAAGATGTTTCTTCAACAAAGAATAAAATAAAATGCTCTGAGTTGGAATATCCAAATGTCACATCTCAAACTTCAAAATTTCATCTGAACTTTTTCTATTTCCAGCTTTTACAAAAGGATCCCAAGCAAAGATTAGGTACAGAAGGGGCCAAGGATGTCAAAGCTCACATATTTTTCAAGTCAATCAACTTCAAACGTTTGGAAGCAGGCGTGATGGACCCTCCATTTTGTCCAGATGTAAGTTTTCTCATGCTCCAATGACTGCTCTAGTTACGTACATCAAAAAAATATAAAGTGGGATAAGTCTAATGGGCTCAAGTGATTTTGAGTGTAGCGGAGTCTCGCCGTAGTGACGTGACTGGTTGTGAGCAACCAGACCCAACTTTATCAGCATCTCTTTAAATATGAATTCGACGAGAAGTTATGAAATATCTCTGCCATGACAGGTTGTTCATATCTTTTTGACGTTTCAGCCCCGAGCAGTTTACTGCAAGGATGTCCTGGACATTGAACAGTTTTCAACAGTGAAAGGCGTCAATCTAGACCCAAGTGACGATACATTCTATAGTAAATTCAGTACGGGCAGTGTTTCTATTCCTTGGCAGACTGAGGTAAGGGCAGTGCTTTGATGTTGTGGACCAACCGACCTGTACAGTCTGGTTGTGAGCATGATCAGAATTTGTTAAATGACTTGAACCCGAGGCATAGAGTCTTGTGTTGTAACCAAATCACAAAGTTGGCACTAATAGAGTTTGAATCCGGGTAGAACCGAGTACATCCAGAAGAAATATGCATTATTTGCCTATCGCGCTGGACTTTTTTACTTGGAGGTAAGATGCCTTGGGGCAAAGAGTGGATTCCTATTGGTGTTTATTGGTAAAACTAAACGAATCGTCTCATTTTAGATGCTCGAGACGGAATGCTACAAAGAACTCAACGTGTTCGGACTGAACGGTGAACCGAGTCATGACCTTATTGACCTTGAAGACATGCCACCCCCACCCCCACGCCGGGGCTTCTTTGCCAAACTATTTAAGAGACGAAGGGTAACTATCAAATCTTTCACATATTGATGACAAGAATATCAAATATCTGAGGAATAACGATGAATTTAAAGATTAGATTGAAAAACACTGTTATTTAACTTCTAAAGAATGAGTTGCTTCCAGTACTGGATATTTGGAAAAAAAGGCATTGTGGTCCTTCAGAACATCAGTGATAAACGATTGGGTTCCAATCAAGTTTATTGAAGAAACTGCTCTGAACTTGATAAGAACATTATTTTTAGCCTTGAATCGGTTTGAACCGGTGTAAGCAACCATAATGGCAGCCAGTCATTCTGTGTTTGGAAGAGCCTCTCCTTTTGGAGGCTGAGATAAAAAAAACATTATTGATAAGCAATCGAGTCTGAAAGTGAACTGCTGTTAAGTGACTTGTGGTGAGTAAGATAATGAACAGCCACTGGCTATGACGAATACAGTGAAAATCTTGGTCACGTTTGAATCACAAGCCTCATTCTAAGGGTGATTTTGTGTGTTTTCAGTGAAAAAGGGATAAAATTAGGATGTCTTTTTAAAATATAGGTAGGAATATCTCAGAGAACTTTTTCTGCACTGGAGAATGCCTCCTTGAACTTAATACATTAGTTACTTCAAGAAAACTTTGGTGCATTTCCAATGTTGCCAATGGGGTACTACTACTACTACTTGTATTGCAGGATGAAAGAGTCCATTGACTATGTTAGTTTGTTTTTAGTGGGGGGAGTAAAGTGCACAGACTTATGCACCCGAGATATAACATTATTGAGACAGTCAGTGGACTCATTTCTTATGATATAACTAGTACCCTCACCTGATTTGCAGCATATTTATCGTCCAGTCCACCATCACCACCTAACCTCACTTCTAACTCCAAATCACTCACTCCACCTCCTGTCACTGGGGCATCGGTTTTCAACACATGTTGACAATTCAGAGAACATCCGTCAGCTTTTCCTGATCTGCTAACATTGCTGCAGGGCAGAACTTAGTGTACAACAACCTAAACTTTTAGTACTGGGCAAGCATCATGCGAGTCTATAATATACAGCCATAATATACCTGCTTTGTAATTTGCCTTCTGTCTTGAAGCCTTCTCAACTTGCCTGAACTTTCCTGCTGTCCTAGGCCCTGATATAGCATATATATGTGATGAACAAATTGATCAATTGTCAAGTTGTTCGTATGATCACCATGTGGGGCCTTCTTCTCCATCTCTAAATCATTGGGCTGCAGTAGTTGAGTTGAAGAGAATCAGACTGATGATCAAGAGGTTGCTGGGCTCCCAGTAGCTGAGTTGAAGAGAATCAGACTGATGATCAAGAGGTTGCTGGGCTCCCAGTAGCTGAGTTGAAGAGAATCAGACTGATGATCAAGAGGTTGCTGGGCTCCCAGTAGCTGAGTTGAAGAGAATCAGACTGATGATCAAGAGGTTGCTGGGCTCCCAGTAGTTCAGTTGAAGAGAATCAGACTGATGATCAAGAGGTTGCTGGGCTCCCAGTAGTTCAGTTGAAGAGAATCAGACTGATGATCAAGAGGTTGCTGGGCTCCCAGTAGTTCAGTTGAAGAGAATCAGACTGATGATCAAGAGGTTGCTGGGCTCCCAGTAGTTCAGTTGAAGAGAATCAGACTGATGATCAAGAGGTTGCTGGGCTCCCAGTAGTTGAGTTGAAGAGAATCAGACTGATGATCAAGAGGTTGCTGGGCTCCCAGTAGCTGAGTTGAAGAGAATCAGACTGATGATCAAGAGGTTGCTGGGCTCCCAGTAGTTCAGTTGAAGAGAATTAGACTGATGATCAAGAGGTTGCTGGGCTCCCAGTAGTTCAGTTGAAGAGAATCAGACCGATGATCAAGTGGTTGCTGGGCCCCCAGTAGTTCAGTTGAAGAGAATCAGACTGATGATCAAGAGGTTGCTGGGCTCCCAGTAGTTCAGTTGAAGAGAATCAGACTGATGATCAAGTGGTTGCTGGGCCCCCAGTAGTTCAGTTGAAGAGAATTAGACTGATGATCAAGAGGTTGCTGGGCTCCCAGTAGTTCAGTTGAAGAGAATCAGACTGATGATCAAGAGGTTGCTGGGCTCCCGTCACCTCTTGGTTCCCCATCTTGTCGAGTGTCACATTTGAAATGTCCATTAAAAGGATGATTTGGGAACTCCCTGTAACATTGATGTTGTGAGTGAACTCAATAATTATGAAATAATTTTTAGTGTTCATGTGTTGCAGAACCAGGACCATAGTCACTGATAGCAAATGCCTGACGTCGGCCGAAGCTGGACATGGAGCTACTTTTAAACGATGATGGAGGTTTCATCTGTTGATGACATGACAGGACGTCTCATCATTGGAGTCGGACAGTTCTGAGGCCAACATTCAATGGTCGCTTGACTGGTTCATGATTGAAACTAGTTCCGACAATGCGTTTTACGACATAATGTGCAATACAGTCATGACAGACGCCCGCTCATTCTGGAAGTTGTCTGGGATTTACTTGGATAAATGTTTTTATGGGGTGTTCCCAGTGTGGTATAGAACTACCCAAAGTGGTACTATGGATGAATAAAGAATTGTGGTTACAAATGTGTATGGATTAGCTACAGGAAAAACGGATTTGGATTATCAGTTGGCAAGTTGATACGCTATGGATGTGCCTCAGTCCACTGTTTGAGAAAACTTGTGTAAATGAGTGTGTGGCTACTAGTCTGTATCTAACAAAGACTGGCGATATATTTTGCTGCAAATGGACGAAAAGCAGAGGATTACATTTGCCTCGTGGTGTGACAGACGATCAACATGGAATCGGTTCCATTGAAACTAGACTTATATCGAGATTGCTGTGGTGTTGAACACATGCAGAGGATCACATGCACCTCTTGGTGCGACAAGACGTTGGATCAACATGGAATATGAGAGAACGGTTGTATTGAATCTAGACTTACTGACACGGCTGTGTCCTGTAACATACTCGCCTCCAGCCCTGCTGGTCAGTGTTTATAATTGTTGACATGGTATGTACAGTGCTATGGATAGTTATTCAGATCCAGTTATTCTGAGCACAGAAAGATTTCTAAATGTTCCTTTTTGTGGCTGGTACCTTTTTTCTGATGGATGTGTTTGACCAGTGGAAATGCATTCGCTGCAAGTTACACTCATACTGGAATGATAAATAGGTGCTCTTACTTCTGTAATAATACTTAAGTGCTATTACTGCTGTAATAATACTTAAGTGCTGTTATGAGTACCATAATACATCAAGGCTGTCACTAATATACAACTTCAAAAAGACTTTCAGCGGGACAGGCCAAACGTATGTAGGTACTGGTGGAAAGTGCCTAGTTAGCTGATTCTTACACTTGTACAATTTGGCCGACACTTTTAGACAACGTCCTGGTCAAAGTTATCATTGTGCAGAGTGTCTGCATGTTCTGCCATGGCCTGTGCATCTTTACCTGCAAGGTGTTGATTCAATAGCTGATGGATACTCTTAGAGGTTGAGTCACTGCACATAGGGTCCTTGCATGTGGTCAATGAAGTCTGGACAGCATTTTTAACATCAGTTTGGTGTAACTTGCAGAATGAGGAAAGCGTATTTTACCTCGCTAGCAGTTTTGTTTTTAAAAAGACAAGAAACTGGTCTGATTCACTCAAAGCTGCCATGAGATCTAGTCAAACGCCCCTGTTTATAATGAAAATCAAAGCCAAATGGTGTGTTAGTAATTTCTATATGGTTGGTCGGTGGCTCTGTTTAAATTGATTCATATTTGTTGTGGAAGTCTATTTTTCCCAAACTCGCCAGTCCCTTTGTATAAAATGTTCATTGTAAGAATAAGGTGAGAGGTGGTTTGTGCCGTTTCATCAACCATAGTGTGTATGTACTTACTGATAGGCTCCCTCGATCGTGCTGGAACTAAGATGGATGCAGTTTGGTGTTCCAGTTAGTTTGGCTACTTTTTGGCAACTGTACATCGAAAGTCGCAGGAAATATTGGTGAAGCACTAACTTAGGTTATTCATCAAGTTATCAGGATTATATTCACACTTAAGTTTCTAGCTGTGGCTGTTGCACCTGAGGGGGCTGTGTCGATGGAGGTGCGCTCTGTTGTATGTTCAATGATGATCTCACCATAGCTATCAAGTGGTTGAATGTTGGTGAGGATGTTATAAGTACAGAAAATTCCGTTGTCTGACAATTATTCAAACAGTCCTTTGGATTGCCAGTCCAATGGTCTACTGTTGAGCTTTTAAGGCTCCCTGTTCTCTGCACTTGTTGACACCTTTATAGAACTGACTGAGGCAGCGTTGGCCACTTGTGTAATCCCAGTATGGATGTCATATCATCTTGGCAGCTTGATTGAGAGCTGTGCGGTATACAGTTGTTTCATATTGAAGGTGCGATGAAAAATACTCGAAGCCATCTTCTGGGAAGCTTGGCCTTTTGCTGTAGATGACGCTGTCCTGATATTTAAAGCTTTTTTGAGTTGCGAACAAGTTGAAACAGATCACTGGCAATCACTCTTATATGTTGTGTCTGACGTGTGGAGAATTTGACAGTGCCACATTCAACCGTATCAGATTCTATAGGAGTCCTGTGATTGCTTCTCCCCTACTGTGTCGACCAGTTTTTACGGGCCAGTGGGTGCCTGAACAACAGGCCACTTTTACAAGTAATAGGCCTGTGTTTGAGGCACCGCTTGACTGGCCTAAACCTGTCAACACAGTATGGCTGACCACTTCAGTTTTAATGGAAAAACGAATTTTAGGTAACTGTAAATTCTCTTATAATTAGGTACTTATCTATTGGGCGCCTGGTAGGGTGTGACATTGCTGTTAAAATACCTTGTGAGATAACCTTGAAACATTGTTATTGAATGTTAGGTGCTGATGTTGTCTCTGCTATTTCAAGCTGGTTATCTTAAAAATCAAAAATGTCATTTTTCTACTCGTGTGAATTTTGTACACTTTGTGTATTTTGCTACAGAATAAGCTGGAAGGTGGTTGATGATTGGGTGTTCCTTAGTCAGGCTGACCTTGGTGTTTCTCATGTGCTGTAACTCAACACCCCCTTACCTCTTCAAAAGACACTTAAATATAAATCACGAAAAGTCTGTCTATTCTTATCTTAGTTGTGCATTCTTTGATTTGAGTTACAGCAATGCATAATCACTTCTGGCTGGTCTTGTGTGTCCCCATGTCGCTGCAGTGTTGAATTGATTTTGAAAAACTCAAAAGGAGACTTGAGTTGGAATAAAGATAGAACATAACGGAAGCTATTGCGAATAAAATCATGACAGGGCTTACTGATGAACTGGGTTATAACCTTACACTTTCCTCTGACATATAGTAAATGCATAAAATTTGGTCATATCAATTTCTCCATCTCTTTCCTTGGCCTGATGATATCACTTTCCATCCAAAATGCTTGCTCAAGTGCTCAGGAAAATCTTGAACTGTCGATTGAAAAATAATCTGCTTTATTGTGTATCATGATGGCGAAGGCTGTGGCATAAGTTTAACCCTTAACTCATGATAAATGGCTTGTTATATCTGCATCATCATGAAAAATAATGACATTACAACTTTGATTGAAAAAGGCTTTAAGTGCTTCACATGACTGTCGTTGCCAAGTTTCAAGTCGACTGAGCGTTGAAACAGAATTAATTAATTGACAAATTTGTGATTTTCCTTTCTTTGCACTTCTTTGAAAATACTCTCAATTCTCAAGATATATCTGACTGACTATTCATTTTCTCTAGAAATCCTTAGACACGAATATTATAAAGTTGATAAGGAAATTGGCAAAAAAATCAAACTAGCTTGTGTGAATATTTCTAAAGTATGCTTCAGCATTTTAAATCTCGATAGAATATAATACAAAAATTGGCTTAAACTATACCTCACATGTTTTAAAGTTTATACTTCTAAGATTTGGCGTCAGTATTTCTTTGGTTCCAGTTGTGGTGATTCATGTACCGGTACCAGTTATGGGCTGCCGGAAATGAAAAAATTAGACTAGAATCCTTTGCAGTTCAGTGAGTTTATTGTTTATTTCTGGCAGTTCCTAACCAGGATGTGAATTTAATCGCCGCACTGGTTTCCATATATCTCCAGAAAAGATAGTTTCAAGAAAGAAAGTTGTTTTCCTTCCATTTCTGTTGTTTATTTGCTTTGCCAGGCATCATCAATGAATTGTTGATGTCAATTATTGTGATCCATTGTTGTAGCATTGTTGTATTTTATTACTTTTTAGGAGATATTTTTTTAGCCTTTGTGGTGCGATGTATGTATCAAAGTTACTCCTGCTATTTTTTTTAAAAACAAGGAAATGAAATGTTTGCCAAACATGCACCACGGCTGTGTGGTGGAAACAGTGCCGTGGTTCTCTGGTTTTATGACAGCAAATGGGTATGAGACACTGACAAGGAAGTAGTGTTGATGTTGATGTCCACCAATTGATAACAACAGATTGCTTGGTCGTTAAAGCATGCAGCAGAGCCGGTATCTGCCCAGGCTATCTGCTCACAAATATTGCCTTGTTGGGATCAGATATGTCATAGAGCCGGTATCTGCCCGGGCTATCTGCTCACCAATATTGCCTTGTTGGGATCAGATATGTCATAGAGCCGGTATCTGCCCGGGCTATCTGCTCACCAATATTGCCTTGTTGGGATCAGATATGTCATAGAGCCGGTATCTGCCCGGGCTATCTGCTCACCAATATTGCCTTGTTGGGATCAGATATGTCATAGAGCCGGTATCTGCTCGGGCTATCTGCTCACCAATATTGCCTTGTTGGGATCAGATATGTCATAGAGCCGGTATCTGCCCGGGCTATCTGCTCACCAATATTGCCTTGTTGGGATCAGATATGTCATAGAGCCGGTATCTGCCCGGGCTATCTGCTCACCAATATTGCCTTGTTGGGATCAGATATGTCATAGAGCCGGTATCTGCCCGGGCTATCTGCTCACCAATATTGCCTAGTTGGGATCAGATATGTCATAGAGCCGGTATCTGCCCGGGCTATCTGCTCACCAATATTGCCTGGTTGGGATCAGATATGTCATAGAGCCGGTACTGCTCGGGCTATCTGCTCACCAATATTGCCTAGTTGGGATCAGATATGTCATAGAGCCGGTATCTGCCCGGGCTGTCTGCTCACCAATATTGCCTAGTTGGGATCAGATATGTCATAGAGCCGGTATCTGCTCGGGCTATCTGCTCACCAATATTGCCTAGTTGGGATCAGATATGTCATAGGGTCGGTATCTGCCCGGGCTATCTGCTCACCAATATTGCCTAGTTGGGATCAGATATGTCATAGAGCCGGTATCTGCTCGGGCTATCTGCTCACCAATATTGCCTAGTTGGGATCAGTTATGTCATTTTCCTCCCTGGGTGAAATCCTCTAGAGTTTATAAAGGAGACCTTGTGAGGAAGTGATAGACCTTTTAGACTTTTTAATTGCAGTGAGTTGTTTCCTAATGTCCAGACCACAATGCTTCACTGGTCCCGTTGCCGTATCTTTTTATGCGACTTTTCTGCCATTAGAAGTCTGTGTGCTGAGGGTTGATTTACTTATTCAGACTTACCACTGCCTCATTCAATTTTGCACTTTTACAGAAGTGTAGCTCTATATTGTTAAAGGGTACATGTCGGTAGAATTTAGAAGATGTATTTTTATCATGCTGTAGTTTGTTCCCCGGTGAAAACTGGGGAAGAATTGAAGCATTGTGAGTCAGTTTATATACAGACTGCTTTAATGGGATTACATTTTTTTTTGAGGATTTGCTATAGGGGGTGTATCAAAAAATGATATTGTCCTGGGGGTCAACTTGGCTCATCAGTTGCAGATCTAAATTTTTACACTACAGTCCATTTGATGGGGGGTTGTCACTTCTAGCAAAAAAGGCCTAAAAGGGTTCAAACCTCACACCAAAAAAGTGCCAAAGTGTAAATTGTCTGTTTTCTCGCCCAAGTGCTGGTTTTTGTGGAGCTGATGGTCTATTTTCGAAACGCCCTGTGTAGCAAAATTTATATGTGATGTTATATTACTACTCACTACCTAGGATTCAGTTGTTGAATTTCGGTGTTACCCCGAGTTGTACTTAATGTTGAAATATATAATGGTACCAAAATTATCTAGAGGGTCCAGCTTCCATTCTAATCATGACAGGTTTGTGTAAAATTTGTCATCTTGATGGAACATTTGTAACTTAAACTGTAAGATAATGTAAATGATTTGTGTCTATAAAGTTTTGAAAATATTCGGCATTGTGTTACATAAGATATGACTGCAGACTTATCATGTACTTCATCTCATTTTTGTGGCCATCTGATACAAACAAAACTTGACCTTTGTACTTAGTGGTTTTCACGGTCTAAATCATGTCCGCTGGCAGTCAGAACTCAAATTGTAATAAGAGTTATTTTATGTGTAGGACATTTTTATGTACAAATATTGGTGCCACGCAGAGTCAATTACATTGTACGTGTAACTACTTCATGTGGAGTACTTAGGCTTTCAGCATAATGGGGTGAGGGTCAGGATGGCCACATACTTCCCCATGGTGGGTTTATGGTTTGAGAGATTTTTTCCTGGGGGTTCCTGTGGCCATGTACCCAGTATGTCTTGTTTGAAGTAATCATAATATTTAAAGTGGTACCAGTTTAGCCTGTATTTTCTGTCTGTGTACAATAAAGTAGGGTAGAAAATAACTTATTTCAGTGCTTAATGAAAGCAAAGACAAGTTTACTAAAATCTCATTTATTATCCAAGTCTTGTTCAAAGTTTGGGAAATAAAACGCACTTGAAAATTTCACGATTATGATACGCAGAATTCTTCTGCCATCTCACAATCGCTAACTGACATTTACATGAAGTTGTTGTTAACTTTATTACTTTTTCTTTGGCGTGAATTTTGTATGAAATTCTGCAGGTCTCAGAATGAACATCTTCCATCACAACCTGCTGTTTGTGGTCGTCATGGTTACAGATTATGGCTGCAGCACGAAGTTGTAGTGTACGTCGTCAACTGCAACCAGATTGGGCTGGTTTCTTCCACAAAATGCATTTTAGTATGTGTCACCTAAGTCATCATCTAGTCGTAATAACTTGCACTATTTGTAAACCAGTTCTACAAATTGTATCAAGAATGGCTGTGTCAATAAAAATTCTCTTAAGAGTATTCGCCCCTTGAAGATTGTTGGATTCTGAAGGTCTGTCTCACTGAACATGTTGGTGGTGACCGCACAGAATTTCACAGACATTTGCTAGCCACTGTGCTAGTCCTTGGTGTTGCCTGTGAAAGTGATGTGATAACCACAAACCAACTTGTATGAACTAATATAACCTTGGCCAGACTGACTCAAGGGTACCCCACTTCAAGGCTATGGAGCCAGCCTTCTCAGTGTTTTAATGTTGTGGTCTGGGCACACCAAATCTGATGTTCGGTGCCACTGTTGACATTAGCAGATGTCTGGATGATGATGATGATGATGAGTTCTTTGGTGCGTCACATCTAAAAGATAATTGGTGCCTGGTTGATATTCTGGTGTGTAGCTTCTCTTAGATATTCAGACCACAAAATACATCGCCCCTTGAGAGAGATGGCAGTCCATGATGAGTTGACGTGATCCACCCAACAGTACATTTCTAAGCTACTGACTGTTGTATTGTAACTGTTTTCGTGTCTCCTCATAATTGTCATAAAAACATGTCATCCTGTACATTTTCATGGCATCATCCAGTAAATTATATAATCTTCAAAATATCTGTGTTTTCTTCATTCTTTGTGTTTGTGATTGGATGTAAGAGCGCTGAAATGCTGGTATGGGACGTAATGTCTTTTGACTCTGTTAACTGCTGCAGTGTAACTAAGGAATGCAGTTTATTCCCTGAGAGATATGAGATGATCACCATGTTTCTCTGGTATAGTCTCACTACCGACTTAGTCTCATCAGCCCTAAGTATATTGATTCATTGGGCTGGACATAGGCATGCGATGAGAGTTTGATACAGATAACTCTGTAGCCATGATTGGTCACCACAGTTATGGTCTCTTCATAGTTTGCTGTCACACCACCAGGTGTCTTCGGCTACTATTGATGACACTAAAAATTGTCCCAACTCATTGACAATAGAAGAAACACAGTGCTGCCATCTGCAAACATTTGAGCACACTAAACGTCAGGCTGGTTGGTGCATAAGAAGGCAGTCTCCTTTTGAAATGTCTCACGATCATGAAATGTCTTCACCAGGGATTTGGAAAAACAAAAAGCAAATGGGAGCGGGGGGGGGGGGGGCCTCTGCAGCTCCAGCTCTCCTGGTCCTGGACTTCCTACATGAGAGGTGGTGATTCATACATGTTGCTAGGCCATCCCATCCCCAAATCAATGGACAAACCACTCACAGAAGCCATCACAACTGCACACAACAGTACATCTTGTAATGGAATTCATCCCAAAAGTAAGCGTGCTGAAAGTTGTGACAGCTCTTGGCAGGTTTTATAGTAACAGAGTCAGGCATTAGTATCCATTGGTGAAATTCTGTTCAAACAAGAAATTGATGAAACACTTCTGTAGTACCATTTCATGATTTACCATTTATTATTATTAAGTAAGAAATAATCGATTATATAGCATAGATTATATAGCAGGCAATATTAGCGATGTTTGAGGTAAAGGTCCACAGCCTCTGCTAAGTTGTCCACGTAGCCATCAGGTTTCACTGGCGGATGGGTCTCATCAGATGGCCTGAAGAAATTAATAAAATATAAGTCAAAAAGAGTTCTGATGAAAGTGTTAATCACTGCGATTTTAAATAAAACTCGGTTATTGTGATGCGATTCCTTGGACTGGCAACTCAAAAAGTAGAAATAAAAGATTTAGATTTTTTTAGATTCTTAGCATAGTACAGCAATGAGTGGCTGTGGCTGCCAAATCCATAGCTGCCAATCTGAATAAGATTCGATATGTTTTTCCCAATGACGTCCACCAAGACTAACCATGCTTGATGCTGAATCCTGCTGTCTAATTTGCCAACTCCAACCAAGTCACTACCACAGTGTTCCTTACCTAAACTTTCCTGTCCTAACTTGTAGTCCCCGAAGGCCTGCTGCCTGAGCACCACCTACATCATTTACGATATCGTCACCAATCATCAATGCATCGTCAGGGTCCAGTCCAAGATCTTTCACTGCTGTCAAGAACATCGTCTTGGATGGTTTGCCAACAACTTCAGCCTCTATTCCTGTCGCATACTGGAAAAGAAGTATTTTTTCAATAATATCCAATTAACACCTTCAGCGCCGAACCACGTAGATCTAAGTGGCGCAAATTCCCCCTCCCCTTTGAGCTGGTTATCGGAAACTCACGGCCTTCACGGAAGAACTACGCCATCGCCATCTTCAGGGCAAGGTAGGAACTGAAAAGACCAAACGGTCTTTTCAGCGCTCTCAGTTCCTCCCTTGCCCTGAAGATGGCGATGGCGTAGTTCTTTCATGAAGTCATTTGAAGTTCTGAACAACGCCATCGCCATCTTCAGGGCACAGTAGGAACTGAAAAGACCAAACGGTCGCTTCAGTTCCTACTTTGCCCTGAAGATGGCGATGGCGTAGTTCTTTCATGAAGTCCACGAGCTCAAGGGGGGATTTGGGTCACGTAGATCTACGTGGTTCGGCGCTGAAGGTGTTAACAACAAAGGGAGAGAGAATCCCTCTCTATTTGGGACATTGATTTAGGTCATCTATGCCATTTGACCTCTGGGATTCCGTTACTGGCACCGTTTTTTCCTTTGTGCTCTAATAAGAGGCCTCTTTTGCCAAGACCTGCCTGGGTAATAACCTTACCTCCATCGCCTTCATAAAAGCACCAACATCCAGAAACAATGTCCCGTGACTTTTGTAGTATCGTCTGAAGGGGGAAAGAAAGTCTGGTGACATCTAGTGTGTTGGTCATGATTTAGCCAAGTTAGGTGTAACATGACATGCACCGTAAGACATTTGGAAAATAATAAAACTGTACAACATACTGTTTCAAATTCACTCACCCTTTTCCTAAAGCTAACAGAACTGGATTTTCTAAGTTCATGAGGATTCCAAGTGCTTCATTCAACCTCTCATATGTGAAATATTCCTGTGCATCTCCCATCACAACACAATTGGGATTTGAGGTATCAACTCCTGCGAAGTCTGGTAGTGCATCTGAAAAATAAATTGGGGTACTGATGTACAGACCTCTTTGGGGAACATTTGTGGACACATCCTTTTTGCTTTCTTTTGTGAATTATATCAGTAATTTTTCTCAAGAGCTACCAAATTGAAAAGATTGTTGCTGCATCAATTCTAAAATGCAGCAAAACTTATCCATGAAACACACCTTTATGGACAACATAAAATGGTCGTAAATTCCGTTCCTTCAGAACCTTGACAGCAGCAGGTATTGGTGTGATGACTTGACTAGTTTCCATCTCAAAGCCGAGTGCCCGAAGCTGTGTGACTAGAGCCTCTCTAGTACAGGTGGTCTCATTGGTGAGAAATCGAATTGGTACACCTGCATCCTTTAATCTGTGAAAGATAGACCAGACCTGCTAAACTATTCAAAATATCAAACTCACAAGCATCAGGCAGCCATTGGAACTGAAGGCGTCCTCACATGACGCCAGGTCCAGGAGCCCTAGTAGTTTGATTAAACACCCCAACTGCAATCAGTTTTCAAAGCGTATTATTTTTAATCAGGATACCCTGCCCGCTTTTATTAAAATGACATTGGCTGTCTGTCTCTCTGAGTCTGAGACTCTTGAGATGGCCCCACGAAGTGGAGTGCTTTTCAATCGCAATCGCATTTTGTAGCGATCGAGATGCCTAACATCCCAAATGCAATGTACCTTTTGATCGCCTCAACTGATCCCTTTATTGCACTTCCTCCACCAGGGCCAGCATCGAAAAGGACCCCTGAAATATCGCAAAGAAAGCCCTTGACTTTGCTGGCATTTTTGTACCAGGCCATTATTTTTACGTGCTGCTCTCTATCGGTTAAAAGTAAAACTAATATATTCTCTAAATTTGCAATTAAATTTACTATTCATAAACGACAAAATAAAAATTACACAATTAAAAGGCTTTCGTCATAAATCTATATGTGTATAACCAAATTTGAATATTATCTCTCGCCATACAATCTCCCGGTCGTCGGTCCGTAATTTCGAAAATTACATACACCCGTCTGACATCGTCAGTAGTTTGAGTAAGAGTTGGCGGCAAAAGTCACTATTGACGACGCTTGGAGAATGGTTTGCGCTGGCACCAAGAAACTTGGAATACCCTATTCAGTCAAAATATTTTTCATTTTTTTCCTCCATGATAAATTTGAAAATATTTTTACTAATATTTCAACTTCACAAATTTTCAAATTTGAGCAATATTATGCCTTTTTGAGCAAGTTTGATTGCACTATTTGCGCAAGGCTGCATGATTTGCGGCAGTGAAGCGGCTAAAATGGAACTACACGTTCGCTATTCCGGATGTTTTCGGACTCACATTTTAGAATAACCAATCAAATCAATTCAAACGAACCAATCAATACCTAGCCTTGGAGGGTGGCGTTGTGGAAAATGAAACCCATTTCTGTATGCAATGTACAAAATATGCAAGAACTCGCACGGATTACCTAAAATCCATTGATACATTAGATTTACAGGGATTGTCAGATTTAGAAAAACTTTGCGAAATTGCATTTGGCCCAATGAACTCACTTTCAAGCTACGAACAAACAACCATCGCATCAGTATCCTAGGTGCACGGCAGACGCTTGCCTCGTATGTGACAGAGGATAGCGACATGAAGGCCGTAAGGGTCAAGGTTGTGGGCTCCAAAACCCCATACTGCCATAGCCCTGCTCGTTATGTAATGTGACGCCATATCCAGCAGCCACCATGGAGCCAGCTCATCTCTTACATATGGAAGGATGCCATTTCATATGGTAATACTATTAAAAAATCAATTTCTAATTTCTATCTCATTGCTTTGGTGTAGGCTTTAGCCTTATTTAGGGATTGTGAACAATTAAAAACATTGTTAAAGAGAAAACTTCTTAGATTGATCAGACCTCTGATATTGAGAAGACAACTTGTGCCAGAAAAAAGGGAGCCTCTCAAAAGAACATCCTTAGAGTCAGTTGCATGCTCCTCCCCTCGCACACATTAATGAGGTTGGGAAAATGATAGGAAAGGCTACTGGCATAACAACGAATGCTGCATGGTGCTGGCTGGTGGGGTATGATGATACCACTGATGGAGTGATGGTTTGTGGAGGAAATGAAATGAGGTTTATTGGCCAAAACACAATCTTTGTACATTGTTTAGTACATGTATTACTAGTAGTGTTGGTGGAGGCTGTCTTTATCATTTCCACATTGTCGCCCTTGGGCTGGCTGAGAATGAGTATCTCGGCTTCTCTTGGCAACTTTGGATAACCTACTGATATTGGGTGCTTGTTTGTTGTTCCTCTCTCACCACAAGATGAAATCATCATCATATGAAGCTGTAGCTTCCTGTGTTGGGGTGGTGATACTGGGTATCACAGAAAAAATGTATAAACTCAGTGTTGCAGGCCTCTAAAATCAATAAACCTACTGGTCATGTTCTGGTAGAAGTCAGTGATGTGCATATGCTGTATTGCGGGCCTATGTCACAGCTGCTGGTTGAGTACATTCTTGCTGTATCACCAGTGGCGTAGGCCCTACGTATGGGATCATTTACTCTACATATGATTAATCGAACTCTGATGTGGAATTTGCCAGACCTGTTTCATGTACTTGATGGAGTCAAGAATTTGAGTCAGGTTGCTCAGGGACAGGGTGGATTGGAAGAATTCATGCTCTCACTTAAATTTCCTTTTCTGGATTACAGTTTTGGATATGATTTCAACTTATTGATTCCATGTGATGTAGGTAGGTGTTGTTTTCTGATTTCAAAAGAGATGAATCATGTTTGTAGGCTTACATGAATAATCAAGCTTGGGATAGTTGGTGGCATCGACCATTCTCTTCTCAACCAATCCATATGAGCGCCATATATTGTACATGGGGTGATTATTATAACAGGTGATTCAGTGTGGTTTGCACATTTCATCCTACGCTCAGTCCACTACTCATTTCCATAATTGTTTTGGGCGCAACATTCAAAATAGGTTAGATGGTCTATTTGAGTGTGTATTTTTAACATTGTTTCTTTTTTAATTTCAGGAGTATAAAAAGTCATGAAGATTCTATGTGAGCAGTGTCCCTGACCAAGGAAAGGATTTCCACCAGAATGGCGGATCCGCGGGATTTCCCATACCAGTGTCCAACATGTGGGCAGAACAAACGATTCCTAACTTTAGTGGGACTATGGTCTCATTTGGAGAACAAGCATCCGAAACATGGACATAATTTGGATACCTTGGACACGCAAAAAGCGTGTAAATCTGGCGAACAAAATGGGCGGACACCTACGCAACAAAGTAGCCCAACCGCTCAATTTATGCACCGTCACCCAATGGCGGATAAAAGGTTAAATCGATTAAGTCGTGAAGGTCGTGAATTAGATCGTCAGTTAGTGGAAGCCAAGGAAAAGGAACGAAATCACAAGTACAGTAGTTTAGATTACCGTTCACCCACAAAGTCAGTATTCAGCCCTCGGGCAAACAACTTTGATACGCACTCTTTAAAAGATGTCCCAGTTTCACGCAACAATATCTCGCAACATTCACGTACGCGTAGCAGCGACGATTTATTAGACCATCACGACTCGACTGACAATATCAACGTGTATGCTGAAATGTTCAATGATGACGTCTTCACGCCTCCAGGTTCACCTAATCCTCAATATCAACGCGTAAACCTCTCTGGATCTTACAATAACTTGTCGACAGCCCAGGGTAGCCCAAATTATGACGAGGTCTTAGAATTGGTGGAAAGATTAAAAGGTGATTTGCATGTGAAGGAATTACGGTTGCATCGGGCTAATAATGAGTTGGAGGATCTTGCAATGGAGCGTAGGAAGACGCAGCATGAGATTATTGCCATGTCGAAGGAGAAGGATACGAATCAGGGAACCCTGGATCAGATGAGGAAGGATTTGGACGAGAAGGATAGCATTATTAGGGAGAAAGAGAAGTAAGTATTTCAGGTGTGTGACTTTGGATTTTCTGGTCAGGAGAAATGTTGTTGTGTTTAATATTAACAACGAATAGCAGGTTTCATAATCATATCCAATTGTGATTTAACCATCTGTGCTCATAAACCTGTGTCACACAAGGCCTGGTCATGTATTGTGTTGACTCAGTTGCTACGGAGTATAATCAATGAATCTGCTATGAATATTGGCCTAGGCCCCTAATAGATCAGTGTCCATGGTAACCAGTGTGACCATCGCTAACATGAACATTTGAAGGGAACACTGCGAAGCCTTTTGAAGATGGCACAGACCAGTTTGGGAGATATCGTGAAATTAAAGTTTTCAAGAGGTTTAACGGGAACACGCCTCAGCAGGTCGTTTGATAGCGAGGGGGTTAACTATTGTTTGTTTATATTTTCAGGGAGGTCATAAATCTAACGCAGTTCTTAAGAAACACTGCAGAGAAGGAAGCCACTGCTCGGGCACAGCTTGAAGAATTCATCAACGGCCTGATAAATCGGGCAGAGCGGGCAGAAAATGAACTGAGCACGTTACGGCGGCCACAGGGACACTACAGCTCATTACAGCCCCAACCGTCGGCGGGCAGTCCCATGGGAATGGATTACACTTCGCCGGGTGCCTCACATGCCTCTCAAACGATGGGCAATAACCTCCATCCCGTTGAGCGCGGCCTCGTGACGGGCAGACGAGTTGATGGAAATCATCAGATAGAAGATCAGATTGTTCCAGTTAACCTCCAGAGAAATTTTAAGGTGGGTGATTGCACCCTTTAAGACATCAGACTCTCCCCTTGGTTAACTAACCAACAGGCCCAAAGGTCAGTGAGTTGTTACCCGCAGCTGACTGAGTGAATCCAGTGATATTCTTTCGAGTATCTTGTTACCTGCTGAATTCAGTTCTGCAGGTTCAAAAATAATGTGCAGAGAATCATCGTAGGAAGATGTGATGGAAAGTAATATGATTTGTTTTATTTTTCTTCCAGTCTCCATCTCCTCAACATCTTCGATCTTCTATGGATGACCTAAGTTCAGATTTCTTAGAACCTAGGTAAGCGGTGATGAATATTCATCATTGGTGGTGGTGAAACGCCCATGAAAATTATCAGTTTCCCATCAACTTTGGAGAGTTGGCTGATCACATTTCATGACTGTGAAACCAATAATAGCTATAGTGAAATGTGATAGCACATTGTATCACCTCTGCAGTATCAAAGGAGTTTTGTTAGTTTCATACAAAACAACAGCTGTGACTACCTATTGACGTTGTTAGAATCAGTTGGCGAGGAAATCTGGTTGATCTTTCCATGAATGTTGTTTGAAATCATGTTTCAGTGACGTATAAATGCATGTTTTTCAAGTAATTGGTGATGGACATGTTTGGAATGAAACGGGGGGGGGGGGGGGGGGTGAACAGTTTGAGGTCATTGAAGAAATAGGTTACCGGTACCAGTTTTACATGCAGACAAGTAATCTTTTTCTCTTTATGATAGAGTTTTGTCGCAGCAACAAAAACTGCGCCCTTGTTGAGCACTTTAAACTTTTATACCCATTGAATTTCCTATTGTATTTTGAACACAACTAGTTTGTAATATGAATGCATCATCCAACATGCATTTTTGTATTTCTCTATTGTTTTTTATATGGGCGGTATGTTTGTTTGTGTGTCAGGCAGCTGCATTTGTAATTGGTATTTGATGAAAATTCCTGAGAAGTGGTGGAATCAGCTGTTCCGAATGTGAAGTTATGAATTATAATTTTGTGAAAGTTGGGTATTTGCTGGATGGAAAATATTGTTGTATATGCTTTACTCAGCAGTGCGCAGACCAATGGTGAAAACTTGCAGAAAATATTTTGAGAGCCCTTGGATTTTCAGGCAATGGATGCCTAGCTGGCTCGGCACCCCATTTCAAAATTTCTCAATCCACTCCGGGAAGGGAGGGTTCTGTTTTGGAAGGGGTCTACTGATACAGGTCTGGTCAACCTGCTGTGATCAACTCCAAACAGATGAAACTCCATATAGCCACAGCCCAAATGAATTTCTGCTTCACATGCCCTGTTTTGATTACAAATACGACTTGTGCAAGGTAATTGAGGTGATGCCATAAAATTACCAAATATTTCTGCTCTCCAGTTTCAGAGATGATAGTCAACAGCCTGTATATCCAGGAAAAAATGTAAGTAACATTAAACGCCAAATTAGCTTGGCAACCCTGATCCGGGTTCTAATGCTGTTTACAATTGGATCAATCAAAGTCATTTGATGAATACTGAACAATTAGTTTCTTTTGTCCACTTTACACTCACACACGCTTGAACTGCAAGGTGTTAAATCTTGGCAATATAATCTACCGATATTGCATTCTTTCTATAAAATGTGCAATAAAGTCTTGATTAATCAGGTTTTTCATGAGAACTTGATCCTTTGTCCAGATACCCCTTTTATAGGTACTCCCCCCCCCCCCCCCCCAAAGAAATTTCCCCTTTTGAACATCATATCAGTCAGATATATCTTTACCCCTCGGATGATTATGTCGTGTCTATCTTTTCATTTTGAGAAGCCATTCAGCTGCAGTGACTCCGGTGTCGGATCAAGTATCCCAAGCTACAAGACTCATGGTGAGTGAAACTTTCAAGTAGGCTTTCATTGGCATCTGTTTGATACCAGAAAATGGCTAGAAAAGTTGCAGCAACTCGGTTGAGAAATGATTTAAGCTAACTAAACATTGTTCTGAACAATTTGTCAAACACAATCGTTGAATTAACTATGAAATTTACAGAACTGATCTCATTGTCAGACGTTGACTCAAAATGAAATTATTTAATGTTGTGAGTTTTATCTGAATGATTGGTTTTCACTTGTCACCATTATATTCCCTTCATCAAAGTTCACCAGACTATCCCAATGAGTCCTAAATGCATTTCACAAGATCTGATTCTTCAGAACGATTGTCATTGTCATGGGAATTTGGTGGGTGAAACGTCCAGAGGTGATTTTACCTTGAAGTTGAAAAGTTACACATTTTCTTGTATCACTCAGGTGGCTGAGAAAATTGCTTTTAATATCTCCTGGTATTACTCTTGACATCAACGGGTAGTAAAGCGGTGTTATTTTAGTGCTTCCTTTCTGAATAATTTTAGTCTGCCTCCTTTATTTATTGTTCATATTTCCTTTGATTTTTATTTCAAAGCTTGATCAAAATTATCAAGTAGGCATCCTTCTCCACTCTTGCACTTGTCCTTTCTTGAAAGTAGTAAATACCAGGACTGATTGTAATTCCATTTCTGCTGCTTTTAATTTCATGAAAATGCTGTGCTAAACTTCTCAAATTTCCATGACATGACCCTTCATTGCGATTGGGAGGGGGGGGGCATGGGCTATTGATCCCTTATTTTCACGTTCCTGTGTCGTAATCACCGATGCTGGGGCCACTCGATGATTAACAAGGAGAAGAAGATGACTTGAGTCATCTGGTTGGCAGATGTCTCTTGGAAATGTTCTTTGTGTCTGTTACAATACCCAATGCATAAGAAATGCTTTCGTCCTAAATTAGTAAAACCCACACTGAATTCATTCATGTATTGTGTTTGTCAATATTGTATTAAAACTCTGATTGTTAGGGTTGTCACCTCATGTCTTGAAAGAAGTTGATTTTCCTAATCACTTCATGTCCAGAGATTAGAAATAGAGCCAACCTCAATACCATGATGTATTGATTGATTAATTAGATTATGGTTTATTAATGCTGTTAATTACGTGGTGCAATATGCAGCTGTGTTACTCATTCAATGGCCCAACTCATATGAGAACTGTCAACAATGACCAAAGTTTTGGTCAATATTGGCGAAATGTACAAGTATAGATTGAATGCTCGCAAACATCTGCTGTGTCATGCAAGTACCTACGAAGAGTTCTGCAATAATATGAGATATTGATCTCTGAGACTGTGTGCTAGTCTAGGATGTGATGTTCTAGAGCCACATGGGGGGATGGTTTAATTCCATCAAGTCATTTAACATCATCCAAGATTATCGTTGGCATTTTACTGGGTCAGTGCGTGGGACCAATAATCAGGAGCAGCTGAGAGAAAACATGCGTTTGAAGAGAGTCATTGTATCTATCACTTAAGTAATACCCACGGAGTCGAACTTGGGGCCTTATGTTTATGCTTATGTTTCCACTGTAGGCCTACCCCTCCTACAGCCTATGCCAGCTCTAAGTCCTGACTCAATATTTCATGTTACATCAACATGACCACTGGATACTTCTAATAAATGGGTTCTTTACTGCAGGGATGCCTCTTTTAGAGAGGTTTTATAAAAATGCGGAACAGGTGTTAATAAATTGCATCCGAACCTCGACAATAAAGTGCCCCTTGTTGATTATTCCCGTGATTTGAATATTGATAATTGACGATGATGCGTTCGGCATTATTGATCGTGATTTCATGAGTGGATCAAATAGCACGCCCAGATGTTGGGTAGAACTGGTTTAAGCAGATTGAGTATGGTACACTCCGCCCTTTACTTTGCAATGTGTGGGTGCACCCAGGTACACACATTGGAATTAACCCTGACTTTGTTGATGGCAATCTAAATTTGTGTCAACCAAGTTCACCAGGCCCCTGTTGAAGAAACATTTGATAAGATAACTAATCATGAAAGGAATTGCAGTTGTTGGTCTGGTTGAGAAAGATAGTTGAATTTCCGAATATTCTCATTCCAGAAAGCGATGGGAGCTAGTAGGCCTACTTCTCTGTTTGAACAAACCTGGATTCATGGTCATATGGTTGATTTGCCTGGTACCCCCAGACCAACACACAGAGCAGGGTAGCCCACAGATCCCTTGTATTCAAACCAATCTTTATTTGACCAAATATTATGACAGACCATCTTTCTGCAGCTGAAAGTCCAAAAAAAGGCCCAAAGATCTCTTCCACTGATTTTGCCACCCTACAAGAGAAGGAAAAACAGTTAAAGGAGGAGTTGAATAAAGTGCGTGAAATGCAGCGGAACTGTCGGCGAAAACGGATGAGAAGTGCCACATCTACGATGACAGAGCCCTCTATTGACTATAGTTCTGACAGCATGACGAATGTGACAGACGATACAGACCCTGATTACAGCTTGGAGGAGAGTCTGGGTTCGCTGCAGCGGCAAATGGAGACAGATCGGCCGAGGACTGGAACGAGAAAGAAGAGCCAGAAGAGTCGTGAAGAGGGGTTTAGGTCCTTAGGCAAGTCACCAAGTGAGTAGAAATGGGTAACCTGACTGATAGCTGGACACGGGTCACATGAAGAGAGAGTCTTCATCTTACTCGTTACGGGACTAGCATGTGACTTTCAAGAACATGGGCCCACCTTCTTACATGGAACACCCCTCAATGGTGATAAATTACCTTGCCGATGATAGGCTGTGGGATATGTTGGCTTGTCGGGGTATAAGTGTTCCAATATGTCGTCAGGGCGGTCGTCTCATGTCTGTCTTCATGACAGCTGTTTCTATCGTGAGATCATGCAATGTCATTTTTGAAAATGTTTTGTTATAAGGTGTTGGTCTGTCAACCTGCATGATTGTTATATTTTCATTTCTCTCCTTCCCAAAGGTATCCTAATACACTTGAAGGTACAGGTGACTGATTTATTTTCAACAATATGTCTCAGCCTCTTTGTTGCACTTATCTTAACATAAACTATCAAATGTCCATGAAGAGCAGGACTTCTCTGCGGCCAAGCTTTTGAGGCTGATAGGCTCGAAATGCTGAATGGAAATAAACGTTAAAGTGGTATTGATTGAAACCCACCACTGAGCCAACGTTCATGATAACCAATTCTGTTAAGTACTGCTCTTGATGTTGACATCTTGGTAAATCTGGGTTGCTTATTTTAACATTAACATCTTTTCCCTCTTAGCATGATTTAGCTCCTCTTACTATAGCTATGCTTCAGTGTGGTTAGGTGGCACAACTAACATCACTATCTTAGTGTGCGCTAACAAGAGATTATCAAAGAGATAGCCAGTAAAATGACTGACATCATGTTTGTTCAGTATTCAACAATATGTGACAATCCTGAGTCACTGTTGAAGTATACGATTGTAACCCTTGAAAATGTTTAGCTACGGACGACACAAATCTGTTAGTGCTTTAAACTGACTGATCTGTATTGTCATGGGATGGATTCTATCAAGCATGTGATCTATGTTTGATACTTCTGTCAAGACTGGCACACTTGATATAACCCTATCTCATATTATCATCTGTTTTTCCCTTCAGAATGGCCACAGCAGCCGACGCCCGTCTACACCCAGGCCGAGGTTGATAAACGTCGACGGGATGTCCTGTTTGGAGTCTTCATGTTTCTCGATACAATCAATCTCTCCAAGGTGGCACTGGTCTGCAAAGAATGGCGAAACATCAGTCGACATCCTGCTCTCTGGCGAAATGTCCGGCTTGGAAAATCAAAGATATCTGCTAAGGTAATGTAAGGCTTAATTAAGGAATCTGTGCTGAACTACAGCATTTTCATAAAGTGTTGGATTGTAAGTCTTGCTCTAGTTGCAACAAAAGTGTCATGACAATGTTGACCATATAAGACAGCCAACTGAAACATCACCAATCGGCAAATTACATTGGCGTGACGAAAGTTTACTGAATAAAATAACAGTCAGGCTCTGTGAACCTGTCGCCTCAAGGCTTGTATTAACTCATTGTTTGTCTGTTTCAGTATTTGGTTACCCTGTCAAAATGGGCAACCCAGGTTCGGTGCTTGACTTTAATGGGTAAGTCGAGAGGTTATTTTCATCATTTAAAACCTAAGGGGGAAATATAGGCGAGGTGGTTACTGGTATAGGTGCCTGATTATTATTGGATTTAACCCAAAGCAGGACCGACCAAGCTTACTTGACGAAAAGGAGGCAGCAACATGGTGACATCATTTATGTTGTAGCCAATCGTGATCAGTTGATACGATGATGTCATAGACATGCGCTAGTTCGAGCAAGGTTGTGTTCCACAATCACAGACAGGAAAATCTTGCCTCTTGTTAAGTAAGATAGATATGCATGTAGATACAGGTTATCACAAGTCTTCTTAATCTATTATCAAATTTCAGGCCTTAAACCACGATCAAAGAAACCACAAGAAACTATGGAGGACTATATCAGACAGATAAGGTATGTCTTCGTAAGAGACCTTTCCACGTGGAATAAATCTTCAGTTTTGTACCAAAAATTCCAAACATTGACACCAATTCACCTTTACACTGTCCATTCTTTCCAGAGGGAGCCTTGAAAGTGGTATTGAGCAATTACTACGAGCGAATGCTGCGTCTTTAGTCACATTGAAGTTGGTCGACTGTAGGAACCTCCTCACTGACAGGTAGGTGGCCCCATCGGGATAAAAATTGATAAGAGAGGTTTTTCTGCGTTCAGAATTGACGAGATGCTCGCCAGACGGGATTTCCGTTTTCAGTAACAAAGCCAGCTGTTCTAAAGAGTTGCCGATGTATTTCAATGATCTCAGATGCCCAGCATTGATTTCAATCACATATTTACCATCTTGCCACGTTGTTCCAGAACCCTATGGATGGCAAGCTGTCACTGTCGCAAGCTCAAGCAGGTTGTTTACATCAGTGAGACCGATCCTGCTTGTGCCGAGGTGCTGTGGAGTTTAGGCAGTGGTTGTAAGGAAATCAAAGATCTAATTGTGCCGCCTATCTACCCGAAGTAAGTACCAGGGGTGCAGAGCTTTAAATGATTATATCAGCTTGTCATGTCTGAGCAAGACACTTAACTCTGCAGTTATTTCTCTTAATCTTTTTAAAGGGGTACCAGTCAGAGAGTGTCAAGTGTAGCGATGTTGAGAAGCTCCTTAATTGAGTTCCCCTGACAATTGCTGGAGAGAAACTATCTTCTGTACTAAATTTCATTTCTCTTGGTCACATACTTTGTTACTGTTCCTGACTTACATGTAACATCTTACTTTGCAGTGAGAAAGCTCTTGTTTTCAACGATGCTTGCTGTGAAACCATTGGACGGATGTGGCCACTGCTTCATATCCTGTGTATAGGTGGCACTGCTATCACTGGCCACGGCCTGGTGGCAATTGGTAAGCATGTTTTTCTTTGGATGGAAAATCGTTAGCCAATCCTGGGTGCCAACTAGAATCTGTCGAGTGTTGCTTGTCTAAAGTTCAATCGCAGAAGAAGAAATAGTATTTGATAAATAAGAAGTTTTGAAGTGTAAAAAACCATTATTACGCATAATAACATCTCTATTTTCTGTTTCTGTCTCTTCCCTTTGTACCAATCAGCGAGCCAGTGTGCCCGTCTCCAGATCTTAGAGCTGGACCACATGGGAGAGATGACTGAACACATTGCTCAAGCCATGTGCAAGGCTGGACTCCGTGGGCTCGAGGTCCTCGATTTTACATTCACCAGAGTCACCCCTGAGGCTTTAACACAATTCAACAGTAAGTGATTGTTATTTCCCATGAGTCACACTTGTACTTGTTATGGGAACTGACATGAGATGGCGCTGTTAGCAAAGACTTAATGACGTCATGATGGAGAGTTGACCTTACTTACATGATAATCCTTCTAAAACAAGAGAGTCATTTTTGTGACATAAAATGCTCTTTTGAAACAAGACTAGAAGTGATATCTGAAACAGAATTATCGTATGATCATACCATTGCTTTTGATGGAACCTTTAACGAAATCTTCACTCCTATATTTTCAGGTTCTTGTTCACGTCTACGCTCAATTTCTGTCCATATCGGTATCTCGGATTATTTTCATGAGAAAGGGAAAGCGGAGAATATTCAGCAGTACGAACAGATCGTCAAGAAATTCAAGGTAGAGTCTGTACTTCTGCCGATATATTCAATGAAATGCTGTGTTCTTGTGTCCGTGACCCTGATGTGGTGAACTAGGATGATGCTATTGGTGACAACTCCAAATCAATTCACCTCTTTTCAGATGAGCATCATTTGGAGTTGAGTGGCCAAAGTTTAGCGAGTTATGCGAGTGGAGTCGAAGGATGTTTGAGAATTGAGGACAACCTATTCATTATCTCTCTTCATGGGGGACAACCTATTCATTATCTCTCTTCATGGTGCCTTTGAAATTCTTCCTTTCATATTCATCTTTGGTAAAAATAGGGTTTGCATTGAAAAAATTGAAGAAGTCCCAAATCTGTTCATTCCTCATATTCCTCTTTTCAGGCTCTGCGAGACCAACCAGCTTTCAATGGAGTCCTGACTGTCCAGACAGATTATGGCTAATATCGATAAGATGGTGCTGAAATTAGGATTCATACTTCTAGTCTTCCTGTTGTGTATGCTCAATGATTATTGAAGTTCGCCTTTGATAATGTGTCAAATGGACAGCTCTGCGGAGCCTGTCTAAATGATGTCATCGCAGAAAAATCTGCCATCTTGATGGTCAGATTGACGTCTGCTTACTTCTTTTGTTGATGTCAGCATGCCAGAATGACAGTCAACAGGGACGTCATTGCACAAGCTTTAACTTTGAGAACGGTCTTTGCATCAAAAGACCTTCTTTAAAGTTAAATCCTGTCCTTAAACTGTTTGATATAGGATCAGGCTGCGAAGGTTGTTTCACCTTTGTTGCCAGATATTCATGATTATACTGTGTAAATGATTGTAAGATACGCATTTATTGATCTTGGTGTTTGACTTTACTTGTCCTACATGATGTTATAGTAGTTACATCCATTGTCACTTGTACAATGGTACAGTCAATGTAATATCAATGAAGTAATTTAGCCAGTTTGACCCCCTAGCTTCTGTCTAGAGCCCCCTATCAGATATATATTTTGTTGCTGTACTTGGACTACATGTATCTATTGATGATTGTATTTGGTTATAAATATTTTTTGGGGGCTATATTCAATTTTTTGGATTGCAATAATTGTATGTACCATATATATGGGCTGTGATGGTGTTGGGAATTTTATATTATTTCTATATTTTTTATTATTGTTTGAAAAACATTTACATAATGGTGGTTATTGGATATCATAGATAGTAAATGTATTCATAATATCTTTGCCTTGTGCTGGTTGGTAAACTAGTCACTTTATTTTGTTATTTCAACTGCTCAAACTTAAGCGCTGAAGGTATTTTTTGATTCCAATAATGTGTTTCCATGATTGGCCAAAAGGGTTTTGATTGTGACTGCCATATTTATACATACATGTAGATGAACAGGCCTTTCAGTAACTCTAAACACCACATACTGTTGGTATACTGTAAAACTGTGAATATACTGTAAAACTGGAGGTTTTTTTTAAAGTGTAATATCCGTCCTACTATTACTATACTTATAATAAGTTTCTATCGAGAAATGTACTGGTAGGCCGGTCAGATTGGTATCATTACTTCTGGCATAACATTCCTTTCTTGTGACCAGTTTAAATCTTAGATCAAGTCATTTGCCTCATCTAATTTTAAAACAAGCATTGCTCTGTGCAACATGTGTGTAATTTCATCAGGGTATCACTGACTCACTCTCCTGCTACTTGATATTACTATGTCAACTATGCCACCACATTATTGATTCGAGATCACACTTGATACCTCCTGAGGACATCGGGGGCTAATGTTCGCTTCCCCGGTCCTGCACTGAACATTAACCCCTGATTTCCTCAGGATGGCTTGATACATTTGCTGTGTACTCCAGTCAATGCTTGAGAAAGGAAACAGGATAAAAAACATGTCAATTACTTTATGGAATATTATAATTCTGCTGAATGTAGTCATATCAACATGAGAATTGTCTTCCCTTTTGGTGTTTGAATTAAATCTATTCACAATATGTGTTTCAGTGTTGTTTTGTTCTCTCCATCTCTTACCTGCATCCCCACCCATCACCCTTCACTAATTACCTTGGCTAAGTTTGCCCTACTGAAATCCTGTATTTGAGTGAACTGATTAGATAGTACACCTACCATCAATGTGACCCTGGCTTCGAATCACAGTTTGATCAGAGGAAGGCTTTCAGAAAGAGTATTAGCCAGAATGAGGTCAATGTGCACTAAACTCTGGACCAGAACATACACATGCACACCAAATTTGAAGTTTCCCGGCTAAGTACTACCATCTGGCATCAACAGATGGCAATGACAAAGGATCCTGCTTTTCCTTGGGTCCTTACATACAGAGGGGGTCAGGGGAGGGGCAAAAAATAACGAACGCCATGTTTGATCTAACCACAGTTTATTTACACATACATACACAAGGCTGTAGTTCTGTACAACAATGACTGGCACACGATCATCTCAAGTCTCATTTAGGCCAGTTGACACCCATGTCCAATACAAACGACAACATAGAGATCTATAATACAGACACAATATATTTTCTTGTGATGCTGCCATCCACAAATTTTGCCAATGTCTACACAACATATGGTGGACACAAGAAAAGTACTGGGTGTTACAAAACACTTGACACTTTGTACACTTGTGATATATTCTTTTAACTTCAAATATCACCCTTATGATAACTAAGGGACCAACATATTATCCTAAGACGTAACTGACAATAATGGTAATACATCTAGTACTGTAATACATAACAATATATTTTCATCACTTAAACATTCAAAACTATTAGACTTGAAAAGTGTCAAGTAATTTTGTAACACCCAGTATTACATTGAAACTAGCTCTATTGTCATTGTATCAAAACCATGCTACTACCTTTTGCTTTTCTCTACAGCTACCTTACAGCAATAATGACCTCTTACTCTTATTGTGAAAACTGAAGCCTCAAGAATTCTTAAAGGACTACATGAGTCATTTTTGGACTTAAAGGGCTACACCAGTCATTTCATGCTCCTTGTATTTTCTTGTGGGAACCCTTCCTTTGAAAAGATATTTGGTATTTCCTAAATTAACAAACTAACATGGTCAACAACATACAGCTTTGTTCAGAAGCTGAAGGAATTCTAAGAAAAATATACTCCTTTCCATTGAGAAGAGGATGCAGAATCAGCAGTCAGGTTTCTGAGAGATAAAGAAATTCTAGTGTTCACCAGGTACACAAAATAAGGCCAGACTTGTGATAAAACAAGAAAACTATTTATACAGAGTGTGAAAAAACAATCTTCCTACTTTTAAGTTAAATAATGATCTCACTTCTCTTGCGAACAAAATGTTTTTTTATAACATGTTTGAACTTGAGAAGTAGCAAGACTATTTCACACCTAGTACCAATCTTAAAGACTCAGTTCAGTTATATGGTCTTTGTAATGGACAAACATTGAGAAGTTGATAACGACTATTTTTCACAAATACCATGTGATCTGATTTGCCCAAAGTAGACTCCGTTTCCACAAATGCTGTTTGAACAAACCGGTCAAAGGCCCTCGCCTGACTTCTGGGCCGTGAGATATTACAGTCACTGCCAATCCATTTTGTTTGACTAGCAAACTATTATATCGCAGACAAAAGCATGAATATATAACACATATTTGTACATATTGCCATTGGTGGAAAACTACTCTCTGATTCTGACATTGAAATGTTCATTCTGAATATCCAAGGTGCATCTCTATCCTGACTATTAACAACACAACATATATACAAGAGATGCAACATTGACCAAAAAGCAGAGACACTTTTTGCATATATACTGCAACTATGTCCATGTCTGAGTAACTCGTTTCTATAACAATGAAGCTCATCAGAGCTCCAAACTAATGGAAAAAATTAACAACATATTTTGCTCAGACTTTTAATAGACCATTATATTTATGATTGAAATACATGGTTAAGTTTTACAGCATGAACAACAGACTTCATTGCCAAGGCTGAAATCCAACAACTCCCCAATCAATGTATACTGACTGTCCATATCATTATTCGGATGAGTGTAAGACTGCAACAGTCAAATGTATTCATCAACTCAAAAGAGGACTGTAAAATGACCTCAGCTCCATCTCTCAAACTCATCTGCTTATGCATTCAAAACATACTGTGTGTAGGGGAAAAGCCTGGCTCAGAAACCCTGCACTTCAAAGCTCCTCAGCTCACTTGAACACACAAACACAGTATACACCAACATAAAATAATAAAACGTACAATTTTACTCCTAATTTGCGCATGCAATTCCATTTAACCAAATGGCAAACCTTGGGCATCTTACCCTAACAAGTCCTATTCCCATCTTTCTAAACAGGCAGAGGTTGCAAAGTCTCGTTAATGAGCTCATTGGAGCGTGTTAAAGGGACTCTGCGATCTCTGAGCCTTGTGAGTCCAGATGCATAAAGGCAGACATTTAACAGCTGTTTTAAAGAAGGCACCCTGGTCTCATTAATGTGCTGCATGTATAAGTGTGGCCTTTATACTGATTACTAATATCAATGTAAAAGAGTATGTAAGTAGACCCGATCACCATGCCAGTATGATATTTACCAAACATATGTTTTCAAAATAAGACAATACTATAACGAATTCACAAAATATAAATACGACTTTTCGATCCGTGTTTTCAGCATCAATCATTATCATCAACCTAAAGAGACTGCCCTCAGCAATGGTACAGGTGGGTGGGGCTTCAGTGATTTTAAACAAAATTGACAAGCCTTTCTTTCCACACATCCACATGCATTTTTTGACACCCAGTACAATTTTATACATTTCGGTTCCCCTGTACATGGTCCTCGAAGAGCGCAGACAACCAAAAAATAACATTGACAACATATTCAACTGAAATATCTATGACCAGTACAACACCTTGAATTGAAAATAACATTAACAGGCAAGATATTTTATATCAATATAAATTTATCACTACTAAAGTATTGTTCCATACAATTTATGGCATGTACCGGTACCATCACAACTTAAAACATACATGTAAGGGCTGGTAAAAATAACCTATTTTTCTCATCCACATGCACCAACTTAGACCACAGCCAAAAATATTTTTACAATAATTTATTTGATGTTCTGCCACCAGTCAACATGCTCAATTAGAACATACGTCCAAGCACATACAGTTCTCCATATCTCCATCTTCCTTCAACTTATAATTGCTCTCTTTTTTTTCAACATATTATTTCAATCTGGATTTCGTCAAAGTTTTGGAAAGCGGTCCCTAAAACAATATGCAATCACACTTTTGACTGTAATTTACACAAGTATTAGGACATGTGGTGATATTAAGATGGTTACTTCCTTTGAATGTAGACATGACATTAGCTAAGTCTTCAAGCTGGTGAGGACCATCATCTATTTTATAAATAGCACCACTGGATGCAGACAATCTACAATAACATCCAATCTTACCACCAGATGTCTCTCATCCTCACCACAACTTCGAAATTATTATCGCCAATTTCGTTACCTCTCTCTAGAGTGCAATGATGTGCAGTGCATCATCACAGTCCAAACCGCGGCCAAGAATGTCAAAAAGATAGGGGCTGGAAACTTCTTAGTTCATAATTTGGGATATGCCTATATCTCTAAAATCATTACAATGATACTTCTGATATCTCCAACTGAGGGTACTGATGCCAAATTGAACATGACACAAGATCAAACTTCACCATTCTCTTTTTCTTTTGAATAAAGGGCAGCAGCGCTGGCTCTCACTTGGGTCAGAGAAGCAGCAAGCCGTGAGGCATCTGGCAGCAACATTGCTATAACATTGTTCAATCACAATATCTTGGTACAAAACTCACAAGAAGCAGTGTCAGATTATCATGGGGAAGACCTAGGTGTGTCTTCTATACTCCGGTGGGCGTGACGACAATATACTACAGGATCACACAACAGGAATTTGTTTTCTTGGCCTGAAAAAAAGACATTGACAGGTAAGTCATTTTGGACACATAATTCACTAAAATACTACCGCCATGCAAAAGTTTCCATTCAAAGTTAAACATTTTAGCACCCCTGACGTTTGCAACTGCACCTCCTCTCGCAAAAATATGGGGCTCACAAAAATAAAGGGGTTTGCCGGAACTGAAAAGAGAAAATAATGAACAACTCAATACTTACAGTTTTATAAAACGTTTTCGACTGCAAACTTAGTCCTTCTGATTTTTCCACCAAGTCATCTAACTTTTCTCCACGTTCTAACACAGCTTCTATAGTGTTGTGCTGGAAGAGTAAACAAATAACGCTCATATCAATCATGCAGAATGGAAAATTAACTCATCCAGTGCCAGAGCATTGACTTTTTTGTCAGTTGTGCTCTCTTCAAGAGAGAATTTCTTGTTAGGCATAAATATCCATTCAAAATTTCAACCAGTATGAGTAAGATGAAAGTAATCTGTTTCAAAGCCGAATACCCACAACTATTGCGTTATTATCAATAGATGTACTCCTATGTCATCTTGTGTTAGGTGAAGAACTGTTTAGTTCTGGATCACATGGAGATGACGACAACTGATATGATCAAGATCACTTTGATAACGCTTCGTTCCAAGGGTTGACTTACAAGAATTATTTTTGTTTCATCCAAGTCTTCCTGAAGCCGCATCATTGGGTCAGCTTTTTTGGGGTCCTGGTATTTCTGAAGCACTTCTAAACAGTAAGGAAATTGTGAACTCCTGAAATAACAACAAGTATGAATATCTGATATTGGATTCAGTGTTCCTTAAGAACTGTCAGTGTTGCTATTTTCGATGTCTTATGACTATAAAACTCACGCCTAACCAGGAGGGAGCAATTCCCTTTACGTAATAAGGCAAAAGCCTCAACACATGCTTCATACACACCTCTAAATGGTTGAGACGGATGAACCTTTTGCAGGACATTTGTTTGTCCTTTCAGAGACGAACAGCAAGACCAATACAATACAATACAAGTACAGACCAGCCTTATCAAAATTGCCAATCGGTGTAATTTCTATCTAGAATCACACTTACCTGTCGGTTAAACTGGTCCATGTTTCTGAGGGGAATTTATTGGCAAATTCATCTAACGCCTGTAAGAATGAACAAGTGCTTAGTGTTGTGATGAAGGCTGATATTTAGAAATGTTACAATAGGTCTGGCAAACCTATAAACAGTGGAATCTTCATGGGACACTAATGTATTACTGTAACCAGGTCACCCTATCTTTAAGCACACTGATATTAGTCACAGATTGGTCATGAATAGTACTTAATCTGACCTTGTTGATGAGAGTGAACCCCACACGAGTCGGGTAATCGTGGTCCGATATGAGCACACCACACAGATTATCACTTCTTACATACACGTGGCACAGATATTCTGCAAGAGAAACAGATGGTATTTTAAGTAATTTACGATTAACAAGGTATACAAATAATCATGATTTAACCTAATTCTTACTCTAGTCTCTTGTTGCCAGGTGACTATGTTCGAACTGATTCTAAATTAACCGTTCTGTCAACCATCTTCAGCATAAAAACAAGTAAATATGCTACATAATCTAAACTGAGTTCTGAACCCAAGTATAAATGAATGAAGTCATCAAGTATTGTGAATTGAGTTTTGAATCCGAAGTTTGAAAGTGACTTTAATACCTTGTTCTTTGACTGTTTCCCTTGAGCATGTTTGAGTTCTCTCTGCAATTATTTTACTGGTGAAGTCCATGAACTCTTGTACACTGAAAAACAATGATCAAATTGTTTATCATGAAATTAACAAGTACTTTTTTAATATCATAATGTTTGTTAAGACGCATAATCCACAGCTTAATTCCTAAACTTCTGATGAGGTATTGACCAATCAAGAGACCCCCGTCATGCTTGTCAAGCTCCGACAGCCTGGAGCTCACATTACAGGGCTTTTCATAGGCCAACACTGAGTGGAATTCCAAACACTCTTGCTTGAGAGAGAGAGAGATCTCTCTTTTTAGAGAAAAAGAAAAAAAAACTAAACCAAACAAATTCACAGCAGAAGGAAACAAGGATCTAACAAAACACAAAAGGAAAGTAGTGAATTTACATCAGTTCTTTCCCCAGTAGCTCTTACCTGTTTCTTTGGAAATATCCAAACGAAGCCAGTTCGGAACCGGAGGCAAATTTCTGTACCTTACCATCATACCTCTTGTAAAGTATGGTTAAGCAGAAGAGCTTGACCATTCTGGTGGAACGTCTGGAAGGAGAAAGATACCTCATATTGATATCAAAATCAAATTATATAATTTGGATAACAGGTTGGCACAACAGTATTTGACCTTTATGAGCTAGGCAATTTCCTACTGACTGCTAAACTGCTGGCTTGAGGCAATGACCACAGAGCTAGCTGGCAACATCCTGAATAGAGTAGTCAGAAAAAACATCAGAGAGTGAGAGGACAGTGTCCCATTCACCCATCCAGCAGGTTTTGGCGAGTAGACCCATTCCCGAATAAACAAAATATTCAGCACAACACTCTAAAACGATACAAACCTGACATTTGGAAGCACCATTATCAAATTCAACGGATTGAGGACAACAGAATAATTCTCAAACTAAAAACCCTGGCAGCAAGTTCCACTTCCACTCCAGCCAACCAGAATAGGTGCTACTAGTACTATAATCAGATCAACCTAGCCAGTGTTATGTCAGTCACATTATGCCAGAAATGCCCAAAGTTTTATAGTATTTAAGGCTGGCATGACATCATTGTCCTGAAGAACTGCCAGCCTGTCAGGTTTCAACATCGTTTGAATAACTACCACTTCTGTGGGGTTGAGTCATTAGTCAAGAGAAGTCGAAGACATAAGATGTTAGGCCAATGACTATGACTGTACATATAAGTCAATACTTCATTCAGGTGATTCATATTCATAATCATACAACTTCCTGTCTGGATTTTCTTGGATTCTTAGAATATTGACTGATGCTTTCAGACTAATTACAGAAAACATCGACACATGTAAATTGAATGAATTCATTGGGCACAGACAGATTTGTAGGTCGAGCACCGACTTTCACTGTCAAGTCTTGAAGTATTTGACCCGACCAGGGCCTGGCCCTGGCTCGTGGTGGTCACTGTCACTCACAGTCAAACACTGTGAATGTGACAGGTCACAGTCATTATCATTGACTCATGTCGTACTCATCTCATCCTAATGGCAATCGCCAATGCTCATGATCACTGTGGATTAGAAATCTGTTGTCTCAAGTCAAAAGACAAAGGTCAAAAGTCAAATCTCGGGTAGATTCAAATTCAAATTCAAATTGATTTATTACACTAAAATACCCTCTAGGGGTCAATGGTAATATACAATTATTTCAAGCAAATATACAGTGTAAGTGAAAATCATCAAAAAACGCACAACCCATTGGGTGGCATTGTTATTGCAATCATTCTATCTAGTTCTAGACTAGTTCATGCATGGCCTCCCTGCGTTTCCCTTTTTTTTCGCTCCGCAAGTTTATGCTTGGCCAGGCCAGGGGAGATGAAACCACAGCAGCACAGCGAGTTGATATCTAGGCCTATCAACTCACTCACTGTGACCGGCCACAGTGACAGGCACCATGTCATGCAGCAGTGCACCAGACGGACAAGATATTTCGCCATCTGTCGCCAAAGAGATCAAACTGATGCACATATTGAATAATCCTAGATACCCTACACACCTATACTTATCGATTCAACACGACTAAAGGTTGTTTATCTCTTCAGAAAACTTCCAACGTGGAGTTTTTGTCGCTGTAAAAATAACAAAACTATAAAATTCAACCGGTGATGTCACCAGCCTCGTTTTGACAAGACTTCAGTTGTTTCGCTCCCTGAGGTTTTCGCCCCCAGTCGTTTCGCTCCAAATCGAAGTCGTTTCGCACTTCGGTCTCATTAGGGAGTTTTTTTGTATTCATGCGCGGCCAACCCGTAACCGTAGTTCCTAAAAAATCATTGATATCTTGGTCCTCACGGTATGCCAGTGTTGATTTTTAGCAGTCGTTTTGGCAAAGACATCTTTTATGGAGTTTCTGAAACCTCGAGCGCTACTCAATAGGCGGCTAACAAGAAAACTACGCATTTTACTGTTGTTGCCGACGTATTTGTACACTGAACTTGGGATGTGCGTCGGGCCCGTGTTGAAATGCCGTCCAGTGCCAGTTAGTTGGTGCGTTTTTCGCTGAGTTGTGCAAAATTCAACATATCTCAAAAGTTCAATGGTTGACCCTCGATTTTTTTTTATTTTTGTGTAGCGTAAGCAACATGGGAGAATGGTCACTGTAAGAATTAGTTTGGTAGGAGCCGTATGGACGAGTCTGTAGCAGAATGGAATGACCACTGGAAAAAGTGTCCTTCCCTGGTTGGTGACGTCGGGTTAAGGTATGGTTCTACTGAGACTTGGCCCAGAGTTATTTCTGTCTCCGTGTAAGTCTTTTCACGGAGGGAAGAGTTGTTCCATGACCCTGAAAATGAAATAAGATACATCGATATTATAGGGAGCGTCTCAGAAGCTTAATTGTTGTGCCCTAAAGACCAGTCTCCATCTCGTATGTGAATTTGTTTCCCTGTGATTGTGTACATTGAACGCCAATCAGAGCTCAGTAACTTCGCCTGACGTCATCAAGTAAGAAACGCACGTGTTGTTAGTCAGTAAACAAGATCAGCGTTGCACATTGACAATTGGTGCGAGTTCGAATCTCGAAAGGACCCAAAAAATTATGCACTTTTTGTTTTTATTGCTTTTTTTTGTTTTTATTGCTTTTTTTTCATCAACTTAATTATTTTAATAATAAATTAAATGTACACAATGGTACGAACCTACCTGTAAAAAAAACCTCGCTGCCGGGACTACTATTATTGTCCTTTGTCCTCACTATTAGAGGTGGCAGCATAGACAGTTGACCTGCAACGCACCTGCTACGTAAGTGGGTTAAACCATGGATGTAATGCCTTGAGAATTTGAACAGTATATAATAGTCTCACTGGGTAGTGTACTAATAAGATAAACCACAGATTAAACCAGGTTCATATTTGCTTTGACTCAATGAATGACGGATCTGAGGGAGCTGGTTCAGGGGTTCCAGCTGTAAATCGTCCCCCGCCCTAAAAACGGGCGATATTTTTAATTTTTCGTCATTGCCTAGTTCCATTTTCTTAGCTCAGATGGCAGCACCAGAGAAGATGAGTGTCGTACGGATATATTATCAGCTTGGAGGACGTACCGGCGTGTCCTTCAGAAATGACTTCTGTCAATGAGACACTAATACTGAATTGCGTCATAAATTAAGTACGTTTGCATCTCATCAAGCGGGGGGGGGGGGGGGGCAACGCTGCTGGGGTCTTGATCATGAACATCGGAGAGTTTTATGTGTCTAATTGACCAACTTATGTCTGTAAGTCACACACTCTCCGAAGACAGTCACAACCCTGGAGGAGACACTACAAATTGTATTTTGCTTCATCATTACATCACCGGAGACTGACCCACAGATTACCAGCTCAAAGTCAGCAAGTAGGATCTGATATCTTGAACCAGTCAACACTCAATATAAGAACATGGTCGTTGAATTCTCCGTCTCATCCTAGAATCGTGCAATGTAGATCTGAGACAACAGCTCGACCCTGCTACAGAGAAGACAGTTATAATCAATGTATGTCTTTGATATTCAGATTGAGTCTTGTGTGTTTGATGAAAGATTCTTGTGTTTAATGGCAACTGTCTCCCACCTTCCCGATATTGTGTTGTAGCCTGACTATCATTGTGACATTAGGTTACAACCTGGCTACCTGAGGGTGAGACACCTCGACGTGACCACAGAGAAGACAGTTCACAGCCTTCATGCCATCCATAATCTTGATATGCTCCTCTTCATCTTATTTCTGGACTGAAGACATATAAGAAGACCAACACTAACTAGGATATCTCGTTAGCACTATTTATTAAAATATATTCTTTGCTTTATACCAGTATATATCCATGATAATATGACATGAAATAGGAGGTTACAACCTAACAACTTGATAAACAGCACAAGGATGTCCCAAAAACGTTTTTGAAAAAGATTTTGTATGAATGTGAAGGTAGGAGCCCCTCTCCATCGATTAGGGTGTGTCGTTTATCTGAACCTTGATCTTCAAGCTGTTGCTCAGACACAAATCCACAACAGAGCGGAATATTTTCTTCCAAAAGAAATTCAAGTCACATTTTTTAGGACATACAGTGTAAGACTTTAAGAAGTGAGGCTTCTGTCACAAGCTCAGTAACAATGAACTTTTGCTTACAATAAACACTGGGGACAAGCATGTCACAAACATACAATGCTATAAAGAAAGAAAGAACAGTCCACTACCACACTCTTTGTTATCTAGCATGGACATATTTAATGTTGTCTGTGTATAGCTATGACAAAAATATGCGCGAATGGTACTGAGAAACCCAGCATAGCAAAAGAATGGGCTCAACGGACTCTTCTCCCAGCATGTATAGCATTGTACGCTTGTTCACTGTGTTAAATTGAAAATAACACAAACTGGATCTCCGACTTTCAAGTAGCAAAACTACATGCAGTGTGTTCAAAGGCAAAACATGCATGCAGTGTGTTCAAAGGCAAAACATGAATGCAGTGTGCTTAAAGGCACTTTTGTGACAAAAACAGCCTCAGCCTCAAGTTGGGAAAATACAATCATGATAGGAAATGGATACATTCACGAATTAGAAAAATTACCAGGATTTTCATGCATAAATTGACCAGTTCAAATTGACACAGATTTTCAATCAGGTCGTGAAATTAGCATTAGACTACATTCGTTTGTTATTCGAATAGTAGTAATCCATAAAGTTTCAAAAAGTTCATGTTTTGAAAATTTTACTTAGTATCAGTCCATGAAATCATTTGAATGAGTACAAAAATGTATTCGTTTTCAAAGATTTATATATGAATATCACATGCATATTAAATACAAGGTTCTCCAGGGAAAATGACATATACTTGAGAAGAAAAATACAACAATTTACGTAAAAATTGATCAAAAGCAACATTTACACCACACTGGTTGCAAAGATAAGATTTATCCATTACATGATTTTGAAAAAATAGTACAAAAATTCCCATTGCTGATATTTTTTAGATGAAAAGATACCGGATAATGGAGGAAAAGTTTTTTTACTAGAAACTAAAGCTTCAAGAGTCTGTTCATTTCGTCTCCGCATTCAAATACAGTCTACTGTTATCATTAACAGAAGGTCATCGTTTTACATTCACAATTTGATAATAAGCATCACAGGCTGGTACTTAAACAGGAAAGTAAAGTTGGTCAAGTGAGATAAACATGGTATTTATATCGAGGATAGGTGATTCTGTACTAAAATATAGAAAGGGATGAACAAATGTTGTGATGTGAATTGTCAGTCGAGTCTGATGTAACAGACTTGGGAAGCAATTTCACCCTTGGGTACGACCATGCAGCTGGGGTACTCTCAGACTCGATCCACACCAAATCTTTTCCCGTCTAATCTAACTGATGAATAGAACTAACATTAAGAACCTGAAAACTTGACAAGGGATCTTCACTCTTAGAACTTATCATAAGCCATTTCAAAAATCTTCAAATGCAATTCTCTTGGGACACGACATATTTTAGTCCCTGACATCTACAACGCTAAGCCGTCACCTCTACAGGATAAATGCAGTATTATGATCTTATCACATGTAACACATGGGCCCCAGCATTTCACATTCGTTTCTCTAACTAGTTCTAAAAGGGTTAACAATATGCTCCCATACTCAAGTGAGATAGATCATGGGGAAGTTTAACCTAGATGACTCCTGTCGCAAAAAATCTTCATGTGGAATCCAATCAAAAACTGCAAATCAACTGAAGGCATTAAATATGAGGCAGATATTGGACTGATTTCCAGGGAGATATTGGACAACAAATTTTGACAATCTTTTCAAATTGGTATGCAATTTTTTAAGCCTGGTCAAGAGAAAAACTTTCTTATCAAACCAGTTTTGGAAGCAGTTTCCTCCCCTTCCCATGATCTACCAAGTTACTTGGTATTTTGGTATTGCTCAAAGTGAAGTCTGCACGATCAGCATTTTAGCATATCACCGCAAGATAGTCAGTTTGCTTGAACAGCTAGATTAGGGATCGATTCAGAAATTTGCACATTGGACTTCCATAGTAATGACTCGATGCATCAATTATTGCTTTGGTACGGATTGGGGCATGGCAAGTGGAAGGGTATTGTAATGCTTGTGCAAAACTCACTTTAACAGGGCATATGAAAACCCAATCTAATTCCACAGAAGAATGTATGTCATATGATTGGGCCCAATTAGAAATGGCTGTGATGTCATGTGACACACTTCTCCAGGGAAAATCCTACCAAAACTGCAATGATTGGAGAAGCTAGAAATGAAGATTATGGACCAAAACACAATCTTTGAGAGATGACAAGCCACATATCTATCAAGAATCTTTTTAAAAGCATTTCCAGACTATTTTTTCAAGATTTCAGTCCAGTGATGGCAAATTAAGCCAAATATACAAAGCTCACTATTCAAACTCAACATTTCGGACTAGGTTAACTTGGGATAAATTCCGTATGGATGGACAAACCAGACTTGTACTCCAAATGCATAAAAAGATTGTCCGACATAAGGTGAACCAGATTGAAGAGAAAATACATTACTGGTTTTTTGGATATTCAGGTTTTTAGTAAATTTACCTAAAAAATTCCAAAATATTTTTGAAACAATTTTTTTACACGTGATCACTAGAAACACGTAAAGTGGTGATTTCAACCAAAAACAATAAGAAAATACTGCTAAGGTATAAACTATAAGACTTTTAATCAAAGATCTGAAAAAATGCAGAAATATCAGTATTTCTCAACAACGGACATCACCAGATCACAGAGTCTCAAATTTCAATTTGCAAAGGAAATATTTTTTGGATAGGAATTATACATTCGAATGGAAACAGAATACAATAAAGAACAAGGAAATTAAATACAAAGTTAGTTTGTTTCATTTCGACTAGAAAATTAAAACAGAATTAGTTAATTCACTGTATTGGCTTCTCAGCTCGAGAAAGAAAACAATAGTACAGGATGTCTCAAGAAAAACTCAAAAAATATCTTGATGTAAAATACTGTGGTATTCACCATGCGCAATGTTAGATTCTAATTTCAAAATAAGTACATGTATTGTCAATGTATATTTTCATAACCAACCAAAATTCAGTCTATTCTGAATTTTTTCCCAGACACCCTGTACTTCACTGATCACAACCTACAAGATTGTCATATATCTTTGGCAACACTAAACCAGGGTGAAGTGCAATAAATGGGAATACACTAAATGAAACTGTCTCTAAATATCTTACATATCAATTCATCCTTGTTCAGTAGAATACCTGTGCATTTGCACACAATTTCATGTCAATGTACAGGTTCCTCTTCCCATTTTGAGATGAATTGAAGTTCAGCAATTTACAAAGCAAATTTATACATTATGTTTGTAAATGAAATATACATGCCTTAACGATCTTAACAGAGGCAAAACATGCCACGCTCTAAGAAACAAAACTAATTTGTGGCTGAAAATTAAGACAAAGAAATTGGATGTTTAACAACAAAAGAAAAAAAGTATCTAACAGATTTTGTTCTTACCAGATTATCACCCTCAAATCTCACTTCAGCTAACGAAAAAATAGGATAAGCATCTTGGCATACAATTGTTTAGTGATATTTTCAGCCTGAACAATCATAGTTAACATAACTATAGTGAAGTCTGGTGAAAAACTGAAATACTGAAATAATAATTAATAGTATTTGATCAACGTAATGATGAAGCACAATGAGAATAATAGTCAACGCAATGAAATACTAAGTGGTGCTAACGAACTTGATGACATGAATGACTTGAATACATTTGCATACATTTGCATACATTTGCATACATTTGCATACATTTGCATACATTTGCATACATTTGCATACATTTCAATGTATTTATGCATGTTTATTGTATTTCAAATCAAATTTTCAGCAAACAGCAGGGTGTTAAAATATTTAAGTCGCTTTTATCGTTTGGGTAATTTTCATCAAAAGACTAGATTTTAAGGACATCTTGTGAACAACTTCCCGTGAAAGTACATGTATGTCCAACAAGGTAAATTCTTCTTTGCTTTTGATATTTTTTGATTAAATACCCAAACTGAAAAGTAGCTAAATAACACCCTGTATAATTTGACTTCATCAGATGTCTGCTCCAGGCCACCATAAACTTGACAGAATCACCTGTGTTGTATGTCCACTGACACAACATACTCCAAACTTACAGTGAAATGGAACTTCTGACCAAATCACTTGGCTATCGACAGATATAAGTTTACCTTTACAACCAATTTTTTTAAATACAAATTTCTTGTCTCAATGTGTTCTATAAACTATCCCACTTTTATCCTATCTTACACAGTTAAACTAAGTACATCTGTCCAGAGAACATTTTGACTGACCAAGCCTATTGAAATCACATTGAATAATGTTCTCCAAAATGAACAAGTCACAAATATAGGCTAAATTTGACAAACACATTTTTACGTTAGTTTTCCATTCCATGCACTTTTCCTGACCACCTGGTTGCTACTACACTCTACTCAAAAACACAGTGAAATCATATTTTGAATTTGGACATGTTCTGCCCACAAGGCAACCCTAGCATGTAACCCAAGCTTGAGCTGAGCTTCTAATTTCAGCCAGTTTTCCATTGCAACCCAGTTGGTAACCATAGTACAGTTTTTCCAATAGCTACAACTATTTAAATCTCAAGGCCAACCGTTGAAATATCAATACCAAAATGGGCCGGCCAAAACTTGATAACTTAACACCAATATGTTCCACATCAAATATTGATAGCCTATATAGTGACTAGTTTTCCAAGCATTTATACATAATTTTGTTCATTGCCTAATCCTTAAGTTGAGATTGGTCCAGAAAGTGGTGAAAGATTGCCCGAGGCTGATGATTTTCTATACAGTATCATTGCTGTCGCCCCAATGCTGCGAACACACCATTCACTGCTTTTTGGATAAAAACACAGCCTAATTCACTTGGATTGTTTGGACATGCTAATTACAAAGACTATCTTAAAGTACAAATGTCCGACACTTGCTGTAATGGCCATCTTTTCCAGGCAACAACATCAGTCTATTGAAAGTGACTACAGAATACTTCTCCGGGTCTTAATTCTGACGACAACAGAGTTGTGTGCTGGCGTCCAAATTCTTAGGACTACGGAGTCTTGAGACAGCATCCAAATTCAGAAGAATACAGAGTTTAGTGTCGACATCCAAATTTGAGTGATACGAAGTCTCATGTTAGTGTCCAAATTGCGAGGACCACGAAATCTTGTGTTAGTGTCAAAATTTTGAAAACTACGGAATCTTGTGTTAGCGTCCGACCATTTTGTTAGCAATGGCACCCTGGAAAAGAGAGAAGTGCATATCTGACATTCGTCATGAGGATGCCCATCTGCTCCCACCAATAATGTCCATCCACCAAATAAGAAAAAGTAAGCAACAGAAGTCTTGTATAAGCGGTTGAGTAGAAATCCTGAAGACGATGGAATCTGGCGTTAATTTCCGACCATTTTGTTAGAAAGTGCTCCCTGGAAAGAGAAGACATGAAGTTAACATCTCAGTTGACGTCACTGCAGACCATTACAATCTAAGCTCTACCTGTTCAACCTTTTTGACACCAATTTTTTTGAATAGCAGCATAGTCTTCGAGCATGAGATGGTGTTTTTGAACATGGAACCATCCTGCTATAGTTCTTGTTTCACTACCGATGCACAGGCAATAAGTGTGTCAATGTACACTTAATAATATGTGACGTGCTCACATATATACCCTCAAGAAAAGCACTCAAATCTGCCAAGTCATCTATGAAATCTACATTCAATTAACGTTCATTCATGATACAAGGCAAGGGAAGTTAAGGTATGTGAGGCTCTGGATGTTGTGATTGTATTTCAAACAGCTGAATGCAGCTTTGATACCTTGCTGTGAAGATTTGGTGAATGGGTCGATGGTAGTGCAAACCGCAACATTTCAGCCGGCATTTTTTCACACATTTAATAAATGAATTCATAATTTTTTTGCAAGGATTTGACGGTTTGTAGCATCACGTGCATAGATTTGGGAATATGCTGTAATCAGGCATTGTACCATGCAACATGAGGTGGCATTCTACTCGGGGATTGACAGGACATCTGTGCTTCTTATTCTAGTGTCATGCAGCTGGACTTATTCATCATCAGTTCGAAAATTGAAACTTAATTTATGATTTTAAATTTGTAAATACAGACTATATATAAATTTGACAGTGTTTTACTATTGTACAACTATACTGTTTATTCAATATTTCTGAAAATGTAGATCTGACAATGAATAAGTTCCATTCGTCTTTATTTCACCACAGACTTACTACTCATAAAGAATTAAAAACAAGGTCAAAAACTTTTTTGGCAGCAACACCCTGAAAAGAATTATCAGTTTCCACTCGTTGCAAAAAGTGACAAAAAAGACTCTGAAACGTTATGATGTTTAGCAGGAGAACACTTGATTAGTGATCTATAATGAAGTAAACTAATGATCTAAGACCTGTAATGGAAGATTTTTAATGTCTAATTTAGTCAGTCTTTAATGGTAGTGTCACACTATGACATTTTAGAGAATCTTTTATCTCGTGTATAAAAGTGTTTAACAATGTATGCCAGCTTATACCAACGTGCTTTTAACGTATAGAACTAAAACATAGCCTACCCCTAACTAATGTCAACGTAAACCAGAGTGTTGGTGAAAAAATTACTGCTATACGTCATAGTGTGACAGCACCATTATTGAGAGAACCTACTGCACGCCCACAGAACCTGTATGGCTATGCCTATTGTGTTAGAACCTAACTAATAAACTCCACGTTAGTAAAGATCACACTTTGTACACAAACAAAGTACCTTCTGACTATCAATTCCCAAACATCTTATCAACAGCTGCACCCTGAAAGCACACACAAAAAGCCCGGGTGAAAAAAAAGGAAAGAAAATGGAAAAGGTAATTGTCAGCAGGGAAAAGGATATCAGCTCCTTTTTATCTGTCAATTCAAGGGAGGTTATGCTGTAAACCTGTTGGTGAGAGTTCTGAGACCTCAATCTAACTCAGGTGAAGACCTGTCTTACAGATCAATCATAGATATATTCTGGCAAGAAATGACTTTAGGTTTACAGCACACTTCCCTTGAAAATTGTGTTGTGGATTCATCATGTCTTCATTTCAACCTAAAAAGCAATTTTCGTTAAAAACATCATCTCGTCTTCAACCATTCAAATGTTTACATGCACCAAACACATTTTCCCCAGGACCCTACAACAACAACATGCTCACAAGATTTCTACATGCTAACTATAAACAGATAAAGTCAACCACTAAACTACACTGACACTGAACACTGTGAGTTGAAACCAAATCTCACATTCAATATCTGCAAACTAAATCTCCTTTCCAAAACAATTTACTCTTTGGTCCTCATGTATAATGTCAACACTAAACTATAACTTCCAAGAGCAGACACAACACCGGAATTGATCAAGCCAAAAATGGGAATTTCATGGTAAAAAAACTGTGGGAAGGGGATTTTCTACTCCATATCCTATACATAGTCTATCCATGTTATGTAACCCTGTATATTTTCACAAAATAATTTTCTTCAGAAGAAATTTCTTTCTTGACTAGGTACTTGCTCTTTGTATAGTTCAGTTTCCAGCACAATTTAGTCTGACTTGTAATCACATTGAAGAGTGTGTCAATAGCAAAAATAGCCAGGGTTACAATTTACACTCCACCATTGAAATATCAGAGCTTTTACCTTACTTATTTAATGCCCATCATTACATTAACTGTGGCACCCTGGAATATTTCAGTTGATCATGTTAGAAGCACTGAGTCACAATTTTACTACTTTTGCTATAGAGTGGTTATACATGAGGTCATCACCTGCCATACTGGAGGGCCAGACAAAAGAAAGCAACAAATGACCATGAAAGCATTTGATTCAGTTAAGTCAGGCATGACAAATCATTGTTCTGCCCTCCAACATGACTGACCATGAAAACACACTCTGGGCAGTACCATCTAAAATGTTATAAAACCCAACCTCACATAATGGAGAAAACAGAAACAGTAGGGGATGCACTTATGCAAATTGTTACAGCTTGCGCTGTGCGCTCCAAGCTATGAGAAGCATCATAGGTGGGAAGCTTTATTATACTGCCAATCAAAACATTAAGTTGCACATAGCAGATGAGTTTGGTTTTTCATCCTCCTATAGCAGCTGTCTCTGAATTGGTTAAAGTTTCATTTGGTTTTCCTTCTGTATAGTGTCTTTTCACGACATCAATGCCCCTGTCTGTTTCAAGTAAGAAGTCACCATAGTCCACAAGTACACATGAATATCCCACAAAGAAGGTTAGCAAACAACACCATGCTAATAGTTTATCAAGACTGGTCATAGGCTGTTGGAGTAAAGAGGCCATTGTCCCTGTTTTACATGGGTTTATGTCTCTTGATCTGTTAGTATGGTGTCATTTGCTAATCCCTTCTTTTGTGGGACATTCATATGTACTTGTGGACTAGGGTCACTTCTCTCCACAATCAACAGAAACTTTAACCAGTTGTAAAACCCCTCCGAAAATGCCACTCAAGCAACAAGTCTCTGAATCACTTCTAAAATGATGTATTTTTAAGAAGTCTATACCTGCCATGGGAGGATGGCGTTTTTTGTCAAATGATGTAGAATGCGTGAGCACGGCCATGAACATAGCTTATTCTCAAGAAATCTACGGTTGTCTTATAGTTTACCTTAAAATGCACCAAACATCTTATCAACAGCAGCCCCCTGAAATATTTGGCACATGATGAAGTATGATTGCAACACATTTGGTTCCTATCTCAAATCACTTACCAGTGGACAGAGTGTCCCAACAAAAAAGCACTTGATTGGCCTCACAACATAATTCTGAACTGGATTCCAAGTTTTTATAACATTTTAAGCAACTTTTTCCTGAAGTAGAAATATTTTCCCTCCCGAAATCGATTAAACAATGAAGAATGTGGCTGTGCATTGTATAGGGGACACCATGTGTGCATGAATAACTCACTCCTTGCATTTTCATCCAACACCCCAAACATTTATTGGGAAAGTTCCCTTCCAACATGAATCGATTTCTTCCCATTGAACCAGGACAGATAACACCCATGCTTCAGAGACCGGCAGATTGTCAATTCTCAAAAGAGTTGTGAGAACTACAAGTATTGACAGTTCCAACAGTGATGTGTACATCTTCCAACAGTGATGTCTCCAATGAAGCAACCATTTTGTTTTAAAGCTATTGTTTCACATTGGGGATGTTTACACCTAACATCTTGAACACAAAGAGATTAGACAAAGCAGACGACACCATTGGAAGAAACAACACAGAACATCGATGTTACCTTGGTTACGACCCGACCATTTTCCTAGTGAGTGCCCCCTGTAATAGGCAATGGAGGGGTCAAGAATGCAACACTCATTCAATCAAGCACTTTTGGGGGGGAAAAATCCAAAACATTGATTTTATTACGGGTCGTTGCAAGAAATGACGTGTGCGCTGTGTATAGTAAAGGAAAAAGAGATATTTTCACCTCAAACCAGTCACAAACTTAAATCAAATACAGGCAGCGCGTTTAGTTGAACATAAAAAAAAATTAAAACTTTCATAAACAAAACTTGAAATGGCTTTGACTTTCAAGCAGAACAGAATTAAAACGAATTCATTCAAAAGTCAAAAAGGCAGACATATAGCAGTCCAATGAATACTTCATGTACAAGAAGATTTCCAAATAGGCATCAATATTCGAACCTTTCTAAAGTGCCCTTTTAAGATCAGATTTGAAACAGTCACAATTTTTGTTGTAATTTTCCAAAGTTTTCATAACAGGTATTTTAACAGGAAGCTCATGCAAACTCACAAGTTATGAGCCTATGCTGAACAAAGCACTGGCAGAGGCACCCTGAAAATTGGTTTTAAAATTTAGCAAAATGGCAGAATTTTCAATATCATGCTTTCATTTTCAAGAACTTACTTCATCCAACTATTTACTTTAAACCAAACATGGCATTAGTAGCAGCCCCCTGAAATGTTTCAGTGGTCTTAATCGAAATTCAAAAACCCAAAGACAGATAGCAGGAGAGGAAAAGAACAAAATACAAGCGATTGACAAATATAACGATAATAGTGATGATATTGAGATCAACAGAAAACAGTCATTGTCTGACTGAACTAACAACCGCATTTACTCTCCCAAACCAATCAGCAATGCAGAATATTAATCTCTCAGACTCTCCCCCTCGATGCCATTGCCCCTGTACACAACATTCTGCATTCTGCCTCATGAAGGTTAGCATTCCCCAATGTCTTCTACTTACGGGTATCGAGTAGACGAAGAGGACCACGAGTGCACCCACGATGATGATGATGAGAGCTGTGATGAAGTACCACTTGTATTGCTTCCAGATGATGTGTTTGAGTGTCTTCCAGGGGGAGGTGAACCACATGAATGATGTCGAGGGTCGGCTGTGGGGAGAAAGCGACAAAGTTTAAAAGAACCATCATTGCATCAAAATTGAGCTTGTCATTGTTTGGCATTGCTTTCAGGATATGACATTGAAAGAAGACCAGAGTAGAGCCTAGTTCAAACCAGTTTGTACAAGCGTCCCAAAACCAGCTAGCATTGACAGAGTACATCATGTCGGCCATTATTCTGTGCAAGACTTCGAATACTGATTAATGCCTTACTTAGGTTTCTCCAGATGTGGGTTATCATTTGGTTCCTCGCGACCAGTAGCAGCTGGTTTCTCATTAGCTTCCTCTTCAGTCACAAGTTCCAACTCCATCTCAATCTTGCCCTGGAAGAGAAACACAGAGATAGTACACAAGGTCAGGTTTTAGCTGTATTGTGTACACTAAAATTTCAAGTCGATAACTTGAAAAGTATATTGGTTAGACAACAGCCCCTCCAAACAGACGATGGACTACGACGATGACAGAGGGGTTAGCTCACCAACAGTAATATTTCAAGCAATTATCATCAACATACTGTGAGTTCCTTGGTGCCGGTCTCATCGTTGAAGCAGGGCCAGAATCCTCGGACCCTGCGTGAGTCAAACAGGGACACTGTCTTGTGGTTGCTCTTGCCCATGCCAGGGAGCATGTGAAGGTCACATTGGCTTGCCTTCTTGGCAGGGGAAGGCATGGAATTCAAGTCTATCTCAAGGTTACCTAAAAGATAAAGATATAGAAATAAACAGGTTTTTTAGGAAGTCAAGGTTAAGGGTGCAATGAAGCAGGAAAAGTTTTGAAAAGTGTTCCACAAGGTGAGAGACCTTTTTTATCAAAACCACCACCTACTTACCCAGATAGTCATCAGCAGAAAATAGATCATTGTCCCAAATCTGTAGCATCAGTGTTGGAGGTAGTTTCAGTTCGGTTTCATCCAGATTCCAGAAGTGTTCCTTCTTCTTAATCACCATCACTTGTTCTGCTGGCAGGTAATCAAAGGGGAAGACAAAACGCCAGTTGAAGTTACCCTCACCGTCCATTGACCTGGAATAGCAGCAAATTGAATGTTATTTTAACCATTTTCAAGGGTATATCCAGGAGTTTTTTTAACAGGGAACTATCAAGTATTAACTTTCCTTCTGTGATGCAGTTTAGACCTTGAGGATGGAATATTCCTGGTTAAGTGCAGGTCAAAGAGCTTCACAATGGAAGGTAAAAACCCATTCCTCCCCCCCTCCGGCCAGAAGCAAGCTTACCTGTAATGAACATCTGTCTCCTGCTTGTCTTCAATGCCGCTCATCCATCCCTTGACATAGATATCACTCATCTTCTCACCGGTTATCGACTCCTCTTCCAGTATCACATCTACCGTATTCCAGATGACCATCCTCAACACATACCTAAGAGAAATAGTACCGCAAATGAATGTGATGTTAGCTGAGTTTCAGATCTATGGTTCTGATAACTACCATTCTACCATCCCTGGTTATCTGACATCGTATTTGGTGGTGTGGCCTGATAATGGGGTCAACGTTCTCTCTTCTGCCTCTCCCAATTTATTTCACTAGTCCAAATCAATATAAATATATTTGCCAACAATGCCTAAGATACATACTTCTTGGGTGTCCTTGGTGAGACATCAATAGGGTCTGGTGGCGCCCCCATGCTGAGGTTTAAGTCAAACAGATCGATCCACATGTGCAGTTTTCCCTGCTCGATACCGGGCTGGATGGGACTGTAGAGTGGTCTCGTCTCGACGTGCTCCTTCACCAATGGGAACGTATGGAGGACGAAGAGAGCCAGGCGCTCGTCTGGTGGACCCAAGTGGTCGTGCATCGGTTTGTTCGTTTCTGGAAAGTAATGGTACTCGTTTTAATCCTAAATGTGGTTAGATTATTTTGAGCTATATCGGTTCTCTAGATATTTTCAAGCACAGAGCTGTAGTTACAAGATTATAGATGTAAATCCCTCGTCAACTCTGCTACATAGAAACATGAAATAACTTACCAAAGTCTCCAAGATTGTAGACGCGGCCTCCAACTTTGACGCCGTTGTTACCAAACCACTGTGGCGCTGCCAGGTGGTTCATTTCACAGTAATTGTCAAGTATTTCCTTTGGTTTCTGTGCGTCTCGCCATCTGTTAGGCCCATCGCTGAAGATGACAAAAGAAACACAAATATTAAGATCCAAACAAATGAATATGCTTTACATCACTGAAGGCTCACTTCAAGAGTCATAGGAAGAGGCAAAATAGGTCTAGTTCGTGTCGCCAAGCATCCACTTACATCTGGTAAGACTTCTGCAATCCGACAGTTGCTCGGTATTTGGACAGGTAGCGGTTCTCTAGATCGATGGTCGTCTCGCCAATGACATCATCCGTGCTCAGCAAATCATAATCCTTGATCATGATGTGCAGATCCTTCTCAAGGGGAAGCGTCGTCTTCATCTCAAAAAGTCTGAAAGTAAATATTGGCGTCAGTACAGGAAAAGTTATAGTTCTGAAACGTTTCTGGATTCCTTCTTTTCCCCAACTGATGCAAGGAGTGTTCCTCTCACATTCTTTGAGACTTTCTCTAAGTTCAGGATGTCACTCATGTACCTTGAAGCAGCTGATCAGACTAATTTCTAGAGAGAACATTGGGGTCTGTCACATCTGAGGCATCAGGGTATGACTGGAGCTGTCAGTTCAGGAAAGTCAACATTTGGAAATGGTTCACCATTATTGGTCCACAACTGTCAAAACCACTTACCGGCCAAAGCACGGGTCGAGGGAGTTTGGGATGTAGTCGTCTCGGTTGTTTTCTTTCTTTTTGCCGAGAGTCAAGGAAATGTAGGGATCCGCCTGAAATAGCAACACAATGCAACATGTCAACCGCCAAATTTTCAACTCCATTTATTTCTAATGAGTTTGACATTGATAAGCATCAGAATTTCACGAAGGTATTAATGTACAAATCACTGATAGCTTGCTTACCAAACCGCTCGGATCATTCGGCTGAAGCTCTAGGGCGTCAATGATGTAGACTCTGACCAGGCACTCGACTGGAGCAGAATCTGGCAGGTTGGAGAAGTGCTTGCCGGGCATCGGTGAATTGGGGTCACCTGGGAGTGGATACACACGGAAGGAACCCTGGAAATGAATGCAAAATAGAGTAAGCAGCCAGGTTCATTGGTAATACAAATGTAATACAGTAGAACCTCTCTATTAAGGACCCCCCTCTGGTCTGACAAGTGCTGTCCTTAATAGAGAGGTGTCCTGATTAGAGAGGTCAAATTGAATGGAAACAACCAATTTGGGACCACAACTAATGTCCTTAATAGAGAGGTTGTCCTTAATAGAGAGGTGTCCACTAAGAGAGGTTCTACTGTATGTGGAAACGGGACAATAGCTTTATTATCATTCATGACAATTACTGGAATGATAAGATCAATACTTGGGAGGCTTAGGTGACCATTCAACATTTTCATGATTTACTGAAGAGTAGGCCTACAATGGATTCTTTAGGGAGGAGGGGATCAGGCCCCCCAAGTCTGACAAGAAATCAAACCCAAGCCTTTGCCAATCAAGCGATCTCCTAGGTTTATAGTTCCCTTGCAATCAACTGCAATCTTTTTCAAAATTTTTTGAATATTTTCTTCTTTACCTTGAATTCTCCCACAACGTTGCTTTCTTCCTCATCCAAGTTCTTGCCACGGTTGAGGTCAAAGGTTGAACAGAAATCATCGAAGTCTTCAAAGTTGCCAACTTTCTCCAGCTCAGACTTGTAGACCTGGAAAGGGACGAAAACATGAACCATCAGAAGTAAGAATGACCCTTCCCCAAATTGGTAGTTTAGAACAGTCCATTTTCAGTCAAGCCCATTGAAATCATAATTTGCCCTTGAATGCTCTAGGAATTCAGCACACATAGCACCGTGGCATCAGGCCCAATGTCGACAGACATCACTCTGCATAGCCCAGAACCAAGATTAACTAAGCCAGATCGTGATGGTTACAGGTATATAACTGTGACCAGTACTGTACCTCCAGTTTGTCATAGCCGACATCGAGGTACTTCTTGCACTTCTTCTCTTGACCGATGGAGGCATAGAATTTGGACCACCAGTCGATGTCCTCGTCCAACAAACTGTATTCCTGTAATGGAATCATGGAAAAGAATTACTACAAATGGAATCAACTCCTGTGATACGTTAAAAATGGCAAAACAAAGGATGATTATTGGCACACTGGTGCATCTGCAAAATTTTGGGCCAAATCTACAAAATTCAATTTCAATATTTGTCCAAAATTATGTTAAAATTATTGACTTTTTACACAAAAATCCTTCTCCAAATTTTTTGTTACTGATGCCGATCTCATCAACAGGTTCTAAGACAACTCAAACAAATGAATTGATGACCTACCAGTAGAGATAAGAAAAGTCATGCTGGAAGATACTCTTCTATAATTTCAATATTCCATATTTACAGAAGTAATAATATTTACAGCCAAAAGTTTTTCAAAGCATATTCAAGAGCAGCTAAACGGATATTCCAAATCTCCCCAATATGAAATAGGACAATTGAAATAAAGATAATTGTTGCTCATTTGATGAATGAGAATTGATTAAGAATGAGAATAAAGGACTGATTAATGCTTCCCTTTAACCCATTACATCAGACTGTGCATTTGGTGTGTGAACAATGGCCTTTCCAAATGGTGTGTAATTGATTAAGAATGATAATTGTTGGCCATTGTAAATGGTTCCCTTTCACCAGGCCGTGATAGGTTCAGTGGTTTTGTGTTAGGGGGAACTTGGTGCTGAAATGATCAGTAATTGACACCTGACTGGAAAAGTCATAGGTTGCCCTTAAATCTAAGCCACTTTATTTCTTCAAGATATGGTGAAGACAAGTGAGAGATTAAGCAGATGCAGCATGAAAACCCTTGTACTCTCGGATGTCGAAATGTTGGTTCAAAGATCTCCTGCATAGTGCTATAAACAAAGCCAAACTTGAAGACAACAAAATTTCTTGATGGATTTAGAAAGTTCCTGTAAAATTGGTCTCTGCATGTTATACAAACAGTATTGCTGGTCCAAGTTTACAGTAACAGGACAAGCGCTATAAGCAACACTCTCTACATGGAAGAGGCAAGAACTCTCCACATGTAAGCTTCCGATGAATAAGAGTGCATGGTATGATGGTGATATAGACTTGACATTTCTCAACCTTGCACAAAACATGACAACTGACCAACATTTTAAACACTCTTTTGCGTCTTGAGAGGCACCCACGAAATGTTGTTGCTCTCCGACAAAATGGGGGGGAGGAGGAAGTGCATGAACCCTGTTTAATATGCAAGCGGTATTTCACTGGATTGGAGAGGCCCATATCTGTCAGAACTTCAACAAACATCATGTAGGTATTTGTAGTCTTCCCTTATTTTTCTGTTGGAGTCAATCAACCATGAATGGTGCAAGGTACTGTACTTCTGTTTTTAACAAACATGTTGCGTTATGAGAAAGTGATGGGTTATGATCATTCCCAAGCCAAAAAATTAAACTAAATTCTTACTTCTGCCTGTATATATACACATTGGAAGAAAAAGAAATTATGGTGTAAAATATACGCAAACACAAACAAAGTCTTGTAGATCCCACAAATTGACCATAATCAGCAAACCATGTTCAGTCAGAAACTCCACCAATTAAACAATAAACTTTATCAATCACCAATGCTTTAAAGATCTAAACAACATCCATTACAAAACGCATTATAACCAACTGAAAATGTAATCATTCTTAACCTAATCCATTCCAAATCATGTTTTGATTAAACAGACTACCAAAATTTCATTATATTACAATCACCACAATTTCAAACGAGCAGCCATTTCCAAGATTTTGAAGAGCGGGTAACTTACAAGCAACCTCTGCTTAGCTTTCCTTTGCTCAACTAACAATTTACCAATAGGTTTTGCCTTCACTTGCAATATCTTCCATTTAAGCTTAGGACGACAAAGGTCATAGCATATTAATCTCTTTCCAAATTCAACTAATATCTTGAGATAGTCAGGAGATTGTAACAAGTGAAGTGCCCCACAAATGAGCCATTTCTATCACACAGACAAGGCTGATTACTCAAGGATAAAGGGGCACGTAAGATCACAATCTATAGCGATTTCAGCAATTCCTGAAAGGCAAGTATCAACATGGCAGTATAATACACCACTACCACCACCACCAAACGACTACTTTCTACAAACCCGATACCAAGAATAGATGAAGACTAATCTTTATTTATTGCCAAGAGCTCATAGTGAAATAATAAATATATAAACCTGCCAAATTCTATGAAGTGTTCAAATCTAAGATTCCTTTTTTCGCTTTTTGGCCAAGGACCTATGTGAAAATCTGCATGGCCCGGAATCAGTCTTTTTAACAAATCAAAACACAATTTGGGCTATTACACTTCATGATTTAACTCAGTAAGTTTTCTTCAAACCGAAGACATAACATGTCATTAACATGCCTGTAGAACCACATCCAACATGCCAAAACTGAGCAAGAAGAAATTCAAGATGGCAACGGTCTTCTTGCCCATTCGTTAAAGGAGTACAGGTCAGTTGACCCTCTAGACAGTTAAAAAAAAAACACACCAAGAAATGTAATATAAACATGCACTCATTTAAGTGACAAGAAAATGAATTGAATTGAATTGGAAACCCCACAACACTATCTTTTGAATAAATCAAGACATCACAACATTGACTAAAATTTCGGAGGTGGTTGGTCAGACCACTGATAACACCCAGTCAAGGCAGTCGATGAAAGCAATCTACTAGCACAACCACCCTGACGACACCTAGCATGCACAGGACTAACTATTATCACAAACCTCGGGCAACGATTTCTTTCGCAGCGGCAAAAGGTTTGACGTGTCAAACTGCGGAAACTGCATCTTTTTGGCAAACAATCCATCCGATTTCTTTGGAATATATACAGGAGATTTGTTATGTTAAATTAGTGAAACCAGAGTTTGGGGGCGTTAGGGACATTGGGACAGAGGAGAGGCAACTAGCTGCAAACCTAGGATGCATGGTGCAGCAGCAAAAAAACAATGTGCTGAAAGAATCATTCTTATTATAGCTTTCAATCTAAACTTTTACATTTTATGAACATTTTCATCAAAGACTCTGAAATGATGAGTTCCTTTTGAACTATGAAGCAATTGTGAGTCCAACCTTCACCATCGAGGCACCCCAAACTAAGGTATAGTACCTAGAAGGACATCCACATAGCAAACCTTTATTCACCAAAAGCCATATAAACCATACGATTTATATCGGCTTTTTATATCTTTAAGCACATTGTTTTTGTATCTCCATGCAGAAAGAAGATCCAATTTGTTATCCCTGTCTGTCTGCTCCTGAAGGTAACCCCCTTTGGCAGATGCCGGTTTCTGCCTCATGTTTTTAGGTAACATAATCCACCACTACAAAATGATTGAAATGCAACACATCTGCCAACACTCATGAATGAATGTTTTTGTAATGCTCTTAACTATCAGGGATAGTCAAATTGGACCTTGTTTAATGTCTACAGCTAGAGTTTTATTTCATACATTCCTGTGAATAGAAGAACATTATATACATGATAGGTGAGTATGCAAGGGTTATGGCAAACTGTCACTACTCATTAGGCAACTTTCCAACTGTTGATCAAAGGTAACCATAGGAAAGGAGCGTTTTGAGAAGTGATGTGTCACACAGGTTGTAGAAATGCAAGAGAAGAAACATTTGGTCAGAATGGTTTTAACAAGACTCTAAAAAGTTGATAAAAAGTTGTTTTATGGACAGAACCGGAATCAGAATGACACCAAAAGTCACCATTTTCTGGTCAATCCATGATGTCAGACCAATTTTAGAAGCCACATTCTGAAGCTGAGGTTCTTTGGAACATATACACGGCCAATAAAGAAAAATTTCACAATTTTAGTAACCAACACTATGAACCAAATGAAAGCCTCTCTTGCATCTTTTCAAACAAAATCACTCAAACTATGTTAGGCATCAAGCAAAACAAAACAAAGCAATCATGTACCGTCATCGGTGGATCCGATTTTTTGGTGCGAGGTTTTTTCCTCTTGGAACCCCGGATAGAATGTCCATCTGCTGACATGCTCTCGTCCTGTCCAAGGATAAAATAAATTATTTGAAGGGAATGATAACTTTAACAAATCAATAACAATTCAATTGATTAATAATTAGGATTTGACAATGTTGAACGATTGGTGAGACAAATTCTTACAGTTATGGTAGTCAGTGACATACCTCGGAGCCAACTACATTTGTGCATACATTCTACAGGCTTGTCCAAAACACAGAATTCCCAAGCATGGTCAGTCAATTCCTTTTTCATCGTGGCCCTGACAATTCTTCTGTTTCACCGGCCATCAGCTGACAGAGGACTTCTAATGGTTTAAAATTATCTGTTATGGAGTTAGTGAGCAAAGCTTGGCAGGCAGAGTTAGAGTGTCAATTGTGGTCTGCAATCAACTGCTGTGCAAACATTGAACTGAAAACCGAGAAATATAATTGGCTTTTATTATTTGAGCTTTTGTGAAATCGCATATTCAGCGTGACAGGGACATGTCACATGACATGTTGTGCATGTCGCCCGCAGCAAAAGGGATAAAGTTTTCAATGAAAAGGGTTTCATCAATTTTCACAGCCATACAAGATCAAAATTTGAGTTTGAAATTTCTGAGATTTTTCCTTGAGCAGAAGGGAAGAGAAGCATAACCTACAGCTTTTGGGAAAGGACGGGTCCGAAGGTTGTCAAAGCCACGGCATGCATGTAATGTGAATCACACATTCACAATTTTGATTGCAGAAGGTAGACAGGTGCAAATTAATTCAATATTGAACTGCAATATCAAATTCATGATGGCGAAGTTTGCTAAAGCAAAGTGCCTTCATAGTAAGGCAGACATTCTGTTTTCATCAATAAGATTGAAAAGGACAGAGGGGCAACATCAATATATTCCAATTCTAGATTGGCAAAGGACCGTAACATTTAGACAATATAGTTTTGAAAACTGGCAGATGTATAATCAGGAATGCGATGAGGAGAAATACTGAGAGAAATCACAGATTAGCTTTAGGGAGATTAACAGGGATCGAATCTAGAAACTGTCTTTCATTCCATCTCTTCTTCAAATTTGTGAATTATTGAGCGAAAACGCAAGTTCTACATTGTCAACAATGGAAAAGAGAAGAAATTTCAAGCCAGGAGTTAGCTGATACTGCACATATATTCTGTACACATTCAAAAGTTTATTGAATCATTATTACCAGGAGAGGCTGTCCCTCAATGTCCGATTTTTTCTTGCCATCCTATAAAAGACAAGAAGCAGCAGCTAAAAAGCATGTTTTACACCTAGTTGCTTAGCAACTACAGTGAGTTCTGTAGTGACGGTTATTGCTAAGCAACTAGATTAGGTTGCCTAGCAACATTTGTTATCTCTATGGCAAAAGGGTAGTTTAGCTACTTAGTTAGGTTGCCAAGCAACAATGTTTGGTTACCTAGCAACTACTTGTAGTTTAACCATTTATTTAGCCACTGTTATTAGTTGCTCAGACTATAATGTATAAACATTCCAGTGAATCCTTGATAACAATACTTGCCAAGCAACAACGACTATTGTGATCAGTGGTCAACTGAGTTTCCACAACTTATCATTGTGATAACAAAGACCTCTAATCCTCCATCACAATGCCAGAACAACAAGGAAACGTTTTCTGTTTGTTTGTTTGTTGAATGAATCAGTTTGTCACAACAAAGGGGTAGCATATTCACACAAGGTCACCACTGATCACTAAAATTCACAAGACTTTGGAAAACAAGAAAAATCACAACAAGGTTAGAGGTGCTGGGATGTCAATAGAGACAAATGTTAGAGACAAGAGAGAGAGAGGAATAGTAGAATTTCAAGATGAGAGACCTGTTTTTCTCAAAAGAAAGGAAACTCAATAATATGCGTGAAATGAAAGTTCATCAGATGGCATATCGACAGTCAGAATGTGACTCCAGCTGTGAGAAGGACAGATTTATTAGCACAACATTCAACGGAAAAAAAATCAGTCAGAACTACAGTGTTAACTGTATCGGCACAAAAGGGGTTAAATGCTTGTTAAGCGGATGAAGAAGTCGTCTTATCTGAAAGTCAAAGAAAACTTCAGCTCATTTCACCCAAGTAACCAGAATCAAGACTTCATTTTGTACAAAACATATAATATTCTGGCAGGACTTCTTGTGGGACAAGGCAAGTGTCACTTCAAGTTGGACAATGATTCTATACACTTGCTTGAGAAATATTGCAGATTAGCATAGCAATGTCGGGTGAAATGAGCTTTTTGTGCTGTTATTGGGAGAAATTGGTGCTGTTTTAACAATTGTAAAGGATTAAAAGGTACCAGTAATTAAAGGATTTTGACAGGATTAAAGATGACTGTGTTTGGAATGGTGTTTTCTTAATTTTGCTGGCACAGGGTAGGCCCCTCACTGTGACAAGGTTCATCACATGTCACTTTTGGCAGAAGAATATACCATGATTACGTATGGTGGAAAGTTTTATCTGAAATTTTCAAAAATTAGGATGTTCATCAAAATCCTTTAAAAACAATATCATGCAGTTTGGAAATTGCAGTTTGGAAACCAGAGTGCATATGTTAAATGTGAATAGATATAATCAACCCCCAAACATCAATAGCAACCAAGTCTGATAAAATTGAGACACCAATTGAGCAAACCATGTGGAAATATCAGTCATTTATGTTCATTTGCTCATTGTGTATGTTCTGGATGATTGTGCATAATGCTGCATCGGTTAGTTGCAACCAATTATGGCCCAGCCATTCAGTAGTTCAGGCACCAGACACTGTACCAGGAGTGACTTTGAAATGCCAAGCTACTATTCAGAGTGTTATGACTGACAAAAATTCTTCAAAGACGGCTTTAGTACCTCACTGCTTACAGTCCAGTAGTTGGTGTAATAGGGTAAGGAGGTCGCAGACAGCAAGAAATGTCAGATTCTCAAGCAGAAGAGCTGGGTGCAACAGATTACAGGAACAGTTTCTCTCCTGGAGGGTTGGTAGTTGGCAACCGAATCACACAGAGATGGACCGGTGCTTAGAGTAAAAAATGTCTCTAAAAAGCTTGTTTTTAGCCAGACTTCCAACATTCAAAGTTCCACACAGAGCTGAGATATAGATGTTTGCATTTCTGCTGTCAAATCAAACACTTTCAGGATGAGAAAGATAAGATTTGTCACATCATTAATCATATCAAGTTGACACACTGTAGTCAAAATTAAGCCTTTGGGATTGAGTCAACAACTCTGAACATGCACATCTGCTTTCAAAATGTTGCTTTTCAAATTTGTGACAATACTTCTTGTATGTTATAATGTGCGGAGGTTGGACACATCGAGGTAAGTATGGTATGTGTAGAAGGAGGAAACCGCAAGTCTGTCGTGTCTGTGTGTCTCATTTATGCATATTCATGTTATCAGCTCATCGGCGCGCCCCTTCTTGTTAACACACCACAGACAGCACACACAAGAAGAATGGCAACAGATCCACATAACATGTTTTTCCAAAAATCTACACATAGTAAATTCAAGTTAAGTTATTAGTGAGTAGCACTCGAATGTCTGGTTTCCATACCTGCATTTTACCCACTGCTGACGTGAGGGCTGAGGACAACGCCAATACCTCATCATCCTGTGCAGAAGTCAATAAATATTAGCAATGTGCAGGTGAACATCACAGTGAAAAGTCATTGTGCAGATGGACTCGTCAACAAAAATCAGCCAAGTCACTCTGCACATGGACTCTCCAATGACGGCTAACAAAGGTGATAATTATAAGTTACTGAGAAAACAAACAAATTACATGTTGATCAACTGAATTATATGAATACTGTTAAGAAATAGAAGATATTAATGGTTGTCACAAGCATCGAGGACATCCAAGCAAAGTATCACTTAGAAATCTCCCTTGATCAACCCAAGGGTCATAAACTTGGATGACTGTTGGATATTTGAAGTCGCTTTCGGAGCCATTTTCAACCCAAAAGATTTTTAGGGAAAAAAGTATTTTGATCCGGATTTTAACACTCAGTAATACGGATAAATCCAGAGGACTCTTATCCATGACAATGACACTACAGGACAGCAACACTTTACTTGGATGTACGGACTAACATGGCAGATATAATCATATGATTATCATCATTACTTCACTATTTTACTAAGTACCTCTCTTTGTTTGAACATCAAAGCCAAGCTAGTTTAGGTAATGCTAGGCATGGTTAGGCTAGGATAACACAGAGCCAACCACAGCGTGAGACTGATCATCAAATCGGACAGAACTAGACCAGCCAGGCCTGTCCCCATCTGCAGTAGGGACAGAGAGTGACGTCAAAATGAAAGGTTTTCATACTTCAAGCCGAAAGTACATCAAATACAGTGTACAGTGTGCTTAGAGACAGTTGATAACAAGGCAATGGCAGAACAGTCACAGTGACCTCACTCTATCTTGAATGCTGACATTTTGAAACCATTCTCAAGATGGACCCACTCAACACTGGAGCTTGGATAGTACAACCAAATTGATGATCAGCGCCACTTGTGAAGAGGTCAGTACTTCACTCAGGAAGAGCCAAGAAAAACACAAGTCCAATCTATAAATCTATACAAACGGACGTTGTTTCAAAAACACCAAAGCCAAATTTCAAACCTACCTTCTTCTTCTGTGAGCCAGCAGGAGTGTCAACGGCAGCGCCATCATCAGGCATGTCAATGACATGTTCGCCCGCAGGGGTCATCGGGCCATTGGGATCTGAAATGAATCAGGTCAAAAATAAGGTGACCAAGTAGGAATTTCACAAGTTTACACCATACAGCATTCTATCACACGTAGTGAGCACAACACTGGCTAACAAAATGCTATGAAGTCATGTAAGGTGGTACAGTGAAAAATTTACCTCCTTCTCCCGGCTCCTCAACTATCTCCTGGATCCTTGGCTCCACGCGGTATTTCTCCATTGATTTCAAACAATGGTTGCCCACCAATGGTTTCCTTCCGAACTGGCGATGATCTCTCACCCTGATGTTCATGGGGGGCATGTACAGTTCTTCCTTGGGCAACATCTGAGGAAACAGACAAGAATGATGATAAAAGTGAACAATTAATATGCTTCAGCTGTGGTAGTTAAAGTGACACCCGCAGCAGCAATCAGTCCTTCATGTTATTCCTTGGCCACCTGGGCTTTCCAATAGCATATTGTGCCAAGTAGGTTAGCATAGAGCTGTTTTGTCAGGGCCTGAGCCAATGACAGCAAGATCTACTGCCCTCCAAGCAGGGGTGTCAGTGTCCATGGCCTAACACTGACCATCATGTGGAGAGAGGGGTTATTCGTTGCACAGCTCGTTTAGTACGCTGATGGCACACCAAAACACATAAACTATAGATCTAACTACAGGTCAACTATAGACCTGACTAGAGATCAACTATAGGCCTGACTACAGATCAACTATAGGCCTGACTACAGATCAACTACAGACCTGACTACAGATCAACTATAGGCCTGACTACAGATCAACTATAGGCCTGACTACAGATCAACTATAGGCCTGACTACAGCTCAACTATAGGCCTGACTACAGCTCAACTATAGGCCAGACTACAGCTCAACTATAGACCTGACTAAAGATCAACTATAGACCTACCACATCAAAGAATAGAAGGGGGTTGTCAAAGTTGGGGTTCCTCTTAGTACTCTTGATAACTGGTGACGTCACCATATGACCTCCGACCTCGAGCTCCACGCTTGGCGATGTCACACTGGCCAACTGGAATTTTCTCATGTTTCTCACGCCCCAGCATAAAACTTCGATACCGGTACGCTGCATGACGGGTCTGATGCCATTGGGGACAAGGTACAAGTTTCCTCTCTTCGGAGGGTGGAAGGGCAGGTCCTTTCCATTCATCTGAAAGAGACGGCGTTATGATTAACATGAACGAGAGGCCTGGTCACTGAGTTAGCTCCACTCTCTAATCATGTCTAAGTCTCTGATCTATTTTTCTCACTTCCTTTGTGAGTGATGTCGAATAACAGAAAAGTTAAGATGAATTTCAGACTCTGACTTCGCATTTTGACTGAATTACAAGACATCTTCAATCAAAATCATCAGCAGTGATGAAGCACCTTTACTTGGACTTTAATTGGAAGTGCACATGAAAAGTGCAAATAATGAAGTTGTATCCCAAGTCAGGAGAGGGGGTCTTTCAGACTTGGAATGGTACTTGATTGATTAGTAATCAATTGACCAGTCTTAGATCGGAGAAAGAAGAATAAATTTTGGGGGGTGAAAATTTTGAGTTACAATTTGGTAATCCTAACATAAAGATGATTATATATATACATAAAGATTTTGGAGAACATTTTGTAAATAATACTAGGAAAAGCATGTTTAGTATTAATAAAGACTATGAAAAATGGCCAGGGCCATTGTGCTCACCTCATGTGGAGGAAAGATGGATAAAGAGCATGGTATTGTGTCATGTAGTGTTAGGTTTGATGTGGGTCCAAGCAATTACAATTTCCCCAAAATGGCCAATTTACAGTACATTCGACCTCTGTGACCTTGAAAAGTAGGTCAAATCAAAGAAGACCCGGTTGACACATTGAATGGTTGTTAGAATTAGATATACCTATGATATAAAATTGGTGCCAATCGGGCAAGTCATTACTAGGAATAATGGCATTTTGAAGAATTTAGGATTTGGCCCCCTCCCTGGAGGCCAAACGGCAAATCAGATCGCACCAAACTTCAGTACCTGAGATCACCTGACCAAGGGGTACATGTGTACTTAATTTGTGATCAATAGTCATTGCAGTTAAGAAACGTGCCATAGTTACGGCCTGACGGCCAATTTACGCCATTTGACCTCTGTGACCTTGACAAGAAGGTCAAATTAAAAACCTGTGTGACATATACTGTATGGTGGTTAGATGTACCCATGATATCAAATTGGTGGCAATCTGGCAAGAAGTTAAGGAATAATCACATTTTTAAGGTTTTTGGATTTTGCCCCCTGGTGGTCAAGTGGTGAATCATATTGGACCAAACTTCGGTCCCTGAGATCACCTGACTAAGGGGTAAATGTGTACCAAATTTGGTATCAATAGTCATTGCAGTTTAGAAACGTGCCATCGTTTCATCCTAACGGCCAATTTACACCATTTGACCTCTGTGACCTTGAAAAGGAGGTCAAATCAAAAACCCGGAGGATATATGATGCACCTTTGCTAGAAGTACCTACCATATTTTTTTCAAAATTTCTCGACTACTATTAAGGGAGATATTGCATATTTTCACTTTTAACATTTGGCCCCCTGGTGGCCAAACCATGAAACGAATCGGACCAAAACTTGGTCTCCAAGGTGTCATTACATAAGGGTACATGTGTACCAAGTTTCAACTCAATAGCTCTAACAGTTACGAAACGTGCCCTGCTAACGGACGACGGACGACGACGACGACGACGACGACGACGACGACGACGACGACGACGACGACGGACGACGGACGCCACGGTATGGGATAAGCTCACCTCTGCTAAGAGGTGAGCTAATAAACCAACTAAGTTGGCGACATGTGTGGGTAGTGGTCAAGAAGATACAGAAGATAACAAACTTTGTGCTGGAAAAAAAACTAAGATGTGGAAGCAAATCAGCACATCAAACTGTGAATCTGCTGATAGAACAGGAGGTGGAAGTGTAAGGTGAGTTTGAACGGGGAATATACACAATGAGTACCTGCTAAAAAGACTGTTATCAAACATTCAACACATAGAACTTTATTAATTCGCGTAACCATGGCATGACAAAAGAACTGCAATCATATATAAAATTGAGCAGAAAAGCGTTTTTTGAGTGGTACTGCCTGCAAAGCATATTTGGACCCTTCACACACATGCAGTCATAAGAACAGCACAACATGTACATCCTGGTCACCAATGATTTGATACTGCTTCACCCTCAGTACCACACCTCATGGCATCAGCAACAACCTCTCCGAGTGTCTCTCACCTCTCAGAGTTGCAACATCAGTTTGAAAACCTGAACACGGCTCTTAGGGTGTCCTGGCATAGCCTCCCTAAAATGAGGAAGTTGTCAGCTGAATCAACTTGAAGAACAACATGCGAGGGCCTTCTCCACAGGTTACCTTCAGTCCGAGGTTGCATGGATTCGCTCGGAGTGGTGGCTGGCTTCAACTCTGAGAGGTGGGAGCTAGACCCTCGAAGAGGTGGATGCTGATTCCAGAGGGTGTACCACGTGATGGCGATTAAGTATGAGGTGGTACAAATCCTTCAGTCAGGATGTCAAACACATCAGAAGCCTAACTTTTCTCCCAATTTGGCAAGTCAGTTATGGCACAGGTTGAATCAATGCAAACATATTTTTCAGAGGCAAGTTTTTTGTCATGGCAAGGCAGCAGAGGAGAAAGCTGAAAAGGTTCAGTTAATGACACTGCATTTACACAGGATGAGAACAAGATAAAGATTGAAGCATTTCGATATTCAAAGTACTGGTTGGCCTGTTGACATGTTATCACCAGCAACTGAGATCTGAGTGAAAAAGAACTGTCTATACTGTGCGAGTACCCAATTCCTGAATCTCCGTAAATATGAGTGACTATCAAGTCAGCCAGGTTTGGCTGCTTTCAACACCAACATGACCAATGGTAACACTTCAACTTCTATCCGTGGACATAAACAATAGTTACAATTTTACAAAGTGTTTTGAGATACAAAGACTGACAAATTCCCAACCATAAGATCATTACAAGAACAAACAGTTTGCTGAATCATCTGCAGCAGATGCTATTACACTAATAATTTATTCTCTGGGCGTCAGAAGAAAGTGTTGAGGGCCAAAACACTCTCATAATGCAGCCAGCCTGTGAGATTTCCCTACTTAGAGAAAGTTGTTGCAAACTAGTAGCTGTGTGCTTGAAGTTTTTTTCTCTCACAACAGATCAAGCACGGGATCCTTGTTGCTTGGTTGCCTGACCTCATGGTTGTTAGTCACAGATTGTTATATACATGCGTGAAGACATTCAAATAACAATGAAAATGGCTGTGGGTATATATGAGGCAACCTTCTCTGCTGAAGATAAGTCGGAGAAAATGTCCTCATGATTATTAGCGACAGGTTCAAATTGTACAAGAAAACAGCCACTCAGCCAGTTTGGGATGAAAAGGACATAGTGATAACACTCATCTTATCAAAACACTCATCTTATCATAACTAACATGTATGGATGTAAGGAATCCGTCTTCAGTAAGTAGGAAAACATATTTACGTCAAGTCCTACTTGACGTAAGAATAATTCTTGCACATAGTTTTACTTTGTCACCAGCAAAAGATAGCACACAAGACTGGACTTAACTGTTCACCTTGCCTTACACCATAGGCTTTGATGATGTCCTGCCACATGTCATATGTCATGTCAGTGTGTGGCAATCGATTTGATGCCCGCTGGTGTTTTGATTTTCCCATCTCCAAGATGAACTGCCTACTACAGCTGATGAGCTCCATGTTCTCAGAGCTTCGTGGTCACACCACCACAAATAGTGGAAACATCCCCACAGCAAGAGGAAGGAGCTTGTCTGGGAGAGGCTGTATGTTGGCAGGCAAAGTGTATACTGATTAACATAGAGAGCTCATCCTCTTTGCTACGTGGCCTTACAAGCAGAGCCTTATGGGGACTTTGATGAAGTGAATAACTCTGTCCCCTAATTGACTATATTGCAAAAAATTGCTTACAGACCAAACAATTTTCAAAATTCCACCGAAATTGGGAGAAAAAAATCATGCATACATAGTGTTATAGCAAGCGCAGTGTTAGGCTTGAGGCACATTCTTGATTAAAAAAACAGAATGGCCAAAACAACTGTGTCTTGAAAAGCCAAATAGTCACACCAAAAGCCACACAGTGAATGCGGTGGAAACTGGCAAGCAAGGTATGAGGCACCAACAACATGATAAGGTCCCTACAGTATTCTTATCTTTCAGTGCCGTATCTTTCATCCTACTAAAACTGCAGTTAACACTGGGTCATTCCCAGCCAACTTAGTTCAAGGTCATACAAGTTCAAGGTCATAACAGGAACTCTAGGTCATAAGCAAGATTATCACAAGGTCATCTCTATCACAAAATGGCTGATTGGCAGTTATTGTTAGGAAACCATGCAATGCATAATACCAACCAGCTGTTGAATATTCTGACCAGTTTGTAACATCTTGTCCGTAACCTAGATTAAAGCAAAACATTAACATTACAGCTCATGGTTCCCCCATCCTCCACAATAGTTAAGATTTCTTCAAAAACACATGCTCTGGTACCACAACAGTGACATTCTTTTATCAGAAACATCTGTCACTGTTTCTTTTTCTACATCCCTTTCCATACCACTTTCACAAAACTTGTGTTTGTCTCAGTTCTGCAGCAGTGAGGAGCATAATGCAGTGTTTTACCTTTTATAAAATATTTTTTAGATTGAACATAAGGGTGGCATGCAGATGTGAATGACATGAACACATCAGGGTGACCATATGATCAACCTGGAGAATCAATTCCCTCAACTTTCCCAAGACCAGGCAGGCCTTCCAATTTGCAGAGCTGGCATGCCCTTGGAATGGAGAATGTCTTCCTACTAAATAATGTTGTATTCACATTTTACCAAGCTTCTACCAGGCACCATCAAGGGTAGGCTGCACGCTCGATAAGTTAGGGAACTGATTCTCATTGGTGATGATGAAAATGATAGTTCTGAACACCATGCATAAGAACAAAGTTCTGAAAGATTCGGCGAGTTACATGGTGTTTATTAGTGGAGGGATGCCAAAGCGGAATAAGCTGTATCCAGCCCTGATCAACTGATACTGTTTTTGATAATCATGGTAAGCAGACTTTCAAAAAATCCTCCCCTACCCCAATTCTACATGATGCCACCCTACCAAATTAAAATCCAATCAAAAGGGTTTAATCACACAGAGCAGCCCAAATAACTTCAGTAAAGAACCCCATAACCTCTACACCAAATGATTATGGAGTAATGGCCTGATTAAATGATGAATGAAGTGCAAAAAAGCCAATCCACCACAACAAGATTCAGTTAAACAGTAGTGCTGTCTGAATTACACCAACTGACAATTTGATGTGGAGCTTGAAGAATGGGTGATAATGGTAAGCCTATTGTCAACAATACAATGACTGGAAGGAAAGGCAATGTACATGGAAAGTGGTCAAAGACCAATGCGAAGTCATATATACAGACACTCAATAAAGGTCAGACTCATTCAATGAAGGTTAAGATCCATTACAGGTCAAGAAAACATTACTTACAAGGAAGAGTTCAAAAGCAGCGAGTAGCTCTCCTGCGTATTTGCCGCTCTTCTTGAACTCATGCCACTGCAGGACAGGTGTGCGGCCATCAGAGGGGTCGAGCTTGACAAGCGGTGTGCAAATGGTCCTTCCAAGGAATTCATCTTCACCCTGAAGAGTTGAAGAAGGATTCTATAGGTTTCAAAGAAGAAACAATGCCTCAAGTAAAATCTGAGCTCTTTTGAACTGAACACACAGTGATGTTTACATACAGAAGTTACTTGCCAATTCAAAAGTCCAAACCATGTTAGAATCACACTAGAGAAAGAGACACCTGGTATGATGTTGGTGATGTGCACACTAAATGAAAATCATCGACTTGTCTGTCTGAACTGCTTATTTGTAAGGGAAAGAAAACTTGGTAAATGACAGAAATGAAACAAAGTCTGTAGAGAATTCAGTCAAATGAAGAAAGAGAAATATGGCATTTCGAAATAAAATGATGCATTTTGCAAAATGTCAAAAACCTACACCACTGTAAACTTTTTTTGCCTTGAGGGACAACAAGCAGAGTGATCTGGTTTACAGGCCAAGTTTTCAGGCCTTACAGATGCTGGCTATGGTTCCAATAGCTATTTCATTTGTCAGTGAAGCTCCTTTGGTGCACAAGAATTCATTTTGCTTCAGAAAAAAGCTGTACAACATTCTACAAGTTCATTTTATGGCTATACACGTATGTGCAATGATTGGGACACACCTGGTAACAAATGGACAAACAGGATTCTGCTATGGTCCTCATTCTTGCACAAGCATAGCTGGACAAAAATCTGGGAAAGTTTGCTACAACAGTCCTCAGAGGAGTAATAATGATTCTTTGATAAGATTGAAGAGTTTTTAAACAAATCCACCAAACGTTTCAAAAGTAGTGGTACACTGCGAACACTCGTACAGGTGATGTTCTCCCAGACGACGCAGGAGCCTGTACGTGTGTCCACAGTGATGTATTTACAAAGAGATAAAGCTATAGAGAGAGAATGTAGGCGGACTGAAATTCTTAAGCATTGGCATATCACAGTTCAGCATTTTAACGTTACTAGCCTGCATTCTCTGTAAAATAAGGAAAGGGATATGCTTGTTTATCATCCAACTCGAGCAAGGTGGGGGCAGGGGATCGGAACCCTTTCAAGGTCTACATAGGTCTTGTAATCTTCCTTCATTTAGATGGGCAAAGCCGGTGGGGCCTGAATGGTTGTGACATTGTCTCCATGTCTTGCACTGGTACAACCTATTCTTGGACAGGTACGGCCTATTTTGATGTTCCTACCTCCCTAAAGATGGAGTCTGAGGAAGGCATTACAGCGAGATAACTGGGTGGAAGAGGGGGGGGGGGTTATTGGGCAATGCCCTAAAGCATTAAAGTTTCATTATCAAGAAACCGAATAACTACATACTGATAAGGTTTAGAGTAAACTTGATACAGTATATATTGAAGATTTTTCACAAATCAGTTTTAAAGTATTCTTCAATCAACAATAACTCACAAAGGTATCATGATCGAATATCTCAATCACGATCTGTGGCGGATTATCAGCGATGCCACGCGGGTCTCCGTGGATTTCAACCTGCTCAAACATCAGCGTCTGGTCCCAAGTAGGACAGAGGGTCTTCTCCACTTTCTCCGTGACTTGTGACTGGTTGAGGAAGGAGATCCTGGCGAAGGGGTCAGAGAGACCGGTGCTGTCCCCGGCCAGGATGTCACGCGCTTGGTAGATGTACGAACGTAGCTGGTACTTCTGGGACTCTGAAATGTGCAGCGATGTAGACATTGTGAGATTTGTATGGCTGTGAAGTCAGTAGGACACCAATTTGATTAATGCATCAGATGAGCCAAATGAACTGGCATCTGAATTTATAACGCTTTGTAAAACTAGAACCCAGAAAATAGTCTCAATGAAGTCTTTCCAAGGGATTTTCACAAGACTTGCTTGCTGGGTGAAACACTTACTATCGAATGTCAGGAACATCCTTGGAGCAGCCATCGTTTGCTTGTCAGAATCCTGGAAGATGAATAAAGGCAAATGTAAAGTAGAGGCAAGGGTTAGGTAGAAAAGGTCAAGGGTCAAACTGAAAGGTCTGATACTTTAATTTAATTGAAAACCTACCCAATGAAATCTGTCAATATTACTTGATTGATTACTGCATGGAATGGAGCAATAGGGATCAAATTTATTATTGGCCTCAGTAAAGTTCACAACGACAAAAAGATTGTATAAAGGGTCCGCATTGCATGGAAGACCAGCCAAGTAAGAGAAGACACTATAAGCTTCAATAGGGCGAGGACTTGTCTATCTCTTCTCTGTTTCAAGTTTTAAAATGGTAAGTGATTCTGCAAGATGGTAACTATGACTATGTAACACAGCCAGTCCTGATCCGAGAAAAGCAGAAAGTTCTTGATTCAAGCAATGCTCTCCTGCAACTTCAAAATGCTTTCATTATTAAGGCAAAGCCACACACGAGGTGAGTTTGGAGTGCAAAAAGGCAGGTTTGGTAGGAACAGTGTTTTTTCATGTTTCAAAATGTATTTCATTGCTGTTTTTACATGTTTTTGAAAAATTGGGCAAGTTCAATTGCCACGGTAAAAGGATATAGAGGATTTCAGCAAGTTTCATTGCCACGGTAACAAGATAGTTAGGAATTGGGCAAGTTTCATTGTCTTGCTAACAGGTTAGTCGTGTTAGTGAGGGATTGAGCGGGTATTTTGCATCAGTATCAGGTTAGTGAGTCAGTGCACAAGATTTATGGCTATAGTACCAGGTATCATGTTAGTAAGAAATCGGACAACCCTGCTTAAGGTTTGTAATTTCCCAACGCTATTCTGTGCTACCATCACATGTAAATTTGACAAGTTAATATTTTACTCAGCAAAAGCCACGGTGCAGATCGGCGAGGGGTTGGGTTAGTTTCTTTTTACGAGTGATAAGATTTTAAAACATCAGGATTGGATCTTTCCACTGCTTTTTGACCGTTTGAAAGTACTTAACTGTTCAGAAGTAACAATCCTTTCTGTGCAACATTTCCTTGGAACATTTCCACAGCATATGTACAATAGCGTTTCATTGTGGAGAATGATAAGGAAAGTTACTTTTTGACCACAACTGTACATTACATTTCCACACACATGAACAATGCTCTTCGCTGTCATTCATGCTACGGAAAGTTACTTCTGAGCATAACTGTACGTTAATTAGACGCTAAAGGTTGTCAAGTGTGATATCAGAGTTACAGAATCGAAGAGGGATTGGTATGGGGGAAAGGGAGTTCGATATCAGCATCAATATAGTACAGTTATCATATGTAAGACAGGAGGGTCTGAGGAAACAGGGAGAGCAATAATGTCACGCCAGGGGCCATCTGGTCCCCTCGAGGAAGGGCAGGCCATAGCTTTTCCCAGGGAACCTATGAGCAATGTGCCCAAGCCAGGTATATCACGATTACAAACAAATACCTTTTTAATGTGAAGGTGTACCTGCAATGGAAGCAGCCAAACCAAGGGAATGAACCTTCTCATAGTGTACCTGGCTCATTGCCACAAAAGCAAGCTCTGGCTTCACCAAAATCAATGCCAAAGGCCCCAAAAATGGAGTACAATCAAGCTGACTTTATCTTTCTCAATTTTTTTTTTTAGTGGAAGACTATAATTATCAAAAAGAGCATTGGCATCAGCCATTCAAAGATAACTTTGGATGTTTTATGGTTTGTTTTCCCAATGACATGTTTCTTTCATATTTTATCAACAAGTGGATGGCTTTAGTGATGCAACACTCTCTTGTCAACCCTATCCCTTCCCTTGACTAGTACATAAAGTGCCAGCTCTACAGAGCAAAATGTCAAGCAGTGAAAGTGCTTAATTACTTCAAAAGTTGAGATTAGCACAAACATTGTATTTATAACAATCATTCAGTATCATGGCTCTTGGGTTAAGAGGTAAATAAAGAAGGAGATTGTGAAAGTTAAGCTAAGATCTGATTGGGAAACAGATTATGTATGAAACTGTAAACATCAAGAAGGAAATAGTAAAATAGTAAAATGGGAAATAGACTATGTAGAAAATTGGAATCTTCAAAGAGGAAAAGGCAAAATGGGAAACGGGATTGAGACATTGGAATATGAACACGTGATGGTTCCCTGTAAACGAGTTTACAAGGATCCCATGTTCAAATCTGGTTGGATCAAAATCGCAGCGCAGTAAGGAAATTATCAATCCAATCCTCACGTTTTTGAACAACTTCAAATCATCAAGTTTTCAAGTTTGCGGCTCAAATGAGCCCAGGACTGACTTCCACATTCAGACTTGGGAATATTCTTATCTTTCTAATTCATGACTATGTTAACCGCTAGGCATGTTAACAGTCAGAGAGATTGCCCCTAAGATGAAAACAGTGACCTCCGAGGTGATGGCGTAAATTTAGAAAAAATCCATCTTTTTCAAGTCAGGCAAGCTGGATGGACTGGGGATTTAGCCCAAGATTCAATATTTCCTTTAGTCGTTTTGAAAACTTGATAACTGATGGCGCCACTGGGTTGGCAAAACAGATATTCACACTCGGCTGCAGCAGACGTCCTGCCCAACCTAAGTACCTACCTTCTTCTTCTTGCTAGGTTTGCGTTTAACCTTACAAATAGAGTACAAGAATTGGAACAAAATAGTCAAGAAAATAAACAGAAGACTGGATGAGAAAGTGACAACATAAAACACTGGAGGAAGGGAGTCAGAAATAAAGTTCAACAGGTTTTGAGTTTTTTGAGTTTTTTGAGTTTTTAAACTTTTTTTGAAAATTTTGAAATTTTTGAAATTTTTTGAGTTTTTTTATTTTTTTGAAATGTTTTGAAATGTTTTGAAATGTTTTGAAATGTTTTGAGGTTTTTTGAAATTTTTGAAATTTTTGAAATTTTTTGAAATTTTTTGAAATTTTTTGAAATTTTTGAAATTTTTGAATTTTTGGAAATTTTGAATTTTTTGCATTCGATTTCCCATGACATGCATTGCAAGAATGGGAAAATCTGGAAATCTTATAGGGTACCAGCAAAACTACAACTGCTTCTACGTGGCACTGACTGTCTAGGGTATTTGCGTTATGAGGCATACCCAAATGAAAATTGGGACGGCCATACCCTATTCTAAGTTTTTCTTCACTTCTACTTCTTACTCCTTCACTCCTATCGGCCCTTGCCATGGTTGAAACTCAACTGCCAGTAGTAACGTGTCAAGTCACCATGAGCAAAGACCGATAAGGTAAAATGGGGCATAGCTAGCCCCTGATATTGCTCACTATTCACACACACAAGAACTGTGAATAGAACACAATGAAGGGCTATCTTTCCCCATCATAGCTTACAGTATAAAACATCAGCATGCACAGATAACCATTGAGAAACTGACACTGACAGTACCTTCTTATTGAGGGGACGTTTAGCATGTCTGAGTGGAATATTGAGAGGGTCTTCCTTTGATTGCAGAAGAGGGGCAATTATAAAATGAAACATGCAATAAGACAGAATTTAGACCTTATTCAATATGGCGGGACAAACAATCGGAGTACCGAAGCACCAATCGCTAAGAAAAAGTTCGAAAATGCAAATAAGGTCATTGCTCTTCCAAACAAAACAATTATAACGAAGAAACCTGATCAATAAATTCCCTTCTTGAGGTTAATCACTTTTGACACTAAATGTACCGTAAACACCCCTAAACACTCATGAAAACTAGCCACCAAAACCGGCATGCCAATGTCACATGAGTTGTCAACGTCTCAGCTCATCTTCATTCTGGAGAATCAGTGTTCCAACTTGCAGGGAACCTTGTTCATTGAATAAGGGCCTTCCAACTTACCGAGTGGCCTGCCCTTGGGGAATGTGTGCATCACAAAGAAAGCATCCAAAAAGGACATGCAATGGTAAATTTACTAAAAATGCTTAAATGCATTGAAATTCAAGGTGAATTAACCACTGGGTTACCAGCACAAAATCACTTCATGCCCATTTTGAAATTGTTTGTCATCCGCAGAACGAACTGGTGATACAGAACAAGAACAAGGCAGCTTGGTTTGTTGAAAGACCTACCTGATTCTCACCAAGTTGGAGAACTGATTGTCGAGAATGATCCTGTCCCAAGGAAAAGTACCTAGCAGTCAATTTCACACTTCTTTCATTGTGATTTTTTCCGTAAGGACAAGACTCGGACACATCAAATTCGGCTTTGTGTTTTGGATTTCTTTTGGTGACAGGGAGTTTTGATTGCCATCTATTGGCACAAACCTCCCTAAAAGGACGGACCGACCACCAAACATCGGAGGGGGGAGGGGGCTCCACCATGTCAACTCATAATCTTGAAATAATTACCCCATGCCTTCGATTTTCAGCTGGCTATGTTAGGTGAAATGTGGATTTTGAACAAATGAGTCGAACGCCGTAGCCTTTTATCAAATTAACAAAAATATTCCAAACTTCTACTTTTCTAGGACACAAAGTTTCAACAGCAGTGATCCTTCCAAAAGTTGAACCCACAACCTCCTGATCATGAGCTCGGTGCTCTTACCATCATGCCACTGATCCCCCATCTGCCGCATACTCATGTTTCTCTCTCCAACCAACCACCCACTCAATAGGTCCACGACCATGCAAACTCGTAACTGTGAAATATTTACCCCAGGATGTTTTTTTCTATCATGTGGCTACAACGTTTAATGTGGGTTAAAAGGGTTGGACAACATATTGGGGGTCTAACAGTCTAACCTAAGGGCGATGACCCAAAGACACTTTTTGACGACACCATCAATAATTCAACCACCATAAACCTCAACTATGCAAATCATATATAGAAACTAGGTAGCAGGCATTATAATCATATCCAAGGGAAAAAAAGGTGCTTTTCATCAGGAGATTTCATCGAAGCTCTAGTAAACTAAATGTTCAACCAATTTAACAGGTCTGAGCTAACTTCTAAACAGATAGTAAATGGTTGACCAAACACCATTTCTGTAGACATGATACAAGCTCCAAAATGCCCACGAGAAACGAACATTTCCCAACTTACAATCGACACATTGAAGAAACAACCAGCACCGCTGCCTTCTGCGACCATCTTGCGATGCCAGCGCCGACGTCTCACCAGATCCATCTTACGCTCCTTAGCGTGGAACTTCATGTTGAAGAGTGGCGCGTACTCCCATCCCTCGGCAGCCTCCTTCGATGCCTCCTCCTAGAAAGTAATGGTTCCATTTGTAATTGCAAACATTGTTGAGGGGCACTCGTGGTATCAGTGGTCGACAATAGAAATCAAGAACAAACATGATATTGAAATGTTGGCATTCTGAGAGCTGTGGCACTCGACTTACCTGCTGCTCTTCCTGGACAGCATCCTTGACGAGCGTACGGGATCGCACCCATCGGCGACGTCGACACATGTGGTACGTCTTCTCCACGGGCATGTAACCACCAAGGGTGGCCTCAACGGTGAACTCCCAACCTTCCTCATCACATGGTCGGTTGAAGTCCACTTGCCAGTCATCGTCCCATGCCCAGCCAGACGGACAGCGGATTTCGTCACGATTGACGGCAGAATCTCCTTTCTGAAAGATGAAATTCACCATATTAGAGTAGAGAAATGTTAACAATTGAGAGATGTCTCAACATGGTACTGATGATCTGCACCACTTCCTTCTACAATACAATATGACTTGGATGTTCAAGACCTGTGAATTCACCCTTTTGAACTTGCACATTTGCTTTTTTAGACTGGCACCTCCACCTTTCAGGACTGGCACATCTAACTTTTTAGACTGGCACATCCAACATTGAAGACAGAACATCCACCATTTTAGACATGTACATTTCACCTCTCGAGGCTGATACATCCACCAATAGACAGATAAAACCCTCCATCACTCAAACCTATTTAGACAGGTTTGTATATCACCTCAGACATGTCAGACTGGTGCATCCATAACCTTAGACTGGTGCATCCATAACCTTAGACTGGTGCATCCATAACCTTAGACTGGTGCATCCATAACCTTAGACTAGTGCATCCACCTATTTAGACTGATTTCTCCATAACTATAGACTGGTGCACCTATATCTTTAGACTGGTGCGTCAACCAATTTAGACTGGTTTCTCCATCCCTTTAGACTGGTGCACCTATATCTTTAGACTGGTGCGTCAACCAATTTAGACTGGTTTCTCCATCCCTTTAGACTGGTGCATCCATTGTAGAAGAACAATGTGGCAAAATACCTTGGATTGAACAATCTTGGAGGAACTTTTATTCAACACGCCGGTGAATTTGGACAAATCTTCAGATGAACTAGAACTACCATCATCAAGCAGGTCATCATCTGATTTGATCAACTGATCCAACCAACCGCGCAGTTTAGGAGATTTGTTACGAGGAGGAGTTGATGAAGGAGAGCGCGCAGGGGAGCCTTGTGGAGTCAGGCGTCGCATGGGCGTCGCCAAATTAGATTTAAGCAAAGATGCACCCTGGGTAGTCGATGTGACAGCTTCGTCATTGGCGTCAGAAGTTTTGATATCAGGAGCTGAATCATCACGATGAGCTAAAGACTTGGTCAAGGCAATGGCTTTGCCTTTAGTCCGCAATGACCGTCGAAACTGACGTCTTCGACTATTGCGGGTAGACACGCTACGTCGTAGCCGTCGTCCACGAGTGAACGGATCATAATCAAGTCTTTCACCGGTGTCGGTCAGATCAATGTCCGTTACTTGATGCCCTTTCTATATGAAGTTACAAAAGTGGTTATGTGCATTGTTGTGAGTGTAAAAATCGTGCTGTGAGCATTCATTTCATGTGCACTGCAGGAAAATATATTATCTTTTGAGGTTAAACCACTTTCTAACGCTGCATTACAGCTGTTTTCAACCTTTCTATGTTTTGGTGGGAATTGACTCCTTGGCTTGGCCAGCTCCATAGCAGGAGTCGGGACCATGAATAGTTAGTATGAATTCATTCAGAGTTTGGGTCATTCATATTTGGTGACTATGCAAAATGGAGGAGCATGTTAATGACACTTCTCAGCATGGATGTATGAATCAAGCTCAACTCACCACATCAGTCCAAGCGACAGAAGACGCTCCCCATTCTCCTCCGGGGATACGACCTTGACATTCAAAGGCATCTTCCATATACGTGCGATGTCCCGCGTCCTTGTCGAACAACATACTCAGCTCTGGACTGACAAACCAGTCAGTGTCCCATCTCCAGCTTGGTGGAGGTTCAAAATCTTCCTTCTTCAGCTTAATCTTGCCAGCAGCGTCGGACCATTTTGGTCGGGTCATTGTTGGCCCCATGTCAGTCCAGCGACCAAGTACATTGACTTGATTCTCATACTGTGAAAGAAGTAAAGCTCACAATTAAGAAGCTGATAGGCCTGGCTCTGCCCATCTCAAGTTTGGGAAGACATCTGATACTTTTGAGTCAAAGTCAGTCTTACATAGATGCACGTCCCTGGCAGTCAACTGATGACTTTCCATGACGTACATTTACGTCCATGGTGGAAAAGCTTCAGCACACAGAGAGCAACCCGGTTGCCTGATTCTGTAAGGTACCAAGTGGGTGTCATAAGCCACTTACCGTTTCAGCAAAGACAGCGAGTTCTCCTTCTGACTGCATGGCAGTCCAGGCGTGTTCTTCCTTCTCCTGTCCGAGCCAGATCTTGCAGCGAATCATCGCTGGGATCTCATCCTTGCCTTCTTTTTCTGCTTTACTGCCAGGAGTCTGAAAATGAGCACACAGCAAATATAAATTGACTTGTAAGTGTCGGCAGAATTGATTTTTGATGACAGTAACTAAGAGAGTAAAGTTATTTTTTGCTGAGTAGTTTGCTATATACAATTCTGGTCATAAATAAGTAACATTCCAGCTATATGCCAGATTCTTTGGATTGGAATAGGATGCCAAACTTTGTGATTTGTAAGGAGGACCCCCTCTCTACTATAGACACTTATTTTGTTCTGAAATTGTCAATTTCTGTTCTATTTGATCTCTGTTGTGAGGACGCCTCTCTATTAAGGACATTTGTCAATCCGGAGGGTGTCTGAAACTGAAAGGGTCAACACCTTTTGCTTCACAGCTGACAGATCAGTTTTAATCGTAATTGTTTGATAACTGAACAAGAAAAATCAAGTAGAAATAAAGTACTTTTCTTGTCACCAATCTTGAAAATAACAAAAACATGCTATCCTGACATAGACATACCGGTGATGGACATTCTGAAGAAAATGTTGAAATGTTTTGAAAAACTTTAAATTCAATTTTTAACTGACTTGCTAACCACCGGGTAGAACACTGACACAACCAACTGACCACGACCATGTCGAGTGCAACATCGAAAACCCCCAACATTATCATTCACAAGTTTCATGCATTTGATTGATTTTTGAACATCGGGGAGCATGCTCATTTTCCCTGAAAAAATATGATGAATTACATCTCACTTAATCGCAAATCAAATGCATTTTTCAAGAAAGTTGAGATTTCAAAATTAAAAAAGATAGAACAAAATTACTTCCCATTAAACTTAAATTGACAATTGAAAATAAACTTATTTGGAAAAGGCCATACATTTCTTTCATGCAATCAACAAATTTGTTTTATAATATGTAAATGGCAAATATGTACGACCTTTTCAGTTAAAGATAAAAACTTAAACCATCGAAAAAAGTGTTTCATTGAAACTTTATATCAGCAGTGACTCAATACTGTGAAACCAAAAATTTGCCAGAAATACTTTTTCATGAGTTTTTTGTGAATTGTCTCAGAAGAAATAACAGAAATGACATGAAATGACTGAATATCGATCTCTACATTCTGGTCATAAAGATAAAGGGTTTTACAGTATGAGTGTACTCATTGATAAAACTTCACCCATGTCAATAGAAGGCAAGTTCTGATAGAAATGTTAAACACAAGCATTGCAAGCCGACCCTATTGTCATGGCCTTACCGCTGTGCTAGGCCACTGAAAAGGAACATCCATATATAAAATCAGTGATAAAGTAACATGAAAGGGATGGGTTAAGCAGCGCTCCACACTCATGACAAAACAATCACTGGTGACTGTATCTCAGACAAAATTCTTCATTGTGCGAAAAAAACACAAGTTTGTTCGAGTCTAAACATCTCTTTAACGCTCTCTTTCTGAGCCATTTTTTTGCCTGAGTGCAGAGCGCTATGTATAATCTGTGGAGGGGATTAGGATTGGCACAAAATGTCTGGTAGCAAAAGGATTCAGCAGTTGCACACTATTTGAGGAAAAGAAGCTGTTATTCACAGATGAGTTGAAACCTGAGTGACAGCTTCTTTCGCTTCTCTAGTGGAGCTGCTGAGGGTAAAGAATGAAGCAACACACGTAAGCTTACACAAAAGTGAATTAGTTACAATATCAGACTCTGGTCATATGTAACAAGGGAAATCTCACTCTCCTGGCCAAAAACCTAAGCTTAACCAAGGCTCTGTACAAAGGAGAAAGCAAATCTTGTAAAATGGGACAAAGAAAAGTCAGGTACCGGAGAACGATGTTTTTTTTTCTTTTTTCCGGTAGGCCCCTCAAAAACTGCTTGTTCAATGCACTTGGTTGAAGAAAAATCAAATCATGTTACGCAATTTTAATCGCAATCACAATGCAAAATCTTGTGTTACAACAGAGAGACTATACCACTGAAGAATAAACAACTACAATCTTGCATCTGAAGGGTTAAATTCACACAATTCTGATGAACCCTGAGCAGATCAGAATCCTGTAAATGTTAACTCTTGATTGTCAAGATGCTACAAACCAGACACTACCAGGACACTACATAATTCGGCAAACTACTAAGTCTAAAAACACATGATTCACAATCTTGCTCGAGACTTATCACACCTACCTTCAGGTAAATCGTCTGTTCTTTGCCACAGTTTTTCCCGCAGTTATCAGGGTTGGCCGAGTAGATGACATCGTAAGCCGGGATACGGAAGTACGCAATTCTCTTGTCGCCACTGATCATCCAGATCACAACGTCAGGCATGCTGTTCTGGGGCTGGATGAAATGAGGAAAATTACTTCGACATCGCTCATAACCGACTCCTAGACAATATTTGGCTGAAACGTGATGAAGGAGGGAAGCAGGGCAGTGGGAGTAAACCTCCTGTCCAGGAACGGGGTCAATCTCTCTGACATATCAATTCAAGACATGGCAGACTTCAGGTCAAACACACGACCCCTAAGATCACATCTGCTGATGTTAATTTTGAACATTGGTCTTGCCACTGAAACAGCCCTTCGATTCCAATACGATTCACAAACCTCTGTTGCAACATTCTTCAACTGTTCCATGTAGCCCTCCATCTCATGCATGGCCTCCTGCACGTCCGTGGCATTCTCACGCAGCTTCGACGCCTCTTTCTTGATGAACCGCAACTCGTTCTCACGGAGTGTCTGCACCATGCGGTCAAGGTCATTCTTGACACTCTGCCCTGGTGTGATATCCGGGAGCTTTTTGCTGAAAGATCAGGAGTTGAAACAGTGAGGAACGGTATTCATGAGACGTTAATTCAAGCGGGACCTATGGCAATGTTGACACTGGAACCTCAGCTTCTGTTCTTTAGCCCAACAAATTGTTTCCTACAACACTACTAAACTAAAGTTCTCGCCCAAACCTGCCCAATGTTTAAAACCAATGTAGATGGTGGGTCAAGAGATTAGACACTGATGAATAAGAAATGCAATATCCATTCTGCTCTCACTCCAAAATAATTTACGTGATAAAGGATTCAACTCTTTCTTGATCAATCCCTCCAGTGGTGGACAACTGTTGGACAACAAAATGGCCAACTTAGGAAGTCAGCCTTTCATGTTTCCGATACAATGTTGGACGTGTTATCCAAATCGACAAAGCCTTCAACCTACAGACTCTGCCAAGTTTGACCACTTGACAACAAGTGGTGCTCACAAGGTCATGGTCCACAAATGAACAGTCTAGGGATATGCAACCTAAGAGAGGCTGCATTCAGGGTCAAAGATGGGGTACACACATGGGAAGTGGGAAAAAATCAATTTGGATAAGGAACCAACCCAGAATTATACACAAGCATAAAAATGTTCACATACATTTCATCTATCATGTCTATACAAAATGTGCAGACCTTTTCAGCCAAAACACTCGACTTTCGTACGAACTTTTGGTTACCGCAGATTTTTCCTCTTCAAATTTTTCATTATTTGTCAACTGGTTTAAACTCAAAGCGTTATTCTCGGACCAACATTTTTTCTCCCCACCGAGATGAATGTATGAAAACAGTTACATCATCAATGGAATTCACCACTTGCAATGCAACGCCAAATAATTTTCAAAATAATATGTAAATTTTTTCCTGAAATTAATCGAGACAAAATTGCAGCAGCAAAAATCTTCGCCCAAAACTCAAATGTCTGGCTAAATGTGAAAAAAATCTTCTCCCTCATATTCTACTGTTCTTTTCACCTAAATTTGCCAAAGTCCATTGCCTTTAAAGGGAGACTATAATGTCTATAGTCTCCCTTTAAACGGCTTCCGCTGTCAGCATGAGTTACTCAGGATAACCCTCAGCAGGCTTTACAAGAGCAGACCGTAATTCTGGCAAAATGGGCAAAAGGAAAATTAACTAAATAATAATCAAATCCCATGCATTTTGCCTGTGTCTTCTATGAAATTAAGCACCAGAGCAGTTTATTTGGACAAACCTGGGTGGGTAAGTATCTTCCCATACACTACAAAACAAAGTCAGATACTCATATTTCAAACAAAAATTGGAAACCTCTCACCATTGTCAAAAAATTCAAATATTACAGAATTGATATCAAGAAAACATATCCATCAAGTCAACAGTGACTCCAAATACAGTTGCTCTATAAGAGTCGAAACAACGACTATGAAAGCAGTTTGGCAAAGAAAAGCAAAGATCTATTTTCTCCCCATAAATGTGCTCAAAATCTCTGCTGACAGAACGAGGCAGACTTCAATCGATGGCTCAAAAGCTCAGGAGGATATCACTTGTGGGGCTCATAAGCATAGGGAGAGATCCTGCAAACTGAATGTTACGGGCAAACTTTCTGCTCAGGGTTACACATCCTCAGGTGATAACTTGCAGAGAGTAGATTCTGATTATGAAGCAAGTTTATACAGCTGTCTTTACAGTCCAAAGCACAACTGACATCCCGTAAATCGCGTCATTGGTACGTGCTATGCAAGTCATCAGCAGCAAAAGGGTCAAATGGACAGGAATGGACAGATGATTATGTACACTGATACAGCCCTGGTCATAATTAACGTCATACCATGGACAATATTTCATGTAATTTTCGTGAAAAACTAGCAGTAGTGTTACCTCCAACTCTCCTAGCTATGAAAATGTATGATTGCAGTAGGTCAAAATGATGCACATAACTTCATTGTAAGAAAAAACTTAATTATGACCAGGACAATTGAGTCATGGTGACACTGCCAAACAGTCATTTTGGTAATTACTGTCCCACCTAAGAGTCAAATTCATTCATTCTATAACACCCATCAACCAGGTATTCTCTGATAGTCAAGATCTTATGTCAAATTCATGGATCAATCATGACACTCCATGGCAATTATTTTGATGCTAAAATCACCCGGCTAAAAGGGGAAGGTTCATTTTACAAGACTATTCTTTAAAACTTTTTGACTTTACCAATGACTGTATGGTGTGACCACATAACGTCAGTGGAAGGACAGAATTTGGATCAGGTACATGAACAATGAAGCTGATAAGCTAAATCTACAGATTCGAGCGTAACTTTGCACGGTCAGGTGATAGACTGATCTGCCTGAACTGACAGTATCCAATTACCTTATTGCACTGGAAGAAATACACAAAACAAACAAATGAAAAATCAAGATCAAATTGCTTTGCGTGAGTGTTCTCTGGGAAATGATCAGGTTCATTTTAGAAAATGTGTGAAAGGACTGGCTGATACTGCCAACACAGACTAACTAGGACATCAAATACATGTAGGTTGTTATAGAAGCACTTTGTCTACAGCATTAAAAGCATTAGGTCTCTCCTCTAGAAGCAGTTTTTCATTTCATACACCACTGACATCATTGCTGATAAAATCAAAAGACTAATTCTATGCCCTCATCTACAGCACTCCAACAAAACTGAGTGAAAAGTCTACTAAGTGCAAAACTCAATGAGAAGAAAACATTTGAACAGATATATTTGGAAAGTAAACAAACTTTTGAAGCTCACTTACTTGCAGTCAATAACCAGTTGGTCCAAAGCAGATATCAACAGCTGTGCTTGCTCAGGGGTTGGCAAGTTGGCCTTCAAGCCGAGTTTGACTTTGTCAATGTTGTCTTGCTGAAAACCGAATATATTTGTGCGTTAGTGTTAAATTGAGAACGATTTTAGCCAGCAATTTCATCTCTCATTTGAGCCATTTGATATCAAATGGTGAAGTAACCTGCAAATGAGTGACTTATATAAAGTAATAAAGGTAACAAGTGGTCGGACGGACTGACGGAGGAAGGGCATTTTCATGTCCCCCTTTCCGAGCGGAGCGACAGGACACTAAAGGTGCAGTATCAATGTTCCTCATTGACAGCACTTAAGACATCAGGGGAGAGTTTTTAAATACCTTGTTCAGCAAACCTTTTATTCTAAACTTTTTGAGCGGCTGTCGGAAAAAAATTTTTTTTTTTTTTTTGGAGATTTTTTGATTTCACGAACCCATCCTGGTAAAATTTCTGAGAGGCAATAAAATTAAAAAATTTTTTTTTTTTTTCGGAGATTTTTTGATTTCACGAACCCATCCTGGTAAAATTTCTGAGAGGCAATAAAATTTAAAAACAATTTTTTTTGACAATTTCCCATTTTTATGCATTTCTTGCTCCAGACTTCCACATCTTCTCAGGAAGGACTCAGACTCACCAATCTATCAATGATTTTCTGGATCATATTCAGTGCCTCCAGCCTGAAGGAGATGTCCTCCCAATGGGACTCGACCACCGTGCAGGGCTTGCTGTTGCCCCACGGCAAGAAGTAGTAGAACGTCCCGTCAAATACAGCGTTGGTTGGCTGCGTTGTTGACGAACTTGGCGGAACCCCGACGTCGAGTTTGTTACCATAGTTTCCTGTAAGAGACGAGATCATGAAGTTGTTTTGTTGACATGATGTTCTAGTTTCGTCTGACCAGAGTGGGAACCTTGGCCTGGGTCGCTGAGGCCACTGAGGGCTTCTCAAGGGTCAATCATCAAAAGAAGTAGCCGAGATTCCTCAATAACACTACACATGTATGACGACAAATGAAAGACTGCGGGAAGCCAAAGAGAAAATATATATAAATTTCTATTAGCATGCACAGAATCTTTAGAAAATTTACAACAAATTTTACAGCAAAATAATTGATTATACTAAAATACTTTAAATAATGCAAGAATTTTGGCAAGTTTTCTTTGAAATCTGGGTGCAGATATGGGTCTTTTCTAGGTTAGTTCTTTATGTGTTAGACAGCCTGAGAAGCTTAGCACCTAACTCTACACATGTGAGAAGCAACTCTCAAAATATTGCAAGTACCTGCAATTAACTCTACTAGTAGGAGAATTCTACCATGTAAAATAGAGTACATGTTTGTACATGTAGCCCGAAAGTCACCAGCAAGACAATAGTGTCACTTTTTCATATCACTCAAAATGTTAAGGATACACAAAGTCATGTTTGGTGTGTAAGGGGGAAGTGCATTGGAAGTTTCATCCAATATTCAGATCTCGTCCGTTAAAAGAAATACAGAGAATAAAGATCACAACATGAAAGTATACACAATATCTGAAGGATCAAACCCCAGCTGTCTTTAGGCAAGGTGGAGCGGACCTACAGCTCGGTATTTGTGACAAGTTGTAACACGGTATGGAAGCAGCTTCAACAATGTAAACCCAAATTAAAAAGTGCCCTGGTCTCATTTCACTGCAACACTGGTCCCTCTAGAACACATTTGCCAAACTTCTCTCACATTTTCTCACATCAATTCACCACACGACAGATATTGTGCCTACTTTTAACTACACTTTGAGAACACATGAAGCTCAGCACGCTTAATGCTCCGTACAAACCTGCCTCAGTTTTACTCCCATAACATCCTGTAACACAACATGACAGTCAACACAAATAGGAGAGGAGAGGTGAAAGACAGATGATCAGAAGATCTTTCAAAGGTATTTTACGCTGACAAGTATGCCAGCTTTATATAGCACTTTACCTGACCAGGTTCTGTATCAATGTGCTGTATAAAGACAGGTCATTTTACCCACGGTAATCCAATAGTTCTATCTTTTTTCCACACAGGTTCTCCTCCAGTTACTAACAGACGTTTCACATGGTATCTCAACAGATGTCCCTTTTTCCATACAGGTCCTTTTTCAGTAACAGCTGTTTCATATGGTATCCTAGCATGTCTCCCCCTTTTAACCATACAGATGTCCCTCCTTTTACTAACAGCCATTTGACATGTAATCCTATTAGGTCTCCCCTCTTTTCCACTTAGGTGCCCCTCTTTTCCACTTAGGTGGCCCTCTTGTCCACTTAGGTGCCCCTCTTTTCCACTTAGGCGGCCCTCTTGTCCACTTAGGTGCCCCTCTTTTCCACTTAGGCGGCCCTCTTGTCCACTTAGGTGCCCCTCTTTTCCACTTAGGTGGCCCTCTTGTCCACTTAGGTGCCCCTCTTTTCCACTTAGGCGGCCCTCTTGTCCACTTAGGTGCCCCTCTTTTCCACTTAGGCGGCCCTCTTGTCCACTTAGGTGCCCCTCTTTTCCACTTAGGTGGCCCTCTTGTCCACTTAGGTGCCCCTCTTTTCCACTTAGGTGGACCTCTTTTCCACTTAGGTGGCCCTCTTTTCCACTTAGGTGGCCCTCTTGTCCACTTAGGTGCCCCTCTTTTCCACTTAGGTGGCCCTCTTGTCCACTTAGGTGGACCTCTTTTCCACTTAGGTGGCCCTCTTGTCCACTTAGGTGCCCCTCTTTTCCACTTAGGCGGCCCTCTTTTTATTCAATTCTCAATAGGTGTAAGATAAGTCGTACAAAAGTTATCACAAGTAAAGCTTCAGTAGTGCAGTGCAAGACAAGAGTGCTAAGTAGACGGATATTCCTCCAAAACAAAACATTATCATATAGGAAAAATCCTCTCCACATTACACAAGTATTTACAAAGAACAACCCATCACCAACTAAACACTGTTCAGTACAACTTGCTTCTGGCAAATTGGCAAAAAGACATTTTCACACTTGATACTTTCAGTCATTTGCCAGGGACAAGTTACAAGAACATTTACCCATTAACCACCAATTAAAAAAAGATTTCACCTGAGTTTATCATCAACCAAAAGCTTACCTATGCTAACTTCAAATTCGACTGGCGCATCAATAGCTTGGATCATAGTGGCATTCAGGAAGGCACAATGTAAGCGGTACTTCCTCCGACGCAAGAACTTGCCGGCTCGAAGGACAAAGTCATTGTTCAAGTCCTCGACGTCGACCTCGGGCATCTCACCAAGTTTGGTCTGGAGTTCCACAATCGCACGCCCTCTATACGCACATCCCTCACCCTGGAAGAGCCATCATGAGATTCTACTCAAATTCATGAAAAAACGCCACTAGACGCAAATCAAGCCTAAAATGGCTGAGAAATGTTGTCAGTATTTGTACACAACGGGATTGTCTCAATTTATATTAAGTACATATTTACAGAAAGTCGAATTCAATTTTCAACTTTTTGAATTAAAGGAATAGGCTTTTTAACCACATTAGTATTGGCTTCTTGCTCTTAAATGTAAGCTGAATCTAATGGCATCCGTACAACTCTATAAAATGATTTGTCCATGATGATTTTTAACCTTACCTTTCCCAGATTAAGATCTTCATACTCATCAGGGAGGTCAGAATACTCTCTTGGCGAACCGTAGAAGTTCACATAGCAGGGTCCAAAGCATGGCAAGAAACCTTAATAAGGAAAATAAAGTCACTCAGTACAAAGAATGGATCTGAAACCCGAATGGATGACTGAAGACTTCTTGAGCTTCAATGTAGTAGATGAGGTACTTGCTCTTTACAAATTGGATTGGTGACTTCACTTTAGGTACAATAGTAAACAGTTTACCAATTAATTTCTTCCTCTCACATGTTATGAAACAGTTTCCCATGTTTACTGTCAAGAAGACATTTCATACTCGGCTCAGCTACGAGAGAAAGTACGCTTATTACTTCCAAGGATAATTGTGATCAGTTTCCAACAGATTTTAAAGTTTACAACCAAACAATATAGGATATTTTGGAATATTTCTTCATCAAAGGGTAAACATAAGCACACATGCATGGGTAGCATTCACAACCATCTCCACAATCAGCAGCTCGCATCTAGAGGCCATGCACATGATGTCATCATTACTAAAAACACCAGCATGGACATCAAATTTACCTATCGACCCACGTGGCACACTTTAGCGACGAAACAACGATGGCAGGAGTGAAGCGTGGCAACCTCAACAATGATGTCATTTACACCCTGGCCACTTATGACAGCAGGGTATCAAGGACACGGACTGATCTCCAAAATGCCCCTCCAAATGATGTCACTGCATGACCTCTATAGCAGATAGCTTCCATCACTTCACCACCTGCACAAAGTCAGATGATGTCAAGCAAGTCTCACTCTATTTGGATATTCTGGGACACGTTGGACAACCCACATTAGGACGTGAGCCTGAACATCCCGGGCCAGTCAAGCACACATGCAATCCACCACCTCTTCTATCTCACTCTGTATGACAAGGCACCTATCAGGGCCAAGATCAAAAGGTCGTACCCTAAACCTCTGGCCACCACATCCATCAACAAGAAGATCCAATGTCACTTTCCTCCCCGACAGGAAGATAATTTGGCTGACGATACTTCACCAGAACCTCACACCACTTTCTTCAAATGATCGCCCCCAACTCATACATGTTTGAAAGCAACTACACTACGAAGAATCCAGAGGCCTCCAGATAGGTCCGAGTGACTTGGCCAGCAGTCCGATGGCCCCATGAACCACCAACACCTACTCCACCCATCACCAGGTTTATCATATCTTCGGCAATCGACTGCTTGAGGTGGCATAATTCGAACAAGGCATTTGAATTACCACATAAACCAGGCACAACATGCATATATTATGTTAATAAACTTTACCCTCATCTCCTTTATCTGTTGTTAATCCATACGAGATTAGCATGAACAAAAGATTAGCATCAATTAGTAAACAAGCAATGGTTAGCGATCTACCATCAATCAACAATTTGCACAAACCAGTTTATTTTGTTAGCCACACCTGTGTTTGAGAAAGCGAATATCTTCAGGACTTACAGGAAATGTTACTATGTTCAAGGCCCAACAACAGTACTCCCAGTGCCAAAAAAAATCATGTTTTCAGGACCAATAAACTTTCGATCATGTGATGAATCGAGTGTTGCATGACGTCTTGGGTTACGTCTGACGTAGCTTGTGACGTCATGCAACACGAGATTTCTCATGTGCTTGGAAGTTTTTTGGCCCCAAAGCCAGTTTTCTCCACTGTGAGCAATGCAAGCGGCAAGACCTGTAGTCATAAAGGCCATCTACTCGATCAGTTGATTAACAGAATTAGTAACAGAGTAGAATACCGCTACTGCAATGCCAATCTGATTCCTTAGCTTAAAAACACAGGAAGTAAAATAGCTTCATAGTTTTAATGTGTAACGTAGAAACCTAGATGAATAACATTAACTGCATGTCTTACAGGCATGCATCATGGTCATACAGTCCTGGTCACAACTAACACCACCTTAAGCTTTGCACAGATTGTCTTAATTCGGGCTCCTACCAGAGACTTGAATTAGAGTGGCTTCCGCACAAGCTAAGCATCATCTGTAATTACGTAGCTTGTTACCAGACTGTGTTCCATGAGATAGGGGATGTTAATTGTGACCAGTACTGTTGATATACCCTATCGAAGGAAACAGATGTAAACATGCATTTGAAATATCTGAATCAGTAACCCTTTTCCTAGAAATAAACCAAGTACACACTAAGCATATGATACTTCTTTTCTTAAGTAGATGATTGTTTTTGGCGTTTTTGAGTGCAGTGGGCTTGGTAAATGAAAACAAAAAAAGTTGTGATTTTTTTCCAGTTTTCGGCGATTTTGGGTGTGGTGGGCTTGCTAAATGAAAAAAACAAATTTAATTTTTTTTCCGGTTTTTGGCGATTTTGTGTGTGGTGGGCTTGCTAAATGAAAAAAAAAAATTTTAATTTGGACTTTTCAACTTTTTTTTTCAACTTTCAGTCAGTTCAAAATTTTGAAAAATTTTCTAAGTCAAAAAAGTTTTGGGACTGATGATGTTGGTTCATTTTGAGCAGAAAAAAAAAAGTTTCACCTAAGTTTGAATAAAATGATTGAAAAGAAAGATCTGTGTTCTGTTATATGTGTGCTTGGCTGTGAAATGTAAAAAGTCTGGGTCGTGCAAGAATCCCAACAAAATCCTAAATAATTTCAAATCAGATTGATATAAGTATGTGATACAAGTAATGTTTTGACTTTGCACAAAGGTTCAGCTCTGTCCCAAAAGACAGGTGTCGAGGTCTAAAAGGATTTTAAACACCCTTGAGTAAGTTTATGGTAGGTCTATATGCTGGAGTCAATGGCAAATTTAAAGTATGAGGATTTCAAAGAAAATTGGTGTAGAGGTAGGATGGAGAATACACAAAGGTGTACACCGATATTTAAAATAATGAAGTCGTTACACCGACTAAAATAATAAATCCAAGATGACCCAATGTTTCAACGAGGATCACAAAGGTACCTCAAGTGTACCAGCCCTGATAAGAAACAAACGTGCACTAAAAATAGATTCGAGTAATTAATTCTCACCGTGTAAAAATTTGATATGAAAAAGGACATATTTAAAAATTAAACAACATTCATGTTATAAGGTTTGAAGATATTTGAAATGTAGCCAGTATAACAATGTCACCTCATCTGAGCACATCTTCCTGGTGATAGGCCTAAAAACTAACTGATCACTGCATGAAAGTTGTGGATTACATTTTCAGTAAATATTAGCAATATCGTTCCATAGTTGTTGGAAAGTTTACTGAAAATTAATCACACACTTTCACGCTTAGCAGCTTGACCACAAAGGGAAAGTCCTCTTCATCAACACTTTCACTGATGTACTTTGAGAAGATGTTGATCAAAATGGCTACTCCTAAAGCAACACTGACAACATGCAGAGTTTGTTAGAAAATTAGACATTCACCGCCATCTCCTTGTGCCGAGACCTGGGACAGCGCAATGGTCGTTGTTCCGATCGGGTCATCTTCTGTTAGTCGATCCCTAATTAACACAAACAGATTATCGTTAGTAAGGTTTGATTGGAGGTTAATTAGTAAGGTCATCGTAGTGGTCAGGGTAATGCTCACAGCACAAGGGTTGGTGAACTTCAAAACTTCCCATAAACTTATAAAACAAGCCTCATCAACAACACTTTCAAGATGTGCATTTTGTAGACACCCTGACTACCAACAATGACCTCACTATTTTGTTAAAACTCTTACTTTGTTACATTCAACGGATCCGACACCCTTCCAACAAGCCATGCAAAAGTCTATCACAGTACCAATACCCATAATGCACTTCACCTGGACATGCTGGCGGTGATTCTTAAACCCAGAATTAAGACCATCAACATTCAGTTCAGTTGGCAACGAACGGGTTTGTGGATGGAAAATGCCAACATACAGGAATATTGGACAAACCTATTGTAGTATCAACACACATTTAGCTACAGGCTAACACTCAAGAGGAGAAGGTCAAATCAAACAACAGGATGATATACTCTGAGTTACCCATTCACACACTAGGACATCACAGACACAACATCACAGGATAGCTGGCCATCATTGGCACCAACTCGAAACCACAGCTACACACTCATTTGTCTCGAGGAAACATACAACAACACAGACATCATCAAACACAGCACTGAAAACCACAAGATCTTGGGTTTGGGTAGGGTGCACACAACTTGCTATGTCTCATTGATGAATTGGAACTCGTTTTTTTTGCTGATGATAAGCTCGATAGCTGAATTATCTTTCATATACAGCACTCAATAAAGTGACTGACAATTCTTAACTCTGTGCTGCACACCATCTTAAGAGATACGATACATCATCCCAATCCATTAACAAAACATAGCAAATCCCGGCACAAATTTGGAGCCATCACCAACCGATATCTTCAGCGAATGAGGAGATTTCGGACACTTTCAAGACATAGGTCCCCAAGGCATCATCACCGGTGATTCTGTCCCTGAGAGGAAAAGAGGATGAAAACATGCAGAGAGAAGATGAGAACCAGGTGTACTGAGAATAACTGATCCATCAAAAAGATCAATGCAGATTTTGACCAATGCAATGTTTACGACGAGTCTCATAACAATTTCTGTACAGGGCGAACTTCTTGAAACAACGCCAGACATTCCATGGGGTTATTGTATTGTACGCGCCGGTCACCGATCCAAAGGTTGACCACGCTCAACGTTGCTTAACTTCCACTCTGGGGCCAACGCGCCAACCACTGGGCCATAAAGGAATTCCCTCATGGCCGGCGGGTTAAGCCGTGCCATATACCTGGGGGTACTATACAGTTATCCTCATGCAGCCCCACACTCAGGAAAAGACTAACTTAGAGCAAGGAAGTTTTATTCTAACTTGCTTTAGAGCAGTTCAGGGAAATGGCCCTCGGATTCAGTCAAACTACGTAAGTCCACTTTGAAATGAGGTAACAGGCAAATTTGAATTGAACTGACAAACTGTCATTCTCTATACACCTTATCACTGGAAGAGAACACATTTAAATTTGATAAGAAATAGGACTGAGGACTGTGCAGTCTTTTCTAAAAGATAATCCACTTTCAACAGCTCTACAATTTTCGATATTTTGCAAATACCTTACCATCTTGTGTATCCAATACACCACTTTTCAACAATCATGACTTCATGTGGAAGTGATCAACAGACTGGGGCCATCACCACCTACCAAGCACCTGGGACAGGCTCCAAGATAGCCCACACCCAAACTACTGCAATATCACTTCTACATGAAGTCTGACAAGGTTCAATTGGTACATATATCATTTGAAGGGTTTTCAGAAAAACTCATCACATTTGAAGGTAATGAAATATCTATGATTCATTCAATTCTTCCAAAATGCACCGGCTCATTCAATGATAGAGATGTGCAACCACCTAGATAGATGAAATTCATGCAGACGACCCTTATTTTTCATTTGAGAAAATGGCCACAAATAAGCATTACATGTAAGAATTCACAAGACATTGAGTAAAATGTATTGAAGATTTTGAAAAACTACTTTTACAAAAATACATACAAATCTTAAGAGAAGTCTACAAAACACTTATAAGAAATATAGAACAAATATCAAAGCGTTTAACTTCTCTGACTGATAGAGTGATATTCAAAGCCCATTGCCTCCACAAACTTAAGCTAGTAGAGGGCATGCGGGACTTATCAACAAAAGCCATCATCAGTTTTGAGCATCTACTTTTTCAAATAGCAAAGTATAGATTATTTAAATATACTTCAAATTTTCGCCAAAAATTGTTCTGGCAGACGTCACACAACTTACCAATCCTTGATTTGAAGCTTTATGCGTTCACACATCGAGGGAAACTGGAAAACCAACAGAATGAAATCAAGCAACCCCCGATTTGTGACATACACCCTTCTACCTTCAGCATGAACCGTTGTAAACAGTGGACCCGATTCTCTCCCATCACATCTGTCAAAGGATGAGTGCATTGGTCCATTCCAAGGTCATTTTCTTCAAATAACAGATCATTGCTCAGTAACGTTTATTAACTTAAAAAAACCTGCCAAGATGCACTTCACAATCTTTAACTTACCCTCAATCCTAATCTCAGCTCCTGGTTAAATTCTGGGTGATCACATGAGTACATGATCTTTGTTCGCACCTGCAATGAAAACATACAATGTCAGTACAATCAATGATACATGTCCATCATCCTGGCATCCTTCAAAGTGGGATGAGAACTTTTACGTGCCACTACGGTTCATTGGGAGTATCTAATTGGCCTTGCAACTCTGTTTTCGGCTGGATTAAATGCACATTTCAAGCTTACAGTTATAGAATTTCCTGGTCTTCATTCATAAACGCCCACTGAAGCAATGGAAAGTGAACCAAAACTCGCATCAAGTCACACACTCACCTCTTTCCCAGCAAAAGAGAATATCAAATACGGATCCACAAGTTCTTTGTTTTCATCTCCTAGGCCGACCATTTTCTTCATGCCTTGCAGCAGGTCAGAGTCCACTGAAATCACAAATAAAATGTCAGCTAATTCTAAAACCTTTAATATTACCCTCAAATCATAGACACTAAGTTTAATGTGATTTCACAAACTGAAACTGAACCATCTGCAATTGACTTATATTTCGTAGAATTGTACATATTCACCAACTGATGTCAATGGTCAGACAGCTAACCAGCTCGGTCGATGAAAAGTTTTTAGAGAATATTTTTTTAAATTCACGTACTCCTGGGCAAATCCTCTGCCTTGTACACTCGTAGTATGAATGATGCTGGACGCAGCTGGACTCCTGCTGGGCGCAGCAGATTTCTGTAACACAAAATCAGAAAATTCATCCATCACATTAAAGAGCAGTGAAGATTTTTCCAATATTTTGAAGTTATTCCACAAAACATTTCCAAAATGACACAGTGGTGGTTTAATTCATCTTGACTACCGGCTACCAATGCTAGGAAATTGACATCAATCATCATAAGTCTAACTATTGAAGGTTGCAAATGACGGCCTGTTTGAAGTTTTAAAACTGATGAAGGCTGTGTGTGTTGAGGCCTGGATTCAGCAAACTTCGAGAACTTGAATATACTGTCTATTGGTGATCACTGATAGAGAAAAATCTTACGCTTCAATGTCTTCATCTTCACCCCCCTCAACAGCCTTGAAACTCTGGAATGAAATAGATATCAACGTTACCCTGGAATAAACAAATACCAACGCTATTTACTGAAACCTGATCACTTGCATGAAACAAACACTGCTTATCTACAATGGTGCCACATTTTATCATCTTAAATTGGTTTCCTAAAAAAACTTACTGGTGCCTCATCGCCGGGTCCCATGACAGTGACGGATATCTTGAGGTAGCCCTTGGCTCCGGCCATTGTGTCATCGGGATCGCTGAGCAGCAGCCATTTGTTGAGTAATGTGTGGTTCGCTTCATCATAAACCAGGCCGATATCGCACTGAAAAGATTCAAGTCGGAAAGAATTGTTTTTGTCATTGAGCAAGCCTGCCGCACCAAAAATTGACGAAAAACGAAAAAACATTAAAAAATTTTAGATCTTTTTTTGTCATTTAGCAAGCCTGCCGCACCAAAAATCAACGAAAAACGAAAAAACATTAAAAAATTTTTAATCTTTTTTTGTCATTGAGCAAGCCTGCCGCACCAAAAATCGACGAAAAACGAAAAAACATTAAAAAATTTTTAATCTTTTTTTGTCATTGAGCAAGCCTGCCGCACCAAAAATCGCCAAAAACCATTAAGCAAACCTGCCCCGCCGCACCCAAAATCATTTTATGGGTAATTGCAGCAACAATAATCATGCAGAGCAGCATTTTGTCTCACTTAAAAAATAACAATCACATCAAACTTACCTTGAAGGAACCAATAAGGGCGTCCGAGCGTAGTTTCCTTGAGTTGTACACCTGGAATACAGAACACAAACTTGACACTTTTTCGAAATTTGCAATATTTTCGATACGTTTGACCCAATTAAACCACAAATAACAGATAACACCCAGCAATTAAGATTTTTTTCAGAGTCTGTCAAAAATCCAACCTGTGGCATGATCAATTGCTCATTGATCTGTCCGCCTATTTGTAAAGGATAATGATCTAAAACATATGCCAACAACGACTACAGCTAGATTTGTGTTCGTATGCACAAAAAATGCCGGAAGCCGACTGTAGTCCAAAATGGCAAACAAGATGCCATGCACTTCATCTTTGTTTTGGAACCCAACTCTTCATATTCTTTTATTATGTCTCACCTGGAAGCTGATGAGCTCATCAAAAAGTTCGGCCGGTGACGCAAAGAAATTGAAAAAGAAAACTTCATTCCAGAAGGGGGAGTTTGTTGATTTCTTCACTCTGGTCTGTTTTGTCTGATTGTAGCATGTCACGCGGGAAACCGGGCAGATATTCCCTCCTTGAAGTTGACGAGCCTCGACGACCTTCACACGGATCTGGAATTAGATATTGAAGTTGAAATTGACAGTTGGCGACACTTTTTGCCAAGTCCTAGAAATGGATCGTGGCCATAGGGTTTAAATGGAGACAATAGGCAGGAGGCAGGTGGGCCAGATTTGGTGAAATGAAGCCGCCAAAAGATTTCTCTACTACTGCGCAGAATATCAACATCCAACTGTTCAAACTTGTACACTATTTCATCAAGTACTCAAACCAGACCAAGAACCACATTTACTTAGAGCTCTTCCATCAGAATCGTCAGATTGACAAGGCAATTTTTAGTAAACCTCTTTGTCTGTACTTTCTCATGGTACATTGTATTGGAGTTTCAGAGATGATGATTTTTGTTAAAAGCAAAGCCAAACTATAAGCAGAGTCTTTCTATACAAGGGTCTGGTCACTGGTTTCAACATCAAAGACACCGCCCGTCTCGAACGACGTGCGGTGGGACAGCGCTCTCTCGGATCACGTGGTACACCCAAACCAACTTGTATAGAAAGACTCTGCTATAAGTATAACTCTCAATATAGGGCTATGACATATGCCGGGCTGTCAGGAGTGTAACAAACTAGAAGACCACTGTGCTTCAACTTGACATCAGCTCCAGCAATCAATACCACTAGAATTTCCATTGGGACTGAAACCCGGCAGCTAGATCACATACCCATGCCAGGCCTAACACCAGCACTTATCCCTGAGTATATTCTATAACGTTCTACATTAAATTCAATAGCAATACACAACAGATGTCTCCAAATATCACAATCTAATTCTGGATTTCGTGTTCCCTTTGAGACTAAAATCAATCACACATGTACTTTTAGACAAATGCAGTTCTGGACAATTCATGAATTGAATTGCATGAAAACTGAAGTACGCGAAACCTCATAGATCCACATGCCTGGGAAAAACCTATGTGGATTGGATGTCAAATCATTGGTCTCATAATTCTTGTTTTGCTGTAATTTCAGAAACCTTTTCTTAATTCAAAAGGTTTCATATTCAATTTTTTTATAGTTTGCCGCTGTCACGAGAATATTCCTCCATACGTTTTAACGCATCTCATGACATAACATGAGTAACTATTTAGACAAGAATCTGATAAATACAATGAATAGGGTGGATTTCGTCAGCTCATGAATGGATGATCTCTATCATGGCTTCTGTTGTCGAAAGCTGGACTAAAACAAAACTCATCTCCCATCTCAGCATATCAGGCTTCAAACAACACTCATGATTCATGAGTTAGACCACAAATAAAGCTGCACCCTTCCGTTAACAAGTTATCATATTTTCAGCTGATTTAACACGGGTAGATTTCTGTCTGATGAGTTAAGCAACAGGTGTTAACATGAGACAACGATCGATCAGGCCGGTCAATAATTCCATATGTTGCAGGACAAGTCAATTAACCATTTCCACACCAGCAAGCCTTTTGTACTACACTGTATTCAGCAGACTTTATTTATTCTAATTTTGATCGAGCAACAGTTGATAGCCATTAGCCATCACCTGTTTGGCACCACTGAAGTTTTTTTGGTCATATGAAAGATGGGCGTTGGCCACATCCTTTTTTGGACTGAGACTTGGACCAGATGATCACCAATGGTGTTCATCAACATCAATGACGTCCGAAACAAGTCTGTCAATGACATACCTGCCAATCTATTTGTTTATCCATGTCAATATGGTCTCGGTTCCTCTTTGAGCCAACCCGGCGCGTTTTCTTATTTGGTTTAAAATCAGACTTGGGATCAGGCCCATTGTCTTGGGGCGGCTCCTCTCTTCTTGCCCTTTGAGGCTTAGCCTCGGGAGGTGGGGCCCTCGTGGGTGGAGGAGAAGATTGGGCCTTCTTTTCCTCCACTTTTTTTGGCTCCGCCCTTTTCTCCTCAACCGGTGCCTGCTTTGGGGTTGGCTCCTCCGGATCAGACATGATTGCTTTTCAACACTTGTGCACCAAAGATTCTCTTGTATTTTTTCAAATTATTTCACATCATTTTCAAAATGTCAAAATACTTAAATCCAATTTCGTGATCCACATGAAAATTCAGAGACGAGTAAGGATAATAAAAGTGTCTATTCCATTTATTCCATACTTAGATGAATATTCCCAAATTTAGAGGTTTATTCCCTTTTCCTTTTGTACCCACAACTTCTGAAAAAGCACTCTAATCCACCAACGAACAGACTGACAAATTTGATGGTAAAAACCTTAAATCCTAGAGAAATTGATCGGATACTGGTATCCGTGATTATAGAGAAATCTTTCATCCAACAAATAAATCCAAAATAAAAGAATAACGTATTTGATCCTCAAACTTCCATCCTAAAGATTCTAAACTCTTATCATCATAAATCACCCTCTTAAGAAATAACTGTCCCCACTAGATGTATCCCAGATTACTGCAATAGATCATGTCCATCCCACAGGCCGATTGATGAACTGAGAGGATCAATGGCAACCACGGTGATTACCAATGGCCAATCGGACAATCTTAGCTATGCAAATTAAGTCCACTGGTACAGCTGTCGGCCCACTGGCTTTATGTAGACCTACATAAACATCACAGTATTTTGTAATTTTCTAGCAATTTGTCTATGTGGCACAAACAGTACTTACTGTTAGACAAAATATTTAGCTTACATTATCAATTTGGGTCATGGAGGAACATGGTATCTCGAGAACTTTACAAAATGTGACATATGATGAAATTTAATCATGATGCATTTATCCTATCAAAGGAACTTTAAAATATATACTGCGGTTAACACGGTAATGGACAGAATAGTCGACAGACTAACTCTCAAAATACACAAGACTGGATTGACCTTATTCCGGTGATGAAAGCAAGACTATGGATGGCAGGACCAGAAGACCAAGGACCAATCAAAGTATGTCACCACCATATTGGATGGTCGGACTGACAAGACATTGGGTGATATGAATAAAGACTAGCAAATGCTTTTACTTCAGTTTTGTACAGAACAGCCTAGTGTAAATGTACATGGAGATTTAGATAAAAGCATTTGCTAGTGTTTATTCATATCACCAAATGTCCCGACTTCAGCTTGATATAACAAGACCAGAGGTGTCCTGTGAGTCAACTTCAGCTTGATATAACAAAGCCAGAGGTGTCCTGTGAGACAACTTCAGCTTGATATAACAAGACCAGAGGTGTCCTGTGAGACAACTTCAGCTTGATATAACAAGACCAGAGGTGTCCTGTGAGACAACTTCAGCTTGATATAACAAGACCAGAGGTGTCCTGTGAGACAACTTCAGCTTGATATAACAAAACCAGAGGTGTCCTGTGAGACAACTTCAGCTTGATATAACAAGACCAGAGGTGTCCTGTGAGACAACTTCAGCTTGATATAACAAGACCAGAGGTGTCCTGTGAGACAACTTCAGCTTGATATAACAAGACCAGAGGTGTCCTGTGAGACAAAAGAAACCAACAGGAATCTTTCCAATCGATACAGCATGACATATGCCCAAGTGGTGTGATGTCTGTTTATACAGTGTTTTACCAAAAAATTGAATCTTCCCAATTGAGACAGACTTATACAATGCAGTATAAGGTAGGATGGTACAATTATAACCTCTGTTTATATCACTGTGTACTGTCAGCCATTTTCAGTACTGTAGGATATACTGACACCACTCAACCTTAGATACAATGCAACAAGGTCAGAGGTTAGATTCTGTATACAGCATGGAACAAAAAAGCACAACAACAAATTTTACCAGAAAATATCAGACACTGAGAAAATTTACCTGGAAATCTTGTGGTTTTGTCGAGAGTGATTTCCTTGACTTGCGCCTGGCTTTCCTCAGCTTTTTGCCCGACGGGCCGATGCCACCATCGCCAGCCTCAGCTTCACCGCCAACATCTTCATATTCTTCATCTTCTTCCACACCTGAGTTCACAAAGAAAAACATTGAAAGGAAATTATTTTGAGAAACTTTAAAAGAAAAAGATAATCACTTAATTTGTTCATCAACATTGAACCATAACGAATATTGTCAAATTGATGTTACAATTCATACTATATATGAATATGAACTCTATACTATAACATCACTGCAGTTCTTACATAGGCTATAGCAAAGATCACACAAACTGAATTTGACGAAAAATAAAAGGACGATAATGTATAACACCACAAAAGTATACAGTCTACCAAGCTTTACAATAACAAAGTTTGAAAAAGAAAAAATGTCTCAGTTATCATAAAACTGGAAATTAACAAATTACTATATTGGGCGAGGTAACATGCAATTTATAGATCATCAAAAATAAACACATTTGAAGAAAGAAAGTCATGCATCATTAATGACAACAGACCAAATTCTGTCATTCTCAAATAAATTTATATCTTTTAACATTCCGAATTTAAGACTTTGAAACTCACAAACTGAATTATAGACGAAAAGATTCATGGACAAAATCAATACAGAAATGTAATACAGAAATAGTCAGATCTGACGCATACAACAACAACAATGGCCATTGTTACAAATCATACTTACTGTGCCTAACCATCTCTCCTGAAGACAATTACAAATGATAAGAAAAGATGGGATCAGAAGTCAATGGAAGGTAGAGGGTTAATGGTACGGAGAGGGTTAACACTGGGTGTGGGAGGCACATGCGGGGTTTGACCAATTCTGTCGTGGAAGCTCGTAAAATGTCCTGAATATGGACAGATATCGAATGGGAACCGAACACTGGCGGAGGATTCAAAATGGAGATGAGAAATGGCATCAGACGGACTAAACATCCCACAAGCTCATCCCAGGTAGACCTCTCAGATTAGATCTCTCAGACTGGTCCCAATCTCAACCAGTTGGGTTGAGACGAAATATGGACACATTCCCATGTTTGGTGTTTTTGAAGAGAATTTGTTACTGAACTTTTGGTATTGGTTGTCTAACCCCAGATCTCAACTCCTTAATTCCAAGATTGGACATTCAACTAGCTCCCACAACAGTTCTGCTGTATACAGCCTTCAAGCCATCACCAAGCAAATGTAGGCAAATTCATCGTGTCTTTATGTCCATCAAAACGATAGGACTTACTATCTGTCAGGGCTTACAATTCTAAAATATGGGACCCGCTCATCCGAATTTGGATTTATTTTGTGCGATGGGCCAAAACTAATTTCTTGGCATACCAGTACAATATGTATCTAAATTGATTTTTGATGTGTTTTATTGTACTTATGAGTTGTTTAGGAATACATTTGATTGCTTTGACCTTAATTTCTGTTAAATTCAATCTCTATTCTCATATGCTTGAAATCAGCATATAACCTTGTTTCATCGATCTGACACCGGTTCTAAATATATAATCATTTCAAGCATGATACCACACACATATGGTCGTTTGACGCCATTCAACATGGTCAATTTGGATAGACGTGGGTTGGCAACATCAAGCTGTCTGATTGTCCTGGTCTGGCCTTTGTTTCAATTTCTCAGTAATTAATCGACCAGTTTACATCGCTGGAACCAGATTTTGTTGTCATGGATATCATAGGGGGGCTTGGCCTCCATGACAATGACTTCATCGATTCTCACCTATCGTGACGTCAAGTTTTCAGGCCATTAATTGATATTGCAAAGGTACAAAAAGCCTATGAAGCCATGTAATGAAGTGCTGGCATATAAGCTCATGAAATCTCATAGACCCAGCTGTTGCCTCATAAATCAATTCAAAATCGATACCCTAACAAGTTTGTTTGTACACATTTCAAATAGGGCAGCGTACATTATCGTACAGGATATACTTCTCTTTTGATGGTGAAAATATGAAGGAAGATTTGAGTCAGGTTCTATAATGATAGGATATCAATGCCTTCATCTAATTCCACCTACAGTTGACACCATAATTAACATTTTCAGTGCCAGCATATTTGAAGTCTACAATTGGTGCATTTCAACTCAAGTTTCAGTAAAGTCTGTTTGAATGGACTATTTACAGATGCGGTGATGCTGTGCACAGTTTGTGTGAAAATGAAACATTTAGTCAAGAACAAACTGCATGAAAGGCTATTTTAAACACCCAGTATGATATCAGCAGGCTTGCAAGCAAAAAATATATCATTATTAGTGAACAAGTTACTAAATACGCGTAGTAAAATGCATCACTAGGCTTTGGAAACGGTGCTGAAAGTTGCTAGTATCATTGTTATGATATGACAAGCAGCGAGGCAGACGTTTGTTAATATGGCTGTTTGGAAGCTTTGTACACTCTTATGTACACTGGGGATATTATCCTTACCGCCTTCGGTGCTTTCGGCAACTGAAGGAAAAACCGGGTGAAAGGGTTGACTGATGTCCTCTATGTGTCAGTCTGATATTAAAGTTGAAATGTGAATTTTGATGGATTTAGGAATGAGCTCACAACAGTGACTTTTTACTTCCTTATGCCAAATAGAACACACCAGGAAACCCCCTTCCTACCGAAAACAACCACAGCCAAGCATCACACCAGGATCTTGACTTCCATCTCAGCTTTCACTCACAAGGGAACTAATCATTTCAGTATGAAACGTCTACAATATCTAAAACTGTCAGAAAGAAACACCAGTGGCACCAGAAATTATTGCTATTTCATTTTCTGGTAGCACCGGTGTAAAAATAGCTAAGGATGCTCATCTCGACTGTGCTACCCTGCGATGGATACCCAATCTACTGCCAACTGACTATACCACTACACCACTCGCCACTGCCATAATACTCACAAGCTGAACGACCTGGATGAAAAATTTGTGGTAAAATTTTGCTTATTTCATTCAGGTCATCCCACACCCTGCAACAAGTCTAGCCAACATCATCAACTATATCAGCATTTTTAGAAGGACAACTTTTCTGTCACGAAGGGCAATTTATTTAAAATTTGTGCGTGGAACGCAATTTTATGGCGTTGACGATATGCTAGGCCAATATTACTGATACTGACAAGGTGTTTTGGCTGTATTTCAAGGTACACCAACACTTATGTACACAAACTTATCAACCTCATCCACACTGCCCCAACCTCAATCACACCGCACTCAGAAGGGTCACCCATTCTCTGGCATTCAGGAAGAAATGATGGTGTTTCTTTAGTTTAGAGGAAGAAGGGAGAGTCTTTTTTTGGTTTAGAGGAAGAAATGACACTGTTTCTTTTTTCGGGGAAGAGTCACAATCATCATACATGCACATTTTTCAAGGCAAGTGCTTCCAAGAGTGAGCCCCACTCCGCCCACATAACTAAGAAGGGTTTCGTTTGATCATGTATGTGTGGATATCTTCATAGTATTTACTGCATGCTTGTCTCTGCAAAAGTACGTGTGGATATCCTCATCGTTACTGCATGCTCTGGTGATTCTGTGGTCATGTTGGAGAACATGTACTATATCCACATAAGCTAATATTTCATCCAAAACAGGACTTGTCATTCTCATACAAGGCTCCACCACAGCATCACACTAAGCACAACCAAGGATCAAGACAAGATGTCAATCCCTCAAGACGAGATGTAACATAACTTTAGAAGAGTTCTGAAAGTGTTCCTGAGTCAGAATTCTAATCATTCCTCAGCAATAGTTTATCAGGGTGATGCTGCAATATGACCCTGCATGAAAATGGCAAATCTTGTACTGGTAAAAAGTCTTATAGTCCAATATGACCAGACGTCCAGATTTTCAAGGCCAAGGTGACTGAAGCTAATATTAACATATCAAACAGATTACCAGTTGTCTTGGCCGGGGCTGGCGCTGAAGGAAAATATTCAAAAGTTTTCAAATTCCAGTAAAAATGCCCTAGTCTTCTTGCTTGGGCTATGTAATTTTCCACAAACTATTTGAACAGTCAACAATGGTCTATTTGCCTAGGCCAACTTTGTGTTTTGAAAAAAGATTACAGATGCCTGATCACATAGAGAAAAGAAATGATACACACAAGTGTAAATGCATGCTTCAGCAACAGAAGATCGACTCCACCCTGTGTTTGTTTGATAAGATAGAAGTTTTGAGTGCAATAACCATTGGTAATTGTTTTCTATCTAATGTCTGCTGGTTTAAATATACCCTTTGGCTTATTTCAGAACGGCTATATCAAGACTCGCAAATTATAGGAAGAACAGAATGAAGAACAGAATGATGGCCATTGTGGTCCCAGGGTAGCAGATTCTGCAGCAGATCACTTCCAGTCACAATATTAACATGTGCAAGGCCTCACACGCTTAAGAGCAATAACATTTTTATCCTGTTGGCCTAAAGGCTCGTCAATTTGAAGAACAGATCCGATATCTTATAGGCAATCAAATGTTGGATTTGGCACTTATCGGGTTTTGCAATGAAATTCTTCATTTGCCAGGTTAGCATGCAGCAATGGTCTATTAGGTCAAAGTCATTGATTGTCGGTGTAATATTTACACACTGTGATATAAGCTATCGTTACCTAGACCTATTGGCCAAGGCCTACATATCATTTGGCTTAGTCGATAAGATAAACATTTCAAGACACCCACTAACCAAAAGAACTTCGGTCGAAGAAGTGTTTTAAACAACTACTGCAATGGCTGCCATTCCTGTGTTGGACATAACAGTTGACCCAAAGAATTATGAGGAAGGACTTCGAGATGTCTTGCAGACTCTCCGCCCGGCTTGGAAAAGGGATGACATCAAATTCAAGGTTGGTATATGCAAAAGGACTCTATTCCCAAATCTTTCGATTTTTGAGAATGCAATGTCAAATGGGAACTTTAAATGCTCGAAAGTTCCAATGCTAATTTATTAACCATGAAATTCATGTAGCAAGTGCTGAAAAGGAACGAATTTGCCAACAATTATAGCACCTCGAAAATGTCACGGTTTACTGCATTTTGACCATGTTGACCCTAAGAAAGGAACTTCAGAATGGGCTTACTGTATAATGTCCCTTTTTTCCATTAACCAACATTATCATGACTGATCACTTTCTCACCACAGTACCTAACCCAAGGATACGTGAACCACATGCTGGCTTGCTACATCGATGAAGACAACAAAGATGACTGGATCGTTGCCAGAATCTTTGGTACAGACTTAGACTTTGGGCAGCAGAGGGATGTTGAGATCAAAAACTCAAAGCTTTTCGCTGAGATAGGGATTGGTGCGCCTGTCTACGGAGCCTTCAAAAATGGGCTTTTATTCAAGTTCATAAAGGGAAAGACGTTCTTCTGGACTGATCTGTCTGCGTTTCGAGATATCAAAGTTTGCAAGTGAGTTCCCTTTGATTACTGGTAATCCTTTAATGCACGTATTTTATTACGGCACATTATGAAACTTTCTTTTGATTTTTATGCATGTTTTCAAGATCCACAAAAGTAAAACGCAGGAGAAACTCTGGTGATAAGTTATAGTAGCAAGAAGAATGATTAAGACTTTGAATAATTCAAGTCAATTTGAATGTACTGAGCTGAGATTCATGGTCATAGGACTCAAGTATGCACTGCTGTAGTTGTTTGGATTCTTTTCCTTTCAGGGCAGTAGCTCGGGCATTTGCCAAAGTTCATTGCAAAGAGACTCATAAGCTGGCCGTAGAAAAATATGACATCCACAAAGCAAAAAATATGGAAGACATGATAAAGGAGTGGTTTAGCAAGCCTTTTCCAGAGGTCATCATTGATGAGGAGACCACAAAATGGTGAGAAAGTTCGCAAGCTTTGTTTGAAAATAGATGAGCCTTTGCCTTTGTCTGAAGTCAGGCAGGTAGGAATTAGCCGCTGCCTTTGATTTGGAAGCAAGGACATTTTATCTCTTGGGTGAAACTTTGGAAACGTTATTCTTTGATGTTGGCAGATCATATCCTTTGGTTGAAAGTCAGCAAGCCCTATCCCTTGGATGAAAGTTGGCAAACTTTATCCTTTGAGTGAAAGTTGGGAGGCCTTCTCCACTGACTGAGAGTTATCAAGCCTGATTACTTGGCTGAAAGTTGGCAAACCGTATCAATTGGCATAGGCAACGCAGATGTGTTGTCAAGGATCCCGCATTCCAAATTCCAGTGTGGAGCTAAGTATGAATTGTGTTTCCAACACAAGGATAGAACAAACTCAAGTGTTGCAAAAAGTTCTATGGTGAAAAAAATAGATTCTAAGTTTAGTTTATCTTCCAGGTACACTAGTCAGGTCCCAACTCTAGAAGAACGCCAAAAAGAGGCTAAAATGTTGCTGGAGCGCTTCAATCTTGCAATCACTCCAAAAACATATTGTCAGGGAGATGCTAACCCAACCAACCTGATATATGATGAAGAAAATGGTAGGTATAAGGGAATTCATAGTTTTCAAGACAACTGATGAAATTTCTTAGTGTTTATAACGTGGTTCTGGATGAGGTTACCTTGATTGCAGACTTTCACATGTGCAGGAGACACACTTGGATAAATTCACCTGTTCAATATGGCGGTCCGCACTCCTAAAAAGTCTCTAGTCCCTGTCTTTAAACTTAACCAATCACTTTTTTCAGACAAAGTCTTCCTCTGTGACTTTGAATGTGCAGGCATTAATCAGCCAATAAGTGATCTGGTTTCCTTCCTAGGAGGAGCTGCCTCAGGTGAGATTTACGTTAAACCATATTATGCCCTCTCATTGATTACAGTGACTCGCATTGCTAAACCTGGCATCCGTGACCTATAGCCCAGCAATATCTGTTGAGGATGAAGTGAATCGGGAATAGTCTAGCAACAAGGAGGATGTTCCTCACTCTTACTGGTTATTTGGTTGCCATGGCAAAGGCTCAATGTACGATCTCAGTTTCACATCTCATTCAGAGGATAAGGTAATGGAAGTAAAGTACCTTGACCAAGATCAGATGTGAAGTGTCAGTACACCTGGTATGAGCTATTTGAGGGTTATTTGATGTGGTTCTGATCAATTTTCAGGTATGATGCCCGACCCAGAGGGCACAGAATTCAGCCCCGAGTTTAAGCGTGAGTTTCTACATGAATATCTACGGGAGAGGAACATTCTTGACGGAGAGCCTGAAGAAGTCGATGAAATGTTGTTGACAAAATACTTGACACAAATGGATATAATGGAACTTGTAAGTTACTTTCATATGTCTATTTTTCAGTTTTGCAACCCACAGGATTTGTTTTCACTAACATGTAACCAATGTTAATGCCATGGCATTTCCTCAAATATTCCAATATGAATCAACTGCATTATTAATTCATCTACAACAGCAAAACCCTATAATCACACATCTATGAGTTCCCTTTTTGGTTTTTTGTATTTGGAATGAAACGGGCCAAATTTAACTGAATTTGTTTTTACACCTTCCAGAGTTGGCACTACTTCTGGCACTTATCTGCACCGATGTTGGCGATAGCTCCAGCCAGACATGGAAATGACAACAAGTTCTTTCTCAAGTAAGTATACTGCTCAGAAGTCAATTACCTTTTGCTTGCATACCAAAAAAAACCCATCTGAATCAATTGACTACGATTGGCACATGGGAAGAAAAAGGACTCTATCTGTTTGAATAAAGCGACAACAAAAAATTTTCTTTGTAATTTTCGCCTTTAGCCCCCTGGTGAGAAGAATTTAAGTTGAAAACTTGCTAAATTTTCTGTCAGGGCCAATTCGTTGGCAGTTCTTCCTCATGGTCAGATTTGAAGTGCCCAGGTCTTACGGTTATAAAATGTGCACCCATGTTGACGGATTGAGGGACAGACGCCATTCTGAATAGTTATTTTACCAGCTGAGCTAAAAAGTGATACACACTAGAGAGTAATGATTAAGAAACAGACAACATGTCAATCAAATGCATCAACCAGTGGTTTCAATGTACCCTTTGGTTTATTTCAGAATGGGTATATCAAGACTTGAATATTTTAGGAAGAACAGGGAAAGAATGATGGCCATTGTGGTCCCAGAGTAGCAGATTCTACAGCCATCGTAGCACTCACCGCAGTCACAGAGAAATCTTCGGCAGGTCAGGTCACAATTTTGGCATTTTAACCTGTCCTGTAGGGGATTCGCCATACCAGTAATCCTATTCAAATTCTTACCTCAGAACCAATATAATTTATTTTAAAAAACTTAATAGCTAATTTATTAACTTAATGTGCACTCTCCTCCAAAATCGTTGAAAGTGTCCTGAAGGAATGCTTGCATTGAGATGAAGTTTCTCTCAAATAAAATCTTACCAAAATAGATGTTTTCGGAATTCTTGCACAAGCCAGGAGGATAACCAGCCATGCGATCTCCATAGACTGATTGGATATCTGCATTGTTGGATTTGTGAGGCAACGTCACTTACTTAGCCTCAAGGTAGAAAGCTCTAAACCATTCGGAGGCCGGAGAACATCATCATGTGCAATCTGATGACTCCGATCCGTTAGTCAGGCAGCATTCTTATTTGAACACTGATGCGCTTATTTATATTAATGTATACTATAAATATTCATTGTAACAAGATATGCCCTTTCAATAAATTTCTATATTTCTCAGCAATTCTTCGTTGTGTCTTTTTTCCCCAGAACTTTGTCAATCCAAACCAGATGCCACTCTCTCCAACATCTGCTGATGCATCACACAAGTCACACACTCACACCAATTCCATCACACACCAATCACGCTGCAAGAAGGCATGATCTGATCCCCTAAGGAGGACATCTGACCCCTTAAACTGATGTTGCCGCCTGACATCACGTCATTATTTACAACCACTCATGGAATAAGAGAGTACTAAACTGAAGGAAACATCGCCCTTTTTCACGGTCTCTTTTACTTGACACATCATCGCGCTTGAAATACATCATTGCTGAGAGTTTTTTTCATGTTTAGACTATATAGTCCCATCAAGCTCCTTAAGAAACAGGAGCCAGCGATTTCAATGTTACTGCAGTTAATTGGTAAACGGACAAAAAAACCTGGGGCTTGAAACGGTGGACGGGCAACTTAAGAGACAGGTAAAGTTACCTTCTCCAAAAAGAAGTTGGGAATAAAATAGTTTATTAAAATTCTCCACTCGCCAAATTATGGAAGGTGTGGTTATGAAAGAAAGACTTTTTCTCCACAAGAGACTTGTTATTTAAGCTGACAGAGTGAAAGATGAAGAAGCATCTCCTAAACTGTTAGTTTAATTGAATTAAAGAAGAGAATGTTCTTTATAGCAAAAGTTCCAGCAAATATTGGAGCTCATGTCCTTCTTACCTGATGCTGAAACTGTCTGCCCCTCACCTCCGGCCGCGCTGCTGCTGTTGGAAGGTGCATTGTACGTAATTTGCAAGTTGACAGTACCCTGAAATGAAGCATCGGATGAGAATTGTGAAACAATTATCAATCACCAAATTGGACTTGTCTGATCAGTTTTATGGCTTAGCAGTGCCCTCCACTAGATCACCCAGCAAACAAGTGACGATTCTTGTCGCTGCAGATAACCCGTTTACAGGCAACATCAATAATTGCTGGATTTGATCCTGATCACAAGTTGTAGCGATGAGTGACTCCTGTTGCAGCCACCTGTGGTGACCACCGCAGACAAGTGATTCTTGTTGCAAGCAATCATGATCGTAGGTTGCAGCAATGATAATGGCGCTTTACATGAGGACTTTGGAAGTCCAGCTTGTTTTATTTAGCGAAGCTAATCAGAAATTCCTTCTGGTGGCGGACAACTTCTATCAAACATTCAAAGACACTTATTTCAATGTGGAATGAATTGACAATTGATGCCATCTGTGTGTTGGGGCGGACACTAGCATTTCCAACAACGTACGATATTGTCACTGTCCGTGGCTTGCAACGACCTTTAGGCCTGTATTATTGTATCTTACTGTCGAATCTATTGTTCAAATATTTAGAATTCCACACCAGGTCATAATTAACCCTTAGGTTTGTTTTGATAATATATCAATCAAAGAAAAGATTCTGATATAAAATGGTGTCAGTCCATATTTGTACTGTCTGACCCATTCATTGATATCAAAAGTTAACATGTAGTAGAATGGGATATCATCATGTTTTAAATCCTTTTGTAGTTAACCCTTTAGGGCGTGGTTTGCTTCACTAGTGTAAGCACAAGTCCTAATGCTACTAGTGTAAATGAAACTTACTGAAGGACATGATAAAGCTGAAGCTGTCATTTGTATAGAGCACTGAGTGTGCAACTGTTGTGCCCAGAGCATTCACAATTGTTGTGGATGACGATGGTTATGTTGACATAAGTATTAGCAATGGGACACTGTTAAAGGGAAGGTTACATGGAAGCACGCCCACACCGCAATAAGCACTCTGACAGGCCATATAGCAACATTGCACGCCAACCAATCGAAGCTCTTTGTACAATCTCACTGCTTTATGATGATACAATGTTTAATTGACACATCTTTTTTGAAGAAGAGACCATATTTGGGTTGAATTGTTAGCTGGTGTGTTCACAGGGTTATGCGGGGGGGGGGGGGGGGGTGGAGTGGTGGGTAAACAGTGTTATGATCTGTAAAATGGATCTCGGGAGGCGTGACTGATGACAGTTGTGAGCACATCCACCATGTGACTGGTGGCTATCATTGCAACTGGCTGCAATTAAGTGCAACTAGCATTAGCTGGAAGCTGAGCACAACCAGCAGGTGGCAGAAGGGGAGAAAGGATAGTGTCTGTTATGGGACATGTTATTGATAGATTGCAGCAAATATTTCAACTTAGAATGCATCTGAAAATGTAAGTTGTTGAGCTGCAAGTCTATTTGACTCATCAGCTTTCGGTCGATGATAGCAAGGGGTTAACTCTGTACAAGATGATCACACACGAGGTTAGTTTGTTATGTTTAAGGTTCGATAATTTGAAATTGTACAGTACCTTGGAATCCTAACAAAAGAAATAAAACAAATACAATCAAAAGTAACACTAATAAACACCAGAGCCAAGTGCAGCATGAACAGGGGTGAAGACAGGAGTGCATCAGTACATTTTGTCAGAGCTGGCAAGGAATGGTGCCCTGTGGAACCCAGTAGCCTACCACGGATTCCACCACTGTCATTCCTGACTGCGATGGTGTGCGATGGTTTGGTGGAGAGGTTGGGGCCAATGCAGTCATTCGCACGCAGTCAACCAATAACGGAACGATTGTGCGGTGCATGGTTCAACCACTGATATATTCCAGTCATGTTGAGCAAGCAATCTCAACTGTGCTACCAACCAAATTGAGTGGATTCCCGCGATCTCAACAAGCTGCAAATCACCGAATACTTTTGGACTAAACATGTTTAGCATGCAGTTGGTCAGCAACCTCGGCCAGGAACCATCACTCTACTTAAAATTTCCTCTACCTCCAAATAAACGACTCTCAACAAGAACATATATGATATCATGTGGTGCGCAGTGGTGTTCCCTATCAGTCAACAAACAAACATTCTTTGGGCCCCATGCTACCCCGGCCATAGCCAGGCACCATGTCTGAACACATACAGGGGGAATATAGGCATTCGATTTCATCTCAAGAATACTAAACCAGGTTGGGAGTCCTTCTCACTGGTGCTGTTTCACCTAGGCCTGTCACACACAAACAACAAATTTGGGATGACAGTCAGATATGGGTTGACAAAGATATATCAGCACTTCTGACTGGTCAAGAAGGGTCAATTCGACAACTCTTGCAAAGAAAAATATATGTCGCTCAAACTGACACCCCGGAGTTAGTCGCTATCTGCACCATTTAGGTTTTCTGTGACAGTAATGGAGATTGCCTATATTCCCCTTAAACACCACCTTCCCCAATAAGTCATTCAGACAATTTATCAGAATTATTTGGCACACCTTAATAAGGGATACAGGTTCCCCTGCTTCATCCATCTGTAAATGGGAAGTCTAATATTAGTTCACTTGATTGGTAGACATCGTATGACAGAGTGAAGTTGGCCTCATATTCTCTAAAGCCCCCAACAAACATCTGATTTTGGTCGTTATGATTGGCAATACTAATCATGGGTCATCACGTCTTATTTAGTTTTAAGCGTTTTAGGATTGTAATTGATACCGACTGGAGGTATAAGTCGTGGTAGCAAATTTCTCTCTCGACAAGCTGAAACCATGATTTATTTATTAGACTGATTTAACACCAGGTGGTAGCACTGGTAAACCGCTGTGAGCCCAATTATCATTCCCAATTCCCGATGAGCTCTCATTGGCACTCCATGCCAAGAATGTGGTGCTCTGATGTGCACCAGGCTGTTATTCTGGCCCATTAGTTTGCAAGAAGAGGGCCATTAGTTTTGCAAGAATAAAGCAGCAGTTTAAAGTCTGAGGAGGATTGATTTCCAAATATTTAGAGTCACTTCCAAAGATAAGCACAGTTATTCAGTGCCTCCACTGAATCCACTGAATGCCATGGCAAAATCTTCGATGTGTCGCAATGAATAACTATCAAAATGGTGTTTTCATGCCATGTCATGAGCTCCTGATATCAGTGATGACGCCTTTCTGAAAACACCAAATGTGTCAAGCATAACACATTTTCACCTACTAGTAAAATAGTAGCTACTGGAAAAATATCAGAGGGAACAAACTCGTAACTTGAGTATGTGTATTGTTTTCGACCTCCTGAGGACAGTGTTAGACCCTAATTAACAATCAACAATAACTTAACTCGATGAATATGTTAACAGATGATAAATGCCACACCAATCCTATTCTCAATCAACTGAAATGCTACAACTCCAAATGAAAGTCGCTTGCACTTTTTCAGTGAGTGGCTATTGCTAATAAACTCATTCCTGTACTTGTGGACACTCATTTAGAATTTAGGATTACTGATGGCATGCAACTAGAGCAGTATTAGTCCAGGAGGACCACTTTATTTCTGTATCTTGCCTAGGTGTTTCTGAAGTGGAATTGTCTGCTGATATTGGCTTTATAAACAATATTTGGCAAACCATTTTGACATTGAGTTAAGAGCAGATGGAAGGGAAACAGGAGAAGGAATGGGAACCTGAAAATTCAGGCACGAAGCAAGACCTGCCATGAGTCAAGATGGAGCACACTTCGAAGGGCTGGCTGGCGCTGACTGAATGGATACAATTCTGTACGCAGCCAATTTTGTACGATCCCCACCATTTATTATGTTATCAACATCGAAATTGGACACATTCTGATGACTTCCCTAGTTGCCCTAATAACCATAGACCATTGGTATTATATCAGGTCATCACAAGTTCACAGTGTTGGGGGAAACGGGAAATTTATTTCACCCATCCTCTCGGAATGTTTATGGATACAGCCAAGGTGAGATGAGGACATGTTGCTTATATCTGACACAAGGAGAGACTTTTTTATACCCTGAGACCTTCGGGGTTGCAATACCGTTTTAGAGGATCCATTTTGTAGGATCTGAATCTGTAGGAACTGCTCATCCTAACGACTCTGTTAAACTGAATACGGTTTCGAACAACCCAGACAGACAATATCGTCTGCCAACAAACAGTACGGCTGCGATATTCCTCCACATCCTCCCTCGACAATTGCTAATGTAATCACTATATGTTTTGATGAAAAACTAAACAGTTCAAGAAGTTCCCAGAGTGAAGACTTGGTTATACAAATTCAAGCAGTCTCATCATGTCTGTAAGGCAGTTGCCATTCAACAGAAAAGTGACCAAGTCGTTCCTAAGACAATCGGCAGTCTGGTTTTAAGTACCATCATGTTTTTTGTATCATCAGGCAGCCAAAAATGTAGAAAACACTGGTTCTGTTTCAACAATCAAAGTCAAAGAACCACTGTGTAAGTGATGTCCTGATCTCCCAATGGAACTGACAATTGATTAGTTGGGCAGCTCAATCCCTAAAGTCTAAAGTTTTTCAGTATCTCAAACAAAAACGGACAAAATACCAGTCGTTTTTGCAACTGTCTACTTGAAAGAACTACTGTGCAAGTAATTTGTTCTGGAGGTAGACAGTGAGTCCAAAGGAACTCATCCGCCAGCCCATCGATCCATAGAATATCTTTCTCTTCAGCAGCTTCCAATCCCTGTTACTTCATATTCCCATCAGGACTGACTGAATCGCAGTATTGGACGGCGCAATCCATAAAGTTTACAGTACATTTCTTCAGCATCTCTGAAAACAACTGAGCAAACCAAAAGGGAATAATCAGCCACATAATTGATGAGATCTTTACACAACTAAGCTTCAGCCTGCCTTGGTTTGAGAATATGTTACTGATCATCGGTTGGGCTGCCGAGCAAGACTGTACGTAGCGCCATGACAGACAAAATAGGCTCAAGTTTTTTATACTGTAATCACCAAATGTTCGAATCAAATGAAAATTTCCAAACAAAACTTTTTGATTGAAAAACTGAAAGAAATCACACTAAGTCAAAATGATAATTAAAAAAAAAAAAAAAGTTTCTTCAGAAATCTGAAATTTCCACGATTTGCATGCGCTATCAAAATTGACTTCATGGCCACCGGGAATATCATCCTCGTAAGAATAGCTACAGCACAATCTATCATGATGTAACAATGCAATGATACTTTCACCACTGCGACTCCCATCACAATTGTGAATGCACCTATAAATCCACAATTTGATTAGGATTCATAAATCTTGAGTCCCTTGGTGACTATTTCCATGCTGCCAAACAGCATTAGGAGTGGCTGCAGGTTGGATCAGGTCAGAGAGAAAGAGATGAGCCAAAGATACTTCATGGCAAGTAATCCCTATAAGCTGTCATCACCACTTACATAGATCATACATCTAAAGTGAGATGGCTGCAGAGTTTTCAGTTTGCCTGATATTCAGGTGGATGTCTCAACAGACAGGACTGCAAAGGGAGTTTTCAAAGGAGTTTTCAGTTTGCCTGAATCCTTGCCTGGGGAACACGGCCACTGTTACTGATTCAGTGGAGGGGATAGTGACCAGTTTTGATATCAGAGGTCAACGCACTGGGCATCATTCCTGCATTTAGTGAGACTGTCATGGCCACTTAGTTACTAATTGATCAGAGTGGTTATGTGACCATGGATCAACTCAGCATCATCATTCCTGCATCGAGTATCCCCATCAATAATATGACTCCAGCTTCCAACTCAAATGTGCCTTTTCATGGCTGTTCTGTTAGTCACCTTCTGTGTGTCCACTGAGCTATGATCATGCTGATTACATCATATTGCCACCATTGTCTGCTCCACATTGCCATGGTAATGTGCAAAGTTTTCACATATTTTGGTGAAGATTTCATCAGTGTCCAAAATGCGTCAAACTGTCACACACAAATTTTCAGCAAAAATATTTACGCCAGCTTGCCTTGTATGTTTTTGCTTTGGTCAAAGTCTGTGCGAGTCTCGGTCTTTTGACCAAGTGTTGTCATTCTAGACTTGTTGATGAAATACGTACCGTGTTAGGCTTGTCGCTGGCATCCATGAGGTTGACATTAACCTGCATGGTATTACTGCCCTTGAGTAGATCTTTGAGAGGGACATTGGCTGTACCGAGTAATCTGGAATGATATGAGAAAAACTGTGAGAAAAGTGCAAAATTACGTTTATTATAGAAAATGATAGTGACAATGATAATTAAACTTAAAATACTTCATAAGGTGAGCAAAAAACACCATACTTGACTTTTTTGTTGTTGAACACACTGTAGAACTCAGAATGAAAGTTTCAATAAAATGTGACATTCTCGTTATGGAAAATCAATGTTACAGGGCAACGGCTGGTTGACCTGGCCACTTCATGAATAAAACGACCATTGAAAGATTACGTCTGAGAGAATAAATAAACAAGGCCGACTTAACATGGAATATTCTGTGCGGACATTCTAAATGGATTTAAATTCACCACTTTGCTGCTGGCGAAATCAGACAATGTCATTTTGCAGATGATACACCCAGGCAGCCGGCATGTTTGCGATGAAATCGAGATAGTTGCTGATGTCAAGTCGGGTTTGATGGATGATCACTGTAACATCTACCAGAAATTGCTAGAAGCGACATTGGTTGCTAAGCGATTTCATGTCCTCTACCCAAACTGGGGTGAAATGTTCCACTATAAAGCTTGAATCATGGTGAACAACAATGTCATATTGATTTTTGATACATTGGGGACAGATTGTCAACACATATTTGACACTTTGAAATGAGGTCAAGTACCATCAAAAGGTTTTTAAAGGTACCTTTCAGGCTCATTATTAATTGACACATTTTGTGATGGAAATATCAATTGAGCACGCCAGTGTCGCCATGGTCCATATGGCTCCACAAACCACAATCAATCAATGACTAATGTAATTGACAACCCAGTTGAGACCCCGCAATCCAACCATAACTGTCCAAGGCCTATGTGGCTTATCACGCTGCCGCACAATGTATTCATTCAGCTGCTTTGATCCACACTTATTGCGTGTGCAGATGTGCACCGTAACCATGGTTACCGATGAATGGGACAAACAATGTCTTGCTCGTTAGGCCTTATGTTGACTTGAATGATTGAGTCTCGATTGTTCAGCGGGTGTTTGGTGATTTGATTATAATTGTCTTGTTTTCATTGAAGATATGACTAATTGTGGTGTTTGTAACTGTTCTGTATTACGCTCCAGCTCAGCAAATCATTTAAAGCTGCTATAATTTGACTGTGCCAGTTGCAAGCATCACAGTAAGGAGACTCTTTATCAAGAACGATCCCCAGCAACAGACACAGACTGTTCAGTCAGCGACAAGGTATAAAAGAAGGCTAGCATTGCATCTCTGCTGAAAACATCCTCAGAATATTCCCCAAACATCCACAGTAACATGCATATCATCTCTTTGATGTGCTACATGTACTCACTGCAGACAAGCTGCATCCCCAGAGACTGGGATATCCTTGCAAGCTATAAATTGGATTGTTTCAGTGGAGGCCATTTGAATAAGGGATCGATTAATCAAGAATGATATTGGAGAAACAAATGGTTTCAAATAATTACTAGAGTGGAATTGCAAGCATCTTCAGCGAGATGAGAAAATAGTTGACAAGTCACGTAGACCCAATGAATCAAAAGCGTATCAGAACATTGGCAAGGGGATTGAAATCTACAATGCATCCCCCTCCCTAACACAATGATATTACGGACTCTGAACATAACCTCAAATCAATTCTACTCTCATATGACATACGTTTGTTGGGTAACATGGTTATGATGCCCAGCAGGATAATAATAGGCCTACCATCTGGTAAAACCAACAAGTTTGAAAACAGCTGCATGGTGGATAACACGTGTTAGAAGACAACAAGGAAAACATGTATCTAAATTGCATCACAACAGGCCCCACAGGCCTGCTTGAAATATTCAAGCAGTGAACAACGTAAGGCTGGGATTATAGAGAATTCACTTGTTGTTGTTAATGAGTCACTTGTCACAAGCACGTATTAGTTTTTTCGTCGGCCTTTTGGCAAGTTTGGACCGATGCAGCATTTCAGCAAAGACAATGTTCTGTCTCTCACAATTAAGGCGCTAGTGTGTGCCATACTTGTGACTCTGAGAAAAGTAACACCACATTGGAAAATCACAATATTGTTATAGGCCTAGACATATGTTATAGTGCAAATAAGCCCATGCATAATGCACAGAATGTAACTACACTCTACATCGCAGACAGGTGGTTGAATAAATTACACTTTTCATTAAATCATGATACTTAGGATTTCATAAAGAGAATCAATGTTTCTATTATTAAATCAGTGTATTATTTTGACACATGTACAAAGGTAAATATCAATTGTGTTATTGGTGGGTGCTGTATCATTGCCAAGCATCAACATCACCCTGTAGAATCAGCCACAAGCCCTCCAAGTCATGGCCAACCACCTCTCTGGCCACTATCCAGCCACAAACTGAAGACCACCTCTAAACAAGTCCTTGGTATGTTTACTTTGCTCAGAGAGGTGGTTGGCCATCACACAGAGAGGCAGGAATGCTCAGAGAGGTGGTTGGCCGTTACACAGAGAGGCAGGAATGCTCAGAGAGGTGGTTGGCCGTTACACGGAGAGGCAGGAATGCTCAGAGAGGTGGTTGGCCGTTACACAGAGAGGCAGGAATGCTCAGAGAGGTGGTTGGCCATTACACAGAGAGGCAGGAATGCTCAGAGAGGTGGTTGGCCATCACACAGAGAGGCAGGAATGCTCAGAGAGGTTGAAGCTGATTCCACTCTGTGAACATGACAATATCACAAGTCCATTGCTCATCTTAATCCAAGTTTATTCATTCGAGTCATCTTTAACAGTGTCCACTAGCATCCAGTAAGGTTAGTCATCAAACTAATACTGGGCATTTACAAAAGACATATGACAGCAGGCCACTTAACACATTTTCTGAAAGTCTCATGGTGCAAAAGGATGGACTCGGAAGACCTTTGCGTCAAGCTAGAAAGTAGAGTTAGTTAGACTTGGCCTCTAAAGTACAACAACCGCTCAAAGGAAAGTCTCAAAGGATCTGCTGATTCAACATGTACAATAAACATGATCAATTTTCTTGTTAGCATAGTGTATTATTTGAGATCTTGTGCAAATATGCTCCAAGAGTTATATTAATTTGATATAGTGGTGCAAGTGCAATCTATTCTCATAATGTTATAAAGGAAAAGTGATGTTGAATTGTATACAGTTGTGGTGAAAAATAACTTCCATTACCATTTGCAACAGAATCCATCATAAGTTTCGGCCTGATAAGCTGTTCATGACTTGGGCAATAGCCTAGCATTTTAACAAGTTCTTCTAGAACTGCCTAAGCACAGAAGATCACTACGGCCGTCATCATGGGAAGAGGCAATTATTGGAAGTTCCATCAATAAATTTCCTTAATCTAAGGAGACGGATGTCATCTATTAACTGCATTTGTCCATCAAGGTCTAAACCCACCAAGCCAAAAGAAGATAAATGGGATGAAAAAACGCTGCGGTCTTAATGATAAAGACAAGTGGCAACAAGTGGCAAGAGTCTTGAGATGAGTTACAAAAACAGACAAATTGAGTTACAAAAACCGACAAATTGGTTGCAATCTCCATTTCGTATCTGGAGCCATTGGGTCCAAAAAGCCACTGAGTTGCAACAAGATAAATCTCGACAAAAACAAAACCCTCCGCGATGAAGTCTACGATCTTGCAAATTTGTCATGCTACCGATGAAAAAACATTATCATTCCCAAAAAATGTTTGGCTTCGAAAATGTTTCAGATTTCTGAACTTCTGAAAAAATTCAACTCTGGAGGGTGAAAAAATTTCTGAGTCCAAATATTTTTTTCACTTGTTTCTTTTTCTGGTCAAAATGAAGAAATATCATCAGCCCCCCAAAAATTTGTCAGTCCTTAGAGATTTAGATGGCATTGGGTTCTCTCAATCTTATTTAGGGACCAGGCTTCTGGCAATGGAAGAAATTTACCTCTGACGAGTTCCCCAAAATTGTTTTTGTCAAAAAAGTGTTAACTTTTCCATCAAACTTCGCCTCTTCACACTGCAACCTGACGCTCCTAATATACTGCACATTTATGGGTTTCTGTGATACACAAGTTCCTCATTTAGCAGGAATACAAGGCTCATCACATCGTTGCATAAAACATCCATGAGCGTGATATCGATCCAGATTGTGGATGTGGCACAGATTTTGTGCACGACACGAACTGGGGATGTTTTATCAAGTTTAGATGGCATCCAACAGATATGATGAATAGGGTATATGATCCACCTCCATTATCAGGGCACCTTAAGGACAGAATTTATGTCCCAAGGGCATCCTTCATAGAGAGGTGCTACTCTATACTGATTTCAGATTGCACAGTCCCTGGATGCTTTTCCTCCAAGTGTACCATAAAGTGTCTTCAGAGAAATGCCTGCTTGCAGTTGTCCACTGTCTTCAGAGAAATGCTCGCTTGCAGTTGTCCACTGGGGGTTATGGGTATATTCAGTTGAAGATCCAAACGCACATCACCAAATTTCCTGAGTTTAGTCGTCTGGTTCTCTATGTAGAAGTACTTCTAACGATCTGATAGCAATATAACATATGAAGCAGCAAAGATTACTCCAATCCTCAAAACAAATTTTGGGAGGCAACTACGATTGCCATAAAGCAACTGAGATTTCCATAAAGCAACTAAGATTGTCATAAAGCAACTAAGATTGCCATAAAGCAACTAAGATTGGCATACATAACAAAATGCTTGGTTGGCAAGCCATTCATTACTTTCTCGTAATCACTCTTGTTCTCAACAGCTAATCCAAGTCCAGACCAGAACAATAGCTTTTCATTAATACTCAAAGAAAGCCCTCAGCTAAGTGTGAGGTCCCTGTGGTCTAGTGGTAGAGTCAGGGATTTAGAGCTGGGAGACCCAGGGTTCAAACCCAGGAAGTGTGTGCAGGAAACTTTTTTTCATTTTTTTCTTTTTACCCCCAATTTTTATTTAGGCACGGAGAAGTTAAAGTTAATTAACTTCTCCCTGTCTTAATTATTTTATGAGCATGACGAGGACCCAACATCTCATCAGCACCAACTACAGACACACCCAACAAACTGTCAGCATCATCTGGCTTGCAATATAGACACTACTTCTTACAATCTGATAGCCAAATTGACCATGATTGATGGGTGAGATAGAATTATACACGAAAGAGCAGAGATTATTGCAATCTCCGAAACTGATTTCAGGAAGCAACCCAGATTGCCATACCAAATGCTTAGGTTAGTTCAGGTTAGCAAGCCATTCATTGCTTTCTCGTGATGACTATTGTTCTGAACAGCTGATCCAAGTTTAGATCAAAACAATAGTTCATTCATAGTGAAAGAAAGTCACTATGCCAGTGTGAGGTCCCTGTGGTCTAGTGGTAGAGACAGGGAGTCAGAGCCAGGAGCCCCAGGGTTCAAACCCAGGAATGGCCAGTGGGTGCAGGAGACTTTTTTAATTTTTTTTTCTTCTTACCCCAATTTTTTTTAAAGGCAGGGAGAAGTTAAAGAAAATTAACTTCTCCCTGCCTTAATTATTTTAGAGACACCCACTATCTCGATATAACACTCGAGCTCAGCATTTTAGGACAAACTCCTTCACTTCAAACAGAAAATCGATGCATGGTTCAAAAAGTTTATCAGTTTAAAATTTAAAAAAGTTCAAGTCGTTAAAAGGTTATGTCTTTATTGATGGCATGGTTAAACTATATCTCATATGGATCTCTGCACCTGGTACATGCATGAATCAAAGACAGGGCCTTCAGAGTGTTTTTTGCAAAGCCCTTGCCCAACTAACTGGTCCAAGCATTCGGGGAGACAGTTCAAGAGTCTCCCCTCATTACCAAGTGTTTGTGATGTTTTGGGCGGCTAGCTGCTGGGGTCAGCTGCCTGGTATCCCCTGGTTTACCATAGTGCCCCAACAAGCTCTTTATAGTTTATAGCCCTACATCCCCATCTTTCCGTCTCCAGCCACCAAACCTAGAATCATTAGTCAGTCTGATAGTGTATCATGATGGTCAGACAATACCTCTTCATCAAAGCCAACCGTATGAAACATTAGTCATCTATATCGCATCTTATTCCCATTTTCCCTTCCAGACTCCCAGTTGTCCAGTAGAATGCCACTTTATATGGCTGTCTATGACTACCTCTTAAACTACCAAGGGATTCTTTGAAGTAGTGATGTGAATAGCTAGCCAGCTGAACCACCGAAAGGTTCTTACCAACATTTTTCGATCACAATTTTTTTGATTGATGTCAACATAATTAGACCTGATACTCTGTTGCCAACCTATACAAAAGTAACAACATCTTGACCAACAAGGTTTTAACACTACAGCTTATGCACAAGAAGTGGTAATATCTTTATGATATAGTAACTGCACACATACATGCAGGATGAAAGTAACCTCCTGAAACTTAGGATGGAAGTAACCTCATGCTTGGGGCAGAATTGACTGCTTGAAGTAGGCCTATAGCGCCAGTATGTTATGTACTGTAACGCACGACTGAATACAGGACAGTGATCAATGTTGACCGAAGTGACAGCTGGACCAATGAAAATATATCGATCCCACAGCTGTCGACGGTTATGACGCACTTTCTCCAATATCGCACAATGTATCTGTCATGGAAACTTGCCTTTCCTTGAACAAAGATTCAAATTTTAATATCAGAGGAGATTATATCTGTTCATTAAACAATCAGTGGCCATGCATTTGAACTGTTTATTCATATCACAATTGACGTAGAGCAGTTTCCGTTGATAACTGTCTCCTCCGTGGTCTTTACGCGCATTACTTTAATAATTATCCATCAGGAGACAGATAAAAGAGAACTTTTCAAAAAAAGTTTTAAAAGTTACTAAGTATCAATAGGAGGGCGCACTTGAGCAGGACTCTTGAGCTGAATGACAATTTGACTGATAAGTCGGATAAGCAAAGTAACCTACTTCTGATATGATAAACCTGATTAAGGTGGAGCCGCTGACTTAATGGCAAATCCACCAAATACATGCAACAAACCAGCATTTAGAATCCATTGATGACAGACCAGACTGTCATTAATGGCCAAACGCAAACATTTGATGACCCAATTCAACATCATGCAACTGAAAAGGAATGTGGAAAATAACCCTGTTGTTGCATACAAGTTCAACACGACTGACAGACACCTTGTACCATGAAGAGAAACATTTTTGGCAGAAATGTATCACAGAATTAGCAAGGGTGGTTTCAGTATTGCAAATACATTTCTGATATCAAAGTGGAATCATTTCGCAATCTCTTCTCCTTCCCTGTTAAGACTTTTTAGATTTTAACATACATTTTCCAAACAAAATAGTTTCTCTTATGGCCGCAGTCCAGACCAGTCACTTTGACAACCATCTCATACGTCATGCATCTGAAGAGGAATTTATTTCAGTGATCAACCCAATCATGCTCCGCCTATTCCCCGGGAATCATCCTCTAACCAGTTTTCTCCTCCGTCTCCATTGACAACCAGAGAGTTGCCTTGACAACAAAATTAGTTGCCTTGACAACAAGCGGGGTTGCCTTGACAACAAGCGGGGTTGCCTTGACAATAACTGGAGTTGTCAAGGAGCCTTAACAACCACAAACATTGTCAAATACATGCATCTGAAAAGGAGCAGTGTGTGTCACCTAATACATGACATGTGATTTTTTGAGCATTCCTTATTTTCTTTCCAAACTAACCTTGGCTTTAGCACTGCACCAGAGCTGTAATGTTACGAAAATATACTGTAGTTGCTGAACTATAGATATGGTGAATATCATGAGGTTGACAACAATTTCATGAATGACATACACAAAATAAAGCGTTGTTCAAAAACATTCCAGGTAACCGTCTTTTAAGACTTTCCCCTGAAAGATAATTATAAAGGAATTGGTTAGGAATGTTTTTGATTTCAGGTTCAATATAAACAGATATCAACCTAGATAGTTTGACATCTCATCAATAACCACATACGACAGACACGTTAATCGCCCATTGATTCCACTTAAAATGGCTGTCCTGGGTTGATAACATGATGACCTAATATCACCAGTCCCGAATCAACTGTTCAATGATACTTCAGGTTCTAGTCAATAGACCCACTTATTCAAAGTGGTGTCTGAATTCCAGCGCTCTTGTCATTATCTCGATCTCATTAGATTTTCATTCATTTAGCACCAATACATCGTCCCATACTTGATGAAATAGCCTGAATATAATGATGTTCCACTTACAATTCTTTAAAATCTAAATGAGAACAATTTTCCAATAAATTAACAAAATTGGAAATTTAGCATGCTTTGCAATTTTTATTGCAATTTTTATTGCAATTTTCCAATTTTTATATTTATAGGCTCTTATTGACGTAAATGCCTAAGTGTTCCACGTCACTCTAAAAATAGACTTGAATCTCAGGAATTCAGGTCCTTAACCCTTTCACTGCCGGAGGCGCACTTCTGCGACAATCAATATTATTCCCTTTACTGCCGGAGGCGCACTTCTGCGACAATTATCCATACACTATAATACCATTGAAATTTCGTTATTGAGCATGGTTAGCGTAAAGTTTGATAGATGGCGCGGTAGTATAGATGGTTCAGCAAAACATGGCGGATGGTTTTATATTTCGATGTTTGGAAGTTTATCGAGTAATTTGAAGCCAAAATGACCAAGAAACTGACTGTGTCTGAGGTCCTTGATGAGCTGGATATAGTGAACGATTCGGACTCTGGTGAGGAGTTCGTCGATGATGATGATTTAGATCCTGACTTTGATGTAAATGATGAACAAATTAGCGATAATGAGAGTGTGTATATTGTGTTTTCCAAATTACATAGTTTTTTCAAAAAAATTGTCGTCCTCATTATAAATTCAAGATGGCGGTATGCAAATTAGGGCAAATTATGGTCCCATTTTGAAGAGTAGGCAATACTGAACAACTTTTATATACATTGTTTTGCTCTATCTCCAGAGGCTTTCTCTCTACAGGGTGGAGAAATATCCATACTCAAAATCATGTTAAAACAAAGAAACCTACCGGCAGGTGAGGTAGCTAAAAATTAGAAGCTACCGGCAGTGAAAGGGTTAAAACAAGGCTTCATCGACCAGAGTAAACCAATGGAATAATCCAACGGTAACCAAAGGGACGGGTTTACGCTGACAACAGTAAAACACGAAGACATTCACTCCGGGAATTTATTTCCTCATTGACTGGACTAACAGTCTAATAGACAAGAAAACTTCAAAATAACTCACTTTGTCTTTGCCATACACCACTGATATTCCCCTAAGTAATATTATGCAAAACTTATCTTCTTCATGTAACTAAATCTACCATTATCTCTGGTCTAGTAGGTAGTCTGACAACTCAACATAGTGTGGCAAATCGCTTCTTAGAAGGAGTCGGTTAAATGTTTAATAGAATCATTTGTAATTCAGTGAAGACAAACACAAAGTCTCATCATGCAAGTATTTTCTTTTGAAAGAGAGCGATCTGTGTGGGTTAGAACCAGCCAAGATGGTGTTGTCAAGGGTACAAAAAGACGACAGAAGTCTTCCCGTCTTTACTGGTCACTGGGCTAAAATGGCTCTAGACAGTTTCTTGACACCATGACAACATATTGGTAAAAAAACTCATTACTCTTTTATAATGAGAATTATGGGTGTTTTATGAAGGTTCGATATCGTCACGCTCCTATAACACATTCAGGACCTCGTGGTGTAAAGCAAGTTTGTGTTGGCAGAATGAGAAATGGAGCAGAGCAAAAGTTCATGACAGAAAACTGGGAAATCAGGCAATTTGAATGCAGGGAGTGTTACTGTGAATTGAAATGTTTCCTGCTAAGGGAGTGTCCTAACATTAGATGTGTCTGGCTAAAAATGAGGTGACTTCTATTGTGTCCCAAGAACAAGGAGGAACTGGCATGTCTTGTTGTGGGTTATTCTGCTAAAACTCCCTCAACTGAGAGGCGAGGTCTGAACAGCCGGTCTCACAAATTGACCTCCACAAATTCGCACGGATATCCTCTGTTGTTTGTGATGTGCGACCAGAACCCAGTTACTCCACACGTTTGGTAAGGAGAGAGTTCTTTGATGCATGCTGCCCGACTAATGTTGGCAGCTATGCACTGGCTCATACACTTCTTACCCTTCTACTAGAACACCGCTCTGTGGCTGATCAGCATCAGCAAGTGTACCTGCATTTGCCACTGGATTGTTGCTGGTACCAGCAGTGTATGACCAGTCATACGCTCCTGCCAGTACGTGTCACAGACAAGAAAGTGTTAAGATCCATTACTCCAAGCATTGATCAGATATTTCAGTCTACCTACACCATGACTGGGGTGATGCATTCTCCTTGAGTACCTATATCGGCACTTGATCTGCACGAATATTCATGCTTGCTTTTACCTACAATTCAGATGAACTATCAGCCCCACAAGAGAATCCAGATCTCATCTAAAGTCAGAACTGATCTTTGTTCTAGCAATTTGTCATTCAATTTCGAATAACATAATAATGTCTGATCAGCTTAAACCAAGACATTTTATGGCTTGCAAGGGCACCCATAGAAATTAGGCGAACCACAACACAGGTCTTCAGAGACGAGGTCATGTAAGAATGGGCCGACCGGTTTAAACAATGTGTGAAGTCATCCAAATAGCTGACCAGCCAAAGGTCTAGGTCATGACATATCATGCCAAAGACACTCCAGAATGGCTTTGAACAAGCAGGATTGTCTCAATGCATGAATAAGGTGGTACAGGGGTGGGTAGGGCCGACTGAGTGAATCTTAGTGTCGGTCAAAACAAGTCAATTATACAAATTGACCAGGCCAACATGATCACCATTGAGTAGAAGCCAACAATCATTCACTGGCTTTCAGATGGCGATCACTCTACCATATCCAACGTTCATCAGTGTCATGCTGTTCATGGACCTCGCAGATCATTCAAGGTTACAATAATTACCAACTTGTCTCGTCCTGTCAAGTCATTCAGAGAACTATGTTTGGCAATTGTAGTGAAGTACCTTCCCAAAGGTCTCACACAAATGGGTTAGGAAAGGTCAACTGAACAAACAGCCACTTGACACAGTCAACATCCCAGCTAGTGTATAAATTCCGATGTTGTGCCTCCAAAAACAAAGACAAACTAAGACTGCACAATTACCAGAATCCTAATGGTCATCAGAGACCTCCCCACCCCCCCCCCCCCAACATCTGTTAAGTCACCATAGAACAAATATTCGCAACCAAACATGGCCATTACATTAATCATTCTGTTAAGAATAAAACACACCATGTCTCTAATCAATACTCAGTGAAACCATATTTGAATTTGGTTCCAGTTTATTTAGCAAAAGTTGTATATTTCATAGAGAATAATCCTTTAAGTATCACTGATCAACATGACATTCAACATAGACTAATAGCCTTATGACTATAGCGTATTGAGTATTTCACATGAACAACAAGAGCAAACATGCAATACTAAAACCTTATTACAAGTTGTATGATTCAATTTGACAACTATTCATGATAACAGACATCTGTTAAATCTGAATTTACTGAATCTCATAAATTTCGTAATGTCACCAACCTGTGTTAGGTGGATCTTCCGGATCCATTTAATGAATTATGGACAATGCATTGATATTGGATTTATTTCCGGATGACATTTTTCCAACAACAAGCACATTATAAACAGTCCGCTCAGTTCCATCAAATCAAACATGCAAGACGACCTAAAATTAATCACAAAATAAAAACTAAATTTAATCATGATGGCATGGCAACTTGATTTTGGGTGCGTGCTTGAGGGTGTCTTGCAGCTTTAGGCAAAGAATCCGCCTCGAGTTGCTGTGCTGTGCAACTACAGCATGTAAGAGTTTCCAACCTGGCAGTGTAAATAATTGTTACTTTTTAGCTCACCTCTTAGCAGAGGTGAGCTTATCCCATACCGTGGCGTCCGTCGTCCGTCGTCGTCGTCGTCGTCGTCGTCGTCGTCCGTCGTCCGTTAGCAGGGCACGTTTCGTAACTGTTAGAGCTATTGAGTTGAAACTTGGTACACATGTACCCTTATGTAATGACACCTGGGAGACCAAGTTTCGGTCCGATTCATTTCATGGTTTGGCCACCAGGGGGCCAAACGTTAAAAGTGAAAATATGCAATATCTCCCTTAATAGTAGTCGGGAAATTTTGAAAAAAATATGGTAGGTACTTCTAGCAAAGGTGCATCATATATCCTCCGGGTTTTTGATTTGACCTCCTTTTCAAGGTCACAGAGGTCAAATGGTGTAAATTAGCCGTTAGGATGTAACGATGGCACGTTTCTAAACTGCAATGACTATTGATACCAAATTTGTTACACATTTACCCCTTAGTCAGGTGATCTCAGGGACCAAAGTTTGGTCCAATATGATTCACCACTTGACCACCAGGGGGCAAAATCCAAAAACCTTAAAAATGTGATTATTCCTTAACTTCTTGCCCGATTGCCACCAATTTGATATCATGGGTACATCTAACCACCATACAGTATATGTCACACAGGTTTTTAATTTGACCTTCTTGTCAAGGTCACAGAGGTCAAATGGCGTAAATTGGCCGTCAGGCCGTAACTATGGCACGTTTCTTAACTGCAATGACTATTGATCACAAATTAAGTACACATGTACCCCTTGGTCAGGTGATCTCAGGTACCGAAGTTTGGTGCGATCTGATTTGCCGTTTGGCCTCCAGGGAGGGGGCCAAATCCTAAATTCTTCAAAATGCCATTATTCCTAGTAATGACTTGCCCGATTGGCACCAATTTTATATCATAGGTACATCTAATTCTAACAACCATTCAATGTGTCACCCGGGTCTTCTTTGATTTGACCTACTTTTCAAGGTCACAGAGGTCGAATGTACTGTAAATTGGCCATTTTGGGGAAATTGTAATTGCTTGGACCTACATCAAACCTAACACTACATGACACAAGACCATGCTCTTTATCAATCTTTCCTCCACATGAGGTGAGCACAATGGCCCTGGCCATTTTTTAATAAAGACAAAACGTTCATTTGGGACATTACCTTCTATAACAAACCTCGTAAGGGGGAAAAAAATCCTGAAATGTGAAATATCTTTCCAAAGATATTATGTACTTATAGCAATTTGATATCAATTTGAAGCACCGATGAACATTATTTATACAGACAGTTGAAACGTTATGAAGTCTCAAAGGAAGAGCGGACGAAGTGGACCAAACAATCAAATATTCACTCATGGACACCATCATCAATCAAAAATGTCGAACTTGGACAAAATTCATCAATTTATGATCAGAGTTTTTCAAATGAAAGGTTGGTTGATTCAATCATAGTAGGACTTCAGGGCCATCACTCGCCACTAACCGAGTTTATGTCCCAAGGTTACCCATAAGGCCGAAGTTACATAGACCTCATTCGTTCATTTCCCATGATTCATTTTCCCCCTTTTGCTTTCATTCCTCGGTGAATGCACGGGCTTGTGGCGTGCATTCACCGAGGAATGAAAGAAAAACCTGGAAAGTGACTCGTGGGAAATGAACGAATGAGGTCTATGTAACTTCGGCATAAGCTTCCAAGAGGACTGGAGGCTGTTCTGAAAGTACAGTACCCCGGCCAATCGGGGATAGACATCTGTACAACCCTTTTCGAATAAACATAGACCTCTTTCCAGTCACTAAGTAGAACAGAGTAGTAGTACACAATAATATGCATGCAGGAACTTATGACAATATTTCAATTAGTTTGAAAATGACATGGTTTTCCCACAGGGAGTCGAACAATTGCCATAGCCATAACCATAACCACAGCAAGCATGTTTATTACCATGGTGAACTCAGTCTCAGCAATACCATAACATGTTATGCACATGTATTTGTACATGGTGCAGTATGAAGTGTGTACAGCAGTTGTATTAATTGGTTCGGATGTGCGCAATCCAATCGTCCTAAGGTTCAAACTACACAGCCCAACTGAGACCATGTCCACCCTGGTCGACTACAAGAGAGTCCTTGCTCCGAAAGTCAATCAGACAACTAAGATTCAAGGCACTTTAGTAACCAAAAGATCATTGGTTCAAACACTAGCCTGGTTGTGCCTTACCGAGGTCAAGCTCCAGTTAGTCAATCTGTGTAAGCAGTTTTGTCACCTTGAGGGATGATGCAGAAACCGATTGTTGTTGCATCGAGACGGACCAACCACAAAACACTTAATAAGGCCACCATCAATACTTATAGACACAATATCGCAATATGGGGCAAAACAGTTTAATTCATGGAGCTGCACGAGCCAATATGAACTCCTCTGGAATAACATTCACAATATGCCAAATACATGTCAAGTCTTTCCTAGGCACTGGGAAAATAAGCTGAAAATAGATGATATGATCAAACCATGCCAATTACTTGACAAACCCAAACATAATTGACATTATTGTTGATGATTAATGCCAATCATATACATCAGAGACTGGAATATTCATGACGTGTTTTTTTTAATGATAATGGCTCTCTGTTGCGCTACAACTGAACACAGAGAGGGATCCCTCTGACCGATATTACCAACTTGCAAAACTATCAGACATTGAGGCTGGACTGTTACCGCAGTTTTCCATGTTTGCGGCACAATTCAAACTTACCTGACCTAATATTTAGATCTGAGGCTGGAATATACAAGATATATTTTACTATTTTTCATCAGAATTGTCCGCCCCAATTAGAATAAGACAGAAAGGCTCAACGATTCAAGGAGACTTGAAAGTATCACATGTTTGTTGAATTTGAAGTTAGTAGTTGGAGAGAACGGGGTTAATCATGAAGACTTTTAAGTTAAACTGGTAACTGCCAAAGTAGGATCACTGCCCAAAATCTGACAGGAAGCCATATCACTCCACAGTGGAACTTGAAGGGAAACCATTAACACACCATGGGACCAAAAACCCTGGGAGAATGTGCACAAAATGGGTCAACATCGGCGGAAAGTGAGTCAAGAGCTATACTCAAAGCCATACAAGTATCTATCAACTAATATCTAGCAAGAGTTCGGTTGACGGTTGGTTTGCCATATTGGGTGTAGGACAAGCTGGTGGCATGTACTATCTCATTATACTATAGGATTACCAGCCTTTTTTGCCAACATGATATCAGATTCAACTGAATGAATGCACTGCTGTACAGCATTACCTTTTCATGCAATACCGACTATAGGGTTACATGCTATGCCAACAATAGATCAAACTATCCTGCTAGTGCCATCATTACAAATGTTTGCATATTCTGAATCGATATGCTGGTGTAACCAGATCCTAACTTCGTTAAAATGAGCCACATTGATGCCAATTATAAAAGCACCACATTTGACGACCGCCATCATAATATATTGAGCATTAAATGTTTAATGACCGGCGTGTTATTGGACTGAAATTATGGGCACGATCGGATATCATAAAGCTTGTTGATTGGTTGAGAGCAGCAGATGCAAGTAATGTAAGCGCGGCATGATGGTGACTGTGAGGACGAAGACAAGGGCTGTGTGGTTAGGATGGACCAGTTCCCTAAGCACCACGCAAACCAGTGCTTTTTGTCGCTGCAATCTACAACGCTTATTGATGCGATGAGCAATAAAAAGATTACTTGTTTATGGGTAAAACATCAGCTCCAACAAGTATTTTCCTTCCAGTATTTTCATATCCTTATCTTTTTCTACTGTTAAACAGACATTGACCCCCAACACCACTTCCACTTCACACATTCTGCCCATATTGCTACTCCACCAGACATTCTATTTGCTTTCTTCGACAACCTGTACCACTCAGCTCTCTCACAACAAGTTGGTAAACTGCACGAAACTATTGAATAGAGCTTTGACAGCCTCACTTGAAAAACCCAGCAAACACGCCAAAAGCATTCTGAATGCAAACTGACGAGACGATATATCTTCATATAGCAGTATCACACACAGTTTATCATGAAGCTGATGAAAATGCAATTTCAGGACGTCGGGCAAACTCCATCCACACGATTTCGAGTTGTTTTCCAACTCACCTGAAATTCACCTTAGGCCTATTGGATTTATTGAAAGGCTGTAACAGGTGCATGAGACAGCTAGTCATCAGATATTGGAAGACTAAGTGGGAAAGGTAACACACTATAGAGCTATTCATTATGGCCATGTATTTGTCATCAAAATGTCATTTTATTCTATGTCAGAGATGATTATGAAATTCGCTGTAAATACAAAGCATTTCAAATACAATGTGACCTTTCAAGTCTATAAACTGAGCAGGAAGCAATTGCACACTAATTGCATAGTGTATGAAATTGATCAAAAACTCTTTTATTTATTAATACTGATCAGCAACCTTTGACCTTTCTATACATGAATTGATGCAGAATTTGGGGCAAAATTTAAAGCAGAGTGGCTGAAACGATGTCAAGATGTTTTGGAGGGGGCCATGAACACTTCACAGTCATGCAGGGATCATAACAACTACATTTTGTACTTTAACTGACAGGCACCTAAACTGAGACTCATTTTCAGTCTACTGGAGATTTAGTCACCCAAAACACTTGACGATGGCTCATCTGAAATTGTTACTAGGTTAAGGGACACAAGGGTTATGTATAGGTATGGGGTTGGGGAGGGTTGATGGGGTAGTAGCAGTCCAAAGTACATCCACAGACGTGACGAGTTTAAAGAGGTTATAATACCCTGCAAAAGAAATTGTTAGTTCATTCATGCTATCTACACAGGCTGTGCATTGTTAGGGTTCAATTAGACTGTGTTGACTATTTACACTGAGGTTTACAAGCCAGACTTCATTCAGATGCTTTCTACAGTATATACATAAGCCTTCATTCCCCATGTTGTTTGAGAATTTAGAAATTGCCACTATGATAAATTGCCCTGGGTCTTATTTCTTAGCAAGAAAATCAACTTGAATTAAAGAACTTGAATAAGAATATCAGTGGACAATAATAAAAAGAAGAATTTGAAAACTTTACAAATTTTCCCCAGAAGATGACAGTTGAGAGAAGTAAGAATTTTAAAAGAAATTAAAGAGATCTTCCCGACCTGAAGACATATTCTCTTTAGGCTGCACGGCGATATAAATACTAATGTTTTTATTGCACTTTAATCCCATTAAATCTTCAAGATATGTTTCTTGATGATCTCAAGATTTCCCATCTGTACACTGAGCTTGATTAAAGGAAGTTGCATATCCCGCAAGGCAATTTAGTCAAAACTGAGCAAAAAAGATGCTTTCATGAAGGCAGCTGCAATGAAGGCAAGTATCTTTAGTAGCAGTGCAAATGTTACAGAGGGTGAGGCGTGTTAGGCAAGCTCAACGCTATGCTAAGTATAGTAGGGTGTGAGAGTTGTAGCCAATGGGAATTTTTACAGTTAGGATATTATGCAGATGACAACTTCTCCAAGTGAAAATTTTCTCTTAGAAAACAATATTGTTTTCCATAGAACACTCTTCCTTTTCAATGCAAGTTGTAACACCAAAATTCAGCCAAAAGATGCACTCTGGGTAAGTAATAGGTTTTTGAGTTTTGAAAAAGATTTTTCGACCAACAATGTACATTTTTCAGTAAATGAAAAACCTTTTTACCTTAGGTGTTGTTCACTTCTCTGAAAAACCTCCACGTGGTGCACATTGTGTTGGCTAAAACACCCTAAACGGTTTTTCAAAAGCTCAAAAACTTTTCATTCTGTGAGCCCAGGCATGTCTGTTGTTGCTAATTCCAATACAAGTTGAGACTAAAAACAACAAATCAGCCATATTTTCACTGATTGTCCATCTTCTTTCATGCCAAGGTGCAGAGATACTACTCAACAATGGCAGGCCCCTAACTATAGTTTTCAAGTAAGTTGTCATATGCTGTAGGCCACAATCATTCAAGCACTCAGCGGTTATTTTGTTAGGCACTGCAAACACTCTGAACCTCATACCTATTCTTCCCGATAGTCTCCTTATCCTTGACCGAAAGGGCCAACTTATCCCGACCAGAGAGGGCTTTACCCTTTAAATCAAACTCAAGTTTCTGGAACAAAAGATAGTGAAAAATTACAATCAGCCGTCGAAATTCCAACTTACTTGTTTGGTCCGAGAGTCTCCTTGTCTTTAACATGGACAACTAATTTATCTCTCGGCGATAATGGTTTAGTCTTCAAATCGAATTCCAGTTTCTGAAAGACAGAGTAAACCATCTCAATACAATATCACGCAGGGAGGAGGGAGAAATGTGGCATTTTCACCACATCTCTAATCGTATGAAAGCACGCTCAAAATGCAGTTGAAGGAAAATAAGGACCCACAAGCTTAAATATATGCAACCTATGATATCAATTGTGTGTGACAGAAAACATCTCTCGTCTATAGGTAAACAACTAATCGATGGGTTTGATGACCGCAGGTCGATCAATTTTCTGGACCACCTTACCTTTAAAACTTACTCAAGTTGTAATGCTCAATCCTTCTCCTCAAAATGACACACATGTACATGTACATATGTATAACAAAACACACCAAAATACTAACCAAATTTGAAAAAAACCCACAAAAAAAGTTAAGCTTTATTTTTTGACATTTCAATCAGAAAAATTCCTAATTCCATTTCTGAAAATCCATAAAATCAACATCATCAGGATACTATGTGGTAAGTGCATGTACATTTCATACATTCTGCAAATATGAGATATTTCTTTGATTCTTGATTAATTTTATGCAGCATAATTGAACCAGATTGAAAGCAATGCAGCAGTTTGCATATGACATCGCCATTGAACTTGGAGGACTGTGCCCACAGAGATGAGAGACACCGAGTGGGTTGTACTGAGACTCAAGTGTTTACCCATCTCCGCATTCCTGTATGCATAGAAGATCATGTACATATCTCGAGGTAACAGCTTAGCAAATAATCTCTACTTATCATTTAAAATTCAATGATATTTTGAGAAAGATTCATAGTTTCAATACCCAGGTATCCGGTCTTAAAAATGGGAAGTATGTGGACTTATATGTCATACAATATCATTTCAAGCGCCAAGCGACTATACAAGCTTACACAAAGAACCTTTGTTAATAAGACAAATGATAAAGACATGTCTTTTCATTCATTCATGATAAGACCCGGCATGTTTACAACAATTCCCATTTGTCCACAAAAATACTCAAGCATATGATCAATGCCAGTATGATCACTCAATCAAGTGCTTATTACTTCATCCTTACTTATATGACTTAGGCCTAGAAATAGTTACATATAATTATAGGCAAAGTTGAATGGCATTTAGCTGTCATTACCTCAGTGCATTCCAACACATTTGGGTGTCTATACATACATAAGAGTCCAATAAGGGTCTGACACATATGTTATATAATCATAGTATGTATGACTGTAACATGTACGCCTGTATGACTATGAGAAAGTCTTGTTTTGCACTTTATACGACTACGAACAGCAGTGAGACCATGTCATATCTGCATCAGGGGACAAACAATGCACATGTTAGAAATCATACACTAGCCGCCATTAAAGCGACCTGCTTGAGACTAACACCCTCTTAAAAATGACGACACCTGAAAGAGTAGTGTTTCAAATTATATTTTCACTGAGTTGGTGTTGATAGTGGGGTATGAGTTGGTGTTGATAGCGGGGTATGAGTTGGTGTTGATAGTGGGGTATGGGGTATGAGTTGGTGTTGATAGTGGGGTATGAGTTGGTGTTGATAGTGGGGTATGGGGTATGAGTTGGTGTTGATAGTGGGGTATGGGGTATGAGTTGGTGTTGATAGTGGGGTATGAGTTGGTGTTGATAGTGGGGTATGGGGTATGAGTTGGTGTTGATAGTGGGGTATGGGGTATGAGTTGGTGTTGATAGTGGGTATGAGTTGGTGTTGATAGTGGGGTATGGGGTGGGTATGTCTCCTCCTATGCTGTCATAGCTGTGGAAGAACTCGGTATGCACCAACTGATCTCACAACCAACTTCCAAGAACTTAGGAGATGACATGAACGCGGGTTAAAATTGCTAACACTTGGAAACATCTCCAGAGCTACTACAACTGCACTTGTTGCATGCAACTACTTGAGCTTGCATTTATGAACCGTATTATTGAAAGCCAACAAACGACACTAAAACCCAGTTGCATTGTATTGAGTAAAAATATATTGCTATGTCAGACACCACCCGATTGTGGTAAATGGTGTAATGTCATAAATCGATACAATCAAATCATTCATGATATTTGTTGTTACAAGTGTTCTCTGAAATGGGACTGACTATAATCATGCTGGGCTCTTAAAGGGAGTCCACAGGCAGGAGCCAAATGTATACTATTAACTGTAAAGCTGTGGCCAATCGAAACAAGTTCAGCTGTCGCACAAGAGAACTAAATGTCATCGATAGTCACCACTTTCAGGGAAGATTTTTGACCCCTCTATCGCGCCAACTTACATTTTTCTAACTTATCAAGATTTGATACCATAAGAATTATGAATTCTTTGTTAATTTCAATACCCAGTAGAAAAACTTCAAAATCGATAAAACACAATTAATTTGATATTGCGATATTTTATAAATAAGGCCTCGGCTATAGAAGACTGCATGTTGTTCTCGATACACAGGCTATTCATTCTTTAGGAAATTAAAATGGTGACAGCTGGCATGTGAGAAGGCAATGGGCGATGTGTGTAGACACAGCCCAGCAAGACTTATCGAGTTCTGGGGAATTTCGAAAAACTGACAACAAATTTTGTTTTGTCGAGGAAACTCAACATCGCCATGAGAAGCAGCTTTTCACCCTCAAGAGAGTGGTTAAGTGCCTTACACAAGGCCATGGAGATGGAACAAAGCAGCAGTGTATTAGCATTTTTGCATATTTGAACCAATTTTATAGGCAAAAGCCTCCTTAACAAATTAACCATGAAGTTCTGTCAATTCTTTCAGAGTAATGGTACCATCAACAACATCAACTGGCATATAGCAGGAATAAATGTCAACAAATTAATTATGCGATATTCAGAGAGAAAATAATTGGAAACTCATCAAAAATACATGTCGAAAATTACCCACTGGAAATTTATGAGTTCATTAGCTTTTTTCATGCAGGTGTGGCTAGCAGTCATTATTTGCACACAAAACAACATCAGGAACATAAAATAGGTAAGAAACTAACACTATGCACAGTTTGGCCACAGGAAGCAGAGTATAGAGACAAAACAATGCAATTTTAATTTCAATTTGTAACTTTTTTATTGTTATTCTGCAAACAAAGGGGCAATTAAAAATGAATGAGATTGTATCAGGATTATAGGACAGTGCACTCATCCAATGAACTGCAAACTTTTCGTGGTAAAAGTAACTGTCATTCCAAAGCATGGTTGAGGGAGCATGTCGAAATTGATTCCAGACTAACAAATGAACACTGCATGCTTATCTCTCTGATGGACCCCCTCCCCCTCTAGAAAGACAAACATTAGGGCAGTCTTCTGCATGGCATCAACATTTTATTTGGCGTTCATTCAGCATATCAAAACTCTACTCTGGACTCTAAATTTAAGAGGACTATACAAACTTCTGGAACTAGAGAACAGATGATTGGAATAATAGCACAAGATGACGAATAGTTTAGGGATTGACTACTATCTGTTTAGACTTCCGTCCTTCCCAAAAGCCGAAATCTCTGGCACAGGGAAGTTCCCCTAGCTTCCTTGACGCTAGTTTAAATTCTTGGGGCGTCGTAGAGCGCAACACTGTGTGGGGCTTCGTTACAATGACACACACATTGGACAAATATCCATTGATCAAAAAGAAAGATTATACAAAAGCACTTGAATATATCCAGGCATACTAATACGAATACTTCTAGGTTCAACGGACAATGACAAAATTGTGTTTCCCTGTAATATACGTAATATCAAGTATAGATTAATTCGTACTTGGTAATATTTTACACTTTTTTGCAAAGAAGAGGAGAACTTTTTGACATCAGCCTAAAGTTGAATATATCACTAAACCATTATCACTGGGGTACCAAAAGGTCCGGGGCTATAAATATCTAGGGAATTTACGAGAATCAAGTCCCATAAAACAATACTCATCCTTACCTCATTCCAAACTGGGTTGAGCTCATCATCGATAACTTTTGTTTCTTTCTTCTCATCTAAAATAAGAAACAAAACATTGTTCTTGAGATGGATAATAATGCTTTCGTCCAGAATTCAAGAAAACGTATGAACCTTGTCACACCTCCTGGGCCCCTCTACTTGAGGGGATTAATGCCTCAAAATCTTAAACATATCAAGAACTTACTCATAAAATCCACAATGCAGAAAGGGTCGCTAAACCCAAACGTCTCCAAATTTGGCAAATTGGAGCCACTGATTACATTGACTATCAACGTCATTTTGATAGAGTTTTAATTGCTTGTATCACCAGGAATGTTGCAAAGTTTGTTAATCCATCCATCCGTGGCAGACGCCAGGGAGAAACTGTATTATTTTGCTGATCTTTTTACTGAAATACAGCTAATGTAACTGCAGCGGAGTGGGACCATTTTCTGGCAACAGCCACGTCTGTTTTTTTGGTAATTGTCTATGAATTATTGAAAGTGACAAATTACATGACAGCTATTTGCTGCTAGCATTTTTTCTCACCACAATTCTATTCGATCAAGTTTGAAATGCTAGTACCGATCAGGACCTAAAGTCAGTCGTGCAAAAGGCATCAATTTATCTGGCCACTACTCCACCATCATGAACAAAAATATGAAACTTCTCATCCTATTATACATGTAGTTAACTCTGGTGTAAAAATCCAGGCTTAAATACAGACAAAAATTTACTGTCTCCACTGCAGAGAGGTAAATCCTGTCAGACCCTTTACTGCACTATCGATCCCCGCCTTTGTCCTATGCATTTTTTCTCTGAAAATAACAAAACTTTCTGGACTAACCCATCCCCCAAATCCAGAAAACCCATTGATATATTAACAGTGAAGAAAATAACACCCCAGACTGACCCGTCAGACCTAGGAGACATTTTCAAAAGTGAGAATACAATATTTCAATATAAACACACACTTGCCAGTGGTCAGAGTTCAGGGTGTTGCCTGTCGTGTGGCACAAAAAAATTTACTTACCCATAAAGTCTATAATCATAAAAGGGTGACTCTTGCATAAACCAACTCCCACATTGGGGAGATTGGACGCACTTATCACATTCACTATCAACGCCATCTTGGTGTTTTTTTACCAAAGTATAACGCGATTCTTTATCCATCCAGCCTTTTCAGAAGTTGGGCGCTAACTGAATGTGAACAATTATTTTGCTAGCTGTGACTGCACCTATATAGGAATGCTGCAGTAACAGAAGGTATGTCATATTATTTGCCCATAAACATAAATTATCACATTTAATGTTGAAAGTGACAATTAACAACATGTTCGACCATCCACGCTCCGTGCATGTGTGGAGAGCTTCCCGAACATTACAAGGATTAAAAGAAAAAAACTTTAACACTCATTTTTTCAGATTGAATAAGCAAGGTCGGCAAATTTGATATGTTGTATGTACACCATTACTTATCCCGAGTTAAATATATTTTGAAACAAGAACTGGTCATTTCATGATTTAGTCACTGCAACACCATCGTGACATCAGAAGGCCGATGTGAATGTCATTAGCCACTGTGACCGTTCAGGTGAAACGCACGACTGGTCAGCGTCCAAACAACCTCTTTCTAAAGGTCGATATCGTTCACCCACAGTCCCGTCAAAAAGTCATTCCCAAATCTTTATTTTTTGCCACAGAAAATACTGACAACAATTCCTCCTAACTGTATTAAACCTGGGACGTCTATTGGCTACCGTCTATTGTACCATATCCCTGCTATTAGAGGTCACCTCCTATAAGGGGTCACCTCCTATTAGGGGTCACCTCCTATTGGGGGTCACCTGCCACATTACTTTAGTGTAAACTGCCCAACCAGTATGTGACAGCATGTAATGCAACATGTCTATAAGCATACACAGTGAAACCTCTCTATTAAGGACACCCTCAGGACTGACAAATGCTGTCCTTAGTAGGGAAGTGTCCTGATTAGAGAGGTTAAATTGAATGGAAACAGCCAATTTGGGACCACAACTAGTGTCCTTAATAGAGAGGTGTCTGCTTAGGGAGGTTCCACGGCACGCATTTTCTCTGAAAATAACAAAACTTTCTGGACTAACCCATCCCCCAAAACCAGAAAACCCACTGTAGTACAGTGGAGCCTCCCTCAGTGGACACCTCTCTAATAAGGACAACCTTTCTATTAAGGACACCCTCGGGACTGACAAATGCTGTCCTTAGTAGGGAGGTGTCCTGATTAGAGAGGTCAAACTGAAAGGAAACAACCAATTTGGGACCAAAACTAATGTCCTTAATAGAGAGGTTGTCCTTATTAGAGAGGTGTCCATTAAGGGAGGCTCCACTGTACAACAGTGGGTTTTCTGGTTTTGGGGGACGGGTTAGTCCAGAAAGTTTTGTTATTTTCAGAGAAAATACCTACAGTGGAACCTCCCTTAGCAGACACCTCTCTATTAAGGACACTAGTTGTGGTCCCAAATTGGTTGTTTCCATTCAATTTGACCTCTCTAATCAGGCCACTTCTCAAATAAGGAAAGTACTTGCGAGTCCCACGGGTGACCTTAGTAGAGAGGTTCTACTCAATACATAGTGCCCTATGTAAATGCACTGCCGGTCGGAGAAAGGGTGTTGTCCACATCACACGAAAACTCACAAAAACTTACTCAAAAACTCCACAACACAGAACGGGTCACTCTTTCCAAACTTCTCAATATTGGGGAGATTGGAAGCACTGATCACATTCACTATCAGCGTCATTTTGGCGTTTCTTTGTACCCTAGAAAAATTCGACTTTTGTTAATCCATCCTCAAGCGTTTTCGTATCGTGTAAGGTACTAGTAACGAGTGATTACCAGTTCGACGACAACGCCGCGTATTGAGGAGTACTATAGAACTAAACGTCCTGAGTGGTGTTATGCCAGAATTATGACCATGTGACTTATATTATACACATAATTCGTCCTTTTCCGAGTTTAATCTGTATACATATCAAAATAGCAATCAAGAACAATTGGGTTTCATGTGCTGGTTGTCCCAATCGAAATGGTTATCAGGGACACAGCAGTGTCCATATCAAAATGGTTATCAAGGACAACTGGTTGTGCAGGTTATCAGAGACAGCAGTGTCCATATCAAAATGGTCATCAAGGACAACTGTGTCCGATTTGTGCGAGTTGTACATGAGGGTTTTGGGAACAGCTATCAACATTGTCCCCATCAGGACAGCAATAAGTTGAATATCAGACACAATGGAATACATTCCAGATGCAGTGGTATTGGTCTCGACCCCCCTGAAGGACCAACCAAGGGACTACTATGGGGGTCTATAAAGCAGAGGAAATCAGGACCAGACAAAAATTCACTATTCCAATACTCAACAGTTTGTTTTCCCGGGAACAGCTGACATTCTCATGTGTTGCTGGGTAGATATAGTGCTCATTCAGTCTGTGACAATATGACACAAACTGGCCACCAGAGGAACAGAGAGTATTGGTCGGCCGAGACCAGATTACATGGCAAATCTGCTCTGAGTCAACAAAGAGGTCATTTTTCCAGATCCAAAGCTCTCCAAAGCTTTTGTTTAGTTATATCAGCTCCATTCATCCCATCTGGTAAGGCTGTTGACGAGTCAATCTTTAGTTTGCAAACAAGGTGATTGACAGACCAATATGCAGCACTGACTTGGATATGCATCAAGACGTCACAACTCAAAATTGATGTCACATCTCCGTCACCACAATGCACTACCCAGTGACAGTCAGCGCCATCAAGTGACGGCCATGTCCTCTGATGCTCTTGATTTGTCACTGCATGCATCATCGCCGATGAAGACAATAATTCAACAGAAGAAATGTTTACTTGATATAATGTATTTTTTACGATAGAACAAGACAACATGTCGTCATCCTCATGAAATAATTACCCAAGTCATATTTTCCTAACTATTTCAAATTTCTTAGTTAGCGGCAAAATTAATTTGAAATAGTTAGGAAATTAATGAGTTTTTTCTATTTTTCTCAAAAGAAGGAAAAATGACTTGGGCACTTTTTTATGAGGATGACGACATGCAATAATTACATTTCAATGAGAATACAATTCACGCCATTTAGACAAAAATCATGTCTACAGCAACTCGAGGCTTATTACTGTACAAACAGGATCGACCGGCTCATCAGCCCACTGCACAGGCAAATACAAAATAAATTAAGTCAGCTACTTGTTGGAAACTTGAACCCATTTCCCTCCCAAACACATGTAGCAATTGATTCAAATCCACCAAAAGGATATGTTCACCCTCCAAAATAATTTTCAAGACTATGACACTATTTGTCATTCAGGCAAAGCAAAGTTCTTACACATATCATATGGATGTCTAAGGAAGTGAAGTACAGTAGTTAGAAGTGTGTCAGAAGACTGGAGTATATAACATGACAACAATGACAAATGCTTGACTACTGCACACAGATTGATGCTATTTTCTTTGGATACAACAAAGGCATAATTTCAGCTCAAAACATGAAGTCCCACAGAAATATTCAACCGACAAAACTTGCTGAACCAAATCTGCCGAGTTCTGACTGGACTCCACATCACTGTCCCTGGTTTCAGTTATCTTTTGACATGGCTGACAAAAAGTATCAACAGAAATTGATAAAGATTTTGGGCGACTTGCATGGAGCCTATTGCATACACAGCAGATATAGGTTTTGAATGGTACATGGTAGTGATAAGTTTCAGATAGGCAATGAGGCAATGTGTCCGACACTTTATCTGTAAAACAGTAGACTGCAGACATTGGTTTGAAGAGTACGATAAATGGGTTATATAGTCTATAATAGGTTGTGCTTAGTGATGTCACAAATGGGCAGACGTCACATCCTGTATTCCCCATCAACGCCGGACTTGCACCCAACCGTCATCTGGGGCATCAGATCCTGCTGGTCGATCTGAAAGATAATCACGATATCATTTTATATCTCGAGATTTAAGAGCAACGTTTTTGCTGAAACTTCATTCTAATCATGGTGATTACGGTGTACAAGTTGTGTTCTAGCACTGCCATGGAGGATACCAGAAACGCGCACAGCGTAGACAGCCATACAGCATGGAAACCTTCCAATCAGAGGTACAACCAGTTATCCTATTCATGTCGAATGCAAAGAGCCAAGGCTCACCTTTTGGTCTATCCTCCGATTTCCTCCACCGATCATCTTTTGTGGGCGACCCCCTTGGTTCAACATCACGCTCACCACCACGACGACCATCATCTAAAAAGCAGGTTGTGAATGAATGGTAAGGCATAATTTGGGACAACATGGAAAAGGTCGAAGTCGTTAAGCAAACGACTTATTGGTTTCAACAATTTGCTGCAATAGCATTGTGAAATATGCTGAAATTCCTTCTGTATGAATCACCAAGACCAATTGCTTAATCAACCCTAACAAGTCAAAAGGACCAACTTGAGTTAGCATCTTACTGGACAATCCAATGCATTTCTATTCAAACCGGGGTGCTGCAACTAGCCCTTTCTGCCCTGCCCTCTCAGATATCTCGCTCTTAACAGTAGGGACACTTACCACCTCCACGTCTCCAAGCCCCTCCACCACCTCCTCTGCTGGGCGCATCATCTCCTCTGCTGGACGTGTCATCTCCTCCACGCCTCCAAGCGCCACCCCCGCGACCTCCATCGCGATCACTCCGTATGTCCCGATCACCCCGGTCTCGATCTCCACGTAAATCACGATCACCGCCCCTATCACGATCTCTATCACCTCTAAAATCTCTTGAATCACCATCACGATCCCTTGGCGGTGGTCCCCTAGAATCTCTAGAATCACGCCAAGAGCTCCCACCACCAGTTCCACCTCTTTCACTGCCACCACCACCACCACGTCGCCACTCATCCCGGTCATCACGACGTGGCTCATCCCGTCTTCCTCCACGGTCAAAACCACCACCACCACTGCCGCCCCTCCTCCAGGAATCACCACCCCGGTCTCCATCTCTATCCCCTCCACGCTCGTCGCGTTTATCACCACCCCGTGGCTCATCACGCCAACGATCGCCACCCCTGTCATCACGGCGCCATGCATCTCTGGCTGGTGGTGGTGACCTTGCCCTAGGGGGAGGTGACCTTGCCCTTGGTGGAGGTGACCTTGCCCTTGGTGGTGGTGACCTTGCCCTTGGTGGTGATCGCCTGGGAGGTGAACGGTTACGATCTCTCCCAGGTGAGGTATCACGACCTCTATCCGCAACTGGTCCTTTTTCCCTGAAGAACAAGCACATTCTTTTAAATTTCAGCAAGTACTGGCAGTCGATATTCCACAGCATCAGATAAAATGCTATGGATGCTTTGCCTGGGTGAATTTTGAGCCCTACTTTTGTGGATGATCTGTGACAGAATCCCTTAGATGGGATCAGAACCCTGCATGAAGATCATTTCCACTTACCATCTTTCTTCTTTCTCTTTCAGCCTATCCCTCCATCCGCTACCTTCTTTAGGTTTTGGACGCCATGCGTTCGGGCCATGGGCGTCATCAGCCTCGTCCCGGCCTCGATTTCGGTCATCACTTCGTCGACTATCAATGTCTCGGTCACGACGCCACTTATCATCCTCCCGACTGAAAAACAATATCGATCAGTTGAAATGTGCCAACAACACGACAGAATCTGAGAAAACAAACATAAAACTTAAATTGGCTGTTCAAGGGGCAGACATCTTGATGCTTTCCCATCGTCGACAGTAAAGCACTTTCGAAAACAGCCCACCACACTGCTACAGACATCTATATGACTTTCTAGACCATTTTCTGATGTCTCAGAGGACCAGTACAGGTTTTTAGCCTATCAAACCAACATGAGCATGTGAAGGACCCTAGTAACCATGATGGTCTACCTCTTGACCCCAAGCGTAGCCACAACCTTACCCCTTGGGCTCCCGATCCCTTTCTGCCTTCTCCTTGGCCAGCCTCTCTTCGATCTCCCTCTCTTTCTCTCGCTGCTTGGCAGCAGCTCTTTCCAGTCGTTCTTTCACCTCCCTGTATTCAGCCTCTTCCTTCTCTCGCTGCTCAATCTCAAGACGTTCCTTCTCTTCACGTTCTGAAAGGAGTCACAAGGCCAACATTAAGATATTCTTTGCTTACGGTACTCGCCTATGTGGGAATTATATTAGATGAACTGAGGCTGAAGCAGCCAGCTGAACACAGGCCAATCATAGTGGCTGTTCAAGGAATCAGTTAAGAAAAGATATCAGCCTTTGGCTATGCTCAGCAGGAAAATGTTTTCTCAAGAGGAAAGACAGTTACCTTTCTTGAGAGCCTCATCCTTGGCACGCTGTTCAGCCTCTTCCCTTTCCTTTTGGCGTTTCATTTGACGCTCATCCTTTCGCTGCTGTTTGCGCTCAGCGACACGTAGCTTACGCTCCTCAGCTAGTTTTATCTCGAAGTTCTTCAAGTTGTCCTGTAAACATAAACAACTTCTGAGATGACTACAAGTATACAGGTCAAATAGGCCGAACCGTGATTAAATGTTTTCATTATGTTATTAGAGATATTATAATTGGTACTGCTGCTGAACTTACTTTCCATCTATTCGCATCACAAATGTTTCTGCACAGTGTTTTACATTCCACTTGTCAAGAATGCAACATAGCGAGTACAGATTTTGATATGGCACAGTAGGGAACGCCAAAACTTAAACAAGTAATCAAGTCTTGGAGCTAGTCCGTGCCAATTCCAGAATATTACTTCAACTCGGCAGGACAAAATCTTGTGGATGTAATTTTGTTTCTGCAAAGTGTTTCACATGCCACTTTTTCAAGAATGCAACATAGCGAGTACAGATTTTGATATGGCACAGTTGGTTACTCCAAAGAGAAACAAGTAATTCAGTTTTGAAGCAAATCTGTGCCCAGGTTTTCTTGACTTCTCAGACAATACAGCCCTGATGACGATATCAAATGACCTCTAACAGACAAGACCACTAGCAAGCGTCTTACCTTGTGAACAGTCTTCCTCTTGTCCTTGAGGTCATTCAAGAAAATATCTCGGTCTCCTCTCATCCGCAGCAGACGATCACGGTGCTCAATCGCAATGTCGTGCTCCTCAATAAGTTTGGCAATCTAGGAGATGTAAGACTCCAGCGTAAGTATTTGTAGACAACAATGATTCAGACATCGATATGCAGAAGATAATGAGCTATACAACAGTACTGTAGGACCCCTCTATTTAGGAGACCCTTGGCACTGATAAGTGCAGTCCGTTGAAACAACCAGTATGGGCCAACACAAGTGTCCTTCATCAGTGTCTTCTTGGGAAGGTTCAGTGTATTTCAGGAACAAACGACAGCAGGCCAGGAACATGGGTAATCAATCCTGACAAGACACTGCAGCAGCATTTAATGACAATCAACAGAGGTTTCCAACTGATTGGCGAATTGACAACATGTTTCTGGACAGTGTTTCACATTCCACCATTCAAGAATGCAACATAGCGAGTACAGATTTTGATATGGCACAGTAGGGAACGCCAAAACTTAAACAAGTAATCAAGTCTTGGAGCTAGTCCGTGCCAATTCCAGAATATAATTTTGATGGTTCAATGCGTCATGCGACAAAGCAATCCTTACCCGTTCCTCTTCCTCTTTCTTCCAGAATTCTTCTGCCTGGGCCTTTTCCTCCTCGCGATCCTTCAGGAGGAGTGGGATCTCTTCTTCTCTACGAGCCCTCATCATGTAGTCGTGCTACAAACACGAGGGAAAGTTATGTAAGAGGAAGTTTAGCACACTTTTTGCAAGTCAAACCCACCATGGTCCTCTCCACTGTGCCGCAAGAATGATGGAACTTGAGAGGTCAGGGTTCTAGACAGTGTGCATTGTCATTAACTGTAAGGCGTAAAATAGGCTCCATCATACTTGTGAGACCCAATGAATTCGTTGATTGGCAAACAAAGTCAGATGACAAACTCAGGAAAGCCGACACCAGGGTTTGAACCAACAACGACTTGCAAAGGAGTCCGTGCTGAACCAGCACAGAACCACCAGGGCTCATTTGTCATTTTATCTATTTTTACTTTCATTTCCACTATCCCACTAGTCCAGTATTTCCATGTTTTAATCTTGTTTACCTTTTTCTCTTGGGACTTGAGCCTGTCCTGCAATTCCTTCTTCTCCTTCTCAATCTGTTGGACCTGTTTTGCCATGATCTCTTCTGCATCCAACCCGGCCAGATCCTTAAAAGGAAAACAATTCCATGAGATAAAGGAGCATCAAGACGCAAGAAAAACATGCGTTTATCAAATATATGAGGAACAGTTCCAGACAAACAGAAATACCACTGATTCTTACCTCCTCATCAATATCCCTGAACGCCTTGGCACCGATCTCGGACTTCTTGAGTTGCTCAAGTTTCTCCTTGGCGTGACGTTTAGCGATCTCCTTCCTCTCCTCCAGGAGACGCTGGCGTGCTCGCTGTTCCATTTCACGCTCGAGGCGCTCTTTCTCAGCATCCATTTGCTTCTTCCTTTCATCCTCAAGCTTTTGGTTTTCCTCATGTTCCTACAGAAGAGTTGAGAAATTGTTTTCAGGTTGGAAAATAGCCCCCCTTCCTATTTTTTTGATCCGGATTAAAAGATCGAGAGGATTCTCATCCATGCTTCACAGAATATTGCTAACTTGCCAAACTGAGTGTGCGTTGGCAGCGGTAAAGTGAAAGTTGATATATTGCTGTAAGGTCTGATTGAGATTAGACACCTTGGGTCATGCTCAAGGAATCCTCAGTTGATTGGTCCCAACACACACATTCAGCTAACAAAGAAGTAGGCACACACTATATTCTTTGGATAATTTCAATGAATCTGGACCAGCCGACTTAGGCCTATGCCTAAGCCATCCCTTTTCAGGCATCGAAAAAAACATACCCTTTGAACATTGATGTTCTCTAACTGTTCCTTCCTATCCTCAATGATTTGGCGACGAAGGAGAATTCTCTGGTGTTCACGTTTGGAGACGTGGCGGTAGGTTTCAATGATGTGGGCACGCAATTCCTCACGCACAGTCTGCAAGTAGATATCAAGACATTTTCAGCCAAACTTTGTTGCAAGAAGCTAATACTCAAGAGTTGCTGAGCCTTGAGTAAACTTTGAAGTGACCATCAAATCAATGCAAAACATGCATGTCCTAGGGAATACAATCATGACACTATTAGAAGTGTCAATCATTGGATCCCCTGCATTTTTTTTCTGCCCCCGTTGACACTGAAAGAACCATATGGGTAATCCAGCAACGCCAGAGGCAAGACCAGCTGTAATATGTCATATTTAAGTAGTTGTTTTAATCGTGCAGATGTTACAAGAATACAACATTCAAGACAAGCATGTCCTAGGGAATACAATCATGACACTATCAAGCAGTGTCAATCATTGGATCCCCTGCATTTTTTTTCTGCCCCCGTTGACACTGAAAGAACCATATGGGTAATCCAGCAACGCCAGAGGCAAGACCAGCTTTTTGCCCTTTGACACTGAGAAAGCCATACAACCAGCCTGATCAGTAACACAAGGGCAACACTGAATAGTTAGTGGCTCATCATAATTGATAAAAGGCCAAGAAATACTTATTGCGTGTTGCTGAACGGTGGCTAACAACCCACAAGTCAAAGTTGCCAGATAGCAGTTCAACATTACTCTAGCACAAACTAAACGCCACATGTGTCACTGTTGATACACTATGGAGCTGGGTTATGCAGAAGATGAATCATTGTTATTTAATGAGTTTGGGATTGTAGGTGAACGGTGGCTAACAACCCACAAGTCAAAGTTGCCAGATAGCAGTTCAACGTTTCTCTAGCACAAACTAAACGCCACATGTGTCACTGTTGATACACTATGGAGCTGGGTTATGCAGAAGATGAATCATTGTTAGTTTAATGAGTTTGGGATTGTAGGTGAACGGTGGCTAACAACCCACAAGTCAAAGTTGCCAGATAGCAGTTCAACGTTTCTCTAGCACAAACTAAACGCCACATGTGTCACTGTTGATACACTATGGAGCTGGGTTATGCAGAAGATGAATCATTGTTATTTAATGAGTTTGGGATTGTAGGTGAACGGTGGCTAACAACCCACAAGTCAAAGTTGCCAGATAGCAGTTCAACATTACTCTAGCACAAACTAAACGCCACACGTGTCACTGTCAGTACACGATGGAGCTGGGTTATGCATGTAATAACTCTTATAATAACTGAATATATTTTACAATAACGCAAGGTGTCCAGCAAGTCACTTTTCGAAGCTGCCAGATAACAGTTCAACATTGTTCCAGAAACACAACTCACCGATGAAGACTTGGGTTGCATCATCTTCTGGACCTTCTGTAGTGCCTCTGCCATCAATATCAACTGATTTCTTATCTGCTCACTCGGCATGCCCTGCAGGTACGGACCCTCAGGAACATCCTCTTTCTGGGAGCCAGCAAGATCGGTCCCAAAGGTCAGACAGCGAGTACGATGGTCAATTCGAACCTGCAACATAGAATATTGTTTACAAGTTTTGTTCAAAACAGATCGGCATGCAAATTCTAATTTTTTGGACTCCTCAGGTGAGGAATGCAAGGAAGAACCTTCCGAGTCAAAGGATTACATATAAGGACAGCTTTGAGTAATGATGACGCTTTCCAGTTAATCTATGCCCTGCCTGAAGCCGAGAAAGCAATAATTGGCTTAGACAATCCTTCCTTCACATAATGAAAAAGTTCAACGACATTCCTTATTGCAAAATTTCAGAAAGTGTTTGGACGAATCATCAAAGCGGAGAAAATCCACGCGGACTTTCTCCAGTGATGACTCATTCCAGTTACTTTATGCCCTGCTTGACGCTGAGAAAGCCATATATGGGCTTGACCAGTAACACAAGGGCAAGACTTAGACATCTCGTGCCTGGAAATCATCAGAGGCATCTAAGACAATTGCCTCGTTTCTTATCTTCCTGCAATGATTGCTTACCTGTAAATCTAATGTTCTGGCAGCTTCGACGACCACCCTCTCCAAATGGAAACTACTGCTGAATGGAATCAGCTCTTCAAGACGAGAGAACTCGATGGTTTGGTAGACTTGGGAGACCTAGATTCAAGAGATAAGAAGTGATACTCCACAACGAGGTGAATGTTCTCCATCTAGATTTTCCTGTGTTTGCCATTAGTGACAGGTGGAGCTCAGTCACAACAGACTTAACAAATCAGTCTGTTTCTGCACAGTGTTTCACATTCCACTAGTCAAGAATGCAACATAGCGAGTACAGAGTTTGATATGGCACAGTAGGGAACGCCAAAACTTAAACAAGTAATCAAGTCTTGGAGCTAGTCCGTGCCAATTCCAGAATATTACTTCAACTCGGCGGGACAAAACTTTGTGGATGTAATTTTGTTTCTGCACAGTGTTTCACATTCCACCATTCAAGAATGCAACATAGCGAGTACAGATTTTGATATGGCACAGTAGGGAACGCCAAAAGTAAAACTGTTTTATTTACTTCTGAAGCTGATCCGTGCGGTTATTTTAGCCACTGTTTGAGTTCGACTTAAAACCCAAAATCTGAAGGGCAAGATGATTCTGCACAGTGTTTCACATTCTGATCCGTGCGGTTATTTTAGCCACTGTTTGAGTTCGACTTAAAACCCAAAATCTGAAGGACAAGATGATTCTGCACAGTGTTTGATTGAAACTATTATTTAGAATTCCACCACCAAGTCATTTTCAAGATTCTACACGGAGTTCTGATCCTCTTTGAGTTCTGAGCAATTTTGTATATGGCAAATCAATGGCCCTTTTCAAGGCTTCTTACCTGCTTGAGTATCCTCATGATGGTAATGTCCTGCAGAGGTGGGATGAACTGGACCAATTCTTCATTCTTCTCAATGTATTCCAGGGACGATGATATCCTCTGTGCGAGCTTCAGGGGGTGAAACTCGACCTCAAGCCACTTGTACAGGTTATGTAGCTCGGGATTGACGAATTGGATAACATTGTACTTCACCTAGAAGAAGAAAACAAACTTTCAAATCTACATGTAACAGATAGGTCTTCGTCTGAATTGTCTCTGTCTTGCTGAAGACTAAGAATACCGGGTAATCAAAAGACTTGATAAAGATTATATGATATTTTAGCAATAGGATGTCAAGCCACAACTTCACCCTATTGGCATACAACACCACAGGGTTACTCCCATTGGAAGACCCACTGGGAGTATTGGCATGAAGCATGTCTTGATTTATGTATGCCCATTTTGACACCAGGAAAGTTAGAAAACTTAACCAGCAGAACTAAGGCAAAGAAATTGAAATAGAAGACCTGCACCACTCAAGTGGTTCAATTAAAACGCAATATGCTGTTGGCCAATGAATATAGTCAAGGGATGTCAAGCCACAACTTCACCCTATTGGCATACAACACCACAGGGTTACTCCCATTGGAAGACCCATTGGAAGTATTGGCATGAAGCATGTCTTGATTTATGTATGCCCATTTTGACACCAGGAAAGTTAGAAAACTTAACCAGCAGAACTAAGGCAAGAGTTATGGTGGATGTTATCAAAGTAGCCAGATAGCAGTTGAACATAATGTTATTGTAATAGGATTGTAGGTGACCAGTGGCTGACAAATCACTATTCAAAGTTGCCAGATAGCAGTTCAACGTTTCTCTAGCATAAACTAAACGCCACACGTGTCACTGTTGATACACTATGGAGCTGGGTTATGCAGAAGATGAATCATTGTTATTTTAATGAGTTTGGGATTGTAGGTGAACGGTGGCTAACAACCCACAAGTCAAAGTTGCCAGATAGCAGTTCAACGTTTTTCTAGCACAAACTAAACGCCACACGTGTCACTGTTGATACACGATGGAGCTGGGTTATGCAGAAGATGAATCATTGTTAGTTTAATGAGTTTGGGATTGTAGGTGAACGGTGGCTAACAACCCACAAGTCAAAGTTGCCAGATAGCAGTTCAACGTTTTTCTAGCACAAACTAAACGCCACATGTGTCACTGTTGATACACTATGGAGCTGGGTTATGCAGAAGATGAATCATTGTTATTTAATGAGTTTGGGATTGTAGGTGAACGGTGGCTAACAACCCACAAGTCAAAGTTGCCAGATAGCAGTTCAACGTTTCTCTAGCACAAACTAAACGCCACACGTGTCCATGTCAGTACACGATGGAGCTGGGTTATGCACAATGACCGAGTTGGCAAAAAGCTGGCAGGAACTGAAGGAATCATACGACACACCTGATCTAAATCTATAAAATGACTCAAGTTCATCCAATCTCATCTCAGATTAAGCCCCAAGATTTCCCGCTGCTACGTACCAAGTCCTTGATGAGACTGATCCTGGTTGGTGGATTCTGCAACCCAAGCAACGTAGCCAACCGCCTCTGTTTGTCGAGCGTGCTGATCTCTTGGTCAATAAGGGCATCGAGCTTGTCACGATTTGGCGGAATCGGGATGGCCAATGTCGCACACAGAACACGCGAGGCCATCCTTGAGGAAAAGAAATGTCATAATTATGAAAGTGTCAATGGTAGACAGTTGCCATATAACAGTCTAACGCTGTTTTTGCACAAACTAAATACCACAATTGTGACTTTTCAAACAAAATGGAGCTGCACGAACACATTAGTCTAGGGATTGTAGGTGAACGGTGGCTAACAACCCACAAGTCAAAGTTGCCAGATAGCAGTTCAACGTTTCTCTAGCATAAACTAAACGCCACACGTGTCACTGTTGATACACTATGGAGCTGGGTTATGCAGAAGATGAATCATTGTTATTTTAATGAGTTTGGGATTGTAGGTGAACGGTGGCTAACAACCCACAAGTCAAAGTTGCCAGATAGCAGTTCAACGTTTCTCTAGCATAAACTAAACGCCACACGTGTCACTGTTGATACACTTTGGAGCTGGGTTATGCAGAAGATGAATCATTGTTATTTTAATGAGTTTGGGATTGTAGGTGAACGGTGGCTAACAACCCACAAGTCAAAGTTGCCAGATAGCAGTTCAACGTTTCTCTAGCACAAACTAAACGCCACATGTGTCACTGTTGATACACTATGGAGCTGGGTTATGCACAAATATTCATCAAACAGTTCCCATTTTTGGCGGTTTACGACTGGTCAAAAAAATTTCAATATTAGTCACCAAACTTTAGTTTTCAGGACTTATAATTTCATATTCGCCTCACCTCTGTAGTTCCTCTGCAGACAAACTCTTCTTCTGTTCACGGCAGAGTTGGAAGAGGCGGTGCCAGGCACAGGCATGGAACAGGTGGTTGCCAGACTTCCAGAATACCATGCCCAACTTCTGATAGTAATTGGCCATCAGGGAGGGCTTGGGAGGCTTCTTCGACATGGAGACAAGGCCGTAGATGTCTTCAACAGCTTTGAATGCTTCCTAAAATTATATAAGCTTTGTGATAGAGAAACTGAAGTGCACAATAAAGTTTTTCACAAAGTGGCCACTGTCAAGATCAGTCAGGCTTAGCTTCAGTTTACAAGAATAGAAATTTCAAACCTGGCTACTTTTCCTAGTATTGTTACTTCAAGGCGATCTGTGTCAGATATCAACTAGCGTCTTCATGTTTTAATCAGAAGACCATCGTGACAAGGTTCATCATGCACAGCTGTAGCAAACATGCACCAACCAAGTAGTGTCAAGTCAAACACTTCATCAAGTGTACTTTACATTCTGATGATGGAGTGTTAGGATCTTAACAAGGCTAATATTAACAACGAAATTGCCAAAATATAGTTTCATGTGGTTTTGGCCGAACTAAAAGCCATCTCCATTATATCTTCTAGAACCAAAGGAGGGTGCACGTGTCTGCAATACCAACCTGCCAAAGCTCCATCTGAATAGCACTCTCTAGCTGTACCAGCCTGGTCTCCAGGTGCAGTGCCTGACTCTCTGGGTTGTTGAGGTTGATGGCCGTCTGCTGAGCTTGATGCTTGTGGATGTGACCCAAGTGCGTTCTCAACTGAAATAATCATGAAAAAAGATGAAGGATTTTTTTCTACGAGCCAGTTTTTTAATGTCTAGACTTGTCTTTACTAGAATTGGTACATATCATGCATCCAAGCTCCAGAAGTTCATACTTTTGTTATTGAACAAGAGTGGCTGTAAATAACTGAGAGTAGAAGTTGCAATCTGGAGTTATTTCATAAATGTTTAAATTGAAGAAAATCTATTGATATTCACTCACGTTATCGCACAATTTCCTAAACTCGGTCTTCCGAGAGTACTTCAAGCAGAACTTGAAGGCTTGCTGCGCGATGTCCTGGTAGAGTTTCTCCACTCTGTTGTTATTCCTCAACAACTCAAGACACTGGCGATAGGACTCCCAGAGGAACTTGACCCAAGGTGTAAGAATGGCACGGTCTGTCCTGTCTTGTGTATCTTCACCACTGACAGCGCTCAGCAGTAGGCTGAAGATAAAACAGTAGAAAACTTTCATTCATCACTCAATTTTGAAAAATTGTTGTTTCTGTTTTTTAAGGACTTACTGCACACCATTTGGACTTTGGACCATTCACTTAATTGCATGGACTTCCATTTTAAAAGGAGAGTGATCACAATCGAGCCCAATTATTCCCCTCTTCAAATCATTCTTTGGCGAGATGATACCAGTACCACAGCCCATGAAAGAGGCTGGCCCAGATATTTTTCCAACTATGGGAGTGAAGCCTGTAGTTGTTAGAATGATCAGCCCCGCAGGATGGAAGATAGCTCTCACCTCTCAGGGGTTGTGATAACATCCAGATCATCAATATTTGCAATGTCAGCAACTGCCTGGTGGGACTCCTGCCGGGCTTCCTCTGTCTTTTCTTCTGCCAATGCCAGGTACTTCCGAACAACATCTTCCAGGGATTTGATGTTCACCTGAAAAACAATCCAAAACAATCGAAACAAAGTCAAGATTAATGCTGGATTCCTGTTTAAGCTGATTGTTTAACTTAGTTTCCACTTCCAACGGTGAAAGTCAGAAGGGAACTGTTTGGATTTCACAGACACAGACGCTGGATTAATTTCGATGCCAGTCGTAATGGCTCGAAAATGGTAGGTAGGTAGGTGATCACAAAGCCTGTTCACGAAACAAAACTGTGTTGGAAAGATACTGCAGCAATCAAGATTTTTCAATCTTTCTTTTTCAAATCCAATATATCCCAGAAAATTTACAACAGTTTTTCCAAGTTAAGTAATTCAGCCAACCTTTTTATCATCAATTCAAAACATGGATTGTAATCAATTTGTGAAATGTCTACAGAAAACAAAGACCATACCTGCTGACAGATGTTCTTGTACTGATAAAGACCTTCTTTGGCAACATGACTCTTTTTCAGGTCCACGCAGAGCTCAAGGTATTTGAGCATAATCGGCTCATGGATTTTCTGCCATGTCCGATGCTTTTTGCTTTTGATGACATCATAGAGAGCATCAAGAGCCCGTTGCTTTTTTCCAACATCAATAAATTCTGGAAAAAATAGAAGAATAAGCAATATATCCCACCGGGGTGGAGTTTACTACAAATACCGAAAGAGAATGTGCAATATCTATATTAGGTTGATTGTGACGTCATAGCAGGCCGTGTTGTCTTTTTCGCCATTTTGTCACACCACTTGTGCTCGTTGGGTTTTTTTTGCACTTTTAATGACCATTTGTGATCCGATTTGGAGAACAATGGATACATGAGGAGTAACTTGAGAGTAAGTAGCTCGCTAAAGAATAGTTTTTGGAATTTTTCAAAGCACGGTCTGCATGTTGAAGTCGCTCAAATTTCACCCTTCCAGAGTCGAGCCACAGGCCCCTGAAGCCTAGTTAGCGGGATTATCGGGCTAAACAATGGGATAAGCCAAGAAAGTACTATGACAGGGGTAAAAAAGAAAGGTAGGCAAGCGCTGGACCAGATTTGAAGCGAGAGACAGCTCCACTTCAGACCCCTCGTATGACCAGATAACGCCGAGAAACAAACAATTTGTTGCTCACCGCGCGTACGAGGGGTCCGAAGTGGAGCTGTCTCTCGCTTCAAATCTGGTCCAGCACTTGCCTACCTTTCTTTTTTACTCTTCTCATAGTACTTTCCTGGCTTATCCTATTGTTTAGCCCGATAATCCCGCTAACTAGCCTTCAGCTAGGGGCCTGTGCCGTGGTCGAGCCAACGAAGTTTCAGCACTTTATTAATCGTTCTCTCCAAGTCTAAGACATCATAGATATATATCAGTTATCACTGTGTCATAAGTATTCATTCTTAAACAAAGATACGTCAGATGAGCTAACACAACTGCCAAACATCGTCAAATCGGAAAATATTTTCCGCATGGTCGTGCACGTGCACACACGCGCGATGTACTCGCATTCATTGGGCAAACACCGGGAAACCATATGGCCAGAAGATAACCCGAATTTCTCACCATTAGCTCGCTTCAGAGCATTTTCCGGGCGCTGGAAGTAAGTGGGCATATTTATTTATTACTGGACCCAACAAGGGAGTCTTTTAGTTTTTTCTACTGGTCAGAAAACCCACAGATAACTGGGGCTCCAAGACGCAAAATGCGCCGTCTCATAAAAATGGCGGAGGAAAGAACGAACCACGTGGTTTGATGACGCAAGCACTTTCTACAATCTCCCCAAACTCGCCCCAGTGCCGAAATAACAAAATTCAGATACTGGTGGCACTACACAGTGCGGAGGACAATGTCAAGGGCAGCGTCAAATAGGCCCCGGGCAACCGACACGAGGCCTAATCAAATTCTAATGAGACCTATATCGCAGCAATAAGAAAGATTCTTTCCTGATCTAAATCCACGGTACTGCTTTTCAAGATGGTGGCAACCTACTAGTTCTAGAGGCGTTGTAAGATTAGTGTCAAGATTGGCCAAGCCTCTCAATCTTGACACTGGAGGCGCTGATTTCGTTCTGAAATTTTTTGATTTCGGCACTGGGGCGAGTTTGATAGCTGTCGGGCCTATGATAATGTTTGGGAGGAAAATGTGTAGATAAATTTTATCTTATACTGTTATAGAATAACGTAAACCTCACTTTAACTCCGATTTCGTGTGTTTTGTATGTGAAAAATGAACGAGAACTTGCCTCTAAATTTGGACGTCACCAACACATTCTGACATTGGTAACTGCTGTCAAAACCACCCAACTTGTCACAACTGTCACAAGGCCAAGAAATGCAAGAAATCCCCCAGTTTAGGCAATAGTAGGCCTACCCTTGTGGAATTTATAGTATCCAGGTCATGTGGGACCTTGTGTCCATATCAGGCATCAGTTTGAATGTTTACCTTGAGAGACGAATTTGTTTATCAAGAAGGCTAGAAGGGTATGGCCTTAACTGGGCGATTGTTTCGGGTTGAAAATGCTTGTTTTTCTAGCAGTTCTTGCGAAATTGGCTTAGATTTTAGATCAACTATGTACAACTACAAGTGTCAGTGTCATTGAAAAAGAATGTTGTGAACCACGTCCAATAATTGAATAAATCCCCCCCCCCCCCTTACTGGAATGCTATCTATAGTACTGTGGCCCTCTTTGACTTCAGGCCACCGGTTCATGTCCATATTCGATGCGAGGATTCCAAGACCAATCAGCAGGGGGTTCTAAATGCACATGAACTAAAGGGGGGGGGGTATCCCTCTCGATATATTGTAAAGTTTGTGCTTTTTATGCCTTTTCAGATTGAGATTATATATCAATCAAAAAAATGACTGAAGAGGACACTGGCAGAGGGCACCGATCTCAAAAATCCCCGCTGAAAAAGCAGACTAAAGTCAATCCGCAGACGAACCATGAAAATGGTGCTGCCATTTTGCAGGTCAAATCCGTTAAAACCAGGGAGGAAATAACAAACAGTCATGTTGTGGAAGGGCTTGAAACAGAGACAGAGATGGCTGATGAAGCATCATCCACACAGGTTGCCAGCGCCAAAAATGGAGCTACTCATAATGATAATATTGATATAAATGGTGATATTGTAAGGTATGAATTTTCTCTTTCTTCTGTCATTCGTACCAAAACTTATTCCCATTAAACATGTTGGGGACATTTCCCATTCAACTTACCTTGCTGTAGATTTGTGAACCAGGTTATATTTAATCCCCATTTTCCCTTCTTTTGCTCAGTTTGTGTTCTTGTGTTATCATATGAAATGTAATGGAAAACATTAAAACATTTATTTCACTTACAGAAATGGGGATGTGTCCCTTAAACATGTGACTGTGAGTAGCAAGCAGACAGGAGATGATAACAATTCAGCATTTCATTGTACCTGTGGTTCCAGCGAAAAATGCATCGCAGTAAGTATAGACATCTTTGTGGAAGTCCTCCTTCATCTGCTTGATCCCTACCAACTCCAATAAGTTGTGAGGGTCCTCAATCATGATTTCTTTAAGTTGTACAATTATAGCCTCTGCGTGCATTACTGTTAACTGCCAGCTATTCTCTGCTGGGTAGGGGCCTATAATTGTGCCACTTTACCTTACCTTATCAAGCACTGTAAACCATGAAATGTTCACAAATGAAGCTCGAACTTGGCCAATTTGCTCATATTCAATTGGCCGTAGATTAAATATTGCTGTTTAAAATTTCATCTCATCATTCTCACATGCAAAGATGAAGTGATACCAACTGCCTAGGTTTTTGGTGATGATATATTTTTGATTTCAGTCATTGAGGGATCAGCACATCATGGAGAAGTTGATTTACGTGATAGCCCTGGTGACAGTCATCACATTGGTCTACAGCCTCCTCGAGGTCCAGTGGTTCCTCCCTTACTACTACACAGTCTCACTCCCAATACTTATTGTATTCAGATATTTTCTCTTTTTGTAAGTAAATGGGTATCTTTTGTCAAAATGGGTGCACAATTGTATTTCAGGGATTCTGATTTTTGGAGGATTGGCCATTTTTATGTCTTCCTGAAATTGTTTTGATCTGTCAGCAGAAATGGAGGTGACATTCAGGGATTCAAATTGTGGTTGTATCAGTTGTATCAGTTGTTATCTAACTATTAGATGCTGTGTAAATAAACTTCTATTTTTTCAGTAAACTCGAGTATCAATATTTCCTCCTGGATTTCTGCTACTTTGGTAATTTGTTTTGCTACATATCAATATGGTAAGTAAAGAAAACAAATCATCTTTTTGAATTTAATTATCAATCAGGGCTGGCCATATAGATTTTAAGGAATCTAAGAAACAAGGAGTCCTAAGGAATGCCAAGGATTCGTGGAAATGAATTAAATCAAAAAATATCATTTTGTTTTGAAAACTGAAGGAAGGGGGTCTACAGCCAAAAAAAACATGGACATTTACTTCTGAAAAAGCCTACAAGTCTCTGTATTCATTTTGAACTGCAAAAAAGGGTCAGTGTGTGTGTCATGTGGGTGTGTTTTGTTGCAGGGCGTGTCCTGGTAATGATGAAGTCTTCATGGTGATGTTTGCTATAGCCAATGGTCCGTTGATGTCTGCAATACTTCCCTACAGAAACTCCCTAGTATTCCATGATTACGACCGACTCACCTCGGCCTATATTCATGTCATACCAGCATTTGTATCATTCTGGTGAGTAACATTAGAAGTAAAATGACTCGTTCAAGGCCACAAGTCCAGTTTGCCAAGAATATGGCCCCCTGTTGTCAGCTAACTAAAGCTTGATTGCCACTAGTGTCATCTTATCGAAGCTATTTCATGATTGGATATCTTCTTGTAATCAATTTGACCCCCTCTGGCAAAAGTTGGCACTTGGGATAACTGGCTTCATTGGCCTTATTGAAGTTATTCGCATAAGATCCAGATTTCGCCTTGCAAGGCATCAGTGATGGAACACACAATATACACTTTGACCTGGCCAAACTGGCTATTTGTGTGCCAAAAGGTATTTGAACTTAAGTACTAGTAACATTTTATTCTTAATGTACCACCCAAAGCTGCAAGAGGAGATGTTTACGATATTGTTGATGCTTCAAGAATGTAGAAATATGAAATTTGAAAATGTACTTTTCTTTGATTCCATTTCAGCATACGATGGTATCCAGTAGCAACCTCCACACACTGGTATAGTCCATTTATTGTACAAGCTACCCCTTCTTTTATTTGGCTAGTTGCTGTACCTCTTGGGGGTTTCCTAGCTCATTTTGTAAGTATGGCGAAACGTACTGTGTTGCTCGTCATTTTTTTAAACATTTTTCTAGCAACTCTTAATTCAATGGTTTCTCTTCTAATTTTGCAGATATTCTATCACGTGCTTGTGAGGGTGTGTATACGACCAAAGGAAGGCTTTATAGACACCTACTCATATCTTGTGGGCAAGGACGATGGTTTTATTGCAAGATTAACACGTTGCTGTGGAGTGAAGTAAGCAGGTTTCATTGCTAATAGCTGTCTTTATTCTCTCTGTATTATAAAGATTGAGATCATTGAAATTGGCACATGCAGGATGCCATTCGTGTTCATATCCTGTCAAGTTTGAGTCGTGATGCTGATTTAGCGATTGGAATGCGTGAAATGGCTGGTTGGCTGCAAAGATGGAGTAAAATTACCAAATGCCTACCAAAATGCGTGAAAGATGATCGGGTATGATATCTCGCCTCAATGAAGAATGAAGAGTTTGTTCTTCTTCTCTTTTCCAGGGCTCAGTTTTGGATGTTCGCGTTGTTCACGATGATCTACTGTCTCGTGGGCTTTCTCTTTGTACGACTCTGGTACGACTATTTCATCGCGCATTGTGTATTCCTGGTGCTCGTCTCGACGTTGGTTGCGTGGAATGGCGGTAGTTTCTACATTGATGTGTTCGGGAAGAAGGGATTAAAGAAAGAGGGGGAGGAATCTCTGAATCAAACTGTGTAGAATGCTTGTTTGTGTCTGTCTTTGTTTTGGTATGTTAACCCTTTTAACTCCAAGCCAGAATCAGTTTGAGGCATATTATTATTAACTCTCAGTGCAAGGTTGACTTTAAAACAGAAGGGGTCCAACTAAAAGAAAAAGAAGAACCCTGTTGAATAACAGCTTTAACCCCCTGTTCTCTGTGAGAGAAAGGGTTTTTTGCACTCTAATGCATTAACATATCAAATTTTGGTATATCTAGTCTACTTATTGGAAATGATGTAATTGACCAACTTTTAGCTTGGGAACATATCACAGTTTACAGTGTTCTATGTTTTTCTAATAATTGTGTATAGTAATACTCCAGTGCTGCTATGTTTTGTTCTTCACATTGTTATTATTGCTTGACACTTAGGTTTGTAATTGCATATTTGATGACATATCCTTTATTGTCAGAGTAGTTTAGAAGTCTGCAATGACAAGCCAGGGGGCCTGTCATTGAAAACTTGTATGTTTTTATACTCTTCTAATTCTTATTTACACTAGATACTATTGGACTCTCTTTAAAAAAACTTGTTGTATACTTGTTAAGTTGTTTTGTGTTGACTTGATCAGCTCTGTACTGTAGCTGTCTTGATCTGTGATATGAGTGGTTTTCATTGTGTTTGTCGTAACACTAATAGGATTTTTAGTTTGTTTTTGAAATCGGCAAAAATTCTTCTGCCAAAATTAGGCTTGAACTTACATGTACAAGTACCAAAACGGTTCTAGATGTTTCCTTCAACTTTGTTACAGGTTTATGAATGTCTCTGTGATACTGTCTCAGTCATGTTGTATTTTCATCTGTGATATTGTTTTATTTAGTGAACTTGTAGGAAGGGTTGACCTTGCATGGATCTCGATTAACCATCGGCAATAAAAAATATACAGTTATGGCCATCTGAGAATTTGGGTGACGCCAGAAAACGAAAAACAATTTGTCTTTGGGAACGTTATAAGCCATGACAGGATCTGTTGAGTGACATCAGATTCGTGCTTATCTTAATATTTGCCGACTCGATAAGGCCTTTAGGGGGGACGGGTCTGAGTGACAAACTGCTCGACTCTTTGGCCTTGCAATACAGCAGAAAAGTATTGTTGTGTCAAAGTTAAGTCTTTCAGTCTATGTAACTTTCTCAGAGGACTTGATCCTCCTTGTTGTCTTTTGTTATCTGTAGAATTGTTTTGTTGAGCTAATTTTTATCTAATTGTTCATGGACTTATTAAATTCAGTTAACTAAAATGTTGGTGTTAAGTGTATTTTGTCGTCGAGATAATGAGAAAGGAGCTGCACCAGAAAGTTCTTGGACTCGTCAATTATCATATCGGAATGCTGAGCAAGTTTCACAAAGTGACTTTGTGTGCCACTTTTATTAACACTTCAACATACAAAATTGAAAAATCTCTTTGACCGAAACCAGCCATTCGGAAATTATAGAAGTGATTGTTGGATGTGGATGTCCGCGCATGCAAGGAACATGGTCTGAAGTCGGCAATTCAGATCAGGAAAGGTGAAAAGAACTTACATTTTCCTTGTGTCATCTCTTCAAGCTGATTTAAGTTCAGCTACAAAGAGCCTCGGCTGTGGACCTCGGCAAGACTATTCCGTGTCAATGTACCCATGGTCAACCCTTAACACTTCCTCTGCCAGCATAGTGATCCCTAACTTCCACTCTGTGCTGTACAAACACCCCCAGAGACCCTCCTCTAAGATGGTTCTCCCGAGCACCGGTGGTAAAAGCATAGTGATCGGAGGCCTTTGGCTCATATAGGCCTAACAAATGAACAGGCACATTATCTGGCATGCAACCATTGATTTTTGCCATTGGAAATTCACCAGAAAATCTAGTGGCTGATGCAAATAATGCCATTAATAATGTAATAACTACTAAATGGTACATGAAGGCTAGACTTGCTGAAAGCACCCAAGTCCTCGGTTCCAACTCAATCAGTGCTGCTCTGAATAGAAACAGACACACATTCAGTGAGAACAAACGACAGGGTTTCTCTTGGAGGAGACGAAAATGCACTTTTCCTATTCCATTATGACGGCGTGTCCTTTTTGTTCACCAAAAGTGGCCAAAATATCCGGTCACATCACATGCCAGTCACCGAAGTTGACATCATAACTCTGCTATTGTTCCAAAATGATGCCAAATATTGTTATACAACCATGACATTGTACAACATCATTAATTGTACTACATCTAAACACATGAAATTTCCTGTTAGGTTAGTATATCAAACTTTTATAAACAAACAAAAAGATTATATGGGTTTTTAAATATTTATTTTTTTGGTAGTTTTGCACCATATTTTGTTTTTGCAAATCGAACATTTAACTTATATACAATTTGAGACATTTGTCTCAAGAAGTCTTTAGATTGGTATCAGCTTGGCTTGTCATTTTTTCATCTTCTGCTTTGTCTCTTTCTTCGGCTTGATTGGCTGCAACGGTTTATATGGACCTTTCACTGGCTGCAATGACATCTGTTGTCTCATCATTGCCTCAGTCTCCTTCCTTGGCTTGATTGGCTTCAATAGTGTTTGTGGACTATTCACCGGCTGCAATGACATCTCTTGTCTCCTCATTGCCTCGGTCTCCTTCCTAGGCTTGATTGGCTTCAATAGTGTTTGTGGACTATTCACTGGCTGCAATGACATCTGTTGTCTCCTCATTGCCTCAGTCTCCTTCCTAGGCTTGATTGGCTTCAATAGTGTTTGTGGACTATTCACTGGCTGCAATGACATCTCTTGTCTCCTCATTGCCTCAGTCTCCTTCCTAGGCTTGATTGGCTTCAATAGTGTTTGTGGACTATTCACTGGCTGCAATGACATCTGTTGTCTCCTCATTGCCTCAGTCTCCTTCCTAGGCTTGATTGGCTTCAATAGTGTTTGTGGACTATTCACTGGCTGCAATGACATCTGTTGTCTCCTCATTGCCTCAGTCTCCTTCCTAGGCTTGATTGGCTTCAATAGTGTTTGTGGACTATTCACTGGCTGCAATGACATCTCTTGTCTCCTCATTGCCTTTGACTCCGTCCTTGGCTTGATTGACTGCAATGGTTTTTGTGGACTATTTACCGGCTGCAATGACATCTCTTGTCTCCTCATTGCCATTGGAGGCGGTCGTTGTTCATTGTTCTTGAAAGAAGGCAAGGAGTCTTGCCATGTAGGTGGTGCCAGAACGGAGGCTCCCGAAAACGGTGGAAGGCGGTTACTTTCCTCGTGGAAGCGTTCTTTTCTTTTGTGTCCACCAAGTTCAACAATAGGTGGCACTGCATGAGGGTGCCGCCTCTGGACCATGGGATCAAGAAATCCACCCGTATCTTGCCTACCTCCCGAGAATTTGTCAACGTTCCTTGGAGGTGGTATTGGCCTGGACATTCCACCTGGTCCATTTTGCTGCATAAAAATTGTGCGATCTTCTGCAAAATCTTGAGCAGGCCAACGCTTAACCGCACCCTGGTTACCTCTCCGGTGTCCTTGTGGTGCCCCCTTTGGAGGTACAGGTGCCAAAATTGCATTTTGGCTTTGACCTCTTGGAGAAATTGGCCCCAGTGGGCTCTGCTGTGAAGCCATGGTCTTCTTATTTGTTGGTATGCTTGGCCCACCGATCGGCTGCAGCATCTCTCTACGATTTAATGCTGCTGTATGTGGTCGTTGTCCTTTGTTGCCAAGAGGTGGGAGGTCATTCTCACGATTCTGCATCTTCACAACTGGTCGATCCGGAATCATTTCTATGCGCTGGGGTGGAGGGTGAATGTTTCGCATCATGTTTATAGGTGGTGCAAGCATAGAGGTGGCACCCATTGGAACTTCTTCATAATATTCATCCTCAAATTGTTCTAATCCTTGGTGTCCTCTCATTTCAATGTGATGCGGCATCATTTGATGAGGAAAATCTTCCTGCAGATATTGTACCACATCATCAGGAAGTGCACCCAAACTGATCTCACCTCCATAGAAATCATGGTCAATGTTTCTGGGAGATGGCCTAAGCCTTTCTCTTGGTACATGTTCACCTGGTGAAGGCAGTGATGGAGGCTTAGGTGCAAATTGAGCTGCGCCTGATGGAGGCATAGGTGTGAACTGAGCTGCACCTGATGGAGGCATAGGTGTGAACTGAGCTGCACCTGTTGGAGGCATAGGTGTGAACTGAGCTGCGTCTGATGGAGGCATAGGTGTGAACTGAGCTGCACCTGATGGAGGTACAGGTGTGAACTGAGCTGCACCTGTTGGAGGCATAGGTGTAAACTGAGCCTGACTTGATGGAGGTACAGGTGTGAATTGAGTGGCTCCTAATGGAGGCATAGGCACAAATTGGCCTGATGGAGGCATGGGTAGAAACGGACCCGTTGAAGGCAGATGTTCAAATTGATTTGGAACCGATGGAAGCTTATCTGCTAAGTCTGGATCATCTAATTCCTCCCACTGCGGATCAGTAGCAATATTCCTCAGTGATGGAGGGGCCATAGCTCTGTCCGGTCTGCAATAATGTCCTGACCACCCCGCCTTTTTCATATATTCATCAACTTCTGAATCATCAGTTGTGTCTTGTTGCATTTCCTCGATATTGCTGTCAAGTGGTTGTGGAATATTGCCCATCTGCTGTGCCTGAGCATTCTCCAACAACATTGCTTCCTCTGCATCGTAGATTGGTTCAACTTCAGCAGGAAATTGAGCATCTGGCACTACCACATCTTCTGTGCTAGGCTTCTTAGACTTTCCACTCTTCTTCAGGAAGCGATTTGGATCCTTTCCTTGCTGTGGTACATTTCCTTGAGCAGCTGCTCTCCGCCTATGATCAGCCAATTCCTGCTCAGCCCTAGCATGATCCAACATCATCAGTTCCTCTGCAAAGGCCGACCTCCCATCGTCTTCCCACTCCACTGGTTGGTCGGGATTCTGTATCCTTGCTTCAGGAGCAAATGGATCATGTGGGTAATCGTTCCTCTGAGGTATTACTAACTGGGCACAGTCAGCTAGAACTTGCTGAGGTGAAGGACGTTCTACAGCCATCAGGTCATTCGCCAAGGAGAACTTTTTCGCAACCTCACATGAATTCTCCTGTACTTGATCTGGTTTTCTTGCCTCTGAAGCAAAAGACTTCATCATGCTTTCTGTTTTAGGCTTTTTACTCTTATTCAGGAAACGCTGCGGATCATTTCTTCCCAGTAATGATAGATCCTCTGGGTAATCATTCCTTTGAGGTATTACTAACTGGGCACTGTCGGCTAGAACTTGCTGAGGTGTAGGACGTTCCACAGACATCAGGTCATTCGCAAAGGAGAACTTTCCATCATTTTCACTGGAAACTTGTTGTTCTGGATTTTGTGCTGTCTCAGGAGCAGAAGGCTTTGCCATGTCATCAGTTTTAGACTTTTTCTTATGGAATTGCTTTGGATCTTTCTTCACAATTGAGGACTCTTGTGATGGAAGATGCTTTTGAGATGCTGCACTCTGCCTTTGGTCAGCCAATTCCTGCTGTGCTCTATTATGTTCCAACATCATCATTCCTTCTGCTACAATTAGCCTTTCATCATCACTCCACTCAACAGCCAATCCCTGCTGTGCACAAGCATATTGCAACATCATCAGTTCTTTTGCATAGGCTAGCCTTTCATCATCCTCCAAATCAAAACTCAATCCCTGCTGTTCACAAACTTGTTGCAACATCTCCACTTCTTCTTCTAGGGTCAGTCTTTTATCATCTTCAGAATTTTCGCAATTTCTAAAATGTTCGTACCTCATAAGCTCTTCTGCTAGCCTTTCATCATCTTGCCACGGAGCAGCCAATCCCTGCTGTGCACAAGGATGCTGCACCATCACCAGGTCATCTGCTACAGCTAGTCGTTCATCCTCTTCCCACTCAGCAGACAATTCCCGCTCTGCTATAGCATTTCCTGACATCATCAGTTCTTCTGAAAAGGCAAACCTCCCGTCATCTTCCAACTCAAATGGTTGATCTCGGTCTTGTGTCCTTGCCTCAGGAGTACAAGGCTTTGACATGCTTCCTCTTATAGCCTTTCCACTCTTCTTCAGGAAGCGTTTTGGATCATTTTTCCCGACTGAAGGTTGTGCTTGCAGTGGAACTTTGCTTTGGGCAGACTCTACAAGATCAGCCAATTCCTGCTGTGCGCTAGCATGGTCTGGCGTCATCAAGTCTTCTGCAGAGGCAAACTTTCCATTGTCTTCCCACTCTTCTTGTGGTTCTTGAATTGGTTCAGGAGTAAAAGGTTTCGGTATGCTTTCTGTCCTATCCTTTCCACTCTTCTTCAGGAAGCGTTTTGGATCATTCTTCGCTACTGAAGGTTCTTGCAGGGGAACTTTACTTTGGGCAGACTCTACAAGATCAGCCAATTTCTGCTGTGCGCTAGCATGGTCTGGCGTCATCAAGTCTTCTGCAGAGGCAAACTTTCCATGGTCTTCCCACTCTTCTTGTGGTTCTTGAATTGGTTCAGGAGTAAAAGGCTTTGGTATGCTTTCTGTTTTAGCCTTTCCACTCTTCTTCAGGAAGCGTTTTGGATCATTTTTCCCGACTGAAGGTTGTGCTTGCAGTGGAACTTTACTTTGGGCAGACTCTACAAGATCAGCCAATTTCTGCTGTGCACTAGCATGGTCTGACTTCATCAAGTCTTCTGCAGAGGCAAACTTTCCATGGTCTTCCCACTCTTCTTGTGGTTCTTGAATTGGTTCAGGAGTAAAAGGCTTCGGTATGCTTTCTGTTTTAGCCTTTCCACTCTTCTTCAGGAAGCGTTTGGGATCATTTTTCACGACTGGAGGTTGTTCTTGTAGGGGAACTTCACTTTTGTCAGGCTCTACAAAATGACCCAATTCCTCCCATGTTTTAGCTTGGTCTGGTATCATCTGAATCACTAGTTCTTCAATAGAGGCAAACTTTCCATCAACCTCCCACCCTACTTGTTGTTCTGCAATTGGTTCTGGAGTAGAAGCTTTTGGTTTTTCACTCTTTTTCAGGAAGCGTCTTGGATTGTTAAGTTCTTGTAAGGCAGCTTCACGTTCGGAAGCCTCCACAAGATCAATCAATTCCTGTTCTGCCTCAGCTTGGAACAACTTCAGTTGATCAACATAGGAAAACTTTTCTACAGCATCTGTCTTCTCACTCTTTTTCAAAAAGCGCCGAGTATCAGCCTTGACTCGTTCAGCCGCTGCTTTCAGCAAATTTTCATTGGATTCCTCCTCTGTTCTGGGATCATCCTCTGCCATCATTATTTCTTTCGCTGCATCGACTTTTGCCAATTCTGCATTGGCATCTGCTTGATCATGATGTAATTTCTTCTCTCTGGAAGAAGGTGATGCAACTATTCCTGTCTTGGACGTTTTAGAATATGCACTGTTCTTGAGGCAATATTCAGCTTTTGCCAATGCAGCTGGACCTCTTGCCAGGGAACTTGTGGCTTTTACTGAAGCAGCTGGACTTCTTACCTGTCTAGGACTGCAACTGCCTTGCCCATATCTTTGTGGGGAATACACCCTTGGGGGCGTCCCTATCGGTTTATTACCAGGGTCAGAGTGCTTTGCTGCTCTTTGCTTCTCCAAGTACTTCTGCAAATACGATTTCTTTTTTGGTTGCCTGGGTGGAGAGGGTGCTGGCTGTTCATCATGAACCAGACCCAAATTCCATTGTGGCTTGATAAGACTCTGCTCAACTAAGACAGTAGCATCTTCAACTAAATATCTCTGATCTTCTACCTGACTAGGTGCGGTTGGATCATGGTGAGCTTTTGGCTCTCCACCATTCTTCAAGTTTAATGGATCGTGCTTAATGACTTTGCTTTTATCCTCCATACGCTTAGCCTTTCCATGTTTTGAACTTTTCCTCGGTTGCTCATCCAGAGAGTCCAAATGCATTCCATCGCTTTCTCTTTGATCAAAACTTCTCTGTATTCCAATCTGCTCCAAGAATTTAGCAGGATCTTGTTCAACTTGAGGTGGTTGTGTTCTTTTAGCTCCAAGGACTTTGTAAGTTGAAAACACAGGCGTGCCACCTGAACCTCTCTGATGAACACTATCATTGATAATTTCTGAGTTATTCAATGAATTCAGAATAGGTCTACTAATTGGTAACAGGCCCAGCCCATTTGTTGCCTTATTTGAAGGCTCAGCTACTTGTATGCTAGGCAGCGCAGCAGAATATTTTGATAATATCACTTTTTCACCGACCTGTGCCAGCCCAGTTGGACGGATTGGATCCTTTTTTGTCTGTTGGGCATCAACTTCTTTAGGCTTCAAGAAGAAGGGATCAGGCTTTGGCTTCTCTCCAAAAGGATCTGGTCTTTTCTTTTGCTGCATGCCTTGTTTCAACTTGGGTGAATTACCACTGATTGGATCAGTAAGTCTCTGCTGAGCATCAGTGTCTTTAGGCTTCATAAAGAAGGGATCAGGTGCGGGCTTTTCTGCAAACAGATCTGCTTTCTTGAAAATACTTGTTGCCTGTGGTTTGATCCCCTCTGAATCTTCATATGAGACGAATCGAATATTTGATCCTTCATCTAACTTCCTCTCAGAGGATTCGGCCATTGTGCCAATTTCTGGTGTAGGGGGCTTCATCTCCTCCGAAGCCTCATAGGAGAGAGAATCCATATCTGATAATGAACGTTCATCCCACTGCTTTTCCACTAAATCCTTCGCTTCCTTGGGAATTTCTGGTGCAGGGGACTTCATCTCCTCCGAATCTTCATAGGAGAGAGAATCCATATCTGATAATGAACGTTCATCCCACTGCTTTTCCACTAAATCCTTCGCTTCCTTTGGAATTTCTGGTGCAGGGGGCTTCATCTCCTCTGAAGCCTCATAGGAGACTGACTCCATATCTGATGACGAACATTCATCCCACTCGCATTTGACAAAATCATCCTCTTCCCTGGCAATTTCTCGTGGAGGGGACTTCATCTCCTCCGAAGCTTCATAGGAGACAGAATCCATATCTGATGACGAACATTCATCCCACTTCTTCTCATCAAAATCATCTGCTTCCTGGGCAATTTCCGGTGCCTGGGGCTTCAATTCATCAGAAGTTTCATATGAGACAGATCCAATGTTTGATCCTTCATCCCACTTCTTACCAGAAGAATCTACTCTATTAGCTATTTCAGGCACCGCAGGCTTCAACTTCTCTGAATCTTTATTCGAGGCAGATTTCAGACCAGTTCCTTTGTCCAAACCATCAAGAACATCACATTTAGCAGGGTTAAGAACATAACAACGTCGTTTCTTATCCCAAAGAATACTGCACTGACTGTCGTCAGAAGTGCAAATTTCCTGGTGACCAGGTAGAAATTCTGGTTCTTCTACAGATTCTGACTCTTTTTTGCAACTGCGCTCAACAGCCATCTCAGAAGGTGAGGAGGGAACATGCACCTGATCATGTTCACCTGTATGATCTTGGTCCATGTCATCAATCCGGTTGGCTCTATCTTCTTTCAATTCCTGAAATATGCTGCAAATTCGATCAATAGCCGTCATAGTTTTTGGAGAGAGGTCCCTCTCTTCAATATCTGAACTTAAATTGCAGTTTGTTGATTTCTCTTCTTCAGTGCGATCAATCTGCCGTACAAACTGTTTCAGCACGTCTTGTGAAGGTTCAAGGGCAGCACCCTCGATTGCATCCTTCTGTCCAAGTTCAGGAATATTTTCTTCAGTCCTCATAAGGAAGGGATCAGGAAGAGGTTTCTTTCCAAAAGGATCTGCTCTTCTGCCGATTCCCAAAGCTGGCAATGCTGCTTTGTTCTTTCCAAGCAATGGGCTTAAATCCGTTATCTTCTTCCCAGTCTCATCTCTTGTACTTATCACTTCAACAGACATCTCTAGGTCTTCATCACACCTGATATCTTCAGTGACAGATGAAGTAGTCTCTTGTGCGTCCTTCATTCTTAAATCAGTGCAATGTGCAACTGCAAACTCTATTTTGCAACTGTTTTCAAACGCTGGGTCTGAAGGACAAGGGACCTGATTTTCCTTGGTGACTAGGGTAATTGCTGCCACATCATTTATCGAGCCCTCATCCCAGCTCTTCTCCTCGTTATCAATCACAGAGACAGAAGAATGATTTTCTCTGCTATCTGTCGAAATGTCATTCACCTCATCCAAGCTATTTCCTTCATCTATCTCTGCTGCACTATTGTTTGAGTCTTCATCCCAGCTTGTCTCATCATCAACAATCTCGTTTTCAACAGCTGGCTCACTGGGAGCTGGAGTATGGCTTTCCTTACCAACACAAGGAGCCTCTGCTGATTCATTCACAGAGTCCTCATCCCAGCTATTCTCATCATCGACAATCTCGTTTTCAATGGCTGGCTCACTGGGAGCTGGAGTATGGCTTTCCTTACCAACACAAGGAGCCTCTGCTGATTCACTCACAGAGTCCTCATCCCAGCTATTCTCATCATCGACAATCTCGTTTTCAATGGCTGGCTCACTGGGAGCTGGAGCATGGCTTTCCTTACCAACACAAGGAGCCTCTGCTGATTCATTCACAGAGTCCTCATCCCAGCTATTCTCATCATCGACAATCTCGTTTTCAATGGCTGGCTCACTGGGAGCTGGAGTATGGCTTTCCTTACCAACACAAGGAGCCTCTGCTGATTCACTCACAGAGTCCTCATCCCAGCTATTCTCATCATCGACAATCTCGTTTTCAATGGCTGGCTCACTGGGAGCTGGAGTATGGCTTTCCTTACCAACACAAGGAGCCTCTGCTGATTCACTCATAGAGTCCTCATCCCAGCTATTCTCATCATCGACAATCTCATTTTCAATGGCTGGCTCACTGGGAGCTGGAGCATGGCTTTCCTTACCAACACAAGGAGCCTCTGCGGATTCATTCACAGAGTCCTCATCCCAGCTATTCTCATCATCGACAATCTCGTTTTCAATGGCTGGCTCACTGGGAGCTGGAGCATGGCTTTCCTTACCAACACAAGGAGCCTCTGCTGATTCATTCACAGAGTCCTCATCCCAGCTATTCTCATCATCGACAATCTCGTTTTCAATGGCTGGCTCACTGGGAGCTGGAGTATGGCTTTCCTTACCAACACAAGGAGCCTCTGCTGATTCACTCACAGAGTCCTCATCCCAGCTATTCTCATCATCAACAATCTCATTTTCAAGAGCTGGCTCACTGGGAGCTGGAGTATGGCTTTCCTTACCAACACAAGGAGCCTCTGCTGATTCACTCACAGAGTCCTCATCCCAGCTATTCTCATCATCGACAATCTCGTTTTCAACAGCTGGCTCACTGGGAGCTGGAGTATGGCTTTCCTTACCAACACAAGGAGCCTCTGCTGATTCACTCACAGAGTCCTCATCCCAGCTATTCTCATCTTCAACAATCTCGTTTTCAATGGCTGGCTCACTGGGAGCTGGAGTATGGCTTTCCTTACCAACACAAGGAGCCTCTGCTGATTCACTCACAGAGTCCTCATCCCAGCTATTCTCATCATCGACAATCTCGTTTTCAATGGCTGGCTCACTGGGAGCTGGAGTATGGCTTTCCTTACCAACACAAGGAGCCTCTGCTGATTCATTCACAGAGTCCTCATCCCAGCTGTTCTCATCATCGACAATCTCGTTTTCAATGGCTGGCTCACTGGGAGCTGGAGTATGGCTTTCCTTACCAACACAAGGAGCCTCTGCTGATTCACTCACAGAGTCCTCATCCCAGCTATTCTCATCATCGACAATCTCGTTTTCAACAGCTGGCTCACTGGGAGCTGGAGTATGGCTTTCCTTACCAACACAAGGAGCCTCTGCTGATTCACTCACAGAGTCCTCATCCCAGCTATTCTCATCATCGACAATCTCGTTTTCAACAGCTGGTTCACTGGGAGCTGGAGTATGGCTTTCCTTACCGACACAAGGAGCCTCTGCTGATTCACTCACAGAGTCCTCATCCCAGCTATTCTCATCATCAACAATCTCGTTTTCAACAGCTGGCTCACTGGGAGCTGGAGTATGGCTTTCCTTACCAACACAAGGAGCCTCTGCTGATTCACTCACAGAGTTCTCATCCCAGCTATTCTCATCATCAACAATCTCATTTTCAACAGCTGGCTCACTGGGAGCTGGAGCATGGCTTTCCTTACCAACACAAGGAGCCTCTGCTGATTCACTCACAGAGTCCTCATCCCAGCTATTCTCATCATCGACAATCTCGTTTTCAACAGCTGGCTCACTGGGAGCTGGAGTATGGCTTTCCTTACCAACACAAGGAGCCTCTGCTGATTCACTCACAGAGTTCTCATCCCAGCTATTCTCATCATCGACAATCTCGTTTTCAATGGCTGGCTCACTGGGAGCTGGAGTATGGCTTTCCTTACCAACACAAGGAGCCTCTGCTGATTCACTCACAGAGTCCTCATCCCAGCTATTCTCATCATCGTCAATCTTGTTTTCAACAGCTGGCTCACTGGGAGCTGGAGTATGGCTTTCCCTCTGAACACAAGGAGCCTCTGCTGATTCATTCACAGAGTCCTCATCCCAGCTATTCTCATCATCGTCAATCTCGTTTTCAACAGCTGGCTCACTGGGAGCTGGAGTATGGCTTTCCCTCTGAACACAAGGAGCCTCTGCTGATTCATTCACAGAGTCCACTTCATCTATGATCCTAATGGATACATCCTTCTTAGTATCATTGGTGACTGCAACCTCAATTCTACAGGAATTAGTTCCTTGCTGTGAAACATTCATCCTTCCTTCAGATACAAATACAGGCTTCTTGTCATCACTGTCTTTGGCAGCGAGACCAATAGGACTGTCTCTGGCAGTTTTGTCTTCACAACTGTCTTTGGCAGTTGGATCATGGGTACTTAGTTTGATAGGATTAAATTCTGAACTGTCTTTGGCAGCTTTCACTTCTATTGTTTTGTCTTTGGCAGTATTGCCTTCACACCCGTCTTTGGCAGCTGGATATTGGGTATAATCTTTGGTAATTTTATTAGGTTCTAAACTGTCTCTGGCAGTTTTTACTTCAACTGGTTTGCCTTTGTATCTGTCAACGTTTGCCACATCAGCATTTTCCTCACTCCTGCAGATCACTGCTTTACTGCTCTCCTCTGCATTCCCACGTCGTGTCTTGGTATTCTCTTCTGCCTCCATGTAAAATGACTCTCGAAATGAGGGAATATCTTGTACAACTCCTGTACCATCCCAACTAGGGACTGGGCCTGGGTAAACCTCATTGATATATTCCATGACGTCATCAGGAAGGTCAGGAAAAGATTCACCAGATAGTGTACTAGTACTAACACAAACTAAGCTGCAGCTAACATCGTCTTCAATAAGAGGAGTAGTAGCTCTCGTATGGCTTTCCTTACCAACACAAGGAGCCTCTGCTGATTCATTCTCAGAGTCCTCATCCCAGCTATTCTCATCATCGTCAATCTCGTTTTCAATGGCTGGCTCACTGGGAGCTGGAGCATGGCTTTCCTTACCAACACAAGGAGCCTCTGCTGATTCACTCACAGAGTCCTCATCCCAGCTATTCTCATCATCGACAATCTCGTTTTCAATGGCTGGCTCACTGGGAGCTGGAGCATGGCTTTCCTTACCAACACAAGGAGCCTCTGCTGATTCATTCTCAGAGTCCTCATCCCAGCTATTCTCATCATCGACAATCTCGTTTTCAACAGCTGGCTCACTGGGAGCTGGAGCATGGCTTTCCTTACCAACACAAGGAGCCTCTGCTGATTCATTCTGAGAGTCCTCATCCCAGCTATTCTCATCATCGACAATTTCGTTTTCAACATCTGACTCCATGGGAGCTGGAGCATGGCTTTCCTTACCAACACAAGGAGCCTCTGCTGATTCATTCTCAGAGTCCTCATCCCAGCTATTCTCATCATCGTCAATCTCGTTTTCAACAGCTGGCTCACTGGGAGCTGGAGTATGGCTTTCCCTCTGAACACAAGGAGCCTCTGCTGATTCATTAACAGAGTCCACTTCATCTATGATCCTAATGGATACATCCTTCTTAGTATCATTGGTGACTGCAACCTCAATTCTACAGGAATTAGTTCCTTGCTGTGAAACATTCATCCTTCCTTCAGATACAAATACAGGCTTCTTGTCATCACTGTCTTTGGCAGCGAGACCAATAGGACTGTCTCTGGCAGTTTTGTCTTCACAACTGTCTTTGGCAGTTGGATCATGGGTACTTAGTTTGATAGGATTAAATTCTGAACTGTCTTTGGCAGCTTTCACTTCTATTGTTTTGTCTTTGGCAGTATTGCCTTCACACCTGTCTTTGGCAGCTGGATATTGGGTATAATCTTTGGTAATTTTATTAGGTTCTAAACTGTCTCTGGCAGTTTTTACTTCAACTGGTTTGCCTTTGTATCTGTCAACGTTTGCCACATCAGCATTTTCCTCACTCCTGCAGATCACTGCTTTACTGCTCTCCTCTGCATTCCCACGTCGTGTCTTGGTATTCTCTTCTGCCTCCATGTAAAATGACTCTCGAAATGAGGGAATATCTTGTACAACTCCTGTACCATCCCAACTAGGGACTGGGCCTGGGTAAACCTCATTGATATATTCCATGACGTCATCAGGAAGGTCAGGAAAAGATTCACCAGATAGTGTACTAGTACTAACACAAACTAAGCTGCAGCTAACATCGTCTTCAATAAGAGGAGTAGTAGCTCTCGTATGGCTTTCCTTACCAACACAAGGAGCCTCTGCTGATTCATTCTCAGAGTCCTCATCCCAGCTATTCTCATCATCGTCAATCTCGTTTTCAATGGCTGGCTCACTGGGAGCTGGAGCATGGCTTTCCTTACCAACACAAGGAGCCTCTGCTGATTCATTCTCAGAGTCCTCATCCCAGCTATTCTCATCATCGACAATCTCGTTTTCAACAGCTGGCTCACTGGGAGCTGGAGCATGGCTTTCCTTACCAACACAAGGAGCCTCTGCTGATTCATTCTGAGAGTCCTCATCCCAGCTATTCTCATCATCGACAATCTCGTTTTCAACATCTGACTCCATGGGAGCTGGAGCATGGCTTTCCTTACCAACACAAGGAGCCTCTGCTGATTCACTCACAGAGTCCTCATCCCAGCTATTCTCATCATCGTCAATCTCGTTTTCAACAGCTGGCTCACTGGGAGCTGGAGTATGGCTTTCCCTCTGAACACAAGGAGCCTCTGCTGATTCATTAACAGAGTCCACTTCATCTATGATCCTAATGGATACATCCTTCTTAGTATCATTGGTGACTGCAACCTCAATTCTACAGGAATTAGTTCCTTGCTGTGAAACATTCATCCTTCCTTCAGATACAAATACAGGCTTCTTGTCATCACTGTCTTTGGCAGCGAGACCAATAGGACTGTCTCTGGCAGTTTTGTCTTCACAACTGTCTTTGGCAGTTGGATCATGGGTACTTAGTTTGATAGGATTAAATTCTGAACTGTCTTTGGCAGCTTTCACTTCTATTGTTTTGTCTTTGGCAGTATTGCCTTCACACCTGTCTTTGGCAGCTGGATATTGGGTATACTCTTTGGTAATTTTATTAGGTTCTAAACTGTCTCTGGCAGTTTTTACTTCAACTGGTTTGCCTTTGTATCTGTCAACGTTTGCCACATCAGCATTTTCCTCACTCCTGCAGATCACTGCTTTACTGCTCTCCTCTGCATTCCCACGTCGTGTCTTGGTATTCTCTTCTGCCTCCATGTAAAATGACTCTCGAAATGAGGGAATATCTTGTACAACTCCTGTACCATCCCAACTAGGGACTGGGCCTGGGTAAACCTCATTGATATATTCCATGACGTCATCAGGAAGGTCAGGAAAAGATTCACCAGATAGTGTACTAGTACTAACACAAACTAAGCTGCAGCTAAAGTCGTCATCAATAAGAGGAGTAGTAGCTCTCTCCATCTCGTCGATGGAAACTGCAGGTGTGTCTTGTGTTTCCTTCGTGTTGTTTGCCATGTCAGCATCCTCTTCTTCCTCACCATGCTGCATGGGGTCAGCTTCAGCCATCAGCTCAGGACCGTCTTCATAATCTGGATTCACAATTTCAATGATCTCATCAGCAGGGTCTGACTCTGACTCTGACACATCTTCCCAAGAATCAGATGAATCCAACTGCTCGGAATCAGACAGCTTGTCTTCATCCTTTTTCCTGATCTGCTCTGCGATGTTCCACACTCTTTTGGACCTCGATGGTAACTTGAATACTCTTTCGACAGAATCCTCAACTTGGTCTTTTTCATCTTCGAGAACTGTTGTGATCTTGTCCATATTGGTCGGTCTCTTTGTCGTGTTCAGGTTGTTGTTGTAATTATCTTTTTCCTTGCAACTTTGCCCGTGGTCAGGTTCACTCACCAAGTCAGGGATGATTTCATTCACTGCATTGAGATTGACAATTTCAATGATCGCCTCATCAATATCTGACTCTGACACATCTTCCCAAGAATCAGATGAACCCAACTGCTCGGAATCAGGCAGCATGTCTTCATCCATTTTCCTGATCTGCTCTGCGATGTTCTGCACTCGTGGAGCACGTGATGGTAACTTGAAATCTCTTTCCAGGCATTGCTCTGAATCATCATATTCTTCAGGTTTCACACATTTGCCTCTGTCAACACTCTTGGTTGCTTGCATATCTTCCAAAGCCTGCCATTTGAAATTGAATGTTTCTGTCTGAACTTTCTCCTCATTTTGATCTTCAGCAGTCCGTTTCTTCTCTTCATAATCAATTGTGTAATGGAGGAATTCTTCCACAAATGCATCACTTGACAAGGGAACTTCCTTCCCTTGCGTTACCAGGTCTTCTGGTCCAACAGCCTCCTCTCTTGTAGGCAGCCTCTTCTCTGGCATTTCTTGCTCTACTACACTGAAAGCATGCATGTCATTTTCCCCACTGACCTCAGTCAACTGATGGTCCTTTAATTCAGGGCTGTTTTCATGCAGTGGGTTGACAATGGCAATGATCTCATCATCTGATTCATCATCCAACGAAACAGACGCATGCATTTGATACTGAAGAAGATCGCCTTCATCGGCCATTCTCACCTGCTTTGCAATATTCATCACTCCCGGGGACACTGTTGGTAGCTTCATCGCAATGTTGAAAGAATGGCCCAATTGGTCCTCCTCATACTTGTCATGTGGTATGAAAGCCTGTCCTTTAACAGACGTTGATGACAATGAGTGCTTTGGTTCTTTTGAGGCAGCATGAATGGAGCTGTCAGTACTGGATTTTCCCTCCACAACTTCTCCATCAGAAAGCACTCTTCTGACAGTACTTCCAAAGGCTGCCTTTAGCTTTTCTAATGGCAATTGGACCTCTGCAGTCAATGCTTCCTTTGTTTTCAAGCCACATGGACTCAAATTTTCAGGAGTAGCAGACAACACTTTGTCTTCATCAGATACAGTATCACTTGGTACGCCTAATTTTTCAGTTTTAGGTTTTTCCTTTTCCTTCTTTTCTAGTGCCTTCCACTTGAAACGGAATGTTGTCGTCTGACTGAGTTTTCCATCTTCATCCTCAGTAGTTTTTTGTTTGCATTTGTCTTCGTCCTCAGTTGTCTCTTGTTGTGTGTCTTGCTCCTCAGTTGCCTTCTGTCTGTGGTGTGCCTCAGTGGCCCTTTGTTCTTCTTCGAATTTCACTGTATACTTGAGAAATTCATCAATAAATGCACCACTTGACAGCTGCTCAGTGTAGGCCAATGACAACTCTTGTGTCAACAACTCGTTTGATGCTGATCCTCTCAGTTGACCACTGGCAACACTTTCAATAGCCTTTCTGAGTGAGCTTGTGCGCACAATTCTGCCTCTACTGAATTCAATTTCTTTATCCGCGTTATCTACGGCTTTATCTGGAGCAACAGCTGACCTCTTCTTTCCCGCTTCCAGAGCTTGCCACATAAAGTTAATGAAGGTATCCTCCTTCTTGTCTGGACAACTCTCCGCTGGCTCAGACTGGGCCTCAATTTTCATTTTCTCGTCATTCTGATTGGGATTGAATTCATTTGTCAAGTCTAAGAAGCTACCCTGGAGTGGCTTCATGATCTCCATTATTTCATCCTGTGAGTCATCAGCCCAAGAATCCGATGAATCCAATGACCAATTGTCAACAAGTTCAATGTCATCAAATTGCTCCACCAGCTCTGGTGACATCGAAGGTAATTTCATATCTTTGTTTAGGAGCTGCTCTGGCAAGTCCTCTCTAAGCTTTTCACAAAATGCCACTACCCTTTTTTGAGCAAGTTCCAAAGAGATAATACCAATGTCCTCTTCAATAGAAGGACAACTCTCACTCACACTTCCACCTCTTATATCTGCTAAGCCCTCTGTAGGCTTTGTCTCTTGTAGTGCCTTGGACCACTCTTCGTCACTGTCCTCTGACTCTGTGCCACTCTCATTGCCTATTTCACTACATTTCTCTTCCTCGCAATTTATTATTTCTGCATTTCCAGTTTTGTCTTTGTCCTCCAACGCCTGCCACTTGAAGTTAAATGTCTGAGTCTGAATTTTTTCTTCATCTTGAACTTCAGCAGCCTCAATCTTCTCTACATATTGCACTGTATAGTTCAAGAAGTCCTCAACAAAAGCATCACTTGAAAGCTGAACCTCGTGCGGTGCGGACACTGTCAATGTTGAGTTTTGTTCCATGATATCACTTTCTTGTGGTCTATCACCTCTGGAGACTTGACCATCACTAACAGGTTTATCTGATATCGGGTTGGCTGGTCCATAAGCTGGGGCCTGTTGAGAACCTTCTGCCATGGAATATTCAGCAGTCGGAAGAGACACGAGAGTTTCATTCAACTCATTTCCAACAAAGCTATAAGAATCACCTGAATCATATGACTTGTTTCTGGAATTATGGGAGTAGGAGGATGGTACATCCTCTAGGCTAGTGGCATCAGATATATCATACAGTTCATCCAGACCTTTCTCCTCTGCCTCAGCCTCTGATTGGATGTCATCAACCTCTGATTGGATGTCATCAACCTCTGATTGGATGTCATCAACCTCTGATTGGATGTCTTCAATCTCCTTGCTCAATGGGAAGATACTGGGATCTGCTAATTCTGCACCTGTATCATTCTGTTCAACCTCTACATTGGCCTCAATGCCATCTTTTTCAATCAGCTCATTTGCATCTTCTACTTTGGTCTTTGTTTCGTTCGTTGCATTTCTAATGTTGACAGCAGCCTTGGTATCACTCAGCCCATTCACAACCTCTGCTTTGACCTCTATTTCACTTTGGCCATTCACATCATCTTTTTCTGCTTGCATGATATCAGGTAGGACCGTTTCTTCTGCAATCTCCTCTTTCAGTTCGGCTATTTCAACTGCCTGGCTTGGCAACACAGGGGTCACTGTGTTCGATGCGTACTGCTGAGAGATCATTGCCAACATCGCTTCAATTTCATCATCTGATGAATCAGCATCCACCTGCCACTCACAACTATATGTTGATGCGTTGTGTGATTTACGGACCTCTATCATCTTACTCTTTACTCTGACCTCAGGCGATGTCACAGCTACTGTTTCTTTTACATTAGCTAAAGTTTGTCTGATCTCTCCCTCTTTGACTTTGACATTGGCCTTGGAATATTTGTCAATGTCCTCCATTTCTACTTTGACCTCACTGTCTATCTCATCTTCAGCCTCTTTTACATTCTCGCCAATGACAGTCTCTCTCAAGTCATGGAAAGCTTCTGCTTTGACCTCTGATTCATGCGGCTCACTCACAATGTCTGAACTGCTATTTGTTTCACTCAGACCACTCACAACTTCTATATGTGTCTGTGCTTGACTTGGCTCTTTCACAACATCAACTTCAACCTCAACTTCACTCAGCTCATTCACACCTTCCACTCTGACCTCGTTGACAACTGTCTCTCCAGTCACACTATCAACATAACCTTGTTCACTTTCACTAGTCAACAAGGAATCACCCCTTTTCACACTGACAATATCATTGACTTCTTTCCTTTCAATATCACACTCGGTCGACTCAGTCTGCGCCTTTTTCTTCTTTTTCCCCGCTTTTTTTGATTTTTTCTTTTTCTTTCCTTGAGCAATGGGCTCAATGCCAAGAAGTCCAGGTAACTGTTGGTTGCTGCCTATTCCTGCTAAGGAAGGTAGAACTCCTCTTGATTCCAGACCTCCAATACTCTTTCCTAAGGCTGGTTTCAGGAAAAATGGCAGAGCTGCTGGCTTCAATTCTAGAGGCTCAATGCCTGCTGCAGCTACAGCCCCTTTTGCTTTGGCCTCTGTTTCACTCAACTCATTCACATCCTCTACCTGTGCCACTGACTCACTCAGCTTATTGACACATTTGACCTCGGCCTCAGTTGTTTCACTCTGCTTATTCACAGCTTTGGCCTTGGCCTCTGTTTCAGTTTGAACACCTGGTTCTGCCAGACTGGCCTGTTCATCAAGGTCTGACTTGTCTTCAGAATCAGCAGACCTCCTGGGTGGGTCCTTGGCCTGAGTCGTCTCAGTCCTTTCAATGTCAAACCAAACATCATTTTCTGTATTTCTGTAGTCCACATCCTCTTCAATGCTGATATCCTCAGTTTGGACATCTGATTCTGCCAGACTGGCCTCTTCATCAAGGTCTGACTTGTCTTCAGAATCAGCAGACCTCCTGGGTGGGTCCTTGGCCTGAGTCGTCTCAGTCCTTTCAATGTCAAACCAAACATCATTTTCTGTATTTCTGTAGTCCACATCCTGATCAATGCTGATATCCTCAGTTTGGACATCTGATTCTGCTAGACTGGCCTCTTCATCAAGGTCTGACTTGTCTTCAGAATCAGCAGACCTCCTGGGTGGGTCCTTGGCCTGAGTCGTCTCAGTCCTTTCAATGTCAAACCAAACAACATTTTCTGTATTTCTGTAGTTCACATCCTCTTCAATGCTGATATCCTCAGTTTCTATGTCTGACTCAGCCAGACTGGCCTCTTCATCAGGATTTGAGTAGACTTCAGAATCAGCAGGTTTTGTAGCTACTGTTTCAGACTGAGTCTTGGAACCCTTCGTCATCTGATCCTTGTTTTTTACCAGATTAGTTCCATTTTGTTCCCAGTCAAAGTCCTCAAACTCATCTAACTCTAACTCTGGGACATCTGAAGCAATAGAATCAATGTCATCCTCTGTGTTTTCATTAGTTTCTTCTTCAAGCGGTAGAGAAGACCCAATGATATCAGCAGACACTTCTTCTTCAAAGTCCTCCTCGTAATGATCATCAGCTTCATCTGCATTCAGCTGATCATACTTAGTGTCTCTCAAGACCTGCTCTTCAGCAGATATAATGTTGTAGTCCATTTTGTAGTGTGGGAAACGATCTTCCTCTGGTATTGTCATTGGATCCATAAACATCTTTCGGACAGGTATCTCGTCCCAGTCGTGCTCCTCCCACTGCAAATCCTTTTGTTCACCGTATGCGTTTTCTTCAAAGAACTGAACGCGTAGCTTGTGTTTGCCAATCTTGACACTCTTCTTTGTAGCCTTCTTCTCCCCATTTAGACCACTTAAAATCTTTTTAGTCTTTGTATTACTAAGAATGCCTCCATTCAGGATAACACCAGCATTTTCGACTTCAGGGATGGAGTACTCCTCAGTGGGGGGAGTCGGGGTGATATCAGCATCGGAATCCACATATTCAATAGCTTTATCGCTAAATTCATCTAACCATGCCCACTTGTCTTTAACTTCTCTATCATCTGAGACTTTCTTCCGTTCCTCTTCCTCATCATCTGACCAGACAACCTCCTTGGTGTCAACCTTCTCTTCATTGCCAACTTTGTCTTGGTCTTCATCTGTACCAGATTCTTCTGACTCACTGGAGGAAGGCGGTGGAGGTGCTACCCTTTTTGGTGCAAAGATGTAAATCTGGCTCTCCTCCTCTCCACTTTCAAGTTCTACCTTGGTTGGTATTTTCCTTGAACGCCATTGGACACCTTTTCCCTTCAGTGACCGAATTGTGTTATTGAGATTTTGTGTACCAGCTTTGTCAGTCTCGTCTACTACCTCAGTGGGAGGCCGCAGGAAGCTTTGATCATCTGAGGAAACCCTGGTTGGTTCAAGTGTGCTGCACTGGAACTCATCCTCATCACTACCTCTGCCTGGTGCCAACACATCTTTTAAGCCAGCATTAAGGTCGCACATATTCGACTCATTAACAACCTCATTTTCAGTTTCAAAAACCTTTCCTGAACGGATTTCAGCAGCTGCTGCATTCTTCATACCAGGAACTGGAGATTCTAGTGGTGTTACCTCATTGAGTGGCTTCGTAACATTATCTTGATTAGCATCAAGGACCAGGACCTTTAGCTCACCTCCAATTTCACTATCACAATCAAACTCATTTTCAGACTCAATGATTGACTCAGAAATACTCTCTTCATCATCCTCAGTAGGCTTTGTATCCATCTTTTCTAACTCGATCTCATCCATCAGATTTACATTCTCCGTGGAACCTCTGTCTCCGAAATCACTGGACACGGAATCATACTCAACCGCTTCTGCTGCACTCAAACCGTTATCAGGTTCAGCACTCTCATTTGCTGCGAGCGGAAGTTCTACACTCACAGCATCGTCAACAGACTTTACTTCATCTGTGTGACTACTGTCATTCCAAAAGTCAGAATCTACCGCCCTCACATCTTCAACAGCTGCAGTATCCTTGTGGGCTGGAACTAGAGACTTTGCAGGCACACTATCGTCCAACAGCTTTGCATCTTCCTTGGGACTATCAGGTCTATCATCACAAAGGTCACCTTTATTGTTCGATTCGACAGTACTCACAATTTCAATCGGTAGAGTATCCTCGCCGAATGTCACTGTAGAGTCGACGTGAGAAACTTCATCCAAGGCCTTTGTATCATCCTTTTGATCAGCATCCAGATCCAAGACATTCAGTTCATCCTCAATCTCACTATCACTATAAAAGTCATTTTCAGTCTCAATGATTGATTCAGACATCATGTCCTCATCCTCATCCTTGGTTGACGTTGACTCCATCACTGGAGATGAAGTATTCTCACTTTCATCCTTTGGCTTGAAACACTCGGCACATACAACTGCACTGGTACTTGCAACAGGTTGCCAATTAGCAATGGATGCTCCTGAACAGTATACAGGTCTAATCTTGTCTCGTGGTTTTTTTGTAAGACTACTGTCATGCCAAAAATCATCTTCCTCGTCCAATTTTGTTGAACTCAAGACTTCAACAGATCTATCATCCTTATTGGCTGCATCTGGAATGTCAACCATATCTTTAGGCGTTAAATCTTGTTCTTGGGGACAATCAAGTTCTGAATCATCCCAACAGTTATCGTCCTTGTCAGAATCTGCAGTACTGAGCATTTCAGCAATTGAACCATCCTCATCGGCTGTAACTGGAGTCTCTGATGGTGCTATTTCAACAAGTGATCTTGTATCTTCCTTTGGACCAGCATCAAGGTCCAAGACATCCATCTCATCCTCGAGCTCACTTTCACCATTCAAGTCGCTTTCAGTCTCAATGATTGATTCGGCGCTCTTATCTTCTTCATCATCTGGTGTCTGGTTCGTGATAACATTGGAAGTACTATGTGAGTAGCTGGAACTGTGTGTCTCAGAGCATGAGATTTGAAAAGAACTTCGAGATACATCATCACAATACTCATCATCCTTGATTATATAGATAGCTGGAGCATCCTCATTGACCTGCAATGATGAGTCAACAAGTCCAACTTCACCCAGAAGCCTTGTATCCTCTGGTGGACTTTCAACTCCAAAATCATCCCAAATGTCATCATCCTTTTCAGACTTGGCTGTACTCATCTCTTCAACAGCAGGGGCAACTTTAACTGCAGCAGCTTTGGAGTCTGCAGGAATGAACTTGCCCGACGGCTTTGCATCCTCTTTTGGACTTTTCACCTCCAAATCCTCCCAAATGCCTCCAGACTTGTCCGAATCTGCTGAAGTCATGACTGGATCTGGATAATCCTCATCAGCCAGACCTTCAATTGATGCATGTTCAACATCAAATGGTGAGGGGATTGCAGAGCTGCGTGTCATCCTCTCTTCATCATGACTAACTGGGAGCTTGCATGAGCATGGAATAACGTCAACAAAAACAAAGCTATTCATGTCAAGCAAGTCTTGCATTTTCTGGATTTTCTCATCCATGCTGTGGAACCTTTCAGCATTTGATCCGAACCTCAATTCGATTGTCTCTTCCAATAAAGACTTTGAATCTACCTGGACAGCAACAGAGTTGTAGGTTACCTTTGGCCCCACAGTTTCTGATCGAGGGTAAGCCTTGGTTTCCTCCAGAATCGTACTTGACTCCACCTGCGACGCAGCATGTACAGAATTTGAACCAGTCTCCCTCAGAATTTCATCTGCATCTGCTTGGATTCCTACTGAACAGGAAACTGGATGAACTTCTTCAGGGTTTCTTTGCATCTTGATGGAAGCTGACAAAGTGAAAGTATCTCTGAGGGTATCTGCCACATCGGTTGCCACTTCAGTCATGGTTTCAGAAGAGGTATTAATGTTTACTGGAGGGGAAAAACATGCATCTTCACTTGAAGCATACTTTCGATCAACGTCTTTTTCAATGGTCCATGCACCATCGACAGTTGGAACTGAAGTGTCAACAGGGCTTGAGACTAAAGAGAAGGCTTTACTATGAAGTGAAGAGTACGCTTGACTATAGTCTCTCCCAATTGTCCCTACAATATCACGACTTGGAAGAGTAGAGTATGCTGGACATGGAACTGATGGGTACTCATGGCCATGGTCCTTTCCAGCGGTGCTTCTATTGTCTGCACTTGGATCTGAGAAGCAGGCTGTACTTGGACTCGGAACTGAAGAGTAGGCTGGACTTGAAGTGGAAGCTTCACTGTAGTCTTTTCCAGTGGTCCATGCATTCCCAACACTCGGAACTGAAGAGTAGGCTGGACTTGAAGTGGAAGCTTCACTGTAGTCTTTTCCAGTGGTCCATGCATTCCCAACACTTGGAACTGAAGAGTAGGCTGGACTTGAAGTGGAAGCTTCACTGTAGTCTTTTCCAGTGGTCCATGCATTCCCAACACTCGGAACTGAAGAGTAGGCTGGACTTGAAGTGGAAGCTTCACTGTAGTCTTTTCCAGTGGTCCATGCATTCCCAACACTTGGAACTGAAGAGTAGGCTGGACTTGAAGTGGAAGCTTCACTGTAGTCTTTTCCAGTGGTCCATGCATTCCCAACACTCGGAACTGAAGAGTAGGCTGGACTTGCAACTGAAGGATAAGCTTGGTGGTCCTTTTCAGGAGTCCTGGCGATATCAACACTTCGAAGCTGGGAGTAGGTTGAACTTGGAACTGAAGTAGACGCCTGGCTGTAGCGTTCTTGAATGGTCATTCCACTACCAATAGTTGGGACTGGTTTGATATCATGACTTGGTACTTCAGCAACAGACTCTTCCGAAGTTATGAATGGAGTTGTAGTGTAGGCAGGTCTAGGAATGTAGGGTGGAGGAGCAATGTATGCAGCATTCTCTCGGATAACGTCCTCAATCGGTGGCTCTATTTCACTGGTGTCAGGATTGATTCTGGTCCCTTCTGGGAAATATCCTGGAAAGCTTTCAATAATCACTCTGGAGACTCTGTCTGGAACATATAGTGTCTCAGGGACAGGTGTCTCAGGGACAGGCTTTGAAACATCATCAGCAACAATTGGAGAGTTAGTCCAAGTGTCCGCAACAAGAGTTTGCTCTGTATCCACTGGAGTTGTAACACCGTAGGTAGGGTCCCCAGCAACTTCAGTCCTGGTGTACTGCATGCAGGTTGGGCTTGGGGTAAGAGCTGCGGCAAGTCTTCTGGCATCAATCCTCGCTCGAGCAAGATCTTCCACTGGACTGTTCAAACTGGCCATTCTCAGCTCTTCAACAAGGTGTATCCTTCTGTCTTGCACTGTGGTCTCAGACTGACAGGTATTCATCTCAGTACTAGTCCAAGCTGGTGTCGCCTTCGCAATGTACTCAGGTCTCGACTGACGAAACCGACCTCTAGTACAGTACAATTCACTGTACTTTGCCGTTTGCATAAAGTCCTCAAGACAGTACATATACCTGTGGTATAATTCATCCAGCTTGTCTGAAGAATGGAATCCTGCTGAGTACCAAGTAAAGTAAACTTCTTTCTGTCTTTTTTCACTCCGATCACCACTTAATATCCCCATCCTCTCGCCCTTCTCGCAAATGAAATTTAGGTAGTACTCATCTTTCTCCTTTCCATATAGTCCTTGGTAAAATGGTGAACAAAACACACCGTACGGCATAATAGCAATACGCTTGTTCCGTAAATTGATCTCGATGGTCGACGTGGTCACTTTTATAATCTCCTTGGTATAAAAGTCCATCTTGGCTATCACATCATTGGGATTGAGAAGCATCCGTGCCAGTTCAGGTGAAGGTATGTAATTGTTCAACACGCAGTCACCAGTGGTAAGCTTTGTCATGCATTCATCAAAGGAGGCAACTACGGGCGAAATTCTATCCAGCGTTGGAGTTACCGGTGAAACTCTGCTTGTCACATCCAATATTTTTCGCACTCTTCTGTCTAGCTCAAAGGTTTCCAAAGACATACAGTCTTCGAACTGAGTGCTTGAAACATGTGTACTAACCTTACCAGCTGAAAATGATCAATCAATTCAGATAAGATGTCGCAAAAATAACACCAAAATGTGAGCAAAAATAGATATGGCAAGCTTTCTGATATCAAAGGCAAAATAATATAAAAATACACATGGAACAGAATATTCAAAACAAAAACACAAAAATATGTGAATACAACAATAAACAAAATGTTAGCAGGTCGCGTACAAAATGTGAGCAGGTCACGAACAAAATGTAAGCAGGTCGCGTACATTCGCTAGCAAGCTGATATAACCAGTCAGACAATGATCCCCAGAAGGTGAGTTGTAGCCTGATTTTGCACTCTTGCAAATTCAACTTCAACAGTTGTGCGCTTCTGCCATCTTAACAACCTGTGCCATTTCTAGAAATGGGTTTGTGAGGTGAGATTTATTCCGCAATATATCACACCCACATTTCTTATGCATGTAAATCACTAAATGTTTTGATATATTCATAGATATCTCCATCTCCTAGCCTGGCATAGTCAATGAGGAGTTTTGAGGTTTCATAGCCCAATTTGGAGACAACTCACAAAACTGGGATTATTGTCTGGCTGGTAACCTGGTTATTTGTTAGCTAAACTGAAGAAACTAATGAAATAACAGTAAAATCTCTGTGAAAGACACAGTGATGGGGGAAGTGTAAGGTATGTTAGTTGTTACTGTTAAAAGACAGAAAAAACTCAAATTATAGGAACTGTACATCTAGTAAATACCTTTCACTAGTCTGAAAGCAAGATTAAGATATTTTGAAATGGATTCTTGGTAAAATAATGGTAACGAAGATCCCGCATCAGTGCTACTGCATGACTCATGAGAGATACCTTACTCGACTTTAAATACTACCCTCCAGCAGGCAACTTGAAAAGAACTTAGGAAGTTCATAGGACTTATAGTTATACAATCATTTTCTTGAAGAAAAAGGCAAGGTAAAATAGATTTTTCACTTTTCTCCCTTTTCTCCATTTGTGAGAAGGGCCAACTTTTGCCTGAGCTGGTCACAAATGAGAATGGATTCCATGACTGTTTTTCAGAAGAGCACATCATCAAGTGGCCACTTGCCCTGGCAACTTGCACACATTGGCCAGAACTAGCTGCAAAAGTTGAATCAGCATTTTGTCGAATCTGTCACCACTGAGACTTAAACCCTACCTTGAGACGCTTCATAACTGCTTCTGTATCTGTTTGATGTCAAGCCGATCCCGCTATCTTCAGTAGTTGTGGAACATCTGGCAGAGTAACTCCCGGGAACATACTGATCCTTGCTATGATCTGACATACTGGGAGTAAACTTGTTCTTTAACACATCTGGAAGGGAAAGAAAATATTTTCATTTCGGCATAAAGATTGAATGAACTACCATTCTTCATGATGATGATGATGATTGATGTTGATAAAGCAACCAAAAGATTTTTTGCAAAAGAACTTGATGATCCTTGCAACCAGATCCCAAATTGCTCGACTCACCATGGTTTTGTTTGTAGCTATCCTTAGCACTATCCCAGCTTCCAGTCATAGAGCTGGACAGGGATGAGCTGTGGGAGGTTTTGAAGTCATGCTTCTTGCTTTGGCCTCCAAGGTTGGAGGCATTCGTTGGAGCTGAAAAAGAATGCCATACAGTGATACTCCCCCAGGAACTTAACTTGAATCTGGAATAAACAGGCCAACAGCTGGAATGATAATGTACTCCAGCCAGTCAAGGTGCACAAATTGGACTAATAGGAGGAGGGAGGGGGGTCAAGGGAGTCCAGACCCCCTGCCCCCAGTTAAAGTGCCTGGTGATGTACCAGCACACTACTTAACCTCAAACCTCAAGATTAAAGATTTCTTTTTTTCAAACTTTTTTCATTGTGCAACTGCAAGTGCTTTTTACTTTGAGAAACACAATGTGGAACCTATTGCATGGGGACCCAAGTTTCTTGGTCAGCCCCTGTACTCACCATGGGTTGGTCTAGCATCAGCACTGTCCGGCCTTCCAGCAGTGTGAGACCTGGACAGAGTTGGGATTTTGGAGGGGGTGTCATACTTGCTCAGATCATCAAACGCTTTTTTCTGAGCTGAAAAGGAATGTCAGCAGATCTCAAACTTGGGACCATTTTGCATAAATTGGGTGATCTACCCAAACTCTGTCATATCAATTTATAAGAACATCGATCATGATCATCAATGCAGAATAAAGTCCAAAAATTTTAGGAAGTGGGGGCAGTTATGACAGTCGAAGCTTGAGAGCCCAAATGGGTGATTGAAGTGAGTGGGCAGGGGGTCCCCTCCTAGAAAAAATTTGGGACTTTGGGTGCATCTGTCTCTGAGAGCTAAATCATTGCTCTCAGACAGAAAAGTGTGAGGGGGGGTGCATGCTCACGCTTCATGTGCCCCCTCTGTATTGTTTGTCACAACCACACCCCTCCAAATCAGCCACTGAGTCTGAAGATACAAACCAACACAAGTGGATTTGTGTTCATACAAAAATTCATTTGGCAATGGCCCTCCTTTCAATCAATTAAGCCAAGGGGTCTATTTATTTTGTTAAAATTCCAAACTAGTGGTAAGGGATGAATTTTGACAGTTTTAAAAGCTTACCAGTGATGCGTCTCGTCTCATCATACACATCAAAAAACTTGGTGTCAATTTGATGGCGAGGCACACTACTACGATTTGATTTTAAACCTGAAATGAAGTTATGCGAACCATACAACTAGATACAATCTTGTGCATCACCGAAGTCTAGCGACGGCACACGTAGTCGTAGCATCATACTCTAGTCTCATAGTCACACTGATGATAGGCTAGACCTACTTGCAATGTGTGTGTCACAACCCGATTCCTGAAGCGTCATAGACTCATACTTGCGATGTTTTTTGTTCGTGTCACAACTGGAGACAGATGAACAATATCTGATGATTGACAGCCTCGGGCCTACTTTTAATAATTGTATCACAACTGGAGATGACAGGAAGCAGATGATACAGTTTCCATTATATCATTTATCGATGATTTGAATTGTGATTAATGATACTGATAGGCCTATCCCATTCCCAGACCAGCTGATTTCTGCGCCATCAATAACTTCCCCAAATATCAAAACTAAACCGGCAAATATCACAAAATTGGACAGATATACTCACGAATATAACTTGAATCCATAAAACTTATTTCAACGTAAATAAATTATCAAAGATTTGCAAAAATGCAAATAAATCGAGCGACATTTCCACGCACGCATGAATACATGGTGAAAACTAATTTCGATATGGCCGCGTTGGCAACTGACGCGTTGCTAGGTGCGGCTGAATCAGGCAATCTCATTGGCCACTGCGGATAAGGGGGGCATCTCAAAATTGGTGCTTGCGAATTGCGGTTGTTTCGCTCCCTGACCTTTTCATCCCCTCCCTGTCATTCCATAACTGCCCTACAATACTATATTGATGATTTTCCCTTAACATTTCTTGGCAGAAGTGCTTACAGATTCCTATATAAGCTGGCACAATGTAATTAAAACATGGATTCCCTCACACTTGGGCCTCTATCCTACCTATTGGCCTGGTCACATTATAGGTTCAGTATGTTTCAAAACATGAACGCGGGTTGAGGATTGCTCCGAAGTAATCTTTGCTATCGAGCTCGTTCATCGGTCTGCTTTGAGATGAATTATCAGGTGTGGATCTGCTCGTGCTGCCCTTGGCTCTGGGTACTGTAACAGCATTTGTTATCTCGCCATGTCTGGTTGTGACAGTATCTGCAATCTCATCAGGTCTGGTTGTGACAGCATATGCCGTATTATCAGGTCTGGTTGTGGCAGCATGTTATGGTATGGTTGATCCCTGCTGTCTCTTCAGGTCTAGTGTTCTGATTTCATGCAATCCCTTTATGAAAATGATCAGGTATTCGCCATGTGAAAATGAGACACATTTTGGGTGGAGACAAGGTCCACCCTGTAGAAACATGGTACACTACGTTAGGAGAGTACACATGTAGATCAGACAGAGTACGCATAGTGACTAAGGGGCATGGCACAACCAGCAAAGACTTGGTACTCTGGCAACATGGCGAGCTACATGATGAATAAGAAAAGCCAATGCTAGCTGATCAGGCCTCTTTGGGAGATTTATATATGAGTATGCAAGTCCTAAATGTTGAATAAAACCACCACCACGTCCCAATGAGCGAAATGACTACGATTTGGAGCGAACCGAATTCGATTTGGAGCGAAACGTCTGGGGGCGAAAAGGTCATTGAGCGAAACGACCGGTACCGGTGCAATATCCCGGTCTTCGATCCGTCTGTCGAATTTTACATGCGCCCGCTGAAATTCTCACATAGTCAGTAGGTCGAGTAAATCTTATTTGCATTGGTCACGTTTGACGACGCTTGGAGCATGGTACCGGTGCTTGCCATTCCGGAAATTACCGGGTTTTACCGAGCACTTCTTTTGACCTTCCGAAAACAAAATGTCGGCACTTGCGGCTCCGAAGGCTGTTTCTCCACTTATTCGGGTAAATCTGGATTAAATGATAATTTACAGCCCACCCACCTTACGTTAGATTCCTCACAGCATTAATGTGTATCGATGCATCTCGAAATGAATGCAGATTTACCCTTTGATTCGACGCTAAATGTAGATTTGTGCGCGTGCAAAAATACAGTGCACTCCATCCATGCATCATTGCATGCATGCACTGCACTGACCACTGTGTGCCTGTCATGCCTGTGGGACCCTGGCCGAGCTATTGCGGCAAGAGGTAGTGACTTGACATCTTTGGCAGTTTTGGGAAAATCAATCAAGGTTATATGCCACGGCACAATAAAATAATACAAAATCAAGAACTAAGTGTAGGAGGCGTCACTGTCAGTAAGAGTTTTTTCTCTGTCGCAGCTCACATGCTCATGCTGACGTTGCGTGATTGATTGTACTTGTAGCAGCACCACTTCTTTTCGCTGACTGCTTAATATCGCCATTACGTCATGACATTAATAATTCCCATTAAGAAGTGATGCTATATTGCATTGATCTTCTCACGATGTGGCCATACAATATCGCGCAGCTAAAGTTATTGTCAAGACTCGACCGGTATGTTTGTTTATGATTATGTCTTCAATAGAGTCCCTTACATTACACCAGGCGGAGGAAGCCACTGCTGGCCACAACAATTACTAATTAGCTTCAATTACTTTTGATTAATTTTTGTATGTCTTTTCTTTTTAGTTCTGCCGATATGCTGCCCTTTTCTCTGGATTAGGATATGGCTCTTACCGACTCAGTAAGTTTAAAAGATGATAAGGTTGCAGTGTTATTACTAAATTCAGTCCTTCTGGGGAAAGTTAACATTTTAAGAAATTGATTATTTAATATTATGATAATGAATGAAGAAGTTTTACTTTGATCCTAAACCATTGGGCTCACTTGCAAAGACACAACAAGGCACGGTTTTACGTCTCAATCAAAGGACGAAGCAATTTATGGTTGGGTGTCTTGCTCATCAAGGGCACAAAGATGAAACAGTGGTGAACCTTCCCATTCTGATATTCAAACCCCCAATCTTTTGCTAATGAGGTCGGCGCTCTAATCTATAACCACTATGTCGCTTATCTCCCTACACCTACGCAGAAGTTTAATCTCGCCCAATTTTCAGAAACCTAACATTCCTCTGATGTTGATGTTTATGTCTTTGTTTCAGAGAGCTTGAGCGCCAAAGAAGAAAAGATTCAGGAGCGTGAAAACAAAGTAAAGGCTGCAAAGGCGGTTCAACTTGCTATGGAGAAAGAAGCAGCAATGAAGGGTAAGGAGACCCCAAGGTTCATCCCTTACTGGCAACTCTAAAATCAAGGCCAATGCTTCACATTTGAAAATTGAAGGAGAATGGGTTTTTTCTCCCATAATGTTAAATTGGCTTCGGAGAGCTTTAAATCATTTTTCATGAAAATATGAACAGTCTCTTTTCTTTGGGATCGATAACAGCTCGAATCTCTTGGAATTGAGGCAAAGTTGCACGTGATTCTTGCTAATAGAGGTTCAGCTTACTGAGCTGTATTGAATCAAAACTAACAAAATATGTTCTTTACCTTTCAGTTGAGATGGATGCTTTAGCCAAGGAATTGGGGATTGTGACGAAGTGATGACAGTCGAGGCTAGGATTTCTGAATAAGATGTGTTTTATGTATGCTGTAGCCCAATAGAATTTGTGTTGAACATTTGTTTGAAGCCCTGTTTACCAATGTTACATGTGCTTGATGGGAAATTTCCACATGTAATGTACATGTGATTTTAGTGAACCAAGGATGGGATAGATTTGCTGTAATTAACATGTCATTGACTTCACACACTGGACTCTTGTACATATTCATTAGAAGAAGAATCGGCATTCAGATGTAGTGGACATTCTATATAAAACAACAGCTTGAGGCAAATGTTCAGAGTTCTTCTAATAAGATTGATATTGTGTGTTGTAATAAAAATTTTCCCAGTAATTTCACTTCCCATTTGTTCTTTAGTTTTAAAAACCTTCTCCTCTTGGACTGAGTGTGAGCACTCTCAATGTGGACAAGTTTGTTGTGACAGACATGAACTATAGTCCAAAGGCTACATTTTGTAATTAATTGGGATAGATACATGCACATTTTTATGCCATTTTATAACATTACAAACAACCTCTTCCAGCTGGTTATCTGGTCAGGTTGGGAAGACATTGACACAACCTTCAAAGGGTCCTTTAGCTGTACAAGACAACATTACACTTGCGTTCTACATGGGTGGTACAAGACAACTGATTTGGTTGTATCGTGGTAATCATCTCACAAGGACGGACAAGGGAACAACCAACATCTGCCAGCGGGATCTGATCAGGTTGGGAAGACATTGACACAACTTATCAAAGGGTCCTTTAGCTGTACAAGACAACATTACACTGTGATACAAGACAACTGATTTGGTTGTACCGTGGTAATCATCTAACAAGGACGGACAATGGAACAACCAACCTCTGCCAGCTGGTTATCTGATCTCACGAGACTGGCAGTACACAATATCTACCTGACAACTCTTTAAGTACAACTTGAGTACTGCTTGGGACCACAGTCATCTTAAACGTGCCATCAAAATGACGTCAATATCTACATAAAAATACTTTACTTGATCAATTTGTCTACAGTGTAATTTTGGAAAGAAGCCCTCAAATTCGTTGTCAGTCCTCGTTTGATTTTTAGCCGTAGCACTAGCAGCCAATAGCTGGTCTCAAATCATCCACAACAATCAACAGAACATTGGGTTTCTGGGAATGTGCGATACCTGAAACAAATGCCAACACAACCGAGATGAAAGTGGATACAGAATTGTGACAAAGATACTGATGATAACATCACACATGCCAATGGAGTATTTAATTGTGCTGGCTCCTCAATTAGAAATTACTCGAAGAGAAATTTGTCCAATAGACACCTCCAATAATCATATGGGCAGTCTCATCAGTCAGTCGGTCCTAAAGACATTTCTAATAAACATGGGGACAATCTCTTCCGAGTGGTAATCTGTCCAATTGACCACGACCAGGTATCTGATTTATAGTAGGGGGCTATATGTAGACTAGGCCTGTGGTCTGCTGGTATGACCCATATTTTGGGTATTGTAAAATTGTTATGACAAATATATTAAAAAACTCTTACATAAGAATATTAATTGGTGTAATAGGTATCTATCGATAAAATCAAGATCACTTTCAGGTTGATATTTCTTGAGATGAAAACGAAAGAACATATTAGTGAAGGCACATTAGCAAAACCAAAATATTGATCTTTCAGAAATTAGTTAGGTATCAAACTTTCGTTTATCTGCTCAACGTTTTGAAGTAGTCGTGATCGCGTAATAGACGAACGCCTGCTGACCAAATACTCGTAGCACAGTGACATGTGCATATCTTTGCTAATTTTGACTATTTTGCTATACAGCCATGTATATGCAACATAGTTAATTTATTCTAAGATATGCATGCATGCATGCCATGGTGACCAATATTGAGGATCACCGATTGTTGATGTCTGGGGCATGACCTATCCTCCCATTGCATGCCCCTACATCCTCTATATAATGGTACCGGTACTGTTTACATCAGTCAAGGAGACACATATTGATGGATACCATCGGTATGTGGTCTTGAGAAGCCGGTTCCAATGACCACTCGTACTCTAGAAAGAAGCTGAGATTGCTCTAGCTGGGACTCGCGAGTCCCCACGGGCCCGGCTATAAAACACCGGCACCCCGACATGCTCGTCTTCTATGAGAAGGAAAAGGAGGTCCTAATCATCGAGATAGCTGTCAGCTCCGACAGACACGTCCTAGCACGTGCGGAGGAGAAACGATCGAAGTACTGTGGCTGTGACTATCTCATCTCTCTCATCATGTTGTCAACACGGTGGAGCAGCCAGGACTGATTCGGCCTGGCTGTGACTTCCTCATCTCTCTCACCATGTTGACAACTTGGCAGAGCAGCCAAGACTAATTTGGCCTGGCTGTGACTGTCTCATCTCTCTCACCATATTAACAACTAGGCAGTGCGGCGAAGACTGATGCCGCCTGGCTGTGACTGTCTCATCTCTCTCACCATATAGACAACTTGGCAGAGCAGCCAAGACTGATTTGGCCTGGCTGTGACTGTCTCTCATCTCTCTCACCATGTAGACAACTTGGCAGAGCAGCCGAGACTGATTTGGCCTGGCTGTGATTGTCTCATATCTCTCGCCATATTAACAACTAGGCAGTGCGGCGAAGATTGATGCGGCCTGGCTGTGACTGTCTCATCACTCTCATCATGTTGTCAACACGGTGGAGCAGCCAGGACTGATTCGGCCTGGTTGTGACTTCCTCATCTCTCTCATCATGTTGTCAACACGGTGGAGCAGCCAGGACTGATTCGGCCTGTCTGTGACTTCCTCATCTCTCTCACCCGGCATGTTGACAACTTGGCAGAGCAGCCAAGACTGATTTGGCCTGGCTGTGACTGTCTCATCTCTCTCACCATAATTATTGTCAACACGGTGGAGCAGCCAGAACTGATTCGGCCTGGCTGTGACTGTCTCATCTCTCTCGCCATATTAACAACTAGACAGTGCGGCGAAGATTGATGTGGCCTGGCTGTGACTGGCTGTCTGTCTCATCACTCGCATCATGTTGTCAGTACGGTGGAGCAGCCAGGATTGATTCGGCCTGGCTGTGACTTCCTCACCTCTCTCATCATGTTGTCAGCACGGTGGAGCAGCCAGGATTGATTCGGCCTGGCTGTGACTTCGTCATCTCTCTCATCATGTTGTCAACACGGTGGAGCAGCCAGGACTGATTCGGCCTGGCTGTGACTGCCTCATCTCTCTCACCATGTTGACAACTTGGCAGAGCAGCCAAGACTGATTTGGCCTGGCTGTGACTGTCTCATCTCTCTCACCATAATTATTGTCAACACGGTGGAGCAGCCAGAACTGATTCGGCCTGGCTCTGACTGTCTCATCTCTCTCGCCTTATCAACAACTAGGCAGTGCGGCGAAGATTGATGCGGCCTGGCTGTGACTGTCTCATCACTCGCATTATGTTGTCAACACGGTGGAGCAGCCAGGACTGATTCGGCCTGGTTGTGACTTCCTCATCTCTCTCATCATGTTGTCAACACGGTGGAGCAGCCAGGACTGATTCGGCCTGGCTGTGACTTCCTCATCTCTCTCACCATGTTGACAACTTGGCAGAGCAGCCAAGACTTATTTTGCCTGGCTGTGACTGTCTCATATCTCTCATCATGTTGTCAGCACGATGGAGGAGCCAGGACTGTCAAACAGTTGTGTGAGCTCACTAGAGCTTGCACTTACATAATAGTGTAAAACTAAAATTTATATAATATATATATATATGTATATATAAAACCGTCATCGGATGCGCATCCGATATGCCACGAGATCCTTTACCGTCAATTCCCTTACCGTCTTCGGATGCGCATCCGATATGCCACGAGATCCTTTACCGTCAATTCCCTGACCGTCTTCGGATGCGCATCCGATGCCACGAGATCCTTCACCGTCAATTCCCTTACCGTCTTCGGATCCGATATGCCACGAGATCCTTCACCGTCAATTTCCCTTACCGTCTTCGGATGCGCATCCGATATGCCACGAGATCCTTTACCGTCAATTACCGTCATCGGATGCGCATCCGATATGCCACGAGATCCTTCACCGTCAATTCCCTTACCGTCTTCGGATGCGCATCCGATATGCCACGAGATCCTTTACCGTCAATTACCGTCATCGGATGCGCATCCGATATGCCACGAGATCCTTCACCGTCAATTCCCTTACCGTCTTCGGATGCGCATCCGATATGCCACGAGATCCTTTACCGTCAATTTCTTTACCGTCATCGGATGCGCATCCGATATGCCACGAGTTTTTTTGTTACCTCACCGTCAATTCCTATACCGTCATGGATGCCACGAGCTTTGTTCGCGTTGTAAAGGTTTCGGGGATACGACTAATGCATGCGAGCACCGTCGGCGGAACCCCAAACCGCCCTCTCGATCTATCCGTAAGAACAAATCACTCTCGTGACCGTCACATTTACGGACTCCGGACCTCCAGACTTTAGAGACCGAGCTTTTCTTTACCTTACAATTACTGTATACTCGGCGCCTCACTTATATGTGTTGTTTTTTTCACATACATTGTTCTCGTGGTTTACGGAAAAGTAGGCCTAAAATGTTATAGTGTCTAAAAACAATATTCAGTTAATGGAATTACACTTTTTTCCATTATTGCTTGCTTGATATTGCCCTAACAACTTTTTCATGAATCAATTTTGAGCATTATGTTTACAACGTAGTTATTATAGCACGAATTATGAGTCTAAAATGCCAAATACTTGCAACTATTATGTTAATCACTGAAATCTTAGTGTACTAATTGCTCGCTATAAGCTAGGTTATTGCGCCCCTAAACCAACGTACTGACAACGCTACCTCCCCGGAACTCAAACTTTAACGTGAGTTAATTGTAATCTTACTCTCTATATACCAAAGTGATTTACCTAGGAATACAGTTGCACTTCACTGAAAACTAATGATGTGTTGATGAGTTCAATGAATCCTTCGATTCCTTTGGTTTTCTTGGCGAACTGACGTCCGACAATCAATGACCCGTTGACGTGTACCTGCAATACGCCATTGCCGTAGTGTGTAAACAGATCTAATTTTGGACGAAACTCAGCCCCTCACAAACTTTGGTCCATTTCGCCAATGATGACACTGCTTCTAGACTGTACCACAAGACTTTAAGCTGTAGCAGCGCAAACAAGAGTCAAGACAAATGTCCGCTGCCAGCCGCTGCTGGACCAACCCCCTCGCCCGCCCCCCATCATGATCATCAGATTCAGAGCCCTGTGATTTAGCCAAATTCAATATGATTCTTTTCTACTGTGATGTTAAGGCCCTTGTGTCATGCAGCGTATTCGGTAGCACCGGTACACAACTTATGTTAAACCGCGACGTCTGCTGCAATTCAAATTGCATATGACGCCAACGGAATTGTGACGACTTGTTTCTCCAATCTTTTAGTGAACAGTGATCACGGGCTGTGGGAATTGCGAAGGGATGGTGTAGAGTATCGCCACAACAATGTTGATATGATCACTCGTCATTTCAGCGGGCATGACTTGGTACATCCAGTGACCCAGCAAAAAGTAGCCTCGGTACAGCCAGAAGTAGCAACAAATCGCAAAAGGGGATCCTTGTCTGACTGGTGGCTGGACCACATGGTAGGTCACCATCAAATAAGGGAGTGGATCCAGCACAGCTGGATAGAGGGGGCCCCGTTGAGGGCGAAGCCTGAATATGGTGAGGGCTCGCCCTCACAATCACATGAAAGCGCAGTAGGCGCTCACCCACGAAGGGAGGTCTGGGGGTCTCCAGCAGAAAAATTTTGAAACTGAGATGCTCTCAGATGCGTTTCCCAAGTGTCTGAGAGACGATGTTTACTCGTTAATTCACTGCAAAGAAATGCATAACGAAAAAGCCACCTAGGTTTTCTTCTTTGGGTTGTGAGGAGAATATTTCAAATCATTTGAGCAGCAGTGTCTAACCTACAACGCGGTCAATGATTTCCACTGTGTTTTTGTTTTCACTGTTTCAGACACTTGTTGGAAAAGGAAGGACCAAAGGTGCCATCGTCGAGGGCCCAGATAGATGAAGAGATTGAAGCCTGGGCTGCACACAATCCTGTTAGTAACAAAAAAAGAAGGAAAAAATGCTGTCCCATTTGTCCATATGCCCAGCGCCAGAACCCATTTATACATCTGGGTAGTGAGGCATGTGTCTAAGAGACCTGCCTGAGTCTCTCACCGACTGTAGGATTCGAACCAGGGACCTCTTGACCTCTAGTTGAGAATCTGAGCCACTAGTCCATAGTGTGTCGTGTAGATTCACGCTGGTCTTGCTCTTCGATCTTGTCACGTCACATCCTTGTCCCTTGCTCTGCCACAATCATGTACTGTATTGAATTGAATTCTATTTTCTGTCTTCAGAAAATCTAGGAAGAAGTCGCCACCCACTGATGATCTCATCAAAGTTTACCAAAGACTCCAAGCAGTGTAGGAGAGGAATGGTGGCCTGTTCGAACAGGCATGGACTGAATCGCCAGCTCTCATCTCCCTAGTCACTCCGATGGCCACGTGTCGCTCCTCGATCAACAGCGATTTCAATGAATGATGCGTTGATGTGGGCAAAAAGTTAATCCTTTCTCGCCTTTGAACTCTGGTGTTCGTCATATCAATCCATTTTGATTGTCGAGCAACTTGTGGGCACACCTCAACTTGTTAGTGGGAAGTAATTTGCAATAGAGTGACTTACTTTTATGTATTTTTTCACTTCACATCATTGTTATTTTGAAAAATCCTGCCAAAATTCTGTTGACTGTTTGTTGTCGACAAGAGTCTATGTTTCATGAATAACAAGGCTGTGTTCTGTACATTGTATTCCGTCTTTAGTCTCCTGTCTTTGCATCTGTTTTCATTATTTTGTTGCCTTAAAAGAGGGCAACGTTAAGTCGGTGAATTGGTTTGGATGGAGATGACCCTTAAGAAAAAAATCTCAGATTCACCATGGTAAAATCGGAGTTGACCATGCTCACCATGGTGAATGCAGCGTTCACCATGGTGAATTCAAAGTTTACCATGCTCGCCATGAATGTAGAATTTACCATGCTCACCATGGTAAAATATTTCACCGTCCCAATTCACTATGGTGAAGTGCTGTCAGATTGCCATGGTGAAATTGAGACACATTATTTTATCCTTAGGGTAGGCCCCCTACACCAACACCTAACACTTTCTCAACCCCAATACTTGACCTGACCCAATGTATGTCTGCCCTTATCAGCCCAGAAACTCCCCAACACAAGCAAAATCATGAAGCCCATCGCACTATTGTCCGTCTTCTGTCATGGTACAGGCAACGGCAATTGTGATTGGTGAAATCCCAATATCTTTCTGTCTGCATGGTCTGTGGGATGTGGAAACAATCAACCTCTGCCAGCTGCTTATCTATTCAGATTGTGAAGGCCTTGACACAACCTAAAAACTCTGCCAGCTGGTTAGTCGTACCCTTTCATGAAACTAAATTGTATCAAAAATGTGTGTTCTATTATTTGAATCTTTATTTATACAATAGAGCTTTTAGCTGACAGTGCTCATCCTTTTTTGTACAGTGCTTGACTGGAACCAAATTTACAAAAACAACAGATATACACAAATGCAAGCAGTTCCTATAGAAGTCTAAATACAAAATCTACAATAATCCTTACTTCTCAAAGACATGGTTATCTTTTCGGTCAATAATAGGGCCAGATTGGGCATACCAACTGGCGGTGCTGATTTCCACTAAAATTTACATCACGTAGTCACAACAATTCAACACTATGTAACGGCACCCGCTTGATGAACTTGGTGTTCAGGTTTCGCCAAGTAAAATGTGCACTACAATCCCCTGTCATGAAAAAGGATATGGATATAAAGTGTAACCTCCCTTAGTGGACACCTCTCTATTAAGGACAACCTCTCTATAAGGACACTAGTTTTGGCACCAAATTGGTTGTTTCCATTCAACCACTCTAATCAGGACACCTCTTAAGGACAGCACTTGTCAGCCCGAGGGACGTCCTTCACAGAGAGGTTCTGCTGTATTGAGAATAATGTTTTAATTGAGTATTGAAAAACCGAAACCAAATTTATTGTAATCAACGAGGCTTATGATGCTGGAAAGATTCAGCTCAGATACTCTTTAATTATAATATGTATTCTGTGTATATTCAGCTCAGATACTCTTTAATTATAATATGTATTCTGTGTATTTTTGCCAAATAAAATTCTATACAAGTTCTTCACTGACGTCACATGATGACGTTACCAATTGTTTTGCACTGCCACATTGGCCGTCACACGTGGTCTCGGCGAAAAGGAAATGCATTGGCAGGGTGCCGTCAAAACGTCACATTGTGACGTCACTTGAAGAACCTCTATTGGACTATGCTAACAGGAATTCACTGCAAGGGACAATGATTAAAGAATGTCTCACAGAGGAATTTTGGAGTGAATCATCAGAAAAAAAACTGTTGGCCAATTAAGTAGTCAGATTACAACAGCAATCTTCACAACAAATAATTCACAAATACTATGTCACTATGTACAACATTGATGATTATGGAATTTTAAAAGCACATAGATTGATTTGATAATTTTACTTCTAGTTAATCAAAAATGATACAATATCGTGTACCAGTACATCTAGATCTTGTATCGTGTAGTAGTACATCTAGATCGATTGAAAGAGATATTATCTATTTTTGACCTTTAAGCCAAAGCTATATACAACATTTCATTCACGTGCACAGAATCACACTCATTCCAACAATCACAACAAAAACATTCACACAACATCTGTTTTCTCCTTTTAAAAAACCACACATTATGTTTTCTGATTTAATCTAAATTGCTTACACTTGGCCCAAACTCAGCACAACATGGTACTGCTTTTACTCAAGTTTTATTATTTCGCCAAGTTTAATGTAGCCTTTTACAGAAATTTTCATTGACAACAGAAAAATGTTACAATGCAGACAGAACCAGTCTCTGGAGAAATGAAAACGATGGTCAAAGATTCTAAATCATAAAAGAATTTTCAACAAGGAGATATTTTACAAGTGTGATTAAAATGAACTATAAACTTTTAACAGTAAAAATCTAAAAGGCTGTGAAAGCAAAAAGCCATAACTTGATTCTACACTTTCCTTAAACTTCCAAATGTCTGATTGGAAGCAAAATTTTAACAGAACAAATTGCTATAGAATCTTTTTAAAAGATTTTATATCTCTTTCAAATGAAGAGATTTTGAGCACAAATGCCAAGAGCTGATTCATGGAAAGAAAGCTTGAGTTTCAATAGCCAACCCCTTCTGTGGAATTGAATTTAAAAAGCAGAATAAAACATTGATAAAGAACAGTATTTCCAAACTTACTACAACTCGATGAAGGCCAGACCAGTCTCAACTCTTCAATTCCTCAATCTGCTGCTAGCTGGCAGTATACATACATGTATTTTGGCAGTTGGGAATATTCTCTAAGCAATTTGCACGATATCATTGTTTGTGGCCAACAAACCTTGCAAGAAAAACAATGACGTAACAAGGGGTTTCTCCATGAATGAACATGTTCTTCTGGCAAAGTGAGTTGAACAAACTGGGGGTTCATCTCCACCATCTCCACCACTACAATAACCTAAATCTACAACCTGACATCTAACTATATGTCCTACTTGTGCTAAACTAAATTAACATCTTTATGCACTAAGTATTGCACTTAATTTTCAATAAATCTTTACTTTCTTAATTTCCAACTTGAACAATGAAGAATTTAACTAGAGATGTAACCGGCCAATGAATCAAAATCTTTCTGAGGACACTGATTGCGATTAAGATTTAACATGAAATTGTTCTTGAATGTCTATTTCAGTCATCCATGAATAGTTCCTGTTATGCTTTTTTCCAAATGACTTTCTTGATTTGGAATAAAATTGTCAAATTCCTTTACGCCGAGTCTTCTCTGCAGCAGTGAACGTTTAGCGTCGTGGAGAAGGCCCCCCAAAAGCACCCATGATCGATAGTTCCTTGACCTCTGACCTCACTGCCATGCGAGCTTGGAGAACTTCAACGGTGAACAGCGGGTTTCCTGGTTCAAAAGATCGGGTGAATGGCACATGACGATCGGAACTCTGCAGCGTGGGGTGAGCATATTACGCTGGAAAAGGAAATGATTCTGTTAGTATGGCATATGGAGAGAATTGATACTATGATCATCGACATATCCTTATCATTTTACGAAGGACTAGCATCATATGTTAAGAAACTGAAACCATTAATGGCAGATGTGCACGGATCTGTGATGGTGATGATAAACAAAACACTTGAGTGGTTCACAATTTTGACTACCGGGTAACATCACCCGGCTGGTACCCAATGTCAAGGGCCCGAGATGGATAATCGACCCACTTCAAAAAGTAGGTTCATATTTTGGCAAACGAACCATCAATTTAAAAAGCCCAACTCGAGCGCTACAAAAATAGATTTTTTCCAGACTCTTTGATACTTACTCTGCCTAAGGAAGACTGGTGTGGGATAGGGGACAACAGTGCCTCAATATTCTTTCCAACTTCATCGGTGAAGCGCCTCTCCTTTTTTGCCGGTGGTTCACATGCTTCATTGAGTCGGTTCAAGACACTCTCCTCGAGGGGTTTACGTTTGCGTGTGTCCGGGGGAGACAGGAGGGGTGCAGACAGGTTCAGATCGACGATGCAGACTTTGTCGTTTGACTAAAATGAGACGAAGATCAATGGTTAGAAACGATAATCAGTAATTTCAAAGTGATTCACAAAAGTGCCAGAAACTAAGATCTTTACCCTTATAAGAGTATTTCAGTAATATCTAAAGCCAAGGTTTATTTGGAACAAGACATTTTCATAACGAGTGGAGATTGGGGTCCGATGCTGAACACACATTTTTATACTTACACTCTTAACACTTTTCTTATCATGTTCATTACTGAATAACCGTGTGACAGGTGTTCGAGTACAAGGTGTCCTTGGCCGGGGGCATGTTAGACTTCGCAAGTGATAGTATTGTTTATCAAGGGGTGTTAGCTGAACAAAAGAAAACCATGCAGGAAGTAAGTTACATGCAAGGATGGGGTAAAGCGGAATTGGTTAGAAAAGGTTGGATATATTTTTGAGGCAGAGATGCATGTAGAGATATCGTTGTTTTACTTGACATGATGGAATATCTGGCAGAAGATTACTGCAGACCTTATGGGCTGCATATTTCATTGTTTCATTTATTGCAGTATGATCTATCAATTCATGCATCTCCCCTTCAAAACACAGGAAGGATTTTCCTTTTTCTTCGAGAATAAAGGATTGAAACACAAAACCATGAGAATTTGGAAATTGTAAAGAAAAGTTAAGATGGGAATGAAATGAAGGAATCAAACTTGAAAAATTCGTTGTTAAAACAGAATTCAAAACAGTCACCAAACCATGCAACTTGAAATTTTGTTAGGAGCCCAAGATGTTTTTTAGGGGAGTTCGAAAAATATTTTGAGTAATTTGATTTGTCTACTTACTTGACTAGAAAGGATGTTATCACTTGATATACTGGAGCAGTTAAGCATGTTCTCACTGTTGTTGCTCAGACCATAATCATTCGACAAGTTGAAGCCACGGTATGTGCTTGTGCCAAAGTCAACTTTCTCCCTTTTCTTGGTGAACTTTTTCTGTAAAAAGAACAAGGTGGACCATCAGAATAACACATCAAACATATTAATAATTTTTATAGATTTTTATGTGATTGAAGTCGTTATGTGATTGAATGTCAATGGGAATCTCTCAGCAAGTCAACAGATGCACAGCCGACTGGGAAGTGCTGCCACCTGCCAACAAAAGTTGAAACTGAAATTTGTGAAAAGTTGCAATATTGGGAAGCATTCTCAGAGAAATTTGCTTACTCTTAGGGACGCTCCAATAGACTTTGTACGCTTGTGTTTGATAGATGAGGGAGTGGATGGGTTCGTTGTGGATAATCCGGCGCCATATGGGTTGTTAGCCTTGTTAAACTGCAAAAGAAAATGTGACAAATTGAAGTTGTTGTCTACGATGGATTCATCTATCACTGCAGTTAAGGACTGTTTGACACCAACAACATATGATACTTTGGACACTCAGTAGGACACCCAAAGATTCAGCAAGTTAATGTAGTTATTACTATAAGTCAGTAATAGAACCATATATGATTACTTTTATCCCATTTTCTACTCCTGAAACAGTTTCAAACTTATCACACTGATCACAAACCAAACCTCCGCAGAAACAGTAACTCACCTGTTTCAATAATTTCCTCTTCTTGCTCGACTCAGGTAAAGATTGCACATAAGCGTAAAGCTGAGCAAGGGCAACTTCCGTGTCCGTTTTCTCAGACGCTTCTTGAGACCCCTTACGGTCAACGAATTGCACACACGTGTTGATGACAACAGATTCTTGATGACGTAGCTGAAAAAAAACCAAATATACAAATTAGTTTTTGATGAGATAATGTGGAAGTTTATCAGCAGGTGCTGCCCCCTAGTGCGTCACAACTTCAAGGGTAAACATTCCGACTTGATATTAAGATCAAGATGTGAATACGACAGGAGACCTTGATGATTCAAGATGGGTTCGGCAATAAACTTATTTCAGTATCGAAATTTAGTAAATGAGATATTTTTGCGCACTCACTCCGAATGTATCCACAGCAAGATCTGGATCATCTTCAGATGATCTGCTGCTCGGACGAGATACCGGCTCCTCTTCCATTTGCTTCCAGTACGTCGAAATATCCTGGGCGAGATCTCGCGGGATCTGGAGCAGGGTTGGCGTGTGGCGGATCATGAATGACATAGCACGTGTGATGTTCTTGGATGCGGCGTGGAGCTCATTAGCAGTAATCTGAAAGTAATATGGGATAATTAGATATGATTGATTTTATTCGGATAAAAGGTGGTTGGTTGCTACAAGATTATTAGTCGTTGTTGGACACATCCTAACACTAGACAATGATTATAAAACTGAACAGGTCCATGAGAGTGTTCAAAATGTTCCTTCAAGTAGGGTATACCAACCTTTCTTGGACACAAGATATGAGGTGCAAAGAGTGTCCCAAGCGTCTCGGCCGTCATCTTATTTTCTTCCTCTTCGGCGACTTTGTGTAACAACTTGAGGATACATTCTAGCACAGTGGAGTTCTCCGCGGGGAGGAGGTGGAATAGTAACTGCACCGTCTTGAGTTGTTTGGTGACTTTGAGCTGGATCAGTTCTGGTGTGAACCGATCGTCCGTCGTCGCGTTCTCAGGTAACATGGCTGGAGAGGAAATTGAGAGGAATGTCAGAGAGTAGATCTTTATGAGTATTTGCAGCAGTGTAGCAATTCCAATTTTTATTTGACAAATATTCTATTTAAAAACTTGCTTGTCCCCTCCAACTTCTCAAAATCTATCTCGCATGATGTTTTTTCTACAGCTGAGAATTTTCATTTTCAATCTACTGAAATATGTGTGAACACTCACCTGGTACTTGACAGTGAGCCTCGTAGAAGCGGTCCTTCAGGATGGGTTCGGACAAATCCCCAAGGAAACATTTTAGCACATTGGCACAGTCATGGGCGCTGAAGTCGCCATTGTCGAGCTGGAGTGGTTGGCCGGCGTAGAGACGGTCTTTTAGCACTTTCTGTCGGTTCAGATGTCCTGTCTTACGGAATAACCCTTCTTGTTTAATATCTGAAGAGAGAGAGTTTGAAAAATCCATGAAAAAAACATAACAGATTGAAAATAGAGCAGACGTTCCTCTGAGGAGACAACACAAATAGGAACTTTGTTGATGTTTTCTTGAACCTGCAAAAAAATCTCGTCAATCAATCATCCTCTTCTCAGCCAAAGAATTTCATAATCATATCACCTATTATCAAAACATGATGTCACCTGCAGGCCCTGGTATCCTGGGCAGAACTGCTCAAGAATCACCGCTATATTTGGACAACCTAAATGAGGTTACGATCGGCTCTCCCACCCGTTGACTCCCAGCAGTAGATTGGTAAACTATCATGTCAAGAGACCCCACCCTCTAATCTTTAATGCGACAACGATATCAGCTAACTATTCCCTGACAACAATCGAGCTTGGGTAACCTGGGGTGTGACCGAAATGATCACATCTAGAAACATTATCAAATCATGGTCTGAGGTCGCGGTTACCATTGCCCAACAACTGAGAAGATTTTAAACGAAAACATTGATTCATCAGTATTCTTGATAAAGCAAGAACGGAAGCTGGAATCGTGAGCTTTATAATCATTCTTTATGAAGCAATCAAACCCCAACTTATCCAGCATTGTTTGAGGAGAAAATGCTCGATCCTTCAAACCTAATGAGAAGCCACTGAAACACAGAGTAACACAATTCCAACTTCTCCCACAGTGGTAGAGAAGTGCAGCCATATAAATCCATGCGGGATGATAAGTTTAATGAACTCTGTAGCAGTTTTCTAACATTTTCTTGTCCTGGCAACAATGGTGTCAATGGCTTTGCTACACTTCCTGGCCGAGGGGTCCAAGTGGATCAGATGATCACAACAGCGACAGCCACATTGACAGCGGACCCTTAAGCCTGGACCCGGGACACCAAAGGTCCTAATTAGAGGGCTTAAGTTAAGGTCCTCTTATTGTTCACAGAGGTGAAAACGACTGCCCGTGGTCAGAGGTATCATTCGGGGGCAATTATCGTGAAATATGGGTGAACTTTAACGCTATTAATGCAGTTATTAAATTGGATGAGTCAGACTTTTGAGAAGATTCCATTAATACAGTTAGACCTTAATCTATCAATTGTTGTCACTGCATCAAATTCAAAACGGAGATTTAACTTATCCACCAAGTGGATCTTATCTATTTTTATTGGGTGCGGGCTTGGCTGTACCAGTCTTGAGAGACTTGGCATCCATTTGAGGTCAATGTAGGGAAAGGGGAGAAAAAATGGTCCATTTGGTCCGATTTCTACAGGAATCATTTGAGGCCAATGCAAGGAACGGTTGAAAATCACCCATTTGGGAGGTAATGACTCTTTGGCTTGGTGCAAGAGCAGCAGTCACCAAGTATGACGGCCACACATTTGAAACGCTTGACAGGATCAACTCAATTCACTTGGGTATAAAACTGAGGGCTGTTAAACAATAAAATCCAATGGATAAAGTGTATACATGCATCTGGAGACAAACCAACAGACTTCTATTGGAGTGTTTGCATCTGTCACCCACGACAATTTACTATGAATAAAATTTTCATTGGATGATGAGGGCTGCAATGTCATGCATGGTTACCCATCCCTCTGGCCACAGCATATTCATATCACAAATACAGTCAACAAGAATGGAATACGCAAAGTTCATATTTCAAAAGTATTTCACTTGCTTCCACACCAACAGAACTCTTCTTATTGAAGTTTTTTTTCTTGACTTTTTTCTACTTTTTTTCTCAATATTAAAAGGCAGTGTGGTGCACCCGGCTGAAGTCGACAGAACAGACGTGCCCAGCGAGCAGACGTCTCCAAGATTACCAAAACTGAACAGGCAATATGGATTCAAACACTAAGCAAATACTGCGTCCTTATTCTTCCTATTTGAGTTTCATCTCCAACAAACTAGCAACAGGTCCCTGTTGTTTTTGCCCCCTGGTCAGCACTTTTTGGCCCAAAGTATCTTCTGCACACAAAGAATTTGTTAGCTTTGATATCCAGTTGTGTTGAGGGGTCAGGCGAAATTTTCTGGTCCAATTACTAGACAAAGATGGACAGTTGCTGATGCTTTCTACGGACCAGATACAATTGTTTTCCCATCATTCAAGCCCCAGAAGGACTAGTCTAAAGAAAGTTGGCCAATTAGGAGTCCCTACATATCCCTTTCTTGTAATTTATCAAAGATTGATGAGTTTTGTGCCCTTGTCATGCACCCAGCTGGAAGAATGTCCAGCCTGAATTGTCCCCAGGTCAGCGATTTAGATATCATACAAACACAACTTATTCAAGTGATAGTTTTGTCTTGAAGCTATCAACATGATATTGTATTTGTAACAGGATAAATTTAACACTTTAGGTTGCAAATCTTGGGGGCAATGAACATTTGAAAATATGGTGCATGAAAATCACCACACCATAATATTAGCTGGCCAACCTGTGCCGGTAACAGATGGTGATCGAGTCCCATATTGCACCACAGAAAAGGAATGAATAAGGCCAATTACACCCTTTAATCGGTCTGACTGAACCAACAAATACAAAAGTGTGATGGCCAATTTTTCACCCAAACCGGTGTAGAAAATTGGGTAAGCTGCAGATAAAACAAAGTATGTCAGTGTGTTGAACTTCTGCCGATATGACTATGAGGGGACAACAGTATTGGGTGCTGGCTGATGGACTCCTTGAATGAACTACAAAGACAGGTGGAATATTATCTGAGCTGGCAAATATGAGATGGAGAGAATAGCAAATGAGATTCAATTCAAATAGGGCACAGAAATGTTGATTTTCAACTATTTCAACAAATACAAATCATCATGTTGAATGTTCTGAAAACATTTGGCCAGATATTGATGGCCTTGGTGGCCGGTACACATATATAAATACAGACACATGCACATTTCCAAAATATACTTTACTGAGTATATACAGGGAACCTACTGCAACAAAGAATGACCACAATATTATGAACAATTTAAGAGCACAAAATCCCCTGACAACAGTCACCAACTTACATGTAATTTTCAACAAAAGAATGGACCAATTGACATTGGAATTTTTGTTTCCTTTTTTCATGGTCAGTAGAGGAGAACAAATCAGCAAGTAATCTGTTTATGTTCAAGATTTTTTCTGTACTCAAGGTATAGAAAGCTAGTTAAAAATGTATTGGCAATTGAAAAAGCATTTGTTTTCTGCAGGGCTCAAGGGATCAGGGGTAAGGGATTGTAGATGAGAAAGAAAAATACCTATAGCTTTTTATCCTAAACTTTTGCCCAGTAAAAGGAATATATGGTTTGACGAGGAGTTAGGAAAATAGTTTGAAGGGTTGAAACTAGAGGGCCGAAACAGGTTCACAAATTTCTCCATTGGAGTTCATGTTCTTGCAGGCCAGGGAGTAATAATGCACATTCCTTCAGGGCCACCTGAAGAAAATGTTACTGGAGTTGGGTTTGTGACATTTTGAAATCCACCTGACTCACCTAGATGTCACCTCCTTTGACAGTGACCCGTCATTATAGTGTCATATTGATAAGAACACAATTGCACAAGTCAGGGCAAACATCCTGCTCCTTCAGCACAACACAATGGACCATCACTCATTTTTCACCCATGTGTTGTTTCATTTTAATAGCAGGCCTTCCCCATCTTCATCACTAAATATCCAGTCCCGCAGCGCTTGTCTCAAGAGGTACAAACGGCACCGTAATTTGAAGGGAACTTTGGAGGAAGATGGAAGAACCACCCCTATATCCCTCCAATCAGGAGTCTGCCCTCCCCAAGGGATACACCTGTGAGAAAGGACCATTTTATAATGAAAGAACTACCCACAAACAGGTTCATTAAGAATCAGTCTAATGGACCCGGCCCTTTGTTGTGTCCCATTTTCTTTTTTGGGAGAATTATCTTGACACTGCTCACAGATTCCTAAACAGGGACAATGGTGTAGGAAAACAAAGGTTGGAAACACAATATGAGTCTGCGAGGCTGTAATATTCCACCCAGGGTCAGGTTATTGTCAAAGATATTCAAACCCAACAACAAAGCACCTGCATCCAAATAAGAACCTGCTCCCAATGCCTCTGATGAAGAAAATGATATCCTTGTCAAATTTGTTCAACACCCTCTGAACTTTTCGAAATTTCAGGCTCAAGGTCAATTCTTTTTTCCCACCTGTTGAAGAGGGCACCATGCTGTGTTTTTCAAAAATGTGAGAAGAACGTGTTCCACTACCAAATCCTGACTAATTGAGCATGAAATTCATCCCAAATAGTGTCCCTTGTTGCCTCTGGGACATTGTTGCTGAAGAGCCCCCAAAAATCCCTTCAAGAAGTACGGTGCTGTCGTCAACATGAAATGTTCCGACTATTCTACCACAGTTTCAGTATTTCAAACTTAGCCTACTGCACACGTCGTTATCGGCCAAGAGGTGATTTTCAAATCTTGTGAAAGTCCTGATAACTCACGAAACACCTGATTTCAGACAATAAAAGATTCCAATTGTAAGCTGCATGTTGGAAGGATGGTAAATATGGCAATTACCCATCAACCTGTCTGGACCGAGAGGCTGAATGAGACCCCAGATCCTTTTCATCAGATACGGGGATAAAATTAATTATGTTGCTAAATTTGGCTCCCAAATCATACGATAACAGAATGAAGGCGGCTTACTTTGGTAGGATGAAGAATGGTCAGAGTCCGAATCAGATATTTTCTCATCCTTTTATAGAGATTTGAACAGTTTGAATGAATATTGAAGGGGAGAATCGGGTTGAAGTCTCAAAATAAGTCAAGAAGTCTTCTCAGTTATCGCCAGTGCAGAAATAGAATTGAACTCTGAATTCAAACAAATTTTGAGAATACAAATGAAATGTTAAGAAAACAAGTCATGGACATCCTTTCTTGGCATAAGATTCTGGCAGGTTTTTCAATAAAAGATTCACCATCTTTATTTGGCTCAAACAACCTGATGAGACACTTATAGACCATTGTGCAATGTCATCATTGGCATCTCATGAATCAGGTGCATCTTGTCCTTGAACTTGGGAAGAGTGTAAAGATGGTATAGTTGCTGATATATTTTAAGAACTAAACCCATTTTTGGCCACATAAAAACAACAATACCCCGCAGCTTAACAGCCGGTGACATCAACAGAGCCTGCAAACCCAGACATTGACTATAGCCAGGAAATGTGAAGATGTGAAGTCAAAGCGCCTATTTGTATCACTAGTAAAATGTTTAGATCAACATCCCAGTAAGCCATCAGTCGCTAAGACAAGGGCTTCCAACTCCAAGCCAAGAACAAGATGTTACAACAAACTCTTTTCATCCTCTGTCACGGCCAAGTGAAACAATCAAAGAAGGAAGACCTAAAGTTAATTCCCACGGGCATGGGTGTGAATGACTTGTAAGCATCTGACAATCAAGCCATGTGGTCATTGTACCAAATGAAGACTCTTGAACTTCAAAGAGGCCCTCTCCCTGCTTGGTGCCTCTTATGAATGAAGGTGTAAATACCTCTACAAAGGACCTTCTCAGGCCTACAACTGTGGAGGTCTTGGGAAGTGGCTGAGTGCCCACCTTACAATGTAGGCCCTATTGGGCTGTTTTTCACACACACCCAAGGGGTCCCACAGACCCAGTTGCCCAGTGGGTGCTCATTGGGGGGGTTCCTCAGTAACTGGACTGAGTTTGTATTGTCCAAGCCTTTGGTGTGGAGGTGACAAATCTTTGAGGACGTTTGGCCAAACAATGTAAGGCCTATCTGTCTGTCTTTCACAGGCCCTGTGGGTGCTACACGCTATCCTCACCAAGTGAAGGGTTCCTCAGTAACTGGACAGGTTTGCGCATTACTTGTCTTTGGTGCGAAGTCCATCATGGTGTTTGGCCAAACATTGATAAAAATGGTCTCCGGGAGCTTGTCGGTTTTTAGATCTTTGCACAGCGGGTGTCACTCAGGTAGCTTGTAACTGGGCCTTTGATGTCTATCAGGAGCCGCTATGATGACAAACATATCAAAAGCAGTCTCCAAGGCAAGACACCAAAGTCCATAATTTGGATAAAACGGTATTCCATCAGAAGAATCATGCACCAAGCTCGGTTATAAAGTTCAAATTATGAGGCATCAAATTTCCATTAGTATTTTGATATCAAAATAAAATGTGAAGTCTTAGCCAATCCTGTCACTTGTTACAAAAGGCATAAGGGTCCATATGGGCTGACCAGTAGCCATAAGAGCAGACAAATATCTCAAACTGAATGAAGAGAATCTCAAATTGAATGCCCAGCTATGGTCCATCGCGTTTATGACCCTTGTACTCTGATGGCAAGCCCTTCAATTGAACGGTGATAGTTTACCAAGCTATTCAAGAGTGGATGAAGTGCGGGCAGTTTGACACCAGTTATGAGAAGTTGAGGCCGTCAGATATGGAGACAGGTCCCCACAGTGGGGCTGGACATTGAGAAATCCAAGGACCAGATTATAATCCCTTTATCGAGGTCTATAGTTCCAAAACTGCCTGTTATGAAGCATGGTTATGATGGTGGGAATTTGACTTTTTGGGGTAAGATGATAAGATCGTTCGCCTTCAAAACAACATGGTGAAGTATTACTGTTTATTTCTAGAGTTTTCAATCAGATGTGATGAGATGACCCACCTCGCCCATTTCAAACTATTTTCCTGATATTTTCAACAGCAACCTGAGCCGAAGATCTAAACATGGAGGAGCCAGTGAGAGAGCATTAATACTACTCACTAAACCGAGACAGCATGGACTTGAAGTTAAATGGACCACTGAAGTATAATCGTTCTTCCTCAAAATGATCACTGGACAGTTCCCACTCAGAACCAGACAAGACTGGGCCAAATTCATCTGAACCAGTCGACCGTATCACAAGTATCATTCAGGTCTCGCTAAAATTTAATTCCACGTCTTTGAAATGGCGTGTTCCACTTCTTACATCATAACGAGCTTCTCATCGAGCTCAACAGCGTCACTCCAACGAAATCCGTGTGATTTCGTCAAGATTTATTCGAAGCTGGACAATTGAGCAAGAGCCGCGCTTCGCCGGATTAGATCCGGCGCAACCGTACCATACCATCAGCATATTGAAAATCGAGAACATTTGTGTAATTTCGGCTTAACAATTATGATTAATCGAGTCTCTGATTTAACTGGCTGTAAACGAGTGGCTAAATCTGTGCTGTTACCATAATGCTATCCGTCTTGTGAACGGATTATGTTACCATAATATCATTCTCATGGGGATCTTCATCTGTTGAGCGGATGTCAGTTGGGATGATTATGAAATCACTAAATGAAGATGGAGACTGTCCAGCTATGCAAGTCGACAGGAATGAATTGAATGATTGTCACGAATAGCCAGAAGCGCAGCAAAAAAGATTTTTAGAAACTGGTAAAAATAAATTCATTTTATCGAGACGCTCAAGCCCCTGGCATGAAGGATTTATTTCTAAAAATAGTGGATTTTCTTCGATGGAATTATCCATTTTTAGCATTTAACGTCGGCGACCGACGTTACACGGACTTTTTCACTGTGTAAAACTTAAAAACTGGCAAATATCATAAATAGTTAGAAAAAAGTTGAAAATTGAAAGAAACAGTAAATCTTAAAACATTCTTAACTGTACTGCCCCTAAGTGTCACGGTCTTGTACCAGTTCTGACTAAGATTTGAAAAGTCACAATTCATCTTGCTCGGAATCAAACAAAAAAATAATCTGTTTTATCCAGAAAAGTCCTTTCACCTGTTGGTCATTTAAACAGTTAAACAGTACCTCCTAATCACACTCATTTTCCCCCTTTCCACAGACAAGAAAAGGGACAATTGAAAAGAACAACCAAGTAACTTGAGGAAAGGTAGCTCCACATGTTTTGGCCGGACAGGACAAACATCCTGTACAATCATTGTCTTATACCCTCGTTTTAAAAAAGGACAACATCAGCTTATTTCAACCCTCTTGTTAGCTTTGTTGTACCTTCTTCCCATCCTAGTCTGTGAGAATTAAACTTCCTCAACAACCCTAGCAAAATGGACTAAGTGATTGAAAAACTTGCTTGATTTCAGACCCTTTTTCAACAACTGAATAACCTGCACCAATTCCATGAGGATGTCAATATTTTCGTCCCCTATTCAGAGTTTCTCAAGTGTTGGTACAGGAGCAGAGTCCCAACTCATGTTTTTACTGCAGTTTATGCTCAGATTTTTGTTAAAGTTGCTAACCTGGGTTAGCCCACAGTGGTATTCAGCAGAGGGGTAGACCACTTTCTGACATAATGCAGCAGATAAAGGAGCTTTCGTTATAAACCGGCGCCACATTTGCTCTAATATGATAGCAATGTATACATTAAATTTCTGGAAACTTCCAGTTGACATTTTTAAAATGTTACAACCCAGTAAGCAGCTGCCCACTCATGAGAACGTTTCTTTTTAACAATTGATGGGTGGCAAACCAAAAGTTGAAGAACGCCTCTCAAAAATATCTTGACCTGAAATCCACGTATGAATAATACGGTGTAACAACCATTTCTAATTCTAGGTCAAACGTACTGGTCGATATTTTTACTCGAAGTACTCGACCCGATCTAACGGGCCATAACCACCCCTCCCTCCCCAGCCTCGGACATTCAACAGGTACTTCAAAAGAAAATCGCACCACTACTCCTTTTTCACTTATTTCTTCTTCAAACTTTGACACAAATTTTCCTTTTAGATTTTATTATTATGAATGCAGGGTGAAAGAAGGGTCACGGTGGAATCATCTGAGACTGAGAGAGTTATGGAAATTCCTGAAAGATGATCCCATCTGGGTTAAGAAAACTACCAGAAAACGCTTTCTTCCACTGCCTGAGGTACATTGAAAACAAACCACAGCACTACATGACCCCAGAATATCATCAGATGGCCATGGTTTTTTTACTTTTTCTCTAGAATTAGAACGCAATTCACTGCTTCTGGAGTGTTGGCTGGAGTGCAACAGGTCATTTTGTTCCAAAAGTTTTTTAAGGTCTACTGCCCAAAGGAGGAAGCCAGCCAAAGACTTCTTTTCTAAAGGCCTGCCCACTCCATATTCCTTATAATCCCAGCACAACTGACCCAGCGAACCCCATCGCACCCTCTTCAATGAAAGTAAGACCCATGTCATCCCTTTTCAGTTTGACTTTGGCCTATCCCTAATCATAGGAAGTCTAAAAGGCAGCAATATTTGAGGGGTTTAAATCATGCTAGTTTTTTGAAAGGGTTTAAACCTTCCTCTGAGGTCTTGTGCATCCATTGATTATTTCATTGTCATATGGAAATCACCTGCTGAGGGCTATTTTCTGATTTTCTTAATGTTCCTTTGAGGGGCTTACATTCACAATACAATTAAGCATGTCCCATTGTGGGATATGCTGTTGTTTCAGGGAGGGGCTGGTTGTATATTTTTGGTATTACTTGGCCAACAGGACTAAAGAAATACATACTGATAGCTTTCCATAATGATTTTATAACTACTGGAAATTCTGAACCAGCAGTAAGACCAGGTGTCTCAAAGGGTGACCCTTCCAGGAAGTTGGGTGAACAGATCTAACAGTAACTGGGTCTGATTTCCCCATATTAATATTTGATTTCCTGTATGCAGTAAAAGGGTCAGAGGTAAGACAACTTCAAGGTCGCCTAAACTTGCCGAATTTGAGATCAACTCAAACGTCATCAGACAGGGGTCATGTAGAGAGGAAAGGTTGGTCTACACCATCAGCGCTCGTTCAGGGGTTAATATGTTTCTAGGTCATTAAATGTCCACCGACAAAGCAAAGACAGGATGTGCCAAGAATACAAACAAACCTGAAGGTCAGAGGTCGGGATGCGGCATTTTCCATGAATGAGGACGTGTATGAATAGGGTTGTGAATGAAAGACGGAGATTTCATGAATGAAATCTTGATCAAACTACCATATTATGCACCTGATAAGCATTGCAGGTTGATGGGACAGGTTATTGATGCGGCCTGCAGACACTTGTTGTTGGCTCTGTTACCAACCTCCCATGAAAAATAGGGCGTTGAACTTGAATAGGAAGTTTTTGAATGGTTTTGAATGAAAAGGACCTGATTCGGGGAGTGGGTGGGCCCAGCATGTATCAATACAGCCAACAGGTTGAATGTCTACATAATCGCCCAAGGACCAAATATAACATCGAGTCTCATAAATTTTGGATGCTGAGGCTGGATTGTGGGTGCTCTTATAATAAAAGGAGGCACCGAACTTTACTGAATGGGATTTTGCTGTGATTTTTCAAAATATCACAATGGCTGACCATGTTGTGGCAATGAGTATTAAAGGGGAAACATGAGAAGCCAACAAGACATCTTCATATCACTTCTAATTGTTAGGATGAATGCTTTTGAATGAATTTTAATCTTAAAGCTCCAGATATGAGAGTGAGGTAACAAACCCAGAAGATTCTCACAACATCCGTTGCAGCGTAAATTCATGGAAAGAACTGTGTGATGTATCCTGGATACCAGGATCCTGTTCTGGGCAGTGTTACTGGGTGTGTAATTCAACAACTTTTATCAGGACAAGAAAGATGATGTTGAGTAATTTTCAAAATCACTAGACTCCCATCCAGCGTCCACAGCATGATGGGGAAGGACAATGAGTTCACCACCATTGAAATGATGGCTAGATCTTGTTTCCTTGACATAGAGTACAGAAACCTGCTAAGTCTTGCCCCAGCATTGTAAACCATGAACCCTTAAGCGCCATCTCTGACCCCTGACACACAAACGGCAGCAGCATCTTGTCATAAAAGGATTCCTGCCTCAGCAACAGGTTGACAAGAAAGGCGGGGATTCTGGACACCTGTCACCCGACTTGGCTGAATGAAATTTGAAATGTGACGGGCAGAAATATGAAAAGTTAGAAGTATTCAAATGCCGGAGATTGACCAGCTTGATACATGTAGATCATATGCCAATATTGCACCCATCTAACATTCAGAACCTGAAGAAACAGGATAAACAAATCAAGATGGGCTATTTCAAGACCCAAAATGACAGGGCCGAACTCTGTGAAACAGGTTGCATGTTCTAAATCTGGACTGCTGATCCACCTGTTTAGGGTCCAGTTGCACATATCTCATTTCATCAATTGCTTGTAATCAGTACAAAATTCAAATTGCCAAAAATAACTTTTGAAAATTCAAATTTGCACCACTTGAAGTCATAAGAACCTACTAAAAATAGAAACAGTAAATTTCATGTTTGTTCAGTTTTGAAAATTCAAAAAGAAACTGCCAGGGAGTGTATTTTGTGTTAGATTTCATCATCAGTTGCGTTATACGTTATCCCTGGCTCGTGATGGGCGATGGTTGGAACACGGTCTCATCAGAATCGGCAGCAGATTTCCTCCATCGAGACAATGCAATGACGCAGTTGGACGCGGGTGACGGGATCTTCTCTTATTGCGGTTACAGGACATGGGTTAAGTAAATAACACCACAGTTGAAAGGTTAAACCGCCCTATTGTCAACTACCCGCAACTTTGGACGAAGTCATGAGAAATTTCAACAGGGGATCGGGATGCGGTCTCACCCTAAAGTAGCGGAACAACCAGTATTCATCCATACAGATGATGCAGTCAGGTAACGAATGAGTCTGATTTTGCGTAACCGTGAGCGTAATCACAATTTTTCAGAACCAGTCCATTTACGCCCGAAGGATATTGAAATACAGAAGCGGACACACGTTTCAACTGTATCAGAGTCGGATCGTGACCTGGGGGAAGTCAAGTCCCCGCAATCAACCTCCGTTCAATTTTTGACACTTGATATTTTGAAACACTGAAAATGACCTGAGGCGGTTTTCAGCTTTGGGTAGGCAATGACAGAAAACAAGGAAAAGCTTTTAGTGTGGACAAAAAGGCAATTCAGAAGAGGTTATCGTTTGGATATTTTTGAAAGGATATGGGTCAGCTAATTTTGGCCATTTTGGACATGTCAGATTTGATACAGTGTGATTTCCATTAATGCAAAGAGAAAACAGCAGCGATGGTCCATCCAGGGAGTGGAAAGAGGTGACACTTGATGACACTCTGCACACGGCCGGCGCTGCACTGACAGGAGTGCCATGCTCTAGGCAGAAGGTCCATGCAACCAGAAACAGGCGACTTCTAAGCACATCTCAACATGTCGACATCTCCAACTAAAATCCAATATTTCATGCAACTGCTTGTGTTGAGGCATTATAACCCGAAACGAAACTACTGAATATTTCAACTTGATTTCATGCCTATTTTGCTCTAATACCAGTTCACACTGTTCATATCCAAAGCCAGGAAAACTGCTGTGCCCGTGAGAATATGGACATGGCCATTTTGCAGCCTCAACCCTGACAACTGAATGGAACTCAAAACTTGTGAAATTCAAGTAAATGGCAACAATTTGGAATCTTCTTATTTCCTTCATCTAGAATTAATCGGGAAACCGTACAATCGTTTCTAGGAGATGTCAAACAATATGTGAGAATTCTCGTGAAATAGTCGTGAAATCCTCCAAATTGGGCAACTAATGCTTTTGTTAATTTCAACTCATCCTTGGCTTAATTGGATTCTGTGTATCGTTGTCAAATGGAGGGTGTTGGGTGCGGTGAATGAGTGGAAGGCATTGTAGTTACCACTGGTGAGAACTTGTGATGGTAGCTAGGGAGCCTGACAGAATATAGATGAGGGAAATCTCCCAGGTTGGTTTGGAGGTGCCTATTCAGTTGGGGCTGTTCGGTGTAAAGCCAGCAAGGTTTTTTTTCAAGCGACATGTCATCACATCCAAGATTGGGGCTAGAATTTGATGGGTTTTTTCATTTTCGAACTGGTCTGGAAAGGGTCTGTACATAACTTGTCAGCCCAATTCCTGCATTTTGAAAAGTGCATTCACATTTTGGCTGCTTTTTGAAAGAAATTACCATGCCGCACCCAACAAATCAAAGCCAGGAAATACAGGTGAAGAAAGAGCTAATGAAGTGAACTATCTGTGGTAATATCCACCTTCTTGAAAAGGAATCATGCACTTCCTGCATTAAGGGTTTATTAAGTGACTAATCAACTTGGCTATAACAAAACCATTAGGTGGAGGATTAGGTAAGGGACAATTGCAACAGGATGTCCACATGACTAAGTACCTGGCAAAAACAAAAGGCTTAAGAGCCTAATCTGGCTGTGACTGCTGGGCCTCAATGACCTGAGGTGGACACATATTGCCAAAAAAGCAATGTCCATGATCACTGGAGCAAGCCTAACTGACTAATTCAGGATAAACCCCCACAGAAAAATTTAAGCTGTGCTCACACAAAACCACATCCTTTCACTTCTATTTACATTTCGATTATTCAGCCAACTTTAGAATCAAACCCCAATATTTGACCAAGAGAGGAAAATGAATCAAATAACCGGTCACTTCACAATGATTGATGCTTGACTGACCAATCGAGACCAAAGACCGCCACAGAAATCCTGGAAATTCCCAGTATCAACATTGTAACATTCACTTTCAATATTGTAACCGATAAGAAGAACTGAATTAGATGAGGATTTGATGTTGTCAAAGAAAATTGCAAAGGAACTGGGAGATTTCACAAATATAATGAAAATTTAGCAAAGTTGGTAACACTGATAAAGGTGTCCACATTCAGATATACAATGGTTGATGCAAATGTCGGACCACATCAGTTTAAGTTGGCTAAGATTTGTAGTGCATTCTGTACAGGTAATGTATACATGTTTCGGACAGGGATACTGGCTGAACATTCTCAAGTACAAGGGGAAACAAAATTCCTTTTGAAGGATAGTGGCATGGGTATTGTCTGGTCAACCACTCCCAACATTTGGGTCAGACGGCCCGGTTACAATAGCACTTGATGCATCGGCAGACACTGAGGTAGGAAAGTGAGGAAATTTTGAAAGAACACAATTTTCTCTGGACTTGTTCTCTGTTGTACAGAAGACAAGTGTATATAGTGCCAGAAATAAATATTAGCAAAAGACATTGTGTATTAGCAAATAATTGCGTATGATTACAGTTCTGTGGTATCAACCTTGATAAAGAGGTGTAATGTTGACATTGCCAGACGGAGGTGTTTTTTGCTTCATAATGTATTATTTCATTTGAATTATCTTAATTAATGTAGACTAAAGGATCATATAGCAGGATATTTGAGAAAAAGGTGTTAAACTTTGTATCAATTATCAGCCCATGTTTTCAAGCTTTATTCCGTTGGAGCTGCAGTAGACCCACAGAAAAGCCAGACGAAGGGGCCATCTCTGGGTAGAACGCGACGAGCGCTTTCTGACTGAATAACATCACCACAAAGATTCTATTCACTCTAATGGGGGCTGGGTACCATAAATATTACAAGTTGTAAAGAGACCTTCTTCATATTAGATAACGTGAACTGATAAGGCAACAGTGGCAGTGCAGACAGCTAAATTTTAAAAAGTTTGGTGATCTGAACTTACTGAAGTGCCTGGCCACAGGTGCATGGGTGACGACAGTATCAGTATTTCTATTTAATATCTAATCAGAAAATGAAAAAAAGGAAAATTCTGAGCCAAACAACTGAAGAGAGGGAGAGGATGACACTGGGAGACATAGGCTATTGCCTGTTGCTATGCTAGCCCCAAGGGGGAGGAGAAGTGATTTCTGAGCTCACCTCAACCCAAGTTTACCAATTATCTATGCATATCATTCTACAGGGCACAATGCATTGAATCACACTGCACAGAAAATCAACAAATTATGGTGTGAAAATTCCTCTTTCACCAATGTTATAGATTCCTTTAGAAAAAGCAACATGGTGTAATTGTTATGAAAAGTGAAGGTAGTTAATGGTACTCAAGAGGTCACAAGGGGCAGATGGTTTCATCTATTCTTCTAATTCCGTATCAAAAGACGGGCAAGAGCGGCCAACGTTGCCCTCCACGACTCAGCAACATCATTAGTCAATGCTCACAAAAGTATGACACATGATAAGTGTGCCGACTTTTAATGTGACTTTATCATCAGAGGTATAACCCTGAACTTTCTTCATCATTCTGTAATTAAAGTTGGGCAGACCAGCAATAGCACGTAGACCATTGTCTGCACAGTCTTCTCAACTTTTCAACCACTTGACTTTGGCAGGTTCAAGTCTCCCAAAATTTTGAAAACAAAAAGTTCAAAAAATCTTTTTGAGGCACCCCAGGTGAGAGGGAGGCCCTGGCGACAGTTTCTTTCAGAAACTGACAAGAGATTTTCTAAGCAAGGACAACCCAGGACACAGATATATAATTTTGGCCAAAGATGATTTCAAGGTCACAAAGGATATTGGACAGCAATTTTCTGGACAATAAACGTTCATAATTGCATTCAAAGATGGGTCATCAGATTTAGAAGGATATTCCACAGGCCAACAAAGCCTGCCATTAGCAGGGGTCGTAAAATTTTGAAGGGTAATTCCTCAAAGTTAAGAAGGAGCACATCCTTAAACCAGAGATTTGGGGGTGGAGGATAATGACTTCATTTCAAAAAGTGCAAAACTGGTGATGCACACCTTGATATCCTGCTAAAATACAGCTAATTGGGACCTGTGCACAGCTTAAAACTAAAAGCATTCTTAATCTTACTGAAAACCCTGTTGTAAAGAAGTCGTTGAAGAATGTATGCACAGTAAAGTACATATTGTACATCCTTTCCTTAAGGAAACAGGCACACAATGGAGAGAGATTAGCAAGAAAGGCCCTGGGGCTTTTGTAAAGATGAAAGAAAACATCCTTCGCAAATCTCAGCTTGGCCTATTCATACTAGTCTATTGTACATATCCATGCAGTGGATTATTGTTTGAGCCCTTGGGTATAAGGCTTTTAGAGGTTGAATGGCCCAGGGCTTAGAGAGGGTCCACAGCCAAAGGAGAACAATTGATGCACTTGTACCACTCAGACATTCAAATGGCCCTCCTTTTATATCCTGCCCCTTAATCTTGATGCCAACCTATCCTTGAAAACCTCTTTAAAACATGTATGAACAAACAAATCTGATCCCAACAGAACAAGTGGATTTCAAACTGAATCAAAGTTGTGTACATGGGGAGCAAAGGCAAGGGCTTCTGTTTCTATAATCATGCTGCTGGATAATGGGGTCCAACCAGCGCCCAGTAAGGTAAAATGTCATAAAAATGTAGTTGTCATAAACGAAATATGTAATCATGGTAGATAGCAGAGTTCCTTCTGATAGTTGACTCTATTTGCAAAGGAAATCAGTGTTAGCTAAGATTAGAACAGATTTAAAAAGGAAAATCCTGGTCAAACAAGGCATTTCAAATTCTATTCAGCAATCTTCAGCTCCAGAAAATCTCAGGATCTTATCCCAAAGAGGTAAACCAGAAGTTATGTAATATTTCCTAACTTGTGGTTTGTCAGTTGAGCTCTCAGGATTTTTTTGGACACCAATAAAAGGCAAGGACAATGGTTGCCGCTCCTTGTTTAGTAAAGCATCATTGATGAGGTCAAGGCTCATGACTTCAGTCTGATTCTCATAGAAATTCATAGACATGGCTGATATTTTTGAAATGCATTTTTTGAACTAAAAGAAAATCTCTATGATAATTAGAAGGAAGAATATAAAGAACATGAAGAAAGCATTTCAACCAATGAACATAAAGTGCAGAATATTTTAACTGACTATGACATGTTTTTATAATATGAAATTGCTGAAGTATTCAAGAATATAGAATGAAAATTGAACTTACTGTGTGGTCTTCCTAGATATTGCACTAGTTGGTATATTTGGTTTATTGAGTTCTCTGTGAGGGCAGCACCAATATTTTGTAAACATTTATCTGAAAATTGGAATGAATAAATAGGTATCATTTGTTTGATCAATGGGTCAATTCACTGCAGGTTAGCGCATTTTGAGTGCAATCGCCAACGGTGACAATCACATATGTAGATTTATACGATTTTACACAAACAGTATCTTGAAGCACGATAAAAGTAATATTGCTAAGCTGCGCACGTGCTACACTCATTCATCATAAAGAATATTTGTTTGGATTTGCCTTATAGTACGCAGTGATGCGCTACAGAGCGACAATGTTCTCTGGCCGATAGGCAGCAGCTCACAGTGAGAGATCCTGCTGTCCTTTGTACCGCAGACAAAGGGGGGGTACCCATCCAGCCCCCAGATAGCGATTACCAACAATAGCCAGTGGCAAAGTTCCCCAACTGAAAGCCAGCATGAGCGAGAATTATGCAACTAAAAAGAATTTCATTGGTTGCTATCAGGGCATCTTAAATTAGGGAGCAGATTAGTCGTGTGACAAAATAAGATGATTTGCGTTTTGCAGCCTCGACAAAGGCATGATTTAAACTTTCACCAGATTATGCAAGAATTTATATTTCAGGACGAGCTTGAACTTTTTGAAGGTCAAGCACAAACTGAAATTGAACTTTTTATAGAGTTGTCTGAAGAACATGTCATGCATGGGTACTGTGTGGTTTTGAGATAGCCCATGCATCAAATCTAAAGTAATTCCTGTTCCATTTCAGATGTCGGTACATCTTTTTTTGAATCACAAAGAGACTATGACATACTTTTCCTCTTTGAAAACGGCGTAAAAAGCTTCTTATTTTTTGACGTCACTTCAGCTGTAGTGTTCGTGAATGGATCACTCAAGAATTCTTCTATCGAAGGAAAGTCTAATAAGAATGATAAATGCATTTTGCAAAGTTCCTGGAATTTTTCGGGATTCGTGTTCCTTAGACGATTGACACATCGTTCCAGATCGACGGGAATGTCCCCGGAGATCTCATTCGTTTCACCACACATCCTTCTCCTCCTTTTACATTCGCTGGAAAGACACAAACACATTTGAATTAGAAATATTTGAAAAAGGTGGAGCGTCTTGAAGCCCTCTGGACAGTACTCCCTGCTCACTTGTCAGAGAGAAAAGTTCTGGGATGGATAAATGAAAAACAACAGGCTTATCAACACAATCTTCATAAGAGTGTTACTGTTACACAACTTATCCTTCCACTTACAGGAGTCAGAATAGCACATCAATCTCAAACCAGAACCACAAGCAGCAGGGGGTTCGTCATCAGGCCTGGGTCAAAATTACACAACTTCCTGTGCACCATCCAAAAATAGGAAAACCGTTAGAAATAAATAAATTAGAAATACAGAACTGGGCCAACTGTTGCAACTGCTCTGAGTCTGAGATACCACATGTTGGTGAGATTTTACTCCACAGCAGACACACATTCAACAAGTGGCAAGACACTAGCACTGGAGGCTGAGGCTAAAGTTACACATTTTTAATGAAAAACATGAATGTGCTTATCTTCAGTGATAAATTCTAAGCGCTGAGATTATTGTTTCAGGTTTCTGGAGACATGAGAAGAGGAATTTAGCGCAAATTGTAACAGTACATTTCAGTCCCAGTTTGCTAGAAATTTGTGAGCATCTGCAGAGCTTTGAACAACGAATGTCAGGCCAACTTAACTTGATATGAAAATAATTGCAGGAAGTTGTAATAAGGTTAAGTGGTAACCCATGGGGGGTCAGATACTGAAGGCAGTGCAGGCATGTGGAGATAATTAGATATGAACGTCATAATAACATAAGGACCAATCAGAAGGAGGCAATTATTTTATACATTTATGTAGGCCTATTACCAAAATTGTTGATATTTGAAATAGAAGAAGAGGGCCCTTTCACCTGATGATAAGATGAAATGAACAACTGTCATGTGATAAATGTACCTACTGAGATAGCTGAAATGAAGAGCATCCAGCAACAAATGTATCGCCCTTTTTATTCACTGATTCTTGAAGAGTTGAAGGTGACGATTCTTAAACTGAATGTTCTATTGAATTGAACGATGAACAATTGAAAAATAACTGGCCACTTCCACCTAAACATTCTTTGTATTATGCAAAGAATGAAGCCACTGAGTCATACTTCAGTGCCACACATTGAACGGAGGAACAGTTTTGAACAAAGCCATCATCAGCAGTGTATGCTGCCATCATGAACTGAAGCCAGCATGCAGCAACACCCTATGTCCTGAATTTTTTGTAGGTCAGTTATAGAAAAATAAAATTTCAAATTCTATGGAACCTTTCATTTCATAACATGAAACAAACTTCTGTACTCCATGCATGATAAGAGAAGGTTCAAGTTAAGATGGAAATATCCCAAAAAGATGAGCAGGGCGGTTCAGGAAGAACATAAACAACCAGGATTTCAATTCTCAACACCTGCCAAAACTGACCTCAGGAACAGGCTGGCCAGCGCAATAAATCCAATATTCTGAAAATCTCAAGATACTGTGTGAGGGTACTTCCAAGGATTTGCCTTGGGATAAGGGTGCTACATCATCTTGGTTGAAAAGGATTGACTGTCTCAAGGGAACAGGGAGGTCCATTGGCCATTCTCAGATTCTGCATTCACAGACAAATTGCACAGATGAGATAATATAGTTGATTTTGGACCAACTGAACCAACTACTTTTAATACCTGACTGCTCAGCATCCCTGTCCATACGCTGGGTACCTGTACAGTATATTGGGAGCCCAATAATCTACCACTACAAGGGATAAGGTAAGATCAATAACCAGCTTGAATAAACAGAAGTATATAAAGATCTAGATATAAATAAATTATACCCTCATATATACTGTGGAACACAACCAGCTGGTACACAAAATTGGATAATTACCAGCTAAGGGTCCAGAAAGCTGTGCCTGTCTGTGGACTTAAGTACACCAGCTTGTCGGCCCATTGGGGTGTATCATAATATCATAGCATTCAATAGTTCACATGTAGTTTTTTTTAATATTGTACTCGCTAAGGTTTTTCTTCATGAAGTAGTAGGTTTCCATCAGTCTCAGGTTATCATTCAATTCATGAAATGGGATGGTTTTTAACAACCCTGGCAGTGGCACAGCTACAGTGCGCATGTGAACATTATTTCACTCTAGTACCTCAACTGTTTATTTACCACACAACAAAGCATTTATTTTACAACGAAAAGATATAGGTATAGTCGTAAACAAAGCAATGATAACTGGCGGTAAAGTTGTGATAACTGGTAACATTTTAAAATAAAACATATCACAAAGTTTCTGTGGTAGGCCTATGTCTTTGACGGATATCATTTGAGTTACTATTACATCCTCAAGAGGACTAAATACATGTTCTGTTATGAATGTTTTCAGGTGCTCATGAACTATTACACTAAAGGACAGGCAATACACACACAACTACACAAAGCATCATGCAGACAATGAAGATTTTTTATGCTTGGCTGAGTTCAAAGCAAAACCATGGAACTGGCTTCATCATCAAGATCGAAAAGAAACGGAATAAACACACTAAATCGACAGGGTATGTCGAACTCACTCTATCTATATCCCAGGTATATCCTTAGTTAGTACGCTGCAAATTTTCATTAAAATCGGGTATCAAATAAGGGAGAAATCGGTCTTTTATTGAGGTCCCAGCTGTCTGTTTACCCACACTAAAGCAGTACTCATTGCATTATGCACGTCAACACAGTCGAATATGGCGGTGTATGGGTTCAATTTATTACCTGCTCTCTGAATGGCTGGAGCAAAACCGCGTTTAGCCAATTGGATAACTCGGCTCTAGTTTGATCCAAAAACTAACATGGCGACGTCCACAAACGCACAAACGCACATGTGTTCGATATTGTGATTGTTTTTCTTGTGTTTTTTACACATATTTGGTGCTTATTCCCGGTCAACCAACTATTCGATCTGTACGTAAGAATATGAAGAACTTATATAATAACAAATAAAGAGAAATGTCATCGTGATTAAGATGAAAAACGACTTTCTTCTGATTGTTTCTGATCTGCAAAAATCGTAGTGCATTTTGTAGTACATTTAGATTTTTTGCATGCCATATCGATATGTCACTTGGCTAGGCCTATGCCATTTCAGTTTTGACAGTTGCTACGATAGCCTTGTTTAGGCCTTAGTTGTCAGGTTATGAACAGGCCTATCTAAAAACCAATTTCAGGTCTTGCTATCTATTAGTAGGCCTATGGCTATGTCATTTCAGTTTTGACAGTTGGCATTGCTACGATAGCCTTGTTTAGGCCTTAGTTGACAAGTTAGATTATAAACAGGCCTATCTGAAAACTAATTTCAGGTCGTCCGATCTGTTCAAGAAACTCCAGGTGAGCTGAGGCTCTGAACATGCTCAACAAGCATGCATGACATCATTGGATGTAGGCCTATGGCCCTTGTAGTATGGGTTGGTGTATCCACCTACCTCAACACCGACCATAAAAGTTGCGATGATGGGATAGGGTAATGATTTAGACAATTAGGTGATAGATATGGCATTCTCAGTCAAGATCTTTGATTGATTAATTCTTTCATTCTGTACTGTAAGATGAGATGACAGAACTGAGGACAGCCTGATGACCTTACAGTCTTCAACATCATGACACAGAAAGTGAAGTGAATTAAGATAACATAAGGTAAGACATATATGATGGTCCGGTCAAGTGTAATTGTCAACATTTAGGCCTGCTGTTTGGTGTAGCCTTGCAGTTATTCATTCAGCAAAAGTAAACAGTTGCTAACCAGAATTCGTTTTCCTTGTCTTGTCAATATATGACGATGATAATACCATCTTTTCATAATCATAACAGTTTGTTGTAACCCTCACTTTGCCTCTGGCAAAAAGAAAGATTTCACGTAAAACTTAGAAGCATCAACTTTAAATTCATTGTATGTTGATGCATGATTTTAACAAGGTTAGCAAGATATACAAAAACAGTATATTGGAAATGCATTGAAGAAACATGATAGAAATGTACTTACCTGGGTCTCGGACTGGTTAGGATTCCCATGATGCTTGGTATTATTCCTTGTAAAATTCTCTCATTAATTCTCTCTCTTACATCCACTCTCCAAGGTTGTCAGGCTCTGAATGATTCTCCACTACCCACAGCCCTTCTTTTTACTGACTTATAGCTCCCCTTAATTAGCCCAAGCAGGGTATCAATTAGTCAATCAGTGCACCCATTGTCATTGTCTACTTGGTCATGTATGAGTGACTGCTTTGTGCAGTCAAGGGCCAATCACTGTGATGGAAAAGCTGGTGATGCTTGGGTAAACATGCTTGCAGCCTGTGGTGTTGGCCAGTATGTCTATCACTGTTGTCCTGTAATTTTGGCAAAAACAAATAGATAAATTAATAGAAATAAATGCGGAAAAATATCATTGCTTGACATTGTTGTAACTGCGATGGTCTGAATAATATGCAATGATCTTTTGCAGTAGAATCTGATGGTATAAAATCATTTGACACAAAACCAGGATGCCAGATCAAAGTTGTTTCCGCCAAGTTGATGAAAAGCATGTCTCTGCTGAAGTGGAGTGTATGGTGTGGTCGCCCAAAATGGACTTGATAGCTGTTGCAAATGTTCAGGGAGAGGTAATGAAATAGATAAGCTGGAATTGAGATAAGAACAGATAATCCCTATTTCATCTTCTACTAACAATTGGTATTTAATTCAATTAGGTTTGCACTCTTTTGAATAGTTTATGCTGTGTTTTATTCTGCAGGTGATTCTGTATCGTTTGTCCTGGCAGAAGGTCTGGATGCTGTCGTCAGTTACAGAGGAGAGTCAAGTCACAACCTTAGCATGGAGACCGGATGGGAAAGGTGGGTATTTGGTTTGTATGCATCAGCACCACCTGGTGTCAAGTAGAGGAACTGAAATCTTAGCTCATTTTGCTCACTTTCAGAGGGTTTGGCTTTTGATTATCTTTTGGTGATCTCAGAATTATTCCCCTCTCTGTCCTTTTGGCTTGTTCAAATACCCTCGGGTTACCATTCTGGTACCGCCTTGTTTTTATTACCATCAGAGTGAAGTCCAGGATGTCTTTGGTTTTTCAATCGAGTAGTCTGTTTTGATTTGAAAAGAGAATCTTATTCAATGTGTGCTTGTTTGCTGCTCTTTGACGCTGCCTTTATTTCTACAGGCCTAGTCTAGAATATTCAAAGGTATTGTTAAAGCATGTTTCTTTTTGTTTTGAGTGACATTTTGTATGTTGTCTTTGTAGCGTCGGAATATTTTAGCTTTTTGCATTTTCTAAAAGATTTTTGGGGTGGACTCTTTCAAGGTGCTTTTGATTCTTGCTCCTGTCTGAAGATGTTATGAAAATATCCTAGTTGATTTCTGACTGATTGCACCTGCAGGAGGTGTGTTTGGCTGCTACATCCTTTCCATCCTTGTTAATCCTGCACTTCCTATAAGTACTAATTAGCAGCCTAATAACTGTTATTCTAGGAGCATAGAGCACAAAGCTCTGTTCAGGGAGGACAGGACAGGAAAACATTGTCAAACAATGGTATAACTGTTGACATGTTACAGTTAGGCACTGTAACTGACTTTCCTTAATTTGGTGATTCTGTTTTACCATACAGTAGTTTATTGTAATATAGAGACAGCCTCAACAACAGGCATGAATTGTCCAGAAAAAGCCAATTTAACAAGTCAATATGCATTTGTGTGCCCCCTGGTTCAGCTGAAATCTATCAGTGGGCTAGTAAATGGTTGTCTTTGAAAGGTTTCTGAGTCTGAACAAATTCGATCTTTTAAAACCATTCCCTGCTGTAGCTTTTGCAATTGCTATCATTGAGGTTGTGTCCAAGCCCATTGGTGCCAAAGTGCAAGCAGCAATTCCTAATACATCATTTCATCACGGCTTGGCAAATGCAGAATACGTAGTCATGCTTGGGTGTGGTCGACTGTCATTGTGACAAACTCCCAGGAACCTTCCTGTATTTGCTGTGACATCAGATGACAGCACTCACAACTATTACGGAGGTATTAGTTGAGTTTATTGGCCTAGTGACTCTCTCTTCAGCCAGAAGAAGAGTACATCGCATATCAGGATTAAGTGTCTTTCTCAAGAACACAAAGACAGAATGACGGTTATCCTTTCAAGAGTCTAACCCGCAACCTTTTTAGCTCACCTCTTAGCAGAGGTGAGCTTATCCCATACCGTGGCGTCCGTCGTCCGTCGTCGTCGTCGTCGTCGTCGTCGTCGTCGTCGTCGTCGTCCGTCGTCGTCCGTCGTCCGTTAGCAGGGCACGTTTCGTAACTGTTAGAGCTATTGAGTTGAAACTTGGTACACATGTACCCTTATGTAATGACACCTTGGAGACCAAGTTTCGGTCTGATTCGTTTCATGGTTTGGCCACCAGGGGGCCAAACGTTAAAAGTGAAAATATGCAATATCTCCCTTAATAGTAGTCGGGAAATTTTGAAAAAAATATGGTAGGTACTTCTAGCAAAGGTGCATCATATATCCTCCGGGTTTTTGATTTGACCTCCTTTTCAAGGTCACAGAGGTCAAATGGTGTAAATTGGCCGTTAGGATGTAACGATGGCACGTTTCTAAACTGCAATGACTATTCATACCAAATTTGGTACACATTTACCTCTTAGTCAGGTGATCTCAGGGACTGAAGTTTGGTCCAATATGATTCACCACTTGACCACCAGGGGGCAAAATCCAAAAACCTTTAAAATGTGATTATTCCTTAACTTCTTGCCCGATTGCCACCAATTTGATATCATGGGTACATCTAACCACCATACAGTATATGTCACACAGGTTTTTAATTTGACCTTCTTGTCAAGGTCACAGAGGTCAAATGGCGTAAATTCGCCGTCAGGCCGTAACTATGGCACGTTTCTTAACTGCAATGACTATTGATCACAAATTAAGTACACATGTACCCCTTGGTCAGGTGATCTCAGGTATCGAAGTTTGGTGCGATCTGATTTGCCGTTTGGCCTCCAGGGAGGGGGCCAAATCCTAAATTCTTCAAAATGCCATTATTCCTAGTAATGACTTGCCCGATTGGCACCAATTTTATATCATAGGTACATCTAATTCTAACAACCATTCGATGTGTCACCCGGGTCTTCTTTGATTTGACCTACTTTGCAAGGTCACAGAGGTCGAATGTACTGTAAATTGGCCATTTTGGGGAAATTGTAATTGCTTGGACCTACATCAAACCTAACACTACATGACACAATACAATGCTCTTTATCCATCTTTCCTCCACATGAGGTGAGCACAATGGCCCTGGCCATTTCATTTATTATGAGCTTGGCAATCTAGACCACAATGCCACTGAGCTCCCTTACAATTTGTGTGCTGAATCATAAACTCTTTCAGAAAGAACGCTTTTCGTAGTCATCATCATTGTCTCCCAAAGGTCTGGGGACTATACATTGTATAATTATTGAGGTATGACATATTATAATTCTGTTCAGCGGTGACTGCTGCATTCTAAAGCATAGACTTTCATTGTTTTTTAATAAGGCCTCGATTACCGAAAGCTGTTGCCTTACTAAGCTGATACACATCGTTTTCTGCATGGCAGAAAACTTATATTTACAATTCACAGCTTTTTATGTAAGGAAAGAAAATCTAAGTAATCCCACACAACCGACTGATGTATTCAGTTACGGTGTATTAAATGCCTATGATTTCTAAGTCAGAGGAAGTGACACTTCTCAGAAACAATAAGGCCTAATAATTTAAATCATATTCCAAAGGGAGGGACTGATTGACAGTTTAGCTTTAATCTGAGTTTAGGCTGCAATCCTTCCTAGGCACAGTTTGACTTCCACTGGCCTTGCCTGACTTTCTAAACACTAAGTCCATGGTTTATTAGACTTTGGTGTGGAATCAAAATGTTCTAGGCATTAATGAGTAAACTGGCTAATCAGGACCGAATGAAATAAGTAGTAATTAATAGTATTTTAAAGAGCTGTAGTATTTTCCCTATTGGATTATGACGGAATGAATTGAATCTAATGACTGGTCATCATCAACTTTTTGTTCAATAAGTCGTACATGTAAGCAGTTTTTTTGCCTTCGTATTTTTGTTTAATATTTGGTCTCAATCTGAAGACCTTCACAAGATTTTTCATTCCTCTTTAATGTTTTGCATACAGTATTATGGGAAGGAGTTTAGGGTAAAATGATTGCCAATTATATTCCTTGCTGAAGAAAACTGGAAGAAAATTTGAGAAAGATGTGCTTGACAACAGCCAATTCCTTATCTCAAACCGCATCCCTTATCTAAAATAATGGTCTTCTATTATCAGTCAGATTGTGGTGATCAGGTAATATTCGATGCTGCCTTGTCCTTTAGCCAGAATTAGCCCCGTTCTAGGTCATTAGATCCTAACTAGGTCTGATTAGCCCCTTCAATAAGGATAATAAGGGTTCTAGGAGTTAATACATATGTTTCCACTCAAGTTATACCCTGATATTGCACACCAGGGTACTGAATTTATGGAATGGTGTATTCTTTCGTAAACGCATCCTGATGAGGAAATAAAAGGGTTGAAGTTCGCTCCTCAGGCCCTCGCACAAACCCCAAGACATTCCTCTCATTTACTGAAGTTCAACGCCAAACTAAATGCACCCAATCAGACCCATATGGGGTTAACCATACATGTACAAGAGAAGGGAGCCTGGATGCATATCTCATGCATCACAAAACTCTCCCCTAACCTCCCCAGAAACTGCCCAGCTTCATATGGACAAAATTAAGGTGACATAAGGCAACCGGTCATTCAATATTCCATAGATACCAAATCTTTCATATTGAAGAAATGATTTCCCTCTGCCATTTCTATTTTAGCACCTCTGACTCCAAATATGCTACTGGGCCTAGTTACCTCCTTTCTGATGTCTCCTAGATTAGGGTGATTTAAAGGTCTGAATTGGAGACAGCATGGGGGTCCGCTAACAAAAACAACCCAGTTGTGCACAGATACCACCCTTGTCTACCTTAATTGGTGTAGAATACAGGTTCCATAGGGGTCCCTCAAGTTTGGTGTGTAGGCCCCCTTGATGTCAGCAGGTGTCCTAGTTTGGGGCAAGATAAGTGTGTGAGGGTGTAGATCAAGCTGTGTGAGTGTCTGATCCATCTGCCTCCTGCTTTGATCGGGAAGTCTCTCTGGATGTAAAACTATAGAGATGTTGTGTTAGTCATTGCCTTGTATCTAAGACAGTATTTATTACTAAGCAGTCTTCATCTTCTTCAGAGCAGGCCTTCTCTATAAGTTCATTTCATATCCAAGTAAAGGGTTGCTTGGATCGACTTACTTTGCAAATGGGCCATGTTTGGGATGGAAGAGGGGGATGGAAGAGGGGGATGGAAGAGGGGGATGGAAGAGGGGATGGAAGAGGGGGATGGAAGAGGGGGATGGAAGAGGGGGATGGAAGAGGGGGATGGAAGAGGGGGATGGGAGAGGGGGATGGGAGAGGGGGATGGAAGAGGGGGATGGAAGAGGGGGTACTCATCAGTTGTTGGTCAAGCTAAGATGGTGTCTACTGCATGTCAGTCATAGCTTTGATCCGGGAGTCTGATTAGAAAGATTCCAGAGCTAATTGCTTTGTTTCTTGGAAAATTGTCTTCAAATTCTGATTCAGGAACTGAGTTTGTTGATTGGGATGAGAAGGTGTGCCGCTGTTGTTGATCAAGCTGAGTGAGTGTCTACTACATATGCTCCTAGCTTTGATCAGGGGGTCTGCTCAGAAAGTTTGCATAATGCATGGCTAATTGCTTTGTATCTTAAACGTTTCTTCTTCAAATTTTTCTTTGTTGATTGCAGTGTCTTTGATATGAATGAGTTTTTGTGGAGGCGTGTATCATGCTGTGCGTATGTCTGCTGCCGACTTTGATTAGGGGGTCTGACTAGAAAACAGACTACAAGTTTGTAGCATCAATTATGTTGTGTCTCAGATAGTTTCCTTTTAATTTCTGTCCAATTATGAAATCTTTTCAGAAATGAATTTGTTGGTTGCGATGTCTTTTATCAAAATATGCTTCATTCAGGTGGATCATGCTGTGAGGATGTCTGCTGTTGGCTTTGATCAGAGAGTCTGTCTAGAAATTCTGGAATAAACATGTCCTGATTGTCCTAAGCATAGCATAAACAAGTGATAGTTGATTGCATGCATCAAAAATTGGTGATCATACCAACCTTCAGTCAATATCCAACCTAGCAACCACTGATTTTGCCCACAGAGGAGATATCTCCTGTCTCTCATAGCAGCAGTACTCTATTTGTTTTGTGGAAATGGATAGTTGCTAACAGTGTTCTAACCCTCACCGAAAAGCAGTGTGATATCAGTCAGGATTCAGTCAGGTTGCAGTGTTACCTCACATTTTTATGGCAGTGTTGAAATCAGTGGAAAGCAGTCATAGGGAGTGTTTTTCAGTCACGCAATACCAAAGCATACAGTTACAGCAATCAAAAATAAAGGTTAGGGAGTCATAAGCAGTGGTAAGACAGTCAAAATCAGTGGTAAGGCAGTCAAAAGCAGTGCTCATTTAAATATTTAGGCTGACTGATTTCCACTGCTTTTGACACTGAAAATGACTCCCCACTATGCATCATGCACAGGGCTGGCAGTGGGGTTCAGTGTTAATTTAAATATTTCGCAGCACACTGAATCCACACTGAAACACCACTGATTTTGACTGCCATTTCCAAAACCTCTTGGAGGGAGCAGTCATTTTCAGTGTTAATATGAATAATTTATTTAATGGCATGCAGGCACGGATGCCGAGAGAGGTTTGGGGGACGTGACCCCCCTGTGCTGATGACAACCAAAGAAATTGTTCGAAAAAGCAAAAACTTCTAGCGAACTGTTACTTTTGCTGTCCTGTTTGCGTCCAATATGGCAGTGATGACGTCATCTGCACAAATAGAGGACATCGCCATTGCATGATGACGTGACACAGTAAAAAGATGACAAATTCACGTCCTTGACCTACGTCATTGCAAACTTTGTCATAATGACAGTGATCAGATGGGGTTACTAGACAATTGAAACGACACATGGCACATAGCTACTGTCAGTGATGTCAGGGATTGAAGCTAGATCAAATTGACGTCCAAATAAAGTAACTGCACGCGCGGCCTGTAGAATAATGATCTACTGATTGATGTGTATTGAGCTCCCATGCAGATAATTTGCAGTGTATGCATACATTACAATTAACACCTATAGGGCCTACAGTAGATGCATGAAGATACATGCAGATATCTTGCAGTGTATGCATGCATTACAACACCTATAGGGCCTACAGCCTTCTTGATTTGCTGAAAATACAACTTCAGTGTCTGTCTAGATTACCCTTTTTGCATTCATTTGGCTCCTATGTGTTCCATTTCAAACTGACTAAAACTCCCCTCTTCTCATATTGAAATTCGGGTAAATATCGAGAAATATGAAGAGCTACCATGATTTCTTGAATGTTTGACTATCAAATTCAAACTTATAAGCTTCCTGTCTCAGGTTGCATTATGGGTGATATTTAACACTGAATTTGACTGCAATTACCACTGCTTTACACTGCCATCAAGTCTTAATCTCACCAGTCATAAAGCAGTGGTTTTCAGTCATGTTGAAAATGCCACGGGTTTCGATCAGAGTTGGAGAAGTGGAAATCAGTGGTCTTCAGTCAAAAGCAGTGTTTTTGAAATACGTCGTTCATAATGATATGCAAGTGGCAGTGCTTTGCAGTGGTCTTTCAGTCAAAATCAGTGGTATTAAAACATTAAGAAAAAATGATATGCCTAAGACAGTCATTATGCAGTGGGGGTTTCAGTCAAAAGCAGTGTGATGCAGTCATTTTCAGTGCACTGCCTTTCGGTGAGGGAAGTTCTATTTTTCTAATGATTTCCTTTTTGTCCCAAATGCCCAGAAAACATGCCCCGGTGTGGCTTTGAATAATATCACAGTACTAACTATTTTTCCATTGTTTTAATGCCAGAAACCATAACAAACTTGATGCAGTTTCTCTTAAAGTCGGTGTGTTTATTTACCAGTTCACACCACACCCTGCCTGGGGCTTTTCTCTTCTTCTTCTCCTTAATGTGACCAAGTCATGATCACTTTGCAAACATTTCAATAATTGTCCATTATCCTCCTAAAACTGAGTCACTTCTCAGGTGTTTGTTTCTTTTCTCTTCATTTCGTTGCAGTTTGTTGACTGTTAGAATCAGAGGAAAGGTGTTGCTACTAAGCTGAGACACTTGGAAGAAATTCCCCCTCAACAAATACGTAGTCTTTTGGAAAGCTGAGAAAATTTCAGAAAGCTGTATCAAAATCTTGTTTGAGTGGTGCCAGTGGCAAGATTCTAATCAATATTTACATGTATTTTCAAAAAAAACAGTATAACCTGTAGCAGATAGCAAAGTCAGCAAATCCCTAAAATTTAAGGAGGCATAAAAATTGGCGATCATATTGTCTTCATGATTCGACATCATTCTTGTCGTTTTAGTTCTGGCCGTCGGGTACAGCTCAAGTCGAGTTCTCCTGGTCGATGTTGAGAACTCCGACGTCCTACACACACTGGCGAATGTGGGTCATGTGACCGCTTTGACGTGGATCAGCAAGTTCCCTCAAAAAGTGGAAGAGGTATCTGAGGGCGCCGAGAGTAAGAAAGGGTTCTTCGAGGACAAATCTACGCAGTTTTTACCAAAATTACCGTCGCTGAATAAAAGGTAAATTCACCTCAATATTTGGTAATGTTCTAATGCAGAAAAATACTATTAGATGTAAAATACGGTAATTTGTATTAGACTTACATCATTCATGAACACATTATGGCCTAGAATGATTGATTATACAAACTTGACCTTTTGCTAAAGCTGTGTCTTTATTTTTCAGTTTTGGGAATCTTAACAAAAGTCAGAGGTGAGTTTATCTGTTGAATGTTGGAGGATGTTGAGAAATCGTTCCAAAGATTTTTAGACCGTTTTTGGCACAATTTTGAAGATTTGGATTGTATTGCTGAGGTTTCTTAATTATTCTTGCAGTGAAGATGTGGTGGAAGACTCGAAAAAGTTAAAAGGACAAACCGAGTAAGGGACTATCGTTTTATTGACTTTCAGATAACTGCCGAGATTGAATTGTGACAAGTTTTCATTGTAGAATTCCTTGGGCAGTTGACGCACATGTATATCACAAACCTTTTGGAATTCAGATTTAGTACATGCACTTGAAAAGTGTCTGGTCAATTCACTCCTTTCCAAATCAGTCAGAAGTTTGGGTGTAAAAAGTAAGGCCACTAAGGATTATTTCATGTTGATTTCAGTTTAAACGTGCTGCTTGTTGGTAGCCAGACAGGACAGATCATGCTGTATGCCTACGGTATCTTCCCGATAGGATGTGTGGATGTGGTGATCCCAGGTGACGTACAGGTGTGTCGTGTCCTGAGTGTGGCTCTCTCCAAGGATCTGAAGGCCTTGACAGCCGTCCTCCATGGCGATGATCAGCAGCTTTATCAAGTTGTGGTACGTTGCTAACCCGCCTCTCAAAATATCTTAAGGCAACTTTTATCTCGTCATTTGTGACTATCACTGCAAAATGCGTATCATGCAGAACATGAGCCTAAATGCCACCAGTAGACAACTGAAGAGGAACAAACCAGATTACCAAGATAACATCTGAAATATTGCTCATTGTGTACACTCGTCACTTAAATCTCTGCATCTCATTTTCAGTACGATACGTCATTATTGGCCTCTCGTCATACTGAGCTCAGCCTGCTGGCCTTGAAATATGGACAGATTTCTACCTTGCTTGGGGTGAGTGCTCTTTGAAATGCCTGGGCCTGCTTCAGCATGTCTGGAAAATACCTATTTGATGTTGAAATTTCCCATTTTTTCTGGAAAGGAGCCCCAAGGTTTTCAAGATCACCCGAAGTTCACATCTGAGCTCTCTAGATCCAGTTGCAACCCCCTTTTCCGAAATTTCTGGATCGGCCACTGTGGATTGTAGTTTAAATCAGATGTGTCATGACCTCCTTCATTCTTTCAGTATCTCCAGTCAACCATCAAACAGATGTCTGAGGCATGGGAAGACATCCTCAGGACCATGGACTCCAAATTATTGAAGTTCGCAGAGAAAAAATATGTAGGTGGACCACTCATCAAGTAAAACCATTGATCAGATCTGACCACTCTTCAAATACTCATATTTCCTCTTGTCTACCTTAGACTGGGTGGACTGCGCTCATCTGATCATACTTGTCTTGTTTCTTTCAGCAAATGGCAAGTGGGACAGTCAGCAATGACTTCTTGGAGCTGCTCATGTTTGGCACACCAAGGTGAGCAGGCTCTGACTCTTATAGAGCCTCTTAACCCTTTCACGTCCTTTGACCCGCAGAGCGGTACATAAACAACACCCTTACTGCACAACTCACTCAGAGAGTGGTACATACACTTCGTTACTTTTCACTTGATACACACTTAGTCACAGTGCTGCCGCCTTTGAACGATGTTTGTAACCAAGGGTATGAGCCCTACCTATCATTTTCGACATGTTTTATGCTGTGACTTGCATCGAGTGTGGATGTCCTGCCTCACTTTGCAAACAGTGATCTGACACAACTGACCCCTCAACTGCTTTGGAATGAAATCTAAACTAAAAAGGTCTGGTAAAGAAGGAATCACTAGGCCCATATGGTGGTGGCACTTAGCCTTTGTTGTATTATTTTCAGTGAAGAGTTACAGACGTTCCTCTTACAAGATCTGACTGAAAAAGGTCTAAAGAAGCTGGGTCATTCCATCGAGACGTCATACTCTAATATACAAAAACTGGTCCTAAAGCAACTACAGAAGTAAGTGAATTGTCCTATATGGCTGTCTTCTTGGGACACCAAATGTCAAAATACAACAATTGCGGCAAATTTGTCATGCTACAGATGAAAAAAAATGCAAGATTAAGTTTTCCCGCCGAAATTGTTGAACTTTTCATAAGTTCAAAATTCGGAAAAATTTCCCAAAAGTTCCACTGTATTTTCACTACCAACCTTCTATTTCAGTGTTGGCCAGGCGGTCATGTATCATCTTGGTGACCTCTCTGGTATGTCGCAGTGGGAGGAGAAATTTGGTGTCCTTGGTTTGTCGAATGAGAGTCTACAAGCAGGGATCTCATGTACTGGATCATTCTTGTTAAAGGCTTGTGAATTGCAGTTGTAAGTATTCATGGTTACCTAACGTTTTGCTCAGGCTATGCTGAAACAACATTTGTAGAAATAAATGTCAAGCCTTGATGCATCCGTTCTCTTTGGAAAGCTTAGAATGGTAGTTTCAGATAGTGTTTGAAGATGGCAGCACCAGACAGGTTTTACAAGGAGATGAAAAGATGCATTCATTCCAGCAGTGTTTATTACATCTGCACATATTAGTTATGTGATAAGAACTTTGTAGTCGCAATTAATGACCTGTCTTTTATATGTTCCATGCCAAACTTGAGTGGGAAGCGACTTAGCTGCAACAATAATATTGAATTCCACAGAACACAATTTTACTCAATTTTTATCATTTTTCAGGGTGATTGACAGCAGTATGAAAAATTTCAAGGCATTCTTCAGGTGGTTGTATGTTGGTAAGATTCACATTTCAAAGTCATGCTACAGTGGGTTTCATAAGTAAATGTCACTGTCTTTTTTGGCCACTGTGCAAAAACTACTGTGCTGAGTTGGGTTCTACTTAATCTCATTTTGGGACCCAGTCTGCGACGAACACTACAAAACATTGATTTTATCGCATGCAATCATGACTGCAGTTCAAAGTGACAAAGACTGCTCATTTGCAGGGCGCTTAAAAGACACGGTTCGACCTCCATATTCTACTTTGTCGATGAACACAGCTTTTTCATCTTCTCATGTTACAGTCATCCAGAGATTGTCTGATGAACCAGTCCCGGCTGAGCTCAATAAGGTAAAGTGTAACCAGAAGAGTTTGATACTTAAAAACCTCTCCGGTCCAGTTGACCTCATCTGATTTGACTCCAAGTGCAACTGTTGTGAGTTGCAGCAGAAGACATCATTTGGATGTGAAATTTAAATCATTGACTGACTTGGTGCACTCTGTCGTCAGGGTCAAGAACATGTAGTTCAGTTTCTGCTCTTCATTATTTCTTCTTTTATATTGAGCAGCATTTCAACCAGATACCAACGTTCACTTGACCACTCCGTCTTTTCTCCAGATGACCCAACAACTGTTCAACTTCGTTGCTGAGTTCCTCAAGGAACACTTCCAAGAGGAATTTGACGACGATGGTAATTTTAATGAGGGAAAGAAACCAGGATTCAAACTGGAAAAAGTTGGACAGGTATGTGACTTCATGAGTTAAGAATTGATGTGACTCTTGATTAGTACACTTGTCTGCGCCAATTTAGTACCCCTCAAACAGGATGCCTTATCGCTGGAATCGATCGCTGCAATTGATGATAAACAAAACCATCGTTCTTCTCCTCATGATCTCCCCAGTTTGACCATCGTATCATCCGTGTTCAGGGCAAGATCTCCAAATGTAAAGGCCTTGCCAGCACTAATACAATCATCTCGACGTTTTCAGTACCTTAAAAATGAAGACCTCCATGACCCTCCGGATAACGAAAATAATCCTTGGGTGAAGTTTCTGGAGACAAATCCAGCCATTCGAGGTAAGTGAATGACACAAGAGGGTGCCTCACGCAGTCGTTAAGGAATTGACATTGTCCAAAAATCTTTAGAGACAAGCAATATTTTTATCGCCGTGATAATTGTGGTGAGGCACTACATCAAATATCCCTCATTGGTGGGGTGCTTCAGTAGGTCACACACGAATATATATCATAAATGTGTTATTATTTCTAGGGAGTCCCATGTTGTACCCGGCCCGCAATAACAAGTCGTTAGTTCAGATGCATGAAGAGTTGGAGACGTGCCTGGAGAATGCATTGACCAAGTCAACCGTAAGCTGTTTATGAGCACTTTCAAATATCTGCCGGTGTTTTGTGAATCAGTGTCAACAACAACTTAAAAGCTTGAAAATAACAGCACAATGTTGACTCTAAGTCTATTGAAAATAACCAAATTTGGCAACTTTAAGCCTTGTTTACATTTGTTGTGACAGTGGTCTCTGATAAATTTGAAATTTGTCCTTCGTGTTTCAGGGCAGCATTTGTAGCTCGTTCCGATGTCAACACATATATGGTCTACTGAATACGGACAACGTTGATGTCGCGAATGAAATCTCACCAAAAGTCGAACAGTTCACACTCTCCTCCGGCAATGAGAATTTCCTGTATTCGATATTTACGGCAGATTCTTTGCCGTGCGATCGATTTTATGTCAGTCGGCATCCAACAACGGGAAGGTAGGTGTGGTCTGTGAGTCTTGACCATGATCCCACGTACTGATTGCCAGTGAGCGTCTGCTTAAGGTGGCAGTTTTTAAGTTGTTACACAGACCTGGGTGTTGTCACCTTGGAGGCTGCTGTTGGCTTCGGTCATCCTTAACAGCATAGGCCTACTTTTAATCCTGAAGATTTGTGTCTAAGATTGTCACATTCCACGAAGGTTCTTAACTTCAATATTTGTTTCAGTGATGTTGGTCATATTGAGTTGGCTGCGTTAAGATTTGGTAACCTCGGAGCGGGCCTGAATTTATCGCTGAATTTATCCGGGTCGGAGAGGCTGAGTCTGTCTGGAAGTGAAAGGTATGTTCCTTTGGTTTCGTAAAACATGATGTAGTTTGATGAAAGGTCAAATCTTGAGGGTGTCCTTAATAGAAAGGTATCACTCTCTGACGTTTGGTTGTGGATTGTCAGTGTGTTTGTAGTCTCAAGCTCATGGGTCTCCAGGATCTATTGAATTATTCAAAGAAGACACCGAGTTGAATGACACATATATTTATTTACATATTGACTACATACAAGCAAGTTACTATAAAGCATTGTACACTTAAATCATATAAAAATCTCATCAGTCTTGATACTACTGCCACCTGGCCATGGAAAATGTAACTAAAGTTATGGCCTGTTTTCTAATGTTTCTCTTCATTTCCCTACAGTGAACACATTATGGTGTAGTTGGGTTCACCCAATCATTTTTACAATTTTCTTAAATAAATAGGTATAATATACTTTATTTTAATCGAAATAATGTTAATAAATCTTCATAAGATCCAAGTAGACTTTTCACAGATCCAGATAACCGAAAAAGATGAGTCGGGCATTCCAAAAAGGTGAATGGTTGTATCTTTCTGCCCCCCCCCTCGCCTCTCTGAATCTGCTCCTGTTATGTGGTCACTCCAACTTACAATTCAGAGTAACCATCTTTGATAAAGTTACAACATACAAAAAACATGCAAATATCTTCATATTTATGTACAATGTTCAGATCTGTACTCCTCAGCTTAGTATTACATTATACCCATTCCCACACTGCACAAAAACTGTACTAATCCTTCACCTCTGAAATGATGGTGTTCAATCGATTTTTAAAGAAAGTCTTTCCAGTTTCAATTACATGTACCTTTCAAAATGATTTGGGCATACAGACATTCTAAGTAAGTGATAATTTGGCACCATTTGGTCAGTTTCTCACAGTTATTATGAATTAGAAAATCATGATAAGGTCAGTGATTAGACTTTTAGAAGACCAGTTCTGTTGGGCCACAATAAGTTGACAATCATCAATGTATCAGAAAAGTGTTGCATGGGGGATTAGCCTTATGAAAACAAGTGTCACCCTGACAAGCGCTACTTTATTATTATTTGAAACAAGTTTTTTACCAATGTCTCGATTTAGCCATATGATACGTTCACCAATTGTGCATTAAACTTATTTGATATTCTGAGTTTGAACAACGGTGATACTCCACCAGTCTTGACAATTTGACAAGGGCACTTGGGATATTTTACTAGTGTGCCAAGTCCATGTAGTTGAAATCATGTGTGATGGAAACACAGCCGTGAACATCATGTACTCATAAATACCATACTCATACCTATAATGGACCGTCAAAATTGTTCATAAATCGACATCTCTAGACTGGTTTGTGTTGGTTGGCGTTAAATTGTACTCGCGATGGGAATTTCGTTAATTTTGCAATTGGCAAAAATTTCTGAAAAAACAAATTTCTTCACAGTTTTTATTTTAAATGGCTGCGAAATAATCTCAATTCTTGAAAATGAAAATTGTAAAAAAAAATTTTTTTTTTCAGAAATCTTCGCAAATTGCAAAATTTACGAAATAAAAATTGTGAAGAAATTTTTTTTTCACAGCAATTTTTGAAATCAGGTAGTCAGCCAAAAAAAAATTTTTGAAAAATAAAAATTGTAAAGAAATTTTTTTTTCAGAAATACTTGAAAACAAGACCCGCACGAAAATTTGGCGGTTACAGTTAACAGTGTATGTAAACCAGTGTTTACCATATGTAAACCAGTGTTTACCGTATGTAAACCAATACACTTTGTGCGTATACAGCTTGTGCATTTAAAGCTGCCTTTAAAGAATATGCTATGCCTACATTCAGCTATTTGAACTAACCCCAAAAAATAACACCGATCAGGCTATATATGACATTTTATTTGAAGAGTCTGTAGAGTTTGACGTCATGGGGTGGGCTCATACTTGAGGTCATTTCCAAATAATGTGTGAAATTATCACTGGCATTGATTCGTTCATCCAAACAATTTGTCTCACGTTTTTAATCTCTGAGGTTAAGAAAATTGCCTTTGTTTCCATAATGTTTGATATTATTTGAACATATTTCCTGCTCTGAAGAAAGGAATGGCATGCACCGCTGGGTAAAGTTCAGTTATTTGTATCCCAGAGTCCTTCACTCCTCTGACGGGAGATCTGCAAGTTTTGGCGATGATCGCTTGCTGTGACGTCGACGATGTGGTTTCCTTGAATGCCGCAATGGCCGCTTCAGAATGGCTAAGTCTTCTTTAGATTCGGCACAGGATGAATCTGAAATGAAATACAGGAACATTAGTATTTTCAGTTGTCTGCATCAAGAAAAGGCCATGTGAAATGTACAGAAAGTACTAGAAGATGACCATTAAGATTATAAGGTGGATGGAGTTAGAGTTCTGTCACAGAGTCTCAGAGCTTTGTGGTTAGGGTGGAGTCCTTTGGCCAGTATTCCTCTCTATTCTTCATAAGGGAGCAGGTCTGAAGCAGATGAGGTGGAGTCTGCTCTAAGTTGTATGAGGGCTTAAGAGCTGATGGTGTTGGTAGTGATACATACCTGGTGACTCCCAGAATTCCACAGCTATTAAATGTCGATATAAGCTCCAGTCTCTCGTCTCATGAAAGTGGTCACAGTCCCACAATGCAACATGTGCATCAGCAGTTTTATACTTATATGTCGCTAATCTTACTATGCCTTGACGGCCGTATAAATTGAGAATAATCATCTGGCGGTCCTTCCCATCCGGCTTTATAACCACTGGAGATTTATATTTTAGATCTAAATATGGCCCAAACACAATAGGATCCTGAATATATTTTACTCCATGAGCTCCAGTGAAAGATTCTAAGTTATTTTGCTCCAATTGTTGTCTGTTTGCACCAATAGAGTGCACTTCTCCGATCCTGTTGAGGGCGTATGATAGTCTTAAAGCGGATGTGTAGTGTGGCACTGACGTTGCGTGAGCTTTCGTCACTCTGATGATGTCATGGTCTCGATAATGGCCTCCGTATTGCGCATAGCCAGGATAGTGTTTTTTCAAGTCGATGAATTTCGGCAGCTCCACCTGAAGTGAATAAGGAGAGAGATTTGATTAAAAATGCTTGAATTTGACTTTCAATGATTTATTGAGCTGGAAACCAAGGTGACTCTATCAAAGATGGTAGTTTGGCTCTCATGCTGGCCTACTTGAACTGAAGGGAAGGACCTCTGAAATGGGGCGATCATTCAGCTGAAAAGACTGATCCCTTCCGTGGCTTCTGGCGTTGCTCAAATCAACCCTTGACAGATATAGTCCCCTGGCTTAGAGATATTGACTCAGCTTTCTCTTTGGCTGGTGATTGTGAATTCAAGACTTGTGCGCCTGTCATCTTTTAATAAGATATTACCTCATTGACTGGGGAGGAAAGTAGGATGGTACACTTGATATAAATTTAGGCCGAGTGTTTGGGACTTAGGTTAATAACACAGTGGCTACAAATAGTTCTGGAGTAGACTTATGCTTTCATTACTAGAGTTCTATTCTGCCTTTTGGTAATGATAACGTCCAATATTTAAAAAGACTTGTGCAGAGGGGAATGAGAATGGCAAGCTGGTGTCAGTTTGAAGATTGTTGCACAAGTGAGTAAATCCGAGACAGATGGATCGTACTGTATCTCGACCTTGGCTGATACAATTATCTGCAATGCTGTTGCCCAATTTAACTTGAATCCAAGTTTTAGACCCACAGGTTTGATATTTCAACCCTTACAATTCGTGTGACGGCGTCTTACGTAATGTTGGCCCAAGTTGGTGGAGCCAGCTGTCAGGGGAGACAGATCAAGCTGCTAATAAAGCTTTAGGGACAGATTTGTTTTTGCACCAAAGTGGCCTCTGTTGACGTTGTGGTACTTCATCTTTGTTGGGGTTTATTGGGAAAGCAAACAGTGAGTGGAGGGGGTAGATTTGTCGGTTCTCATGGCAGGGAGACATGGGTACTGGACACAGCTCAAGGGTTTTTAGAGCTTTATCGTATTTTTGAGTCGGATTGTAGCTTTCAGAAGCAGTATTGATAAGACGACTGCTACATTGATTGAAACCTCCCTGTGAATCTTTTAGGGACAGTGATTTTGCTCCCAAATGATCTCCTTACAAAGAGATTCAACTGGATTTTAGAAAAATCTTAAATTTTGGCTATAAACAACTAGGCACGGGCTTGGGGTACAGGCCAACCATTGTTACTGCACTATCAGGTCAATTACCTTGTTATTAATTTCAATCTTGTTACATGGTGCTGTTGTTTGCCAGTGAAAACAAAATCCAAAGTCCAATCTGGGGTCCTTTATTTACATTTCCCACAAGCAGATGTTGGTAGCTGATTAATCATTCATGTGCAACTTGTAGTCTATAAGTTAAGCAAATGTTGCTGATGTAAGAATGCCCTGTCAGTATATTTTGCCATAATTGGTCAGTTACTCTCTTGCATCATTTGAGGCAAGATATCTGTGGTAAAGTTCCTTGCTCAAGAACATGCCCACAGAGTACCAGATTAGGTCAGTCAGAAAATCATATTTTGATGATCAGCGCCCTGAAATCTTGCGACAAAAACAGTAGCGCTCAGCGACATATTTCCAGCATCTAATGTGTTTAGTTAAATTTGATCAAATTCAGTATTCTAAGTGGACCGATGCAAATAAATTGAAGAGAACATTTCCTGTTTTGTTATATGAGATCTGGGTCCACATTTCCACCTGTTGTTATGGATGCAGATCAGTGTCATAATGGGTGCAGTGATAAGATACGCACACATCTGTTCATAACTCACAGACCTTTTATGAGTTGGTGTATCAGGCCGTTCCCTGTGAGGTGTATCAGGCCATTCCCTGTGAGGTGTTTCAGGCCATTCCCTGTGAGGTGTATCAGGCCATTCCCTGTGAGGTGTATCAGGCCATTCCCTGTGAGGTGTTTCAGGCCATTCCCTGTGAGGTGTATCAGGCCGTTCCCTGTGAGGTGTATCAGGCCATTCCCTGTGAGGTGTTTCAGGCCATTCCCTGTGAGGTGTATCAGGCCATTCCCTGTGAGGTGTTTCAGGCCATTCCCTGTGAGGTGTATCAGGCCATTCCCTGTGAGGTGTTTCAGGCCGTTCCCTGGGAGACTAGTCAGCCACAGACCATTCCCCAGGAGACCAGTCAGCCAGTGAGGGTATGTTTGTGTCAGACCATTCCTTGGGGAGGCTATGACCAGCGCCAGCTCAGTCAATCAGAGTATGTGTCAGCTATGCCTTGGAAAACAAAGCACAAGTTCAGTTTATTCAGGTCTTTCTCTATGAGACCAATTGTCAAGAGTCCTGATAATTGGGAAAGGTCAGCAAATGTCCTCACAAGTTCATTGCAGTATCAATTTCAACACTTTGTTTCATATAAAACTGTATGTTGGGAAACTTGTACATTTGCATTCAAGTCCCACTGTCCTACCATGTGCACTGAAGGGGTAGCAGTTTTCTGATTGATTTGGTCCTTGATAGTCCTGTGAAAGTCATTGACATGTTTTCAAGGTTTGAGTTGGAACCATGTCAACATGTTTGTACTGTTGCAATGAATTGCACCATTTGATGAACCCCTTTTTCAATGCCTATCCGTCAATATCTTTGATTTTGAGAATTTGGTTCTCCGTTTAGTTTAGGAATAGCAACAGTTATGTCAGGGATAAGATTGATATCTGAAATTGACATCAGCGCTTGCTACATGTGTGGATCTACAGCAAAGAGTATGCATGGTCAGCTGAATGAACATACATACTAGTGTATATCATGAAAGGAAAGTCAAGGTGCTCCTCCTATTCCTGGAGCCACCGTGGGCCAGTGTCTCTGGTGGCATGGACTCATCCAGCAGTCGGCCCGAGACTTCACCCTGGTATCTTGGTCTAACTTGCCTTTTTCCACTCAGGTTCTAGAGCAAGGAGCCTGCCAGCCATTGCTCCACTTACTCCCCACAGGGTGTTTCTGATGTTGGATATTTTGGTTGGCCCTTGATTGAAACTAGATACTTGCACTCCTCAGTTTTATGAGTGAAAGTGGCCCTATTTAGCAAGCCTCCAGTGAGGAGGACCTCAGGGCAACACGTGAGGGTTTCCAGTTACAGCCCTCAGGCTCCAGGAAGCACCCTTAGGGTACGCCTAATGGACTCCATCGAATGAACACAAGATTTAATGTCGGGAACATGAAATATGTCATTGTTCATGAGGGACTGATAAGGATTCTTGTCAAATTTATCATCCAATTTAGAAATTTCGCATGAGAATGAAACTAAGTTTGTGATTTATGACGGCTTTTCAGATTTCACTTTACTTAACCCTTTTCTGAATGCATGAGACACTTCAGTATGAGAGACTTCCAACCAGTCGGTCCTTGAAATTTCCCTCATAGGCTTTAATGGTTCTGCGGCCCGGCCCTGTCACTGAAGTTAAACAAAGGCCGGGTGTCTGTGGTGGTTCATCAGTGGATTGTTCTCCAAGAAATGTTTCAACACCAACTTGGTTGTCAAAAAAGTGCCACAAACCTAACATATCATCCCAGTGCTGGAGACCGTTACACTCGGAAATAATCTCCAAGTAATTCAATCAAGATTGTGGAAGTTAATTTCAGTTGCGAAACAATTAATGTTTCCCCAGTCGCCATGGAAGCACAAATTTAATTAAAATTTCATCGGGTGATTTGGATGTTTATTTTCTGCTGTCTACTGCGAAAGTAAATCATTTTCTCTGTCAGTGCATCCATTCATGAATGAGTTTAACAAGAAACAGGAATGTTGCAAGCTTCATGAGAGTAAAATACATCTCACTCTAGAGTTATCGAAAGAGGCCTATACATTGACTACTAAGTATCTCATGAGATCTACAGGTTGTTCCTGTAAACTTTGCGTGAAATAGACTACTTCCGCTCCGAACTAAAAATACAAATCGACATCAACATGCTTGATATCAGAAATAGCTTTTTCACCAAGTTAGTTCAGGTGGATATAAGAAATAACTTGACTTATCGCATATTTACCAATCCTCCCACTACCAGTCATTCTTTCGATATTAACTGGGCTGTATTAACCCATTTAGACATGATGCATTGGTATCATCAAAGAACAGCTAATAAGAGTTAAAACCTTTTCTCAAGAATTATGTTCTTATCCGGTAAAAATCCTAACTGTAAGAATCCTAACGGTAAAAATTCAAATGTAGGTAGTAGGTAAAAATCCGAAAATTCATAATTTTTTCAGAATCTTTTTTCAAATATTCTGGGATATATGGAATATTTTGAGATTTTTGGAAATATTTTTGCTCTTTTTTATCCATTTTGGAATTTGTTTGTTCAAATTTATTTTTCTGAAATTTTCTTTGAATCAGTTTAAATATTTAAATCAGTTTAAATATTAGTTTTTTTAAGAATTTTTTTTTCAAATTGGTAAAATTTTTCAAAATTTGGGATTTTTACTGCCTACCTCTGAGGTCACATGTTGTAAATTTTAATCAGCCAACAATCGTTATGTTAAATTAAAGAATTGTAAAGCTGGCAGGCCTTCATTTTGGAATGCTGGGGGGGGGGGGGCATAATTTACTGTAGCCAGAAATGTTTTACCACACATTCATTGCATTATTAAACGATTCAAGAATTTCAGCTCATGCTTTGTGTGGAAATCTGTTCAAGTGTTATTTGTCACAATCTACTTTGTTTTGTTTTTAGTCCATTAACATATTAGTTTACCTGCAATATATCCAGGGGCCAATTAGTTAGGGGAAGGAAGTCTGGTATAGATTTCATAATGGTTCAGAACATGAACAGCTATTTAGATATTTTGTGTATAAACATTTGATAGTTTGTTCAGGGTAGTCTTCAAATATTTTGCCAGCAGGTTATCTCTGTTTTTGGTACACCTGTCTGACAGTTATGGTCTGCTGGCCCTGTATAAGATGCACATGGACTGTATTGTTAGCCAATGCAATGCAGTTTTATATTTTAGGTTTTTGCACCGAGACAAAGGCTGTAAGATAACAGACATGTGATGAAATTTATCTTTTGGGCTGCAAAGTGCAACTTGTGACCAAATATAAACATTTGCAGCTGGTTGGGGACACTTCATGTCAGAAGTGGCTATACTTGAGTTCTGGTCGAAAAATTACTAATAAATTTGATACTATTCACAAAAGTATGTGGGCCAAGTGCATGATGCATTGGCATGATGATCAATGAGAAAGAATGATATTGCACTGGCTCATATTGCCATTGACAATACAGAGTAGAAGCAAAGGCTTCAATTTAGGGACACCCTGTATGGTGCCCAAGGCGATGTAAAAAGTTCCTGTAATCTGATCTACTTGACAATCAAATCGGGTCGTCTGCTCAATGAAAATGTGAAAGGAAGGAATGGTGCCCTGCTGCTGGGACACTGGTTGAGAAAACTGGAAGCAAATCTTTAGATTTCTCCTGAGAAAAGTTTGTGACAAGGCGATTATTGGATGAGTGAAATCATTTGTATCGCGAAACGGGTGAAGACTTTCTGTAGATTGGGGTCAGATATGATAGCTCGGCTGAAATCTCTTTGCTGAAATTCCGCAGTGACGAATAGTGATTTTCAGTTGATAAGAAATGTAGTGTTGTAAGAACCATTCGGTATCATTAAAGACCAACTCGATGGCTTTCTTGTCCTTTGATCAACTTCCGATTCTATATCTATTCCCGTCATTGACAACTTGTTAAAAGCCGCACTGGTTGTTTCGTGTCTTCCTGATCAAAGTCAAATTTGAAAAAAATAGATTATGATATTTGTATTTACAAACTAAGCTGATGTTTATCAACTCTATTGTTGAAACATTTCCTCTATTTCTTTGTTAATTGCTCCAGATTATGCTATTGCATGGTGACTCGACAAAAGGATACATTGTGTGACACATATCTCTGCTGATGATTTATGACTCTGTTGGTTTTATTCCAATACCAGATGTTATAACTTTTTAAAATGAAGAAAATAAGTCACAGACATACGCTGCTAGCAACACAGCTTCTACCAGGAATTGAAACTCTCCTATCAAATTGTGACTATGAACGCAATAAGAGGAGTAATATTTGGCTGAGATGGGACCCCCCCCGTCCTGCTGCGCTTCCCTTGTGCTTGTCCTTTCCCCTGTAAGAACAAGCCTCAAGTCTGTATCTTGTTCAATGATACATGTCTGACACTCACAGAAGTACAGTAAAACAGTATAAGTAACTGCTCCACAAATATTTGATTATAATGTTATTCTTGACGAATTACCATCAGTCAATAACAGGCAGCATATTATATGTCTTTATCTGGCCCATGGAATAACAAGGATCTTTTTTTACGAAAAGAGGTGTTTGATTCAGTACAGTGGAATAATAAAAGAAAAGAATAATCAAATTGCAAAAAAGGCCTGCGTATCCTTCCTTTGGGGTTGGGCCTTGATGAAGTGAATGAAACTCTCATTGCTGCTGACAGAATATTGGCAGAAAAAGAAATGTTGATTCAAAAACGAAAACCTTGCTGATGTAGAAAAAAACTACCTACCCCTTCAACTATCCATATCAACGTTGTCAAGATACAAGTCGTGTGGCCAAGTATCCAGGCCATTTTGGCAGACGCACAAACGTCCAAATGTATATATCCAAATCTCAAACACGTGCCGCTCGTGTTTGATGTGCAACTTCCAAAACTATTCCTTCATCTGTTGGAGAGATGGTAGACCGCTTGGTTTTCCTCCTTCCAACCCATCGCCACAATAAACGAACACAATAGGTGCTGCGAGCAATACAATAGCAAGGATATCGCTTGACAATAGGTATTTCCAGTGTGTGGACTTCTCTTCAGGCCAAGCATGAATGAGTTGGGACTGCTTTACGCAGTTGAGTTATTGTTTCTTGCCCTGTGGAGTTTTCGTATCGGCCGTCTGCTCAGCTCTGATTGGCTCAGTCCAGGAGGTGCAATATCACTCCAATCTCTGGCCGGCTGTCATCTGTTCACGCTCATAGAGATTGAGAAATACTTGCATTCTGTTTTGGTTGAGAAATCACTTGGAATTATTTAATTGGTTGCTCAATCCTCTAAAACAGATCGTTGAATTAAAACATATAAATTATCGAGAAGATTGAGGGATATTGAAATGAAAGGGAATTTCTCAATGCTGTTTTTGGTGGTGCAGATCAAATTTCTGACGCAAATATTTTTTGATTTTTTTTTTTTTGAAAGGCTTTCTCTGCTTTGATGAATATTGCTCAATTTTCACCAATTGTAAAGAATTTACAAAAGATTTCATTGACATATCTTGATATTTTCGTAATAGTCTATTTATATCTCTTTTGCCAACCTGTCAGAAATTTGAGGGGGTGGTGAAAAAGTATACCTGGGACAGGAAAAATCCCACGTGATATCAAAAATCCCATGTGATAGTGCAAGTATAGTAATTTATTAATGGTCTTTGTTAAAGCCAAATGGCAGGTCATATTCATATATATTGTCCACCTTAATGTGGTTGTTGATTACAAAGGCTTTGATGTGGGTGTCTCATTCATGCCCATCCTAATGAATGACACCGATTCATATATTCAGTATGTTGTGTGGTCAGGCGTTATTGTCCTTTTCTTGTTCTGCGGTTTAGAGTATTGTGCCGATTTGGATTTTGTGGTCGCCCACGTGGCTTGAAAGTTCGTTATGAAAATATCCTCACATTGTAGAAGTTCTGTGGTGATAACAGTATAAAGATTTTCGTTTTGTGACCCTCTTGATAGATCGTTGCAGAAAATTTGTCGGAAATGCTCCCTTCTGACGTTCTGGACAGAACTACCCAAAATCTTCTCTTATATGTGGGCAAATCACTAAATATAAGACACCAATCTCAGATATTCCACTGGTTCAACCAGTCCACTTCGTTGACTGAGCAGATGGGATAGAGGTTATATCTGGTACCCCTAGCTGTGAGAGAGATTATCCCTCTCAGATCTAATGTCTCTAGAACAATGTCAACTGTTGTCCCCATAGTTCCTCTCTGCAAGACATGAGCCTTGAGTTAAATCTCTTCATCCTATGTGCAATACCGACATAGCATGGATCTCCACAGTGTAAAACTTCCAAACTGAAAGCAAATGATTTTGTAGACTTTCACTTTGTGTAGTTGGTGCATTTTACCCTCTGTCAGAAACCAGCCATCTTGGCATCTAGCCAAATGTTGCGTCTGCCAACATAACTGAACAACACTCTCGACAATCTCATAAATGATACGACAAACATTCTCGTAAATCTTGCTCATGTGAATCATTGGATTCACATAAATTTTGAAATTGGAGGGAAATCCGTTGCACCATATTTGACAAATTTGACAAAATATCTTGTGTCTATATGATCGTCTTCTGCTCTTGGCGTCTAGTTTCTATCTCTTGCTTGAAGTTAGCGCCAGATCTCATTTATCTTTGACCAAGAATTAACACTATAGTTCATGACATCAGCTGAGAAGAGTCTTTTGATCATCAGTGGAATTGTCAGCAGCCCAACAAAATCCTGATCTTTGGCTGAAAATAATTCTGAATCATCCCTGTCAGCTAATCTGAGCCTGGAGCTTAGAGCATCCTTATTACATTCATGACCCACATCGAAAAATTCACAATGGGTATTTATCACAGATTTACGCCAAATGATTTCTTACGTGTCCGTGGCATCATTCACGCGCAATGAGCAGATGTGTGCTGACGTTATTTTTGTGATATCATCCCGCCGTCGGCCTGGCGGTGTCCAGTATTATGCACGTTTTTTAATCAATGAATGGGACGATTTTAGAACAGGATGTTGTCCTGCTCCGAGGCTGTCCGCCTATTCATCTTCGATGATAAAAAGATGTTTTTGTCTCCGGGGAGATGTCTTAAAATGCCTAAGAATCTTATTCGAGTCTCTCTGTTTGAGGTTTTTTCCACAAGTTGCTCCTATTGAAAGCCTCTTCAGGACACTTTCTTTGCCTGCTATTATTAAAAGATCTCTTTTTCTTCTCAATTTTGTTGATTTTTTCTCTCTCTAGTTTCAAGGAAGAGATATTGGGCCATTATCTTCTTCACCACAAAGAGATCCTCTTCAGGATGTTTTGAAAGAGAGGGCTGCTCATCCTTTCAGTATGGGTAGTTTTGATGTCGTGTCTCAAGGTAATGTCTGCTGGAGAGAATATCACCCTACAGGTTTTGCTGTAGTATTGGCCTTCTTGTTTACAGCATTCGCTCTGCACTTGAATGTGGTACCTACCGGAGGGGGTATACCTCCTCCAAGGCGGGATGAGCGTTGGCATACATTCCTGGTATGGATTACGATCAAGCAACAAACTTGACTTCACAATTTCAGATAAAGTCGGCAACGCCACCCACATGCTATGACAGGACAACACGGAAACAACAAACCGTGGACTAATCATTTTGACTTCCTGGTGGTTTTATCCCATCATTAAGGTATCCATGAAAGAATCTGGCCCAAGGTTGCTTTGAGAGGAACAACAGCCCAATGTTGACTCCTTGACAACAATGGAATGCCAAGCCGCCATTTCAGATATTATAGTTTTGATTTACAGATAGAGAACACCCAACACCATTTAGGATATTAAGGTTTGATTTAGATGGAAGCTGACTCTGTTGAACAGGCAGTCGGGTGGAATGATTTATGCAAGTGACCCTGACTTTTGGTCAATGTGTTCTAGCAACCGCTTGAAAACAGAACGCATTCGAATCTCAAAGAGCAGAATAGGTTTGTACCCACCTCCTTGGGTTTTACAGAGCACTGTCTAGCTTCTATTGAACTTGACCCTGCAGATGGTTGACGTCATTGATAACGTGCGTACATAGGATCTCAAAGAGCAGCGTCATCTGCCCACCATTGTCCCAGTGGCCCTTTTAGCATCATCTTATGATGCTTCAGTGGAATGATGAATAGAACACAGTTCAAATGCGGTTGTATCGTGTCTAATCTTCCAAGTCATTGTTCTCCGAGTCAAGTTGTGTGCATTGCTATAAAATGTGTCCTAGACCTTGTCGATTTGTAACAAAGTGTTGAGTCAAGAGGACAACTTGAATAACGTTGAACACCTTTGTCTAACGTTGGTCTGCTCGTGTTGTATAAGTAAGATCATCACGTGGCAAGGGTATATGAATTCCACTCAAGTAGTTATTGATAGGTCATTGTGTATATCCTGTTGGAATAAATGCAGAGTATCGAGGATTCACAACAAATTCTGATAACAGAGGGGGTTGAAAGTAACAGCCTGATATTGGGATGTTGACAAAAGGCTTATGCGTCTGCAGGGACGTGTGCCGACGTCTGCCACGTGCTGCATTCACAGAATTAACGGCCGTTCATAAATTTGTCAACCAGAAGACAATGACACTTCAAGAGGAAGTTTTTTTCTGGAAATGTGTCTTTTTATACGCCCCGCTCCGGAGCGTATTATGGTATAGCGCTCGTTTGATTAGAATGCGCTCTTTTGTAACTTTGGGGCAAATTTTGATGGAAGTGCTTGGAACAGATGAAACATTGGCTAGCTTTTGTAAAATTCTGTTCCAATTTGAATCCTTGCTTTGTCTCTTTTGATATTTCGGTAAAATGACTGGCCATTGTATGATACTGGTGAAAAGTGTCAAAATGAATTGTTTCTATTCGAACATCCACTCTAGCACAGCATGTCTGCATGCAGGGGTTTGAAAAATCTTAATCTTGACAAATAGACTTCTTACAGAGGCATAGTTTGGTGCCAACTTGATAAAATCACTGGTCGTTGTGGTCTGCAGTAAGTTTTTGGTTTGTGATCCTCCTTTAATACCATTCAAGTTCTCACCACCTCCCCAAATTTGTGATTCTCAAAAACACTCCTGCCAGAGCATTTCTTTGGATGCACTGCCAACCAATTTATCATGTTGATAGGGTGCATCTGCTTTGACTGGTCATGGCAAGTTTAAGCAGATGGCTGCCGTTCCTGATTCTCCGTTTCTAGATCGGCATCTGTTCGGGCTATCAAGATATTGACATTCTGATTACTCTAAGGAGTTTGATGATCTGGGACAGTTGGTCTGCCGCTTTTGATAACTCTGTTATCATTAGGTCGGAATGTTTATGGCCATCAGAGCTGCGATGTTAACTTTTAGATGAAAACATACATTTCTGAAATGACTTACTCGACATCAACTTTTACTTGATCGTAGTATGATTACTTGGCTTGACTGGAGGAGATAACACAAAGTTAAAGTAAGCCAGGTCAGTAATACCCAGCTCTACCCTGGTCTACCAAGGTCTGTTAAAGTATTGACATTTTGATAATGGCCAGAGTTATCTGAAGAACTATGACAGCTGGTTTGCCACCCACCAGAGATAATGATGTTATCATTGAATTGTCTGAACAAGTAAAGGAAGAGAACTCATTTAACCCTATAAAATCATTCAGTCATCTTTCACACAAACAGTTCAAACAGTTTTTTCGGAAGGTAGCGTAATAAAAGCCAGCCGCACTTCTGCAAGTCTTCAGGTGCAACACACTTGTTACTATATCGGGTGCACCAAGCAAGAATTATATTTCATCCTTTCTTTTTACATGAGTGCGTGCCACGCCATTGCTGGTCTTTCAGTTACATGAAGTTCACAACATTTTTAATGCCTGTGTAACCCATGACCCAAATGAAGACATGACACATTAGCCAAATTAGCCAAATTAGCTGCTACAAAACTAATGAAATTGAGACATAGGATGGACACTTGGTCGATGTCCATCCTATGACTTCCTTAATCTCCCAATCACCACAGCGGATTTAGAAATGGATTAAGAAATGGACTCGTACTGTGATGTTCATGACTTGACATCATGAGTCGAGGCGTTCGGCACCTGTCATTGTAAGAGAGCAGACATGTGGCCCTTTGTTACCCTAAACCCAAGGAGACAATTTGAAGGAGGAAACACTCAGTAACCTTGGCAACAACGGAAACCTTGAGATTTGGGCACATGTCGCTGAAACGTATTGCCTTGGTCCTGACTATTCATTGTTCATTACACTTTGGAAAACCCAATATTTCTGCTTAAAGTGCCTCGCCAACCAGCGATTTTGATGGCTTTATTGTGCTACCATTATTGCTGCAGTGAGTGGTAAAGAGATAGCCTGCTGTAAACCATAAAAATGCTCAAATGTTGCTCTGGAGTCCCAACTGGTTGGAACTAACAGCAGACGGATCACTTGAGTGTGACTTCCATGAAATGTGCAGTCTTTTCAAGGCAAAATATCAATACTTTTGCATTCAATGAATTCAAGAGATCCTTGATTTTTTTATGAAAGGTGAAGAAGTGCTTAGTGACAGATGTCATTGGCTTCAGGTTAAAAAAACTTGCTACATTTCAACTTCTACGTTTTCAGCCAATTTCATTCTCATTGATGAATTTCAAGATGATTTTGGCCAGAGTGACTTGATGAAGTCCCCTTACATCCAGCATAAGTATGACTACTATCAGTTGTAACTGAAAAGAAATTTATGGATTAGGCACTTGAGCCAGAAAGGTAAAGTGGCAGAAGTTTTAGCCTGGACCTATTTACTATTCATCGCAAAATTTGAGGTTTAATTTCAGTCGAAATATACGGTACAAGTGCACTTGTGCCATGGTCCAGGTAGACTTGAACAGTCATCCATCCAATGAATTGAGTACTTCTCTAACCGGCCCAAGTGGTGTCACATTTTGGGGAAAATTTATGACAATTTACATTTTCTGGGTCAGGCCATATGGTGGACTTGGCCCAGAATCAGGACATAGCAACTTGAGGTTGAATCTATCATGCCATTTATTTCCTAGTTTGGGGCATTTCAATCTAACTATATGGACAACATATAGGGACAGTGTTGTAGGTAATACACTAGGATTCCTTCTATTTTGGTGAAAGTTTGATTGGATTCTGTCATGCTTGGCCGACAGGGAGTAAATTGCGGCAAAATATTTGTCTGTCGCGGGACAACTTCGACACGTGGCGGGACAATGGCGGAAAACATCCGCAACAATCGCGGCAGCTGACCAGCTATTTGCCGAAATGATCATCAGGGTACTCTGAAATTCATCACAATTGTGATTACGTAATCAGAAAGGGGAGGCAGACGATCGTTTGTGGAGCCTTTCACTGTGATTTGGAGAACATGTGCGTGGTTGTCCGATGACAGGAGCTCGACAATGAGACGCATCTCACCTTAGCTGGAAGATAGGTAAATGTGACCTGTCAATTGTGTGAGGGCCCTCCACCTCCTGTCGAAGTTGAAGGGAGGTATTCTTAGTCTGTTGTGTTTCAGTGTAAGAAGAACCTCAAACTTACACTTCCTATCGTAGATGGTGCACATCTCTCTTGGTCTTCTCAAGACGAAACATGCAGCATTTTCCTCCAGTTTTCGCTGATATCTATCTGATTTTCATCGCCATATTTAGGAGTGATAGATGATACCTACTTTCTTTCTCATTGGCAGATGTGTGTTTTTGCTGTGGTCCCTTATGAGCTTATATGTGACCCGTTCCAGCAAAACCAGTCGCATGTCGCTCTGAGCTTGGCAGGTTGAGACGGACTGTTTGTTCATTTCACTATTGTCTGCCTTTTGTGAAATCTGATGACATGAATTTCTTCTATTATCTCCTGGTGTCATCTAGGCTCATCTTATGTGCGACATGCGACTGGTTCTGCTAGAACGGGTCACATATGATAGCACACTGACTGTAATGTTTGAACCATGGACCTCTTGACTGCTGGACCTCTTGACTTGCTCAGCCCTCAGTCTACTGACATGATTGACTGAAGGTTCTGAACTTGTTTTCCTTCAACTTGACAAAAGACAGAACCCGGCCGGTCGACAAAGAACTGACAAGCCCAAGACAGAGAAGGATTCAAACACACCTCTTCATTGCCACTGAATGCCGTATCTAGAGCACGGAGATAACTCAACAAAGGAGGAAGCGAGTCAGGTCTGCGGACACTCTTCTCAAAGAGGCGGATGGACCTGGACTCTTTTGTCCTGCCACGTGTTTGACACATGGCATGCATTCACTATGTTTTATCTGATGACATCCTTAATGGATGGTTACGGCCATCTTAGATAGTGGAGATTTAGGTTGTTATGTCCGATGACACAGATGGTTGTTGTTGGAAATTACAGTAAAGCAATATAGTTTTGTAGATGTGGGTGTGTTGTCCTTGACAACACTGGTCAGTGGTAAGGGGTCTTTGTTCCTTACACAGATTTGGAACAATACTAATCTTTACATCATATCAATCAAATACTTTCCATTCCATTTCACCTGCCTTCATGCCTGAATCATCAAAATGACCATCAAATCCGTTGTCTGAGTAAACCAGTCACTAGACCCTTTCACCTAATCCTTGATCTTTTAGTTGATGTCATTCTATCATGACAATATTTCAATGCATATTGGCTTTGAAAAGCATAAGAGATGTACATGTTTTGTCGGCAAACTGGTTTGAAATAGTCAAAATTTCCTTCCAACATGAATTGGAATACACCTTGTACATCGTAGTACATCAGTGCACTGAGATTTTTTGTAAAAGTGTGTTGAAATTGAGTAAGATTACCATTTCACTCAAGTATGCAAGAATTTCAATGGCAGTACATATACCCCTTACACTGACTTTTCAGACAAACTTGTGTTGAAACTGGTTGGTCTTGAGGTGTATTGTGATAGTTGCCTTTTCCAGCCTACAATAAGTTGTCTAAATGACTCTCCACCCCTGTCTTGTGTCGGCCCCCAGGCACAAAAGGGAAAAGGCAATAGCTGTCTGTATGGGGAAATAGGGTGTTTTGTGACGGTCAAGGGGGCAATTATGGTTGATAAGCTTGTTGGGGGCTTGTGTGGTTGAAGGGACAAAGGGATATCCTGAAAAGTCAGGTCCATATATTTGTGTTGTGCGTGATCAGGTCAGTGTCTTCCACTTGTACATCTGCTTGTACATGTTACTTTCAGGTAAAGTTTTGATATGAATATAGTCACTTTGATGACGCTAGATCTCTGATTTAGAACCTTAGACCCTGTGCAAATCACTTAGCATAATTGTGATAGTGAGGTCATTTGAACGCACTGCAGAATAGACACGTATCTAAAAAACGTGCTTCCCAGTTTTCAAGTAAATGAAATGTTGTACTTCGTACCCTGACAGAAGGGCCACAGATGTACTTGTTCCCCTTCAAGCAAGGGTCCATCTGTCACAGCATAACATAGCCAAACAATTGAAACAATACCACAAAAATTGCCATGATTAAGATTATGGTTCAGTGGTTTAAAGGTTTTATACTCATGACAAAACAAGAGAGAGAATAACAGGAACAATGAGATTTTCAATGTTTCAACAAAAATTATCAGCTTTGTAAATAAATCTACATGAAATTTCTTTTCATGAAGAGATTTCTCGACCCCTAGGGGAGGGGATGTTTCCTAAACGAGAGTCAGTGAGAGTAAAACAGGACCAGATGAATGGTTCTCTAAACCATGAATTGTTCCTGAGGGCTGATATGGGTTTAGAATTCAGTCTGATAACAACCGAGTAATTGCTTGAAGAAAGAGAGTTTAATGTATAGAATTTCACTTCCGGATTTTGCTCTTGTTTACATTGAAATGGTCACGAAATCTGAGATCGTTAAATCACCAACTTTTGTGCCCTTGTTTCTATTTTGCGCCATTGTGAATGAACTGAAAGTCAAATCATGGAACTGATCAGCAAAACCCACATTTGCATTTCGTGCTGATATCTGGGGTTCCTACCTTGTTTAGCGAGAGGCTATCAGAAAAAAAATCTTTAAAAAATTAAAAAATTTTTAGAAATTTTTTGATTTCATAACCTATCGTGGTAAAATTTCTGAGAGGAGGCAATAAAAAAAAAAAAAAAATTTTCACAATAAATTTTGTTCCACCCAATTTTTGAATAAAAAAACGCAATAAACGTCACTCTGCCTACACTTTGAGGAGTGTTGGTGCACCTTGATGATGTGATGTTGCGATATTATGTTGTGACCTGGGGGGGGGGGGGGGGGGCATCGTTGTAGAGAAGAAGGGAATGTGCATGGTGGACGTCAGAGGTTGATAACTGAATATGATGTTTCCTTGAGGACAATGCCCATGGGAGAAGACCTACACGAAACAATACCATGTTTATTCTGCACTCAGTGAAATTTGTCTGTGTGGGGTCACACTGCTGGATTGCACTGAAACGGAAATAGGAGATCTGTGTTATTATGTGGCATGAATCAATTCTACGATAGGAAATATGATTTCAGTGTCTCATCTAGCATCGGTGCGCTGGTGTTAAGAGGTAAACTTCGATAAACCGTTAATAATTGCTTTCAATGCCCATGATACAATGGAGTGTGTAACCATGTCATCTGCAGCTAGGAATTACTCAATGTAGATGTCACCAAAGATATCAAATGAAGAAATGACATTGTAGGGTGCATTTCAACGAGAATGTGTGGTGTGGGATTCTATTCATTCTTACCAGAAGAATATCATGAATGGAAAAGCAGATGTTTCTCTTTATTAGTGAGAATGGAAAAGATAATGATTGGTATTACTCGTAATAGTCAGTACAGTAAGAAAAAGTAATTTTTCAAAAAGTATAGTGTCAGCCCTGATGAAAGGGCCTGCCAGATTTAGCTTGTGCGACACTCTTTATGAACTCCTGTGTCTAATACCTTAGAATGACCAGCCACATTGGAAAGAACTACCAAGAAGGCTCGAACCTTCTGTTCAAGAGGCAGACACTGTCGGGAGGAAAACGAATTCAGACTGACTGTCTCGCGATTAACAAAGGGCAAAGAATAGAAACCATTAACTGAGTGAGACAACTGTACATCTCAAAACCTCTAAATGCAGAAGATGAAAAAATCAGTTCATCATTGCTTGAAACCTAAGAAACCCAGGAGCTTGCAAGTTTCATGATGATGGCAAGCTTTTGAACTGATGAGGTGCCAGAAATTCTTAATGATAGTTATAAACCCAATCAAATTAGATGCCAAGAGAGTTAACAACCTGCCAGAGTTGCTGCCCGTATGGCCGGCTTGATCAGCATGAGCTCAATTGAGTTTGAATACCCCCAACATGGTCAGTGGACAGTCAAGGCCGACAGAAGGTGTGGTCCAGATGGAGTGTGCCAGTCTCAGGTTTGTTTGGTTATAGCCAACATTTCTTGGCTTGCTTGGAGAAAGGTTTGAATCCTTATACTGGGCGAGCTGAGTGAGTGATGAAAAATGTCCTCAACTTACAATGACCATGCAACCTTCCATGATATTGGAGCTCATGTTCTTGATGAGGTGTGATCTGAATGAAGTTTGATAATAGGCAGGCTATAGTGGGGTGATGACACTGACAGAAGGCGTGTTCCAGATGGATCGAACGTTGCGGGAATTTCACAAAAGGATGACACTGGCACTTCATTCATGTTATGACCTTCTATAACAATACGGATGGGGAGGAAATTGTCCGGCGGGAAAATTCCTGCATATGGCCATTTTTGTGCTTGCCATTGAATTGATGATCTAAATGGGCAAATATACCTTGCACTTAGGATTTCAGATGCTGTGTCTCTTGGATAATCTCCATGGTATTGTTAGGATGAGGATGAGGTGATGTCTACAGGCGTGTCATTATTGGTATTCACAGAGCTTAACCCTGTGTGGGGGGGGGGCAGTGTCAGAAATGTGTAAAAGATAATGTGCATCGGGTCATCAATTGGCCCTCTTTCCTGCTTTCCTGGAATTTGCGATGATTAATCTTTCCATCTTTGGTTTGAATTCAGTTGTGACCTGGTTACTCTGCAGTCTGGCAGCCTAGTCAACTCAATCCCTCGCCTTCCTCAGTCTCTGAGCAGAAAGCCTGTGGTCTGTTTGTCCATTGCCTCATTGTTCATATTGCGTCTGCTGATTATGCAGCCTCATGTCCTGTTTAATATTTCCCAATACGACGTGAGCTATTGGAGACTAGCTGAATAGGCTTGTCATAATGCATTCTATAATCCTCTCATTTCCTTTGTTTCATGGTTCCGTGTGCTAATATCGTGCTGAATTATTCTTGATATTAACGATTATTGGGTGGAGGCTGTCTTTGGATAGGATACTGAACTCACTTTAAATGACAATAATTGAGACATAGTCTGTAAAGCTAATTATGGTGTGATTAAATTGAAAGATTGCAACGACCATACTTCAATCTGTTAATTACTTTTTTCCTGAATTTTCAGACAATAAAAATTCTTTTGTTGTTGTTAATTGTAAAATTTAGTTCATGAAGTCAATTATGCAGTCGTAAATCATGAAATTGGCACAAGTGTTTAATTTTCATGTACCCAGTGTAAAGTGCATGAAATTCTAAAATGATTTCAGGGTTGGGCGTTTATGAATTTTCTGGCTTTTGTATTTTCAGACAAAGTCCCCATAAAATCCGTGACATTGCTTGCTATGATGAGAAAACGATATCTGTTCTCCTCGTTGAGGATAACGATGACGCCATGCCCATACTGGTCCAGTTTCCGCTCGCTGCATTGTCCGATGATTATTACAGAGACGTCAATATGATCGGCAGCAGTGTTGATTTAGGAAAAATGTAGGTTCAGGTTTATCATCTCATCTCTGTTGATCTGTCGAGAACCAAACTTTTAATTTTCCTCGATCCTGAATTAAAAAAGATCTGTATTAAACGGCGCCAGGTTACTCAATTGGTGTAAGCAGTTATGCACTTCGGCGTTAAGTCCAAGGCTTCTATTGTTAATAAAATCTCGTGAATGAGATAATGCTGAGTTAAGCCAATGCTAGCGTTTGTCTTCAACACCAATTGAGCAGCTGTACCAAGGACTCGCCACTGACAACTTCAAGAACAATCTTGACACCCTCTGTCCAGACTCAGACGGTGTTTTTGGAGCATGTCATATCTCACATTTTAGAAACACTCACTGATGGTCTGTTTGTCTCTTTCAGTCCTTGTGCAAATGGTGGTCCCATGGTCCCAGAAAGCAGCTACAAAAAGTTAGAAAACATGAAAGCTGTCTCATTTGCTGTCAGTGGAACAAGAAAGGTTGCGTGTGTGGTACGTAAGGATAGTCCTAGTAGGCCTACCAATAAAATAGGTTCAAAGGCAAAGAGGAATTTGCATTTGTTAGGTGTAATTATGATACGAGCTTATAGTGCAGGGAATATGTGGTTCCTTTAATCACCTCTTTATATGGTTTACTAAGCTAAGATGGAGATATGGCCTAGCTGGAGGCAATGTCTCTGTGAAAACATGGCAACCTTGTTGAAGAGCAAGAGAATGAGGAGTTGTTATATACATAGTTCTACTTCATCAATTGAATTTATTCTCATTACAGCTGTTTTCATCCAAACGCCGTGTGCGTCTCTTCCTGATGGACGTCGATGAGGAAGAGGACGAGGATGAAAGTGAGGCTGGCTCACATGATAATACGGCCGCTGATCTGACGGCAGGCGAGGGCAGTAACGATATTGAAGACGAAGACCAAGATGATGACGAGAATAAGGAGAACACGTCTGTCAGGATGGATTTATGAATTAGAAACTTTTAGGACACTTGTTGGTCTCTTGTGCTGCCACCATTGTGTGAAAGACGGAACTGTCATACTCGGAAACTTCTCTGGTCCCTCAAGAATGAAGTCTCAAATTGTCACTTTCAACTTATCAGCTGATATACCATAATGTCAGTATGCCATTGGGGTACCAGAGAGTAAGTTCAGTTATTTGTTCTAACATAAAAGTTCAAGGTGATCTCTAAACTGCTAAAATGATCTTGTTCTATTTGCTGATTAATATGATAATTGCGTTTCTAAAAGTGAAGATAATTGTGCCCTAGAAACAGAATGAGCCTGTTTTTATCACATTTCAGATAAAATTCCAACAATTGAGCTTTTCGTTGCAATGGCACTGTCACTTTTGTACTTTTCTTTCGCTATGAAATCTGCTGGCACGAGTAAAGATTCTTCATTGAGGGATGTCCTCGGATTGATTAGAAAATGTACACAGGCCATTTTTTTCGACGAAAATCGAAGTTATCTACATGTATTTCAAATAAATTGAGGCCGATACCAGACCATACTATTTTTCTAGTTTACTTCAATAAATCAACCTGGTGTGATGTCATACGGTCAGTCCTGGACGGCAAGGCATGTCAGTGGACATCACACCTTGGCTTAGATGGCCACTCCTAACAACTAACCACTGGCCGAGACAGAGGACATCAGCCTCACTTCCTGCATCAATGTTGTTGACGTCTCCAGTCAGGGGGGATATGGAACCTATCATCAAGATAGAGTGAACCAAAAGGAGGAGTCTTAACCCTTGTTGACATCCTCCTGGACATAGAACAGAGGCAACCACCATCCTTCATCTCAGGACAGTCCACGACTGCAGACTTGATGCCAATGTTAGACAGCCAGTTTATTTTGCCCTGTGTGTCCACTTCATAGGCATAGACGTCCGTTCAATCAAGCGTGGCCTAAGTGAAAGACTCGTACATGTATAACTTCGGGTGTTGGCATGCCCCGGCTGATGTCGATTTACGGGACATATTTTTAGCGATGGAAAAACCCACATGTGGTAACGTAAATTCCAAGAAATCAGACCAAGACAAGGGCTGTCATGAGTAAGCAATGAAATAACCCAGAAAGACACAAATCATTTTTCCAGTTTATCTTTGTTTGTTACTGACACTGTGACAAAAATAGATTACAATGACAAAATTGCATTGATTATCTTCTCTTACAAAATCTAACTATGGCACATGTTTGGTAACTTTTACATGACAATTTTAATTGACATTGATTATCAACATAAACATGCCAAGACTAAAACTCATAGGAATGGCGACATCCTTGAGTGGCATTTTGACCAGGGTTTTGGAAGCTCTCCTTCAAAACAACGACCTGAGAAACTTGTTTTAACATCATGTCTAAAACTTAACAAGAGTGAACAAAGAAATCATCCTGCTACTGAATTACTGTATCACCTAACTATACTCTCTAATTAAAAACAATCTAAAGATTATCAAGCAACCGGCATTACACTTGTCTAGGCCTGCTTTCTATTTACTTGCACATTTGTTCTATGCATATGGCTTGAAGACCAGTGTAGTTCCATCTCCAATGGTGAGCATACTAACATCAACTCGCTTGTCTTTGTGAATTTTATCATTAAGTAATCGTAACGCGACTGTGTCAGGGTCAGGGTCGTTGTTTGCTTCATCAAAAACTTTACCACCCCAAAGAACCTGTAATGATAGAATAGATCATGTCAGAATAGATCACAACAGAATAGAACACAACAGAATCGATCACAACAGAATTGATCACAACAGAATAGATCATGTAAGAATCGATCACAACAGAATAGATCATGTTAGAATAGATCACAACAGAATTGATCATGTAAGAATCGATCACAACAGAATCGATCACAACAGAATCGATCACAACAGAATCGATCACAACAGAATAGATCATGTAAGAATAGATCACAACAGAATTGATCATGTAAGAATCGATCACAACAGAATAGATCATGTAAGAATCGATCACAACAGAATAGATCATGTAAGAATAGATCACAACAGAATAGATCATGTAAGAATTGATCACAACAGAATAGATCATGTAAGAATTGATCACAACAGAATAGATCATGTAAGAATCGATCACAACAGAACAGATCATGTAAGAATAGATCACAACAGAATAGATCACAACAGAATAGATCATGTAAGAATAGATCACAACAGAATAGATGATGTAAGAATAGATCACAACAGAATTGATCATGTAAGAATCGATCACAATAGAATCGATCATGTGAGAATCGATCATTTAAGAATCGATCACTTAAGAATCGATCATGTAAGAATAGAGCAATGATAAAATAGATCATGATAGTGAGTATATCCTGATCAGAATAGATTGTGATAGCATGCTTCACGTTGGATGTCAGTAGGGGACTGCAGTCACAACGACAGGAGTTGATCAAATAACAAAAAATTGTGTTTTACATAGCACTAGGTTATACAATATCTACCCGACGAAAACTTATATCTCTAGGTCTAGTAAGCCATGAGCAGCAGCAGATCAATAGCCTTGAGACTTAGTTCCTTACTTACGTTATCAATAGCGATAAAACCTCCTGGTCGAAGCAAAATGAGCGCCTTCTCATAATATTCATCATAATCAGTCTTATTGGCGTCAATGAAGATGAAGTCGAAAGTACCAGCTTCACCACTGCCAATGAGGGATTCTGAAAATGTGATATGATCTAATGGATTAGCTATAATCAATGATCTTTTGGTCAAAGTGTCGGACTTCCTGTTATTCTGGAATACAATCAGGCAATGATTATTCTTAACTCCAATGAAAAGACATGAACTTACGCATTGTCTCGCCTGCTGGTGCAATCCTGAGGTCTATTATGCCATCGACTCCAGCTTCCTTCCAAAATGGCTTCCCTATGCTCGTAAATTCTTCCGATATGTCGCAGGCAATCACTTTACCGTCAGGAGGTAGAGCAAGAGCAGCAGACAGGGCACTGTAACCTGTATAAACACCTTAAACAAAATCAGGTAAACAGTAAACAAACATATATCAACCGTCCATAGTTCTTCAAAGTGACCCCATGTCTCCGTATGACAAATGTGACCCGGTAACGGACAAAAGACTGTAACATACTCAAACATTGTTGATTTTGTGTTTACTTCTAATTTCGATAGATGGCGCAGTAAAGCATGAAGGAAGCTATTGGTTAAACCAGAGCGGTTCTATTACATTTTTTTCACAGCGTAAATTTGAAGGACAAAAAGTCTGAGAATCTGCAGTTCCTTTGGTGATATTATTGACTATTGGTTGAGCCAGCAGTGTTTGACCAGTAATAGGATGTGGTAATCTAAGGAAAGTGACTTGCCCAATGGTGTACGATCGAAACGTAGATTCATTCAAGCAAATCAACTTACCCACATCAATAGTTTTCTTTGCCTTGATCATCTTCAAGAGGTTCATGATGAGTTGCAGTTCATCAGTGGAACCTAGCATTCGACACCATGGATGTTCTAATGTTCTCTGAAATGGATAAATTTATGCAAATTCAGTTCATCAGTGGAACCAAACATTCTGCACCATGAATGTTGCTTTGTATCAATTGTAACCATGCCAAAGAACTGGTCCACGTCCCAAAAATGAAGCTGAGCTGGACCAGACGACCAAATTGAACTTGACGTGTGATAACATACAGACCTTAATCAGCTTTTCCTGCACAGGATGAAGTCGGAGAGAATGGTTTGAACAATACAAGATCCTAGGATCTGTGGATGTTTGCGATTTGTGGCCGACGGACATGCTGACTATTCTGAAAGAGAGTAGAAAATGACACTTCAATCTAGCTGATCAGCAATCCTCTGCCTCACGACTGGCTAATGACCTGCCTAACCACCGCTGTCCAATATATCGGACAAAATATCATGATGGCATAATTGATATACGACATAATTGGACAACCCAAACTATAATGAGACCTCACTGAAGTGTTTTGACACAATCAGCCAGAGATACAGGTTTTAGACTCCTACCTCGTTGAAATATCAAGAGGTGGATTGAGTTTATTGACTGGTGCCAGGATATGACAATAGATAGGACATTGACCCAATACCTCACACTGAACTAGTTGGGACACAACAGGACAACCAAGCCAATGGACAAACCAGCCAGTATAAACTGCTCACTGCACTGATATGTTTAAAGGGGGGCTGTAGGCAGGAGTAAAGGGGCTCTTCAGGCGACACATATACACTGTAAGGGCCCTAGGTCATGTAAGATTCAGCACTATATTCCTCGTATAAGCGTGAATCATTTCGACGTACTGTGAGATATGGAGACCCCTATTGGCTACTTCGTGCAACTTTATCTTGCCGGCCTGGCTGCTGCCTACATTGTCCCTTTAACTACATTTTAGTTCAAAGAAATACCACCAGGTAAAACGATGGCGCTGCCCATCAGAGGTCAAATTTCGTTTGTGCCTCTACAGGGTGGCCCAGAGTTATTTTCTCTTACACAATGGATACACAAAGAATTCTATTGCAAGGGAAAACTCCCGAGTCTCCCTGTAGTGTCAAGATTGATCAGAGGTCTGTCGCCTGTGGCGAAACTTATATTGAATTTGGGTTGTCCTATTGTCACATCCCACCAAGCGTTCTAAGGAACCTTAGGGACAGTGTTGGCTATCCTTAGAACAATTTGAATGAGTAACCAGACAGACTATCACTATCTATTAGTATTAAAGAAGGAACGAAATCAGCACCGCTAGTCTGCTATTACAACTTTGTGGCAGAAACATCAGAGCCCCGTTGTAACGGATAGGCCCTACTAGTAGGCTATGTCACTCGCTCTAGAGACTCAATGATGATAACAAAACGCGAAGATTCGAAACCAGGAGAGGAAATCTACTTACGCGCACTGTTTCTAAGGGGAAAATCAACGGCCTTGTTTCACACTCCCACCCTATCTTGGTCAGCTGACTCGAGAGATAGGGAGGAGGTAAAATTGTGCGCAAGTTATTTTGGCGGGAAATTCAAATCACATTGTTCTGCGATAATTGCTGCAAGTGTGATTGCGAACCAACCCTCGCCGAACTGGAAAATATAAAGATGCGTATAGTCTACCGGGAAAGAACTTATGAGAAAAACTAACGCGAATGATTTGGCAGCATCATAGGTGAGTCAAATACAAAGTACAATAGAACCTCCCCTTGCGGACACCTCTGCCAGGCGGACACCTCCGCATTACGGACATGTTCGTTCAGTCCCGATTTTTTCTAAGTCATTTGCTTTAACCAAAACCTCTGTAGAGCGGACACCTCTCTACTCCGAATTGCACCAAGGCCATGGTGACTTTTTGGTCCAATCACCTCATAATTACGGACAGTAAGCAAAAACAATGGCTTCCCGTGTTCACTTAGGTAGTCGATTAGACCAGAGTCTTTCTATACAGATATTGTATAGAAAGACTCTGATTAGACCTAACAGGTGTGAAGTTTGCGTATTTGATGAACATAATTAGACACTGTGTTCAGCGTTAATTACAGGGTGGAGTGAATTCAATGTCCGTTGCTCTCCTATGTTTCGTTTAATTTTCTTCACTGCTCATCACATTGCCAAGCTACTGTATATTCTAACATTAATTGCAGTCCATTGAGTTGTTTGTCCCCTTGTGCTCTAATTTATACAAAGAATAAAGCTTGATGTGTACATGGAGGTCTTTATAATACCTCCATGATGTGTAGTAGCTCAATCAAATGCTTTTATACAACTAATTAAGGATGTACGCTGTCTATGTAGTATGTAGCGTACGAACTCAACCTGCATATATCAATGTTGGCAAATTCATATGACATCCACTAGAAATGCCATAAGGTATTGCAATAAAGTTCGCATATAAATTGCATCATGCAAATTGTTTGAAGTAGTTAATATTCAAAATTAAATCAGATGGAATATGTAATACCCCGGTACGCAGACTTAGCTTCACAACCCCGTGTTCATACACATGAATCCACTTTTTGGACAATAATGGCATAACCTCCCTATCATGGACACCTCTACATTACAGACACCAACGCTCAGTCCCACGGGTGTCCACAATAGAGAGGTTGTATTGTAACATCAAATACAAAAATGGAAGAAAAACGGAAGCCGATATTCGAGGATGTGTTCGAACTGATGGGAGGCGCGGGCTGTTTTCAAGTCGGTCTCTACTTCCTATGCTGCGGCATCGAGGTTTCAGTTGCCCTGTCGGTTGTCTTCTATTACTTCGAATACGCTAATCCTGGATGGACATGTGCTCCAGAATCAAACGCTACGGGGGCGATGCGATATAATTTCACGGCGCAGGGTCAACATGCCTGGACCGGACTTGAAAATATTACGGCGGCGTTTGAAAACGAGACGTCGCTCAAAGACTACTGCCCTGCGGATGGATCTACCCGATGTGAAAATTTGAAGTATGCCAGCGATTTCACGTCCATTTCAACGGAGGTAAGTCAAGTTGGAAATTCAGGGCGCGATCCCATTTTGATGTGCTTTTTCTGAGTGCAAGACGCCTCTCCCAACAGCCTCCCACCACTACTAGTGTATACCTCCTCGAATACAAATGGAACACAGTCATGTGTACGTGACTTTTCTGCAAAATTCTTCTTCTTCTTCCCTGATTCCAGTGGGACTTCATCTGCAACAGGCGCTACCTCGGCCGACTAACAGCAAGTCTTTACTTCGTCGGCGTCCTCGTCGGTTCCTGTGGGAGCGGCTACTTTTCGGACAGCTATGGGCGCAGGAGGACGCTACTGGCCATGTGGGTGATGCTAATTGTGTCGCAGACGATATCTGGCTTTTCGCCCGTCTGGGAGATGTATTTGCCAGTGAGGATACTGGCTGGAATTATGGCAGGTACGGAATGAAAAGTCAGAACAAAGTTTGTTCTGAAAAGTCATTTTCAAACTAACTTAGTCTAGATTGTTTAATATCATTTTCAGGGGCGTAGCTCGCTTTTAGGTCTTGGCGTTAGGGAGGCTAATGATACTTTTTGAAACACATTTTTTGTGACTTCTGCGGACTTCTGCCTCAGTCTGTACCTTAACTATTACCCATCTTCACCCTCAATGAATTGACATTGCTCTGACAGCTTCCAGACAACGCGCGTGGATGCTGCGGAGGCAATACCGCTGGAAGCTCAGTATGCTAATAACCATGACCATGCATTTCTACTCTAGGAGGATGTTCGACAGTAGCCATGATTCTCCCAATGGAGTATTTTGGCCCAAGGTACCGAATAATAACCTCAAATCGTATTGGCTGGCAGATAGGAGGCCTACTGCTGGCTCTTGTCGGTTACTTAACCCGGAGTTGGCAATACACTGCCATGGCTAACGGGCTGATGATGGTTCCACTAGTCCCCTTGATTGCAATGTACGTACCCTATAGACTGACGAGACTATGTGCGCATATGGTGGCGTATAAGTGATAGGCAGAGTGTCGAGGATTACTGATCGAGAGGTCTTGGGTTCGAACAGCTCCTTTAGCTCGCTTTAATGCAACAATACCTTCACCTCAAACATCGTACTACGCATACATGTAACTTTCGGGAGCATGTCCAAATGTGGTGACGGACTCTTGAGGATGCAATAATTGCCTTCGGTGCAACGAAAGCATTTTCCGGCAAACGCAAGTAGACTAAACGAATAACCAACTACATGGTACTACTAGTAGTTTCGGGTGTCGATTTGACGTAAGAGTCACTGGAATTGGCGAACTCGACAAGGCTAGCAACGACGTCTGCAGTTGTCTTATTTGAGGAGCTTTGTTGACGCCTAAAGAACAATTTGTCTCATCAATGTATCGTCTCAAGTATACCTCTCCATCTTTCCAGCTTCATGCCGGAGAGTGCGCGCTGGTCCATGCAGAAGGGTCGCATCAAGGAGGCTAAGGGTTGGATCAAGCGAATTGCCAAATGTAACGGAAAACCTCAGCCGGATTTGACTATTCTGGATGACATCGCGGAGGCAGAGAGGGACAAGATGCGCACGACCAAGAATCTAACATATCTTGATTTATTTCGTACCAAGAGATATATGCTTCGGACGTCGGCACTCTTTCTTGCATGGTAGGGTATTGAAATTGATGAAAGAATTGTCGTCCAACTTCGATGGTCGATGGCTGAGTTCCAATTTGTTGTTTACACCGAAGTTTGTGGTGATTATCACTGCTACAAAGAATCTCGTCTGCGAGAAAACCCGGTAATCGCTCGGCCGGGGTTGGATATTGACGACAGGTTGTGAGATCTCCGATTCTTATAGCCATTTTTGTTGGATGCGATCATGGTCGCTGTTTGCAGCGATGTCCTAAAGTGATCTCTCAGTTTTCTGTTTCAGGTTTGACATATCATTGATATCCTATGGTATCGGTGCTGACATGGAGGTATTGACAGGGAGCATGTACTTAAACACCACCATCATGAGTTTATGTCTCCTAGTTTTGGGGTGGATGACGATTCCTGTCGCAAATAGGTGAGACTGCGCATTTCTAGTAAAGCCGGTGATGAACCACGCTGGTGTTGTGCAAGGCTGATGAGGCCAACGCCTACTCTTTCTGCTTCAACTGAGTAAAGCTTTGAACTCCAAGAATGCAATGAATTACATGTATGTTATACCGAATGATATCTTCAGGCACTAATCTTCACAATTGAAGGAAATTTTTAAAACATGTTTTTCAAAAGATTTGGGAGAAGATATACTGTTGAATAGGCTCATTTGGCTTCGTTTCTTTCCAGGATTGGTCGGTTAAAGACCTACATAATCTACAAAACGGGTCTCATATCCTGCATGGTTGTGTCAATGTCGCTAGCATTAGTCGACGAAAAACAATACGCCGTCTACATCACCGCTGTTGTCCTATTCAGCTATGTTTGGCAGTCAGGAGTCTGGGCTCTGGTGTTCGTCTTTGCGACCGAGGCATTCCCGACTCTATTGAGGTAGGTCGTATGGACCACAATCAAGCCGCCCATACCTTCACATAATTTTGGGGAATTGCAAAATTTGACTGAAAGAGAAATGCTTTCAGGTCATGCTAACATTGAAAACTCGATAATTACTGCTTTACACTTTTCCCAAAGTGTTAAGTTGGGATCTAGGATGTAGGCAACTCTGGCAATATATGAAGTTCCTTTCTCAGAATTTCTCTACCCTACGAGTGCAATTTTCTTATCGTGATTTCAGAACAAGGGCCAGTGCAGTTGGAAATATTGCTTCCAGAGTGGCCGGGATAGTAGCCCCACAGATTGGTCTGCTGGTGAGTTACCCGTTCGTTCGAATAGTGCTAAGGTCAAAGTTGAAGGCATATATTGGCTAAAGCTTTACCGTAGTTTGACCTTTGCCTTGATGAAATTAGTTACATAATGATATGAATGGAAAGGAGGGATTTGGACGAAGCGATTGTCTCCTGTTCCAACGAATCCTTCGTCGTGATGACCATCTTCCTGTGATGTTTATCATCTTATTTGCAGACTGTGTACCATGCCTCCATCCCATATATCATCTATCTGACAGTGGGGGTCGTCTCAACGATCCTGGTCAAACTGGGGATACCCGAGACCAACAATAAACCACTGATGGAGGATTTACCCGAGAAGATCAAGGAGAGGGATCTTGAAAGTACGGGACATCGGGAGAACGAACGGCTTGATGAACAAGAGGAAATATTGAACACCACCCTGTAACGTCTTTAAGGGATGCCAATGGATATTACAGGGTACTTGTTTTCCCTTTCGTTTTTTCACTGTAAATCTTAGACACGGGCGCCAACATGGCCCTGGCTCTATCAAGGTGATTGTAAACATACTCTGTCACTGTCACTGACAAATTCCCCCCCAAAGATGCCATGCAATTTATGACCACACTGTGATAAAGATGAGTGATATTTCAGGGAAAGTCTTGTCATGAAAATCATGACTTAAATCTTCGGGACAGAAATCTAGAGTTGACAGAGAATTCGTTCTGTAGAAATCAGTTAGTTTCCACCATTAGTTAGTTTTATAGCCTGTGATACAAGGTCTTCCAAACGTGTGTGGTTTTATATTCAGTGTACATTTTATTAATAAAAACTTATTATTATTCTCAAATCAATATGAAATGCATATGTACTTTGGTGAATAATTCTTTCGAGAAGAAAAATGAGACCAAGATATTTCGTTTTGATTCAGTAGTTTCACTAGCTGCTGGGCAGAACCCATTTTGTGAACCAGATTTGGGCCGAGTAAAATTCAGACTTGTTTTCGGCTTTTGAACTAAAACTACTGGACCAAATCGATCATGGTGTCACTTTTTCTCAATATCGTCTGATATTCCATCCATTTACTTGCCTGGCAGGTACCTTTGTTGAAAGTGGAACATATAGATATATAGTGTTTTGGTTTTTTTTGTCACAGAATATAGGCAGACGTGATGTCCTATAGGTATGGAGCGTTTTGCAATGAAGCGTGATTTGAAACTACAACACTTACTGTAGAAACTCCTCTGAGTCGTTGATAGCAATGCTAAAGATGCGAACAGTACAGCAACAATGGTTTCACAGGACGGCACAGAGATGTTTCTGCAGTCTGGCACATGAGTCCTTGACCTGTATGTGGAAGGTGCGCTGTGTTCTTCAAAACGATCACTCAGCTTAAACAAATATTCCCTTTCATTGTCTCTGTTTCTTCTACTTAGTATTTACATTGTAAAATATTTGCAGTTGTCACAGGTATCGTGTTCCAAAAAAGGACTTTTCAACAACTAGACTATACTTCTACAGTAGGTTTTATCCCACGACATGATGGGCCCATGTCCGATGATTGCACACCTATATACATGTTGTATACATATTTATGATACACCACATAAATTCCTCATATTATTGTTTCTCCCCGATATATATTCCCACTTGAGATCGCAAGAAAATTGTGTCCAACATCAAGCTGAACTGTCTCCTTCACACCACAGCCGGGTTTTTATTTTTCATTTCCCAGTTTGCTCCCGTTAGTCAGGTGAATCTAGTGCTTCGATTATTAGATGATAACAAATCCCATGTGTAAGTCTAAATATTATTTATTGCTGCGCCAATGAATTTCGGAGTAACGCCTCCTGATGGCGGTTCATTGCACGTGTACCTACAGGTTCCATATCCGGTTCCGTGAAAACGGAACTACGGTCACATCTCCTGGTCCGGCCATGCGTAGCAGATAACTCAGAGGAACTTGAATAGTCAATCTTCGAATCACTGTACTCGGGCTCATCCGAGTAAGGTCTTGGATAATCCTGAAACTGAGAAGATTCGTCCACATGGTAATACGTTATGTCACGTGTTTGCTCTCGCGAGATGAAATGTGGCGCTTTTGATTTGAGGGGCTTATTGTCTTCAGTTTCATAAATGACGGCCAACTCTCCTCGGCAAGGTCTGCCAGCGCTGTCTTTGCGATTGCACCACTGATTATACTTGCAGAGCACTGCCTGCACAGTTGAGGCGACCAATTCAAACATGGCGACCGTTATTATGAGTCCGTGTACGGCAATGGAAGCCCGGATGATCTGCTGGTTGTATCTCAAGACGGGGAATCCTGTGCTGCCTCCAGATGAACGCTCAAAGTAGAAGAAATAAGAAGTGTCATTTACATGTTTAAGATCGTCTGATATTCCAAAGCCTGCCACAATGAAAATCAAGCACGATGACAACCCCGCCAAAAAAGACGTCACGAAGCAGATAAGAACTGATTTGTGCGTTTTGGCACGTGATGACCAGATTGCTAAACATCCGGCTGCGACTATGATCAATCCACCCCAAATTCCTGCAGCGATTTTCGAATGTGATGCGTTCACGGCGACCGCAGCACTTCCTAGAAGAATACACAGTAATCCGCAGATGATTTGGGAGACGCCGACGATGATAGCGACTCTGGTATTGTAGTACCAGTCAATGTCTTGTCTTGGCGGCGATTTCGGCATCTTGGATTTTTCGTTGCAATCTGCTGTCTCTATCTGTAGGGGATCTAACATCCTCGAGTCATCATATGCGCGGTCATGGACGCCAAATGGGGATTTGGACCTGAAACAACAGCGAACACAATAATTATTAAAGACCGTATGTGGCTGTTTCGCCTGCAAAAGGGCTAGCATGGCATAATGCGGCCTGGCAATATTTGTTGATTCCTCAGTGAGCCACCTACGAATATCTCCAGCAAAAATTAGGCAAACCTTGAATGACAGAACTCCACTCAACTGACGTTATCCACAGACGTCCTCAGAGTCAAAGGCCTCTATTAAGTATGTCAATGAGAATGAATAATTCCGAAATTGTTGAGCGTGCACCGGCCACCAAGACGATTGAACTCTAAATGCCGCCAAACAAAGCTTCGCCTGAACAACCCCCTAAATTGTGAATGGTAAAGTCACTTTATTGCTCCAAATAATCAGATAATGCGAAATCCGGGGCGGAATCCGACTGACTGTTGAGGTGCGCCTTGAGGTAGCGCACTCATGACGTCACATTCGGAAATGCGGGGGAAGGCTTACACTTCCGTATGCTACTAGAATAGGGGGGTGGGGACGGAAGGAATGCCATGACTCCCAAGTTGGAATTGTGGGGTTTTTGTGAGTTTCTTCATGCTAAAGGTGAATTTTCTTAACGTCGTTGTGTTTTTTGTTTCTCCACAACCTTTGTGATAACCTACCTGTGCTGTGAATGAATTAGGTTATGTTACGACTCGTTCAGTCTCGCAACTGAGAAATGTTTTGAAAAATCCAAACGAAAGACTAGTGTTCTATATTTCACAATTCACCATATGCTCTTCTGCGCTGAGGTTATTAATGACCCATGACGGCATGAACCAACTGGTTGAATTGGAACGGGATATTCAGTTTAGGAACCTCCCCATCACGACCACGGACTGCCTCCCTGTCATGAGACACAGCGGCTGGCGGCATGCGCGTGTATGGTAAGCAGCTCGGGTCGGGTGACTTCACGAGTGTGATGCGCGTCAGATTAGAGAGGGTTGTCCTTCGACAGGTTTGAAGCATTTCTTATGAGAGTTTATCGTTTCAATATTGTATTCACATTTTCATAAACATTTAAATACAAGCTATCAATAAATTCAAAGCGATTTCTCAATGGACGCACAGCTGTATGTGTAAGCTGTGATACTAAGTATATAAAAATCTGAATGGATATGTCCCACTATTTTAAAAGACATGCTTATGTAGCGAATCAGAATGTAAAATTCGTATTGCACGATGATGTTAATCTTTGCTTGACAGACTATCACCAATTTATGTCGGCTATCATCGGTTCGATTGAAACTTATTGGTATATATTTGTATATTGCAAGAAATAGTAGCAGTGACCCGTTCCCAGTGAAGATTTTTGAATAGTCACGCCAGGGGTCCATCTCAATATAGCTTTGATAATCTCGCCAAGAATTTGTCAAGGGATTGGCGTGTGGGTGTGCTAAAATCATACCGTGACGTATACGTTAAAAACTGCATTCTTCAGAGGAGTATTGCGCAGCTAAACAAAATGAAAGTTGGAATGTTAACAATCATTCCTACACAATGCACCTGGTTCGCGAATCTGTCCCATCCTAGGCACATGCACAACCATTTCAATATCACAGTCTTACCCTAGAATCTTCATCTCGTCAGTTCTATCCACAGGCCCTTTCCTTAAACCATGCACATCAGCTTGGAGAGATCCTACTCCTAATCAACATGGTGACAAATAGCAACACAGCGAGGCCGTCACAACACCATCTTTGCACAATCCAAAATTTGAGATTGAGGTCGCGTGGCAACTGATTTGGAACTTTCTTGCGCCATCATGACCAATCTCGTCGTCATTACCATTCTCTGCAACTTTGTGCATGTAAACCCCACAGATAGGACAGACGCGGCATAATAGTGACGATGTTTGTTTGGTTTGGGAACCACACCCCTTAAGGCATGACCAGAGAATGCAGCGTCTCATTGGGCATGATTATACGTGTTAAAGGAATTCTGTCCTGCTGATTTGTTGTGCTTCATCCACCTTATTTCTCATAAAATGGCACAAAGGCGAAGATGCGCTTAATTGCTGATTGCTCGAGTTGGTTGGTACACTTTCGCTCAGGCGAAACCGACTATGGACATCAACGCTGAAGATGTATCCAATAATAGAGAGGTGTAGTTCAGCAACGTTCAAAGTTACGCAGCACGATTGCGTTTTCAGAGCTTTGCCCTCTGTGCGGCTATGTACGGAATGTCACATCACCTTTAACACACCAATCATTGAGAGGACATGATGAACATCATTTTCCTCTTCGCTCTGATTATTTTATATCCTTTTGTTCGCCGCTCTTCAGCTCCGGGTCATGTTGAGTTGCCAGTTGTTGATATGGAAACATGAAACTCGGAGAGCAAGAAATTGGAGCGAACACGTCATGCACAGTTATGTGACTATTGAAGTTGAGAATGTGACATTGTTGCCGAGGCGGAGAGTTAGAAATTCTCGATCTAAACAAACATGGGAAGATTCGCTTTCTTGTGCTTTGCCAATTACTTTCGTCAAACTTAGGAGTGTGACAAGACACTTTCATTTTCATTTTCATGTGGAGCCATGTACATGTGAATCATGAAATATTGAAACTGAAAATGTAAGCCACTTTTTATGTAAACATCAACATAAAAGTTACTTTTAGGCCTTCCACTTACCCTTTAATAGTCCCGAACTCAATCGAGTCTACTCCTCAAAGCGTCTGCGTCTTAACCACAACAAATAACTTTGACATCCTAAAGCCCACATCGTGGGCCAACATAATGTAATGGACTAAGTATATATCAATGTTCATGTGACCTAAAGGATTTTCGATTTATTGATCTCCTCTATTGCCCCAAGCAAAATGGGTCATATCATGGTTTTGCGAGGGCGTTGAATGGTTAGTTTAGCTATTCATGTAATTTTCTTATTCTTTGCTGTAGGCCTATTGTAAGTCTCTGCACCTCCCTTGTATTCTTGAATGATATTGGATAGCAGACTTTAAAAATACAAGAAATCTTTTCAGCGCCGTGTAAATGAAAATCTGTGGGGAACAGTGATGGTTTTCCATTTCATCACAGAGCTTATCAATGTGTAATCACATAACAAATTTGAAGTGATTTCGAGAAAAAAATAAAAACGCCCTCTCGGCTGGCAAGGGTACCCCCTTGCGTAAAAAACGGACCAAACTACTTTTTCTCAGAATCATCTCTAATTTTGTATGTGAATACATATTGATATGGCCTATGATGGTCTGGGATAAAATTCGAATTGGAAGATTTAGAACAAAAATAAAAGGAATTTATTGAAAAAGTCATATTTTCATTCCTCCAGCTGGATATCAATGAGGACAAAAATGCTCTGTCACCCCCCCCCCCCCCCCCCCCCAGAATATTCCTTTCATGGTGCCGAAACCCATAGGGCCTGTTCTCCTTTCTGAAATCATTGTATAGACTAAATTTGCTGACGATTAGATCAATTCGATTTCTTCTTCAATTAAGACCAACGGACGGCGGCTCAAATGTTAGCCGGCTCCTGGCCGCCTTTACAGTGTTCGCAAGAGAGGAACGGCGCTGCGTCCAAAGTCGCTGTGGCTCTTGGCGGATCTTACAGTGGCAGGTCGAGTGAATGGATTCATGTCGATATCTTGATTGTGTAACTGGTTATTTAGGGACACTTTTTCGTTTAAACTGTATGACAATCAGTCTCGGGATGTCACAATGCCCTTGCGATAACGCCCCATTGAAAGGCTTAGGTGCTCGAAATGGACAACATGCCTTCAATACCGCTAAAGATTTAAGAAAGGAATGTTCCCCTACGAAAAAAACCCGGAATGGTGGCCAGGCTCACTCCGTGGTCCTTCATGCGAGGTTGCACCGTCGCGATAATATCAGGTTGTTAATTACCCCCACAGTGATTTAACCCCCAGAGTAGAGCGTTACGACCTTTTTACCTATAAACAACGTAGATCGGTGCACAAACGCGGTGTCATATATAAAATGATTCTAGGTTTCTATCTTCACACGTTCGACTCTATGGTGAAATAACAATTTCTTCGAGGTGCGACAAAAGCTGGAAACTTCACTTCAGCGGTTCAGCTGTTCGACGTAGGCGACACAGAGAACCGTTCTACAGCAGTTTGAAGGTAATTGATGTAGTCCGTTAGAATAATGACTTATTTGATAATTCTCTGGTTATGATCAACTGTAAACTTCAATTATACATGTTTTGGATCACCACCGATTTCGTAACAATGTCAAAAAGTTTTCTTTCGAATTTCTGTTGGACTTCAGCTTAGAGTTTTTCCGTGTTCTTTGTCCGATCAGATCTCAATCGCCAACGAAACCAAGGAAGTTTAGCAGTATATGTTTGGTGGAGCTTTCGAGATGCCTGACCCTACCACTGATGAATGGTTAAAAGATGAGAAGAACCCCATCCCCTTTCCTGATAATTTCATTGCGGCCGCTTATCTCAGCCTTGCAAGTAAGTGAAGAAGCTTGGATGTATGGCCATGAAGGTATACTGGCAATGCTGGTTTGGCCCCAAAAGCGTAAGGGCGCGAGGCAGTGACCTGTTGAACAGCTGGCAATAGGAGGATGATTGGAACAGCCTGTACCTGTTGACCTATTTTCACTCACCGATTGCAGGTCACCTGATCTCCGAGATTTCGCGGGGAAAGAAATTGTAAACAAACGCATGTGTGCAGTTCAAATGTAAACAAAAATGTATTTTTGGTACTTTTGGTTGCTGGACTTGGGTTTTCCCGCAGTAAGGAGCTGGGGTCGAATTGGTGGGCTATTGTTTATGGGTGCTGTGTTAGCCAATGCTAGCCCTTGATTATAAAGGTATAAAAAGGCGCATATTGTTGACTAAGGAACGAGGCATATTCACATTGCCTCATCATCTCTATCAGACCAATTGATATACTTTTATGTGCCCGCATACAGCACGCCACAGCTAGGTCCGAGTCTGTGGACAAATGGTTGGTTTAATTTGTCTCTTCAATATTGCTCCTTTGATATTGCATTCGATTTTCATTGCAATTCAATCTATTCAAGGTATAGCCCATTTGAACCTGCCTACGCCGCGGGTATTGGCTAGATAACTTTTGTAATATTGATATTTTTGACAATTATTTTCATTTCGTTTTTAGTGACAGCGGGGGTCATAGGCAATGGTTGGTTAGTGGTAGCGTACTTCAGGAACAAACTGAAAAGCCAGTACAACAGCTTAATCCTCAATCTGGCGCTCGCTCAGAGTTTGATGCTGATGACATTTCCGGTGAAAATCGCGGCGTTATTCGTGGGAGAGTTCCAGGTTAGATTTTTGTTGTAAAAAGATGATAACCTTTCATCTCACCATGCAAGAACCTGTTATGTCCCTGGTTTGGGATTTTGAGAATAACTGGCAGATGGGATGATCTCTACCAACAGGTCTCGAAAGCACTTTCCGAGTCGTTCTGGCGTGGCTCAAAATGGCCCCCACGCAAGACAATTGCATTTGTGTCCATGGTGACAGCTTACCACCTATATATGATTTAGTCACCTCGTAAGGTATAAACATGTAGGTATTGATTCTTATATGTTGGCGCGTTGTCCCTGAAACTTGCGCATATGCGGCCAAGATTCTAGAAGAAAATAAAATCAGGTTGAGGATAGTTTTTTACCTGAGAGACGGTATTTGACCTTCCATGCCTGCAGACCGTTCTGGAGACGTCTTCATAGCTAGTATACCGAAGTGAGAGTGGTCTTTATCATTTGATATCAAATAACAAAAACTTGAAATGACAGTTCTCGATATTGCCAATCATGAAAAGCACTATTGACATCTTTTGAAAAGGATCATTGAAAAACTCGACGATTAGCTTTCTTGATCTTTTTTCTTGTCTCTTTCTTAGAATGAATTTCCATTTGGTTGGCTGAGCTGTCAACTTATCGGTTGTCTCAGCTTTGTCTCCGGGATCGCTTCCATTATGACGCTTTTTGCTATGAGTGTGGAGAGATACTACGTGACACGCAACCCGCGTAACGGTAAGACAAGACCCTATCAAAATAGGCCTGCACTATAATTTCTTGCATGTTTTCCTTTTCGTTGCCGGCCTCACGACTTCACACTGCACTTAGTGATTCCCATCTTACGCCTTTTCAGCTCAACAAAATCAGGTGTTTTCTTGGCTTCTTTCCATCTGGATCTTTTCCATCGGCTGGGGGATCATGCCCTTGGCAGGTTGGAGTGAATATAGACCGGAAGCAAATCAGGTGAGCTTTACATCCTCCCTTACAAAATGTGAGGTGAAATGGGGAAACACGTAGCCTCGACTGTTGCTTGAGTTACAATAACAATTGAGGGCTAACTTTCTCCCGTCCTGAGATCAGGCTTGTTTTACTCCCATGTCGTATCTAGAGGCGGAGTACATTGAAAACAACTGGTCGCCTTACCCCATCCTGAACCTCATGGTCTTATACTCCTTTTAAACATAGCAGGGGTATTTAGATCTTGATGAGATGCAAAAACCTCGGTGGTCAAGATGGCCTCACCCGTGAACAGATGTTCCATCAGATCAATTGGCAACTCTGTGGAACTTCGGCCTATCTGGCACTTGTCATTTTATCATAATACACAATTTCCTCTTTACCTTTTCGAGATGTCATGTACGATCGACTGGCATGGCAAAGACCCCCGCACCATCTCATACCTTGTATGCAGTCTGGCATTGGTGTGGTTTTTACCAACATCCGTCATGACTGTCTTCTTTGGGCGGATACTGTGGCTACGGCGTGTCAAGGTGGGGCCGAGTGTGGATATGGCCACCATTGAACAGGCCAGCGAGCAAGATGTTCACGTACAGTGGCACCAGACTTGGGTGAGTCTACAAATGAAAAATTGTGAAGTCATTATACTTCATGTCAAACGACTTCATACAGGGGGAAATTAAATGAAGGTTAATAACAAAGGCATTATACAAAATAAATATTTGTATATGAGACAAAATACCACCTTGAATTCAAGGCAACACCCTTACATTTTTAGTCACTGAGGCTTCAGATCAGAAATTGCTGTCCCGCTTCAGTTCCATTTGTTATAATATCTGGAGACATCTATTGACAAATCTCAGTCGCGGGAATTAGGCCGGGTACTTATCTATTCAAGTCCGACTCTAGGCAATCGGGTATATGCATGCAACGGGTCTTTTCAAGCTGATAATCAAAATACTGACCAGGCGTCCATTGTTTTTCCCACAGGCGTCCCTGGCCATGCTCATTTCCTTTCTGGTGTGCTGGACCCCATATGCCATTATTTCCGTCCTCGGCAACACACTGGGTGCCGTCTCCGTCAGCCCCGCCGGCTCCCTGGTGGCTCCAATCATGGCCAAGACTTTCGTCATCCTCAACCCAGCCATCTACTTCCTCTTCGAACACATCGACATGTTTAACGAAGCTCCTCGGGCTGCAAGGGCCGAGACTTTGACTCCGATTTCCGTCTTGGCAAGTTTGGATATGTATCGGCGATCCTCCTCTCTCCCTGGTACAGTTCACCGGGCCTCCGAACTCAGCCGACTTTCTGTCACGGTTTCTTTGTCGGCGTCGGCATCTTCGTCTCATCTCATCAATTCAGTCCGACGGTTCCAAGAACAGCAATTAACAACTACAAACTGTCAGGAATGAGTTCCGAAAAACATCACCCTAATCCTAATTCGGCAAAATCTTTCAACTATCAGTAGCAGTAGCTTGGTGGTTATCTTCTCCTCTTTTAAATAATACCCAAATATACAAGCGAGCTCGTGCTACATATAGTTTTGCTATTAGCTAAAAATGTTGTATGAACAAACTTGTTTTTAGTAATTGGATTTCGATTGCTTGCTCCCTAAGTCAAGACGCGTCTTGGCTATAGTACTGTTGTAATGAGTGTCATGTTAAATTGTTCAGTATTGAAAATAAAGTTTGCTAAACTGATTCGTTCAGAATTTCGTTATTTTTATTGCTTCAGATTATTTTCCTACACTACTGACTATACTTAAACAATAGGTTATAAACCACCAGAGGACCCAGGAATATCGTTCTTTACCTTGATAGCACGTATCCACACTTGTTGATAGGAATACATCTATCAGGTGATAATATACTGTAAACACCGCCTCTGAAGATGTGTCTGTAAAATCGACAACAGGTCATTAAAGATCAGGAAAACTGTAACGTCTGCACTTATTCTCCAAAGTACGACAGTAGGATACCGCCTCATCACACTACTATCACTGTGCAAGGAGTGTGGTCTACACTTAGTAGGCCTTATGTGCGCAATTGCATTCTAAAAAGAATTCAGCAGGGGGAGAGGGGAGGGAAATGAGTGTATCCAGTAGATTTATGGTCGCAAAGAATTAAATCTTCTGCATTCCATCAAATCATTACATTCATGAATGTCAACTGTGAGTATCCTGAGCAGGCACGATGTAAGAACATCATTTTCGGTTATTTTACGAGGGCTGGGCCAGGGGTCTTCCTACGAAGTCAAACCTTTGTTGAAACTGGGTCGTCAGGTTTTTCAAAAAAAAAATCTGTTCCTAAATCACAACTTGTGCCAACACAATATAGATGCAAATACGCTACACCGACATTGACCTAACTAAATGCGCAAAATCGTGCTAATATGTCTCACAAAAATAAGTATATTTTCTGCCATAAAAGCCATCTGGTTGGGAGACACCCCTTTTCCTTCCACTCGTTGAGAGTGATCGATTTCGTTCCGATAGGTGGCAGCACAACCTCAAACCAAAACCTTGTTACCCAGAGCAGCACCAATAAAGGACCACACATGCCATAGCGAGCACACATGTATCTCTAATGGTGGCCTGTGGACAGAGGAAAACTGTCGTTCACCAACAATGTTGTTTCGACTAGGAGCAGGTCGTCTGCGTCGAGTTGCCACAGTCCCCATGATTTTTTCAGCCCGAGTGGCCTGATGAGTGCCGGGAATGAGGTTGGCCGACCGCCACTTTTTGTCACGTGATTAGGGAGTGACATCATCTCCCTTGAATCTGGAGTAGTTGAACGACGCCTCTTTTTCGTTGGTATACATTGCGTGGCCATTTTCTTCCCCCGCTAGGATTGACTGAAAGAGAGACAAGATGTCGATACGTTTTGCCTTTAATAGCCGGTGTAGCAGTTCAAATGTCCCCCTGGAAAAAGTGTGTCCCTATTGTATTGTGACAAATTAAGGTATCTGGTTCATTAGAGACCACAACCGCCTACTTTAGAGAATAACAGAGCATAACAGATTCAAATACTTTGCACCTCGGACACTCTAGTGGAAATATTATGAGTCAGTGGTCCCAAAGTACCTCACTCCTGCTGCAGAGGCGCTGTAGCCCAGCCGCTATTTTGTGTTTATGATAATCGTGCCGACATTTCCGGAAAGCTGGACTTCTGAATTGCAGCGCTAATGAACGCACCCACGTTTTTCATCATTGTCGACAGGGACTGCGGCCTTTCTAAGCCAAGGAGCTACTGCAGAGCCCTTGTGGCGGCAGAGGTTGCGTTTGCAAAAGAACACCAGTAGAGCCTTTATCCTTCAATTGAACTTGCCTTATTTTCCTCCTTTCCGGGCGGGTTCTTCAGGAAGTAGCAAAGTGGACTATAAACGACGATCACTATGGCCATCCCTCGTATAAGCCACGGGAACCCGACCGACTTCACGATCTGTCCACCAACGGAAGGTCCTGAAAACGACCATCATAAAACCTTGTCATTAACCGTTATTTTTGAAGTCTGAAGTAAGGACATCTCATTAGACAATACGACCGGAAGTCCAAGAATTCTAAACGATTCCACGCACTGCCAGAGTCGTTCGTAGTTATTGTATTAAGGCAGCGATATATCAGCTAAATTTCTTTTATTGACTCGGCATACATTACATGTAGTTTATACTGATTGATAAATAAACACAAACAAATACAGTAAGATGGCTGTCATGATATTTGTAGAGTACAATTACAAAATGTTTTAGGGAACAGTCAGTTCGCAAGAGGAGAGAGGCGCGAAAATGTGGCGAACTACAGAAGGCTCATGATATACATATGTATCAATAAGGATATACAAAATACATATTGGTATCAATGATGGTATTATTCCGTTGCCTACCAACGGTTCATTAAAGATTGATGTGCAGGCTTATTATCGATAAAGATGGTTAATCCAAGATGAAAGTAATTGGCTTCAGCTATCGTGATACGTACATGTATGTCAATTACAATATACGAATAGTGGTATTTATTTGTATTCAGCATTATCAACTTCTTTTTAGTATACATTTCAGTCACAGCACAAGAATGTACCCGATCACGGCGCATTAAGGGACGTCTGGCTTTACGTACAGTATGCACTAATCCAGAGTATGAAGCTATCTATTTTGCAGTAATCCTTACAAATTGATAGCCACGATGTCCACATAACCTCGTCAGTTTATCCTTTGAAAGACGGTCATGAGGTATCAAGTCGTGGCGGGAGTGAGAAAGTACATGTATGTGTGCCAAAATTCTTGGCTTTTACGTTTTTACGGTTCAACGTCACACTCACTCACACATCGGCCTATTGTTCTTAACTGCCTAATCCTATATCGACCCAATGTAGCCAGCTCCTGTCTTAAATCCATATTAAAATATCGTATAAAAAACTCACTTAATTTTCTAACGTTTGTAACACGGCTGATATACAAGTACATTACATTTAATCTCCCACAAGTTTTCGCCTACAAGTATCCCGCCCTCTTCCGCGAGTTCACCTTCATGTTATAATCCACGATCCTCGAAATAATCTCAGTATGGACAAAATCTATCTTGATGAAGTGTACCCTATCCAAGATATCGTCAGATAGGATAAAAGACTTCACAAGGAAGTTACAGCTTTCCGCATGTTGGCGAAGATCCGCATCCAAGACTCGAACGTTTCCACCGATGACGTACGCGTCCTTTGGCGGCGAGACATAGCAGGATAGCATCTTCAGATAGCCCGCGTGGTTGGTTTTTATGGGCTGTTTCAGGGCCCAGCGTTGGCACTTCTCCACAACTAACCTTGGGCTAGAACCACTGGTTTCATACTGTGAATCCACGATGCTCAGCTGGTCCATTTTGCCGGCCCATATGAGGATGATATTCCGTCGTGTGCGGACTAACTCCCCAACCGTCGTGCTATCTGTTAGATTCTTTGCAACTCTTTGCCCTGACGTGTCGTTAAAGAGTTTCTGTATGCTGATGTGGTCACTGCCCAACTGATTGTTTTCGTTCTGCATGTCCAGGAACACGAGCTCTGTGGGGTAGTCTGTGGCGAACTTCCCGACAAGGTTGGCGAGTTCAGTGATACGGACTGTCCTGAAGCGCTGGACGCTGCACCACTGGTCGTTGTGAAGTCGCAACTCAAGACATCGAACCCCGCCGAGAAGGAGGTCGTAGACGTCGCATGCTTGAGAGATGATGTGGTTCATGTTTAGAGGGAAAGCATCGTGGATTTTGTACGAATGGGCGTTATGAGCTGTCGGGAGCACAAGCTCGTTAACCCGCATGGACTGGATATTCGGGCCTGACATCCAGTCAGCAAACCGTATACCAAGGTTCTCAGCAATTGGGAGGATGTCATTTCGGTTTAAGCGCCTGAATCCGTCACTTCGGTCCGTCTTGGGCTCAATGTAGAACTCCCGGTCTAACTCCTTTAGGAAGTCTTCATCACGCTTTGGCAGGACCGGGGAGTCCTGGTGAAGCTTAAGAGGGCTTGGTTCCCTGGCTGGGCCGCGCTCCCTCGGCGACATCGTCTGCATCATGCCGTTCTGCGCCAGCTTAGTCGCCGAGCGCGGCTCGCTGTATTGAGTGCCCTTGTTGATGTGGTCAATATGCTTGGTGGCGATCGTCGGGACGTATGTTTCTGGAAAGTTATCTGGTGGTGAATACCGGCGCTGCGTTGCTCCTTGTTGGGGAGGGCCCCGTTGATCATGCATATGTTCATGATCATCATGGTGATGGCGCTCGTAGAAGTGTTTCATCTCCTCTTCGGGGTTTTCATACTCATAATACCTATTTTTGTCGCCCTCTCCTGGCCTGTTGTGATAAAACATCCGCTTCCTCCCGAATGGAAACTCGGCCCGATCGATCTCCATTTCGTGTAGCTCTTGTTCCCTCGTGCGGAAGGCATCAGGACCGTAACGGTTCGACAGCATGCCCATCTCTTCCTCAAATCGTCTGAAAGCATTCTGTATGTCCTTAGGTTTCGTAAATGATCTCTCGTACGTGGTTTTATAGCGATCCGTCAAAGGTACGCGATGGTTTTGTTTGGATCGTTCTTGACAGATTCGACAGTCCATGTTGCAGACGTAATGATCGTGATCGTCTGCTCCGAGATCTGTATCGAACTTCAATCTCGGCACCGCGGCACGGTGAACCTCGTTCGTCATAATGTGGTGCGACATCCTCCAATCCAATGTTTCAATACGGCGAGAATACAACAAGACTTGAAAACAAACCGTAGGCCGTAAGGCAGGATCCTTAGCAACCAGAGTTCATATATCCATCTATATCGAGCAGATTTAAAAACTATGCCCACGGCCTCCGATGGTATTTTTCCAATCTGAATGTCTATATTTGAAGTGTATGCTTTATAGTCCTATTCAAATGTTCAATACAATTGACAGATCAAACAAGGTGGTGATGGGTCACGTACACAGATCCTCTGCCAATGTCTTTTGCTTGAATTCTGTCACAGCCAGTGTAAATTATGTGCAAGCGTATAGAAAATATATTCAAAGGAAGCTTCACAAGCTAGGCAATTGGATTATTTACCAATGTCCGATTAGTCTTTGCTTAACCTGAAGAAACATTTGCTATTTGTCCTTGGCAAGGCCTTGTCATTAAAAGGAAGATCCCTCTAGTGTCACTATCTAATCCAGATTAACTCTTCAAATAGTTTACCAGTGTTTAAAACGATATGGCCTAAACCAATGTATGACCAAGATCACTTACTGAATAGGCACGGTAAACAGATTCGAAACCCCATCGAGTCATATGCTTGAAAATATAAATTCCGAGAAAATTTCTGCAAAAGTTTCTGCAAATCGAATTTCAATATTCCACTCGTTATGATACCGTTACAAACGGATTTTGTTCACTTCCTTGTCACTTAAAAACGGTTATTTCTCTAAAACAGTGCGGAAAGTCCACTTTCACGTCAGTCACCAGTCAAAATTGGCGGCATCAAAGTACCCGCAGAGAAAGAACTCTCATAGTTGCTTGCACTCAACTAATCCAAAAACCGTTTCTTGAAACTCCTGCTCCTAAGGAAGGGAACTTGAGGTGACAATATCCAACACACCAAAAGCTTCCTGACAACCACGTTTCCGACCTTCCAAATGACAACAAAACGTACGGATAAGCCGTTGTGATATTTTTCTCAATAGATCACTCTATTTGTCCACATGAATAACATGCCTTTTAAGGGAGACTTTACATCAAATTCTGTTATAGAATAATGCACGAGATTTGGGTCATTGGATCCATAAGTAGGAATATCAATAAATGAGTTTTCGTTGTGTCGCGCACGACAAAAACTTGATGTACATTTATCACCACGCCAGGACTTTCAACTCTGCATTCTGTTTCAATGGGCATCATATCGCCCGTGGTGAATGATAATCCCATGTTGATAGACAAATGTATTTCAAAACAGACTATATTTCCAGTACTGTTGTCCCTGTATCAATACAATGCATCATGTTATTGGAAATCACCCCGAAAATACCTACACGATTTGAAAAGCCGCGGCATTTAAAAACGTTGATGCATTATTTTTCTTAAACTATGCTCAGGGCGAATTATTGAGTCCATTATTAAAAGAGTATGAATTCGATAGGCCTGGTTTGTCCGTCACAAATTGCCAGTAAACAGAATATAAAAGTGCCGCCAGCTTGTTTAAACAAGCGCGTATTTTGAAGAAAAGACAGTTCCTTTCAAGGAAGAATGGCTCTAAGTATGCATTGGTAGAATTTTAAAGCAGTTTGAAATGTGCTGTGTCTGTCGTGTGCCTATTTAATATGAGTTCAATTGTTTAATATTATCAATGCTCTTCATTGATCTCGTGAAATGCATTGCCTATGAAGGAAGTTTCTCCGTCCGTTTGAGTATGAGAGACGTTTAGAAACTTTGAGGAAACGACCTGTTTGTATGGAGGACATGACTAAACGAGCCTGGGTGAGGGAAGTCATTAGTTACTGTACCTCAGACCACTGACCGGGTTGTAGCACCATGTGCGTACCTCCAAGAGGCACAGCTTGGTAAAGCCGGAGGATACCTCTACCTTACATGGAGTAGATATCTGACTAACCTCCCAGGCTCATAACCTTACATTACCCTTTAAACCTCAACGCCGGTGACAAGTAAGGAAGACCACTGATAACGACGACAATGCCACCCACAACGCTGCCAGTAGCAAGCCAGCATTCACTTTCATGCCGACAAAATCGATTATATGATTTCAGATCGAAGCAAGTGGCACCTCGTTGTTTTCACTTACCGATAGCGAAAGCGAGGCTGATGGCGACTTGAGCAATGGCATAAACGCTCCCGTACATGGCCACGTGACGTTGGTCCACCAATAACGCAAGGAGGGGCATCATGGATGCATCTATGATTCCTATCAAAAGTAAACAAAACGAGAGTGTACAGTCGTTCCTTCGTTTCCTTAAATTTTCACCAACACAAAATTTGAAAATCAAATCTAATTTATCAAATTAGTAGATTCTGGCAGCAAACATGCACATGTGGATACACCTTTCATAAACAAATTAATTCGCAACTAACATTTTGAGTTCATAGAGGTCCAGGATGTGGAACCTTTCTGTTGAATTAAACTAAACTCTCAAACACTGTCATTCTACTTCATATCATTCGCAACAGCAGCAAATGTTATGATATGATGAAGTTTGCGACCACACACTCATACCAGGAGGACGCTGTTTAAGATGACCAAATTGGACGTACCTATTCCAAATCCAAACCCAAAGTGAGGCAGAATGAGGTGGGGCATCTGTGTAGCAAATGGCACCTGAAATATGATGCAAGAAAGCGTCCATGTTTTGTCAAAGTAGCGAATCATTTTTCGTGTGAAAATTTGACTATTCGCTACTTTGACACATCCACAAGCAAACTAGAATGCTTGCAGGTTTGCAAATTCGTAACCAATCGGTTGAAGTTTCTGGTGAAGTACTTTACATCAATTACCAACTTTGGGAGCGGACTAAATGTAGTTTACCCAAAGGATTTCAATGCATAGAATAACTTTAAATCAATATGTCTACGTACACATATCAGAGATCCCCCAACCAGCAGAAGGCTTGTAATACTGCACACCCATCTAAAATGGAACAAAATGACCCATTATATATGTGACATCCTCAATGACCTCCGCACAGGGCGCGGCACTCGAGATTGCTGTGGCTGTAATTGTTGAAATGGACGCTCCTTGCCGACGACAGTAATCAGACTGCCCTGGTGAAGAAGAGGAGGTTGGTGACATGTCCTTGGTCCAGCTACTAATAGCGAGCTTTAGCAACTTTCCCTATCCGACTCCGACATGAACTATGAGACTGAACAGCAGCCAGCTATGGACACCCTTGATATAAACGATTTGAACAATGTATTCAAGTCATTTAAAGCATTGGTGGAAAAAATGGCGCCATTAATCGAATACATGTGCATAAATCTTGACTATCTAAGTCGTTCTCTGAGTCGTTACGACGCCTTGCTGTAGCACAAGGCAGGAGGAGGAACCTTCTATATAGATACCTTCCTATCTTTTGGCTTACGATACCAAACGCGTTGCACCCAATCAGGAATCCAACACTATCGGGAATAAAAACAGCACCTGGAAGATAGAATGGGATATTTATGATGGACTCATGCCTTAGGAATACATGACTTTATCAGTATATGACAGGACTGGCATTTAGTTCAGCTTTAGTTCTTTTAGAAAGATAGAAGGAAACATCAGTGCTGAACTTTTGGTTCGAGCAGAGACTTTCAATAAAATAAGTATTGAAAGACTCTGGTTCGAGGGTGCACTGAATAGGCTCTATAAACGTGAGGGGAGCACAAAATCCATGAAAAAAATGCATGAAAAACTTTGCTTATACTTGGTAAAGACAGATTTTTTCAGTTGAAAGACTCCGGTAATGATGAACACGTCATCGAGTGTTAATCAATGACACTGGATAACGTGTGGTTCATTAACACTCGATGAATTTGAGACAAAAAACACTTTTTGTCTCAAATCTGCACGAAAGACGCGTTTTTCCTCGGTACTGTACCAAATCCAGAATCTAATTTACGGTACTTCATGGTTCCTAACAGTTGCGAAACCACAACAGTCATCAGGGGAACTTACCAATTTGCCACTTTTCCAAGTGCATATTATCGGCCAGCCATATTGGAAGGGTTGGTTCTAGCATGGCCATCGCCATCTCAGGGAACATCAGGGCACCTACAAAAATCCATGTGTGGACCTTTCATGCTCTGTGTGATTAATGAACTCGTAAAGCACAACATCATCATAGAATTTCGATACTTTGGCCTCTGGGCCCTGACTTAGTTTGATTAAAAAGCACAGAAGTCATGTTATCCCTAACGGTTACGTTGGACTTAACGACTCCGTTAAGCTAGCTTTGACAACAACGGACTAGCCCTATGATTTAAAAGTTGGGGAAAAATACTTTTGAATTTTCGTCTTACCGGCGGCCACCAGAATATAAGGGTCCCTGAGCAGATGATACCAAGACTCTCCCACAAGGCATTTCTTCGTGCTGATGCTAGGTTGTAGGAGAAGAAATTGAAGACCTGCAGAAGAAAACAGCTTATCTTACAATATACGAGATGGCGAGAGCCTGACCGAATGGCAGAAAGGATGATCCTTGTTTCTGTTATGCAAGGCGACCAAACTTACCGCCGTTAACTGTGAGAAGCGTGGCGCAGATCATGAAGGGTGCTGTCTTGCCGACAAACTGGTACAAGGCACCTCCTGCGGGATAGCCGGCTGAAAAAAAGGAATAGTACACAATATCTAGGGTATCGACGTCGATATCGATTACATGTATTACGTGTATTGTCTGCAGAGGAGTAAACGTGTCGTTTACTTGGCCAAAAAAGGCGAAGGTTTGCTAGACTCTTATGAAGCTCTTGATCATTTGTAAACCGGATTTCAGAGAAAGACCAACGTGGTCGTCTCCAGGTTTCTGAGATGAGAAATCGAAGTTTAGCCATAAAGCACGCTACGGCCAACTTACAGTTTTTCCCAAATCTGTCAGTTGTTTGGGGCAGATCTAAGAATAGTTGATATTGTTGGAAATGTTGCAAACTTACCGAGAACGCCAATAGCCTGTCCTCCAAGAGCTATTCCCATCGCTCTGCTCCTTTCGAGGTCCTCCGGGTAGATGTCAGCCAATATACCCATGCCTGGAAAATGCATATACAAATAAGTCTTTACATAAAAATGTTCAGAGGAACTTTGCGGCCGTGACGGAGTCGCGTACCGAAGCAAAACGGCGGTCATCGATGGTCACAACCTGCATCTCCGTGTGGCGGCTGCAGTTACCGTTCACTTGGTCGAACTAGCGGAGATCAATGAACTGTCGCTAAGGAATATCATCAATGGTCATCACGCGGTCAATGGGACGGACAAAGCCCGCCGAATGGAAGCAATACATCCATCACAGCGCTGCTTGACCGTTGGAGTCAGTCATTCTCAGGGACAACCTCGCCCACACGGTAGAATATCATTCAGCCGCATTAGCATCAAAAGGTTCAGCCATCGAGAAAGGAGAATCGCCGCCTTACGCTGAGAACATAGGGAGGTTCAGATTTTGAGTCAAGAACGAGAAATCAGCAACAAACAACGCGATATCTGCCGTCAAAATGTCACCTCGTTCTCGTTCCCGGATCAAAATCTAAACCTCTCTAATACCAATAACATGCCCTTACCCGCAATGAGAAAGCACGCTGCTCCAATGCCGTGGATGGCTCGGGCGATGAACAGCGGGATGTAGGAGTTGGCAAGTGCGAAACCTGGAAGAAAAGGACGGTATTTAACTATTATAAGAATCCTTTTTCACCAAAATTTTATACATTTTTATAACCTCTGGGTATACGCACGTCAGTCACGAATGAGGCAAAATAAAAGCGCCATTTAGGCTACTGCAATAGATTCCAAAGTCGTCATATCTGGGGCGCATTAATTTTATCTGAGAACGCTATACGACGACTCAATTAACAATCAGCAAGCACAGAGACTGAATAGCTTTAACCATCTTGGGTCCCACCGACGAACTCCCAACGCCCTTGTAACCGTTCCTCTTAATCAAGTTACTATTTTTCTTTAATCGCTCTTTCTAGTTTCAATACTGAATCCGATCGATCTGCAGCCAAGCCGAAAATGACATCAGCCCGTATCGCGGCTGTATCAGCCCCTTGTCGCTCTCCCAGCCCAGCCCACCGACTCGTAATTACACTAAGGCAGATTCGATTAATTTCTGATTATTGGCTCGCCTTGGTGCGCGTTATCTGTGGTATACAGCGTCCCGCGTTCTATCTCTTAATATTTGGCTGCTGGTGCTGGTTATTTTGCCAAGGAAATGTCTATAGTTGTAACTGTATCATATGAGCATTGCTTCTATTTACCATGACCGTCGTGATAGAAAGTAAACAGAAAATGTTGATGACGAAAAATCATAGTTTGTCCGGTGCTAATTAGTCTCAACAGAAGCCAAGTGGCTGTCAAAGTGACTCAAAGAATATTATTTTTAAGGTGGGAGGGAGCGGAATCTAAGAGGGGACACTGAATGGAAATAATAACTTTGCAAATGTGGACTTACCCAGTGAAGATATAGTCAGACTCACAACTCCAGCGAACAGGGGTATGGTGTAGCCTACTCTGATTAAAGAAGACACAATACATGTACAGTAAGCTTTATCAAGAGAGAGAACAGGCTTTGTAAAAACTGACCAGTTTTTATCACAGCAGCGGTAAAAACCTGCAGCTTTCGGAAATCTCTGAAATGATCTCGTGTTCAATCTAGCGATTTCAAAGGATAAAACGAATCGCATTCTTGTCAATTTCAAGTCTCATTGCGCAGACGACAAAACAAAGTCTGTCGTCTGCCAGATGTCTGGTCTTATTTTCATAATAATCTGATGCGATTGAAACAAGATTGGCACAATATCGTCGAAAATTACTACAACCACTGTATTTCGTTCGACATTATTTCACCAATTGATTTGTGACTGATGAAGTCGTCTGCTATCACAAAATCTAAGGACCGGAAATCAGATCCTGACCTTGGAACTAGTTGGCAAGAATAAACGAAATTCGTTGACTACTTTATGGCTTGTGACCATTATCAATTGCGAATACCGTCAATCTTTAAAGCGAGATTGGAATTTAATAAAAATCCTTTGAATAGAGAATGTCAGAATCTCTCAATAACTGTCCCCAAGCCATCCACTGCCAAGGCATAGGTGAAAGTGTCAAGAGATAGTTGAAATCTAACCTCTGCCACAGGCGGGGGCGATATGCAAGTGCCAGCTATGTTAGTTTTGATAGACAGATGCAGTACACCTTTGGCAGAGCCAGGGTTGTGTTGAAATCGTGGCTGACAGGGACGCGGAAGTGCGTCACATCCGAGTGTGACGCACTTGCGATATCCTCCTAGGCTGACGCTTACCTGTTTGTAAGTTGCCCAATGATGCCATTTGCCAAAAGCTGAACGATCGCCTTGGAAGAAAACAGCCATCCGACTTTACTATTCTCATTGATTATATCCTGGGGTAGCATGTAGCCAAATCCATCAGTCACGTTCATAAATGTTTCGTTCGATATGAGGCCGTTTTCATCAGGGGGCGCCAGTGGTTTGGACGCATTGCATGGACAACAGGTGTGGCACTGTTTCGCCAGGTATTTCCGCCTGTCTTCGGCCAGTTCGATTTGGTAGAGAAAGTCGGGCAGAATTGGAACTGCAAGAAAGCAGCAATTTATGATCGACAAAATTGATACCAAAATCTCATAGGTGATTCTCAGTACACAGATGACGGAAAATGAAATTTTCACGGGCTGCTCATCTTTGAAAGCAAGTCAGGAAACTTACCAACTACTGTCAGCAGAAACCCATCAAGCAGGAGCGAGAAGTGAACGAGGGCAAGGACTACTTTTCGCGAGCTTCTTGCCCGTTGAAGGCGGCCCGTAATGTCAAGGAATGGCATGCTATATCCGAGGTTGAAGTGCTACTTGCCTGCAAAAGAACGGACAAAATTCGTACACCACACCGGTACTTAGGTTACGACCATTCGCGAAGTAATCAGTCACTACTCTTGTACAAGTGACCGCCCAGCTTTAAGTCTCAAAAACTGCACTGCGCCCCGCGCAAAAACGTATCCTAGTCGATCTGTCAAACCAGTGGCAGGGCTATTTGTCCACTAACGAATCGTGCCTGGCAAAACTAGTAGTCGTTGTCTTCATTCATATCACCACGGACTGCGAAATATCACCCTGCAGTGCCATCAGACATTTGAAAGACCAATTTCAGATATGTTAAACTATACTAGCGGAATCAAAATATGTCAGTGATTTTCATCAAGCGATTCATATCATGAAGGAATATGCCATTAGTAATCTTTGAAATCATCTTCTTGTGATTCTTTTAAGCCTCAAGCGCTTGTGAAAGACAGTTCGAGTTATGATTTAACCGAAATGCCACCGAGTTTTACTTTGCTTTGCGCGGGTAAAAAGCAACAACGATGCTGCATATATGGCCGTCATCGTTGGCAACCATGCGGATCGGGGGAAATAAATGAGTTGATATGAAGCGGGAATGATATAGGATTAAGCCAGATTGAATAGACCCAGATGGAACGGCGGTGATTATTGAATGCATTGAAGGTGTACCGGTCGCATGATGCCGCAAGTTTGGTCACTGTTGTTGATCAGTGTTGCTGGAAGGTGCAAGTTGCTGCAAGTTGGTGTTGCTTTCATGCTTAAAAAGCAACTTGAAACGGCCGTATGAAAGCTTCCGATGCAGCCCGAGGCTGACAACACCACTGCTTCAAGAGTGCAGCCGCATGATGCTGAAAGTTTGAATTGCCGAAGGAGGAGTGCCGCAAGTTTCGTGTTGCTGCTCAGCCAGCGATGCTTTTCCTCTGCCGTAAATGAAAGGTTTGTCGGACAGCTCAGAGACGTTTCTGTACGCCCGCTTTGTTCCGACAAAAATGGCCAAAAACGGAAAGATCACATTGGACTCGGAAGATGTGAAAGATAATAGAGAGGCTTGCTAGTGTCCCGAACTACTTCAGATCAAAACTTTCCGATTGATACGAATTTAGGTACATGTGAACGACAAACGAAGACTTTGCGGACGTCTAAAAACGCGAACATTGCAAAAACATTTGTCGAATTTATACTTCGTTGTTAACCACCAGGTACAGGTACATATCGTATTTCACCAAGAAAGTAATGTGATATTCGCTATTCGTAGTTGCGAGACCTCTTGGCATAACTGAGGTGAAACGAATCGGCAGTATCACTGACTAATATTACTACATAAGAACCGACAAAGAAACATTTAATGAGAAAATGAAGAAAGGAACTTACCATGCATATATCTGGTCAAACAAAGGTGTCCACTTTCTGAACAGAAAACAATTCCTTCTGAATCTCAGAAATCCTCAAAACGTCATATTTCGTCCCATGCGTTTAGATCAATACTGTCATTCAGGGAGGTCGGCACTACGAGCGCGAAATGCCGCGCGGAGATGCTGTGACGCTCCCTCCTCCCAGACTCCACTGGAGCGATCCCTACGCTTATTGAATCAGTGACGGGCGTGGAGGCTAATGTAATTCCTAATCACCAAGCGGAAAATAGATAGAAAATTGAATCTTTCTGACTGTTTGACTGTGAATACGGCCATTCAGAGTGAACAGATGAACTGGAAAGATGCGACGATCTTTGGGGATTTGGTATCACCAACAATTGCAGGTCAGGTGATCTTCCTCGATCGTCTGCCCGGGAAAAAAACTACTCGGATGTTCCAGTGAGGAGTCGAGACATCTCAATATTCTCAACCACCGACTTGAAAATAAGGACACTGTAGGTCAAGTCGCATTAACTATTAGTGAAATCTGAAGCGGGGATGATTTCTCAGTTTATGGTTGGGTGAAATAGACTGAAGTGACAAATATTACACTCCAGAGCTCATATCTGGGACAGTTCAGCTTGCGGGAAGGGATGCTTTGAAACGCCTTGGATAGAACGTTTTATGGGTGGATCACTGAAGAATATGTAATGATGGAGGACCATGTCTCTGCTCTGAAGACACATTATCCAACAAGGGATGCTCTGAAGACACATTATCCAACAAGGGATGCTCCTAGGACACACTATCCAACAAGGGATGCTCCTAAGACACACTATCCAACACGGGATGCTCCTAGGACACATTAGGGATGTTTTAAAGTCCTTGGATGAAATGTTTTATGGGTAGGTCGTTGCAGAAAACGTTATGAAAGATGATTGTGTCTCTACTCCGAGGACACTCTCCTTCGAGGACATGTTATCCAGCAAGGAATGTTTTGGAAGTCCTTGTCCTATTGAAAATACATGATAATATCCTCCTCGGACAAAAATAAAAAGAGAAATTACTTATGTCATATACTTTTATTACACAACATAGCACATTATTCTAGAAGGGTGATTCAGTGCTTCAGAAATATTTACAGTAAGGCAACATTTTTTTAATTAGTTGGATTACAAAACCGCCCTCTATGGTTTCCGAGAAAAAAAACAGATTGAAAATATCAATCCATCCTCACTGATTTTCGGTGAAGGAGGAAAAATTTTGCTTCTTAGATACCTTTTGAGTCTTCAGAGTACATTATTGCTGTCGAGAGATGATTTTTTTTTAATTTAAATTTTCATGTTATATTTTGATAAAACACAGCTAACATCTTCATTTGAAAAGATCATCTGTAATCCAGGACACTTGCTTCAAAAAGACATCACAAATTGTATACTCCCCTCTTCCCACACATGTCTTTTTTGGGTGAACATTTTGTAATCCAAGTAAATGCAATATAAAAAGTGTGGCCTTATCACATTAGATACCACAAACCCCTTAATACCTTTGCAAGTAAGTGATGATATCATGAAGTTGTCACCAAAGTCATTATCTTGAGTGATCAACCTACTCTCAACAATCAATGGAAGTGATATTCCCACACAAAAGTTTCCTCACTATTTCCAATTTCCTCTTTCTCCATATCCGACCAGCACCTACTTTTGTACTTTTGCCAGAGCAGGTCAAACTTTTGAGTTGTATCACAAGCAGACACTTACTAGGAAAATCAATTTCATAAATGCTTCTATCCTGAGCATACCTCAAAATAATGACCCTAGACCCCTAGCTGACGCATGACCTAATAAACACTGAGCAGCCTGCTGAGTCTCGAGCAACAGTAACGCTTCCTTTAGCCATCCTGATGCAACACGCCTTGGTTCCCCTTGCAACTGGTTCATAAATCTTACAGCAGTTATCAAATCACCGTCCTGGAGACACTGATCGGCACTAGCAAGAATTTTAAAAGTGTCCAAGTCTTCAACCTTTAGCTCCTCACTAGCATTCACCACTGCGGCATATTCCACAATGAACAAAGATTGCAAATAGGAAACAAAGTACTTCAGGAGTGACCCGCCAGTTTCGTCAATCATTGAAACACGGCGGCATATCTTCTTAACTTTTGTAAACCGTTTTTGTAGTTCATCTTCTGTCCACACACCGCGCTGAATGGCTTCTTCCGGAACTGCCTGGATCACCTGGTTGACGAAAGGGTGGCCGTTGCCCGCCTCTCGAATGGCCATGAATTCGTTTGCTAATGGTTTGAGCTTTTCTTCACCGAATGAGCCATCACCTTTGCCCTGTGCAATGGCTTTCTGTAAAGTCTGACAGGCCAACCAAAGCTCTTGTGCTTTTCTGCCGATCTTTTCTTGTTCGGCCCGACCTTAAACAATAGATGAGAAAATAAGAAAACCATCACCACTTATTAGCAAAAAAGGAAATGGTCTGGAGTGGCGCAGCACAAACATGAACACCTTTCACCTCTGACGTCCCAGATGTGATTGAGAGAGCCACTCTCTTCGACAGCAGAGGTTTCCTCCGGGGTGTCCGGTTTCCTCCTACTTACATTACAATCACCCAATACTGTTTATAGAGCAAACAATGCCCTTGTTGACGCTCAGCTTGCAACTCAATATTCTCCACATACAAATGGCTGAATCTCTGTAAACAACCAACCCTCACCTTCAACTGCAGCCTCAATACCCTTGAGTCTCTGAATCCAGCCATCGAGTTCCTTCTGTATCCTCACATGCTCACTGATCAGCTTCTCCCTCAGCTGCTCCTCCTGTTGAATGATCATCTCTTTCCTTTGGATTCTCAGGACGTCTGCCAGATGGTCGCTGTGGGCGGCTGCCTGACGCGCAAGTTGTTGGCGGAGTTCTTGTTCCATCTGTTCTCTTGCCATTGCCTCCTGAAATTATGAAATGGGATACAATTTTGAAGAAGGCCATGGCTTATTATCCCGTCATTTCGATGTAGACACGACAACTTTCACAGATTCTGCCAGGATCGCATTTGTGGGGACAAAAAAACTGAATTTTTTTTCTCAAATTTTTTTCCAGAAAAAAATCAGTAGTCGCCCTTACCCATATCTGTTTCTGCACATCGTACTGACTCTTTTGTTTCTGCAACTCAACATTGACAACTTCACCAGCCAAGCGCTCATCCTCCTTCCTCTGTTTGACCATAGCATCATCCAATCGTTTCTGTCCGAGCGCCTGCTCCTCAGCAAGTTGGCGCTGAAGTTGTTCAATTCTCCGATGGGCGTGCGCGATTAGACTATTCAATTCTTCTTCATTCAGTTTCTTTCCTGCAAGTAAAATTAATCCCCTTTAAAACTTAAGAGTATTGTTGTAAGACTAATGTTGAGTGCATTTGAGACTAATCCGAAATGAAATTTCGGGACATTTGGAACGATTTGAATGTAAATGTCATGAACCATTTCTCACCTTTTCCACCCATAGTGACTGCAGGAGAAACACTTTCTAATTCCTTCCTCAACTGTTGTTTGCCTTTCTCTATCAGGTCCTTGTATTCATTCAACATCTTGGTGATCGATTCAGCAGAATGGACCTAGAAAGTCAACAGTCACACTTTGATAGAATGTAATCAGCTTAAGTCATTCTTCTGTTTTGAGGGAATGCCTTTGAGAGTCAAATTCTGCCAGGGATTTGCAGACTCTTTATCTGGGGTCAGATTCATGAAAATTTCCATCTCCCCAAAGCAGTCTGAATAAGACAACCAGCTTCATATTATAGAGTAGAGTACAACAGCAACGTTGAAATACTAGCTGCTGACGAATGAGAACACTTATTTACCTTGTTGATTGTGGTATCAAGATCGTACTGTATTTTACCCAGCACCTCCTGAGCAGAGATGAGTGCCTTGTTAGACTTGGTAGCTGCATGCTCTTTTGCATCAACAATCACAGTCTTCAATTTCTCAATGTCTTTCCTGAAAACACACAAAGGACAGTTTTCTCCATCATAAATACTCAGCAGAAACATCACAAGCCTCTAAATATCAGCAACATGGATGATAGAATTTACAACCGGGGCGTACCTTGCGTTTAAAGTTAACTTGTCTGCTGTTTTCTTAGCATCATTTTTGGCATCCAAGGCCCGAGTCACAGCCAACCACTGCTGGTTCTTGTAAGCTAACTGTAAGAATATGACGATAATAAAGTATATGAGCATGTTATACTGGTGTACATTTCAGCAATCAAGGCAGTTTTCAAATCACAGGAGCTATTTTTCTGGTGGTCAGCCACAACCTTCAGATTTGGTTGCTGAATATATTCTGTTTAATCTATACTCTGACTACCAACTTCTGTCAATCTCTGACACTGACAGTTCTGTTGGCAACAATTCATTAATGAGTTTCACTCAGAAACAGGCAAATACCGCAACAGACACTCACATCAGGGTCCTCCATAGCCTTCTTCATTAGCTGTGAGTGATTTTCCGTTGCCTCCCTAGCAAGATTTTGGGCGCTGATTGCTTGGTCTGATGTTTCTTTACAACCGCTCAGCACCTCCGTAAGTATGGACTCCAGGGCTGAAATGTGTTGAAATAAAGTCATTTATAAAATTTTAGAAACAACTGAAAATTGAGAATAAAGAAGCAATATTCACTGCCCATGCTATTAAATACCAAATTAGAGTTTATTATACAGTTTTCAGGACTCAATGACTAAATGGAAGGTAATTTTCCCTCTTCTGACATGATTTTGCTGGGGTACAAAATGGAGAGATCTCATTTCTGAAAATGACTCACCAGCATTTTCAGCAGCATCGTCCACCTCTTTAGACTTTAGCTCCGCCTCAATCTGAGCAGCAGTAGGGGGCGCTACTGTGGATTCAGGTCCTACAAGTACAAACACATGAAACTCTTCAATCAAGGATGTATTGTAAACAGGGCGAAAGTGTCTCCACAGGAGGTCTAATCTTTTCCTTCTTCTGCGTCTGCCTGTTAGAGAGAACTGGTTTGCATCAGCCATTCTGTATTCAACTAAGATTGGATTATCAGAACGCCAGTCAACACAAGGTCAAACTCACTGCCAACAAGGGGGAATGATGACAAATGTGTTGTACAGTGGAACCTCCCTTAGAAGACATCCTAACTTTTATGCCACCGAAGTTGGTTCTCAACAGGCCATTTTCATTCAATTTGACTGAGTGATCAGGTTTCCGTTCAACATGTATAATCAAGGTCAGTAGAAGTGAGTCCGAAGGGTGTCCTTACTCACAAATAGGGAGGTTTTACTGTAATCATTGATACAACACACATGCTACATCAATGAATACAACATGTTTTAGAGTGACATACTGTGTCAAAGCCAGATGAGGAGTGCGTGTACAACAGGCCTATTTTACATTTAGACCTATGTGACACAGACTATCCTCTACTGGCTTCTTCAACACAGTATAGTCAAGGAGGCTGAAGTTTGTTATGTATGAGCATGCAGTAATTGAAACGAAAGCTGGTTATGGGAATGTGGCAATAAAATTAGCAATATCCTGTACATTAATATGAACTATTTCAGTTAAGAATTACAGCACATGAGGATCTAATTCTAAATGAACGGCCAATGCTTGTGCATTTTTTGATCTGTCGTTCAAGAAGAGCTGGTCTAAAGACAATGCAAGGATTTCTCTTCAACATGTTCAATAACTGCACTAGCTTATTGCAATCAAAATATGGACAGCAAGATGAAGACACACAACATAACAAATCTATGTGCATGCATCTTGAAACTGTAAAACTTTAAAACTATAAAACTATAAACAATCAAAAACAACACACCATCATGTAAGAAATTCAAGCCTAAATGCACAGGCCATTTCACAATTCCGTCATACATCTACATGCACCCATGAATGAAACTGTACAATATGAATGATAATTTTTAGTTTGGTTATCAGTTAAAGCTACTGGCCGAGAGAAGTTGAGTTAACCACTGGCAACTGTCCACCTGTGCATGGTCTTTATATCCCAAGGAAATCAGGGGCTAATGTTCACTTCTCCAGCTTGGCTTAGCACCCCCCCGAGACAATAGCCCTCAAACTTATCTTGACTGACGTGTTTATATCAAATGCAAGCACCATGGCAGTCAATTGGACTCAGTTCAGTTCAGGAATCACACCCACACCAATTGTTACAATGACACATTCCGTGAGGTGAATTTTCCAAAATGGACCTAGGTGACATTCTGTGAGGTGAAGGCGATGAGTGTTACAATAAGCAGGGATTCATACTAATAGGCTGTTTGTGTTTTATTATTCTGTAATTAATACCAGAATTGGGCATCAATGATATAACTGACAAAGAGCTGTTTGCCACTATTGCAATCTCCTCCATCGTTTTTCATTAAATATGCATAAATCTGGGCTTGTAAGGGCAGTCTAGGCATCTCCCCGGACTGCCCTTACAAGGGACCATTGTATTGTATTGAAATTGGTATCCCGAAATGTACATCATTCTGCCACAAACCCGTTTGTAGTAGCGGTCCTTTCAGACTACTGGCAATAGCCTCTGTGCAGTTTTGTACACATTAGGAAGCTCTAAACTGCAAGAAAGCGATTTACACCAACAATCAAAGATACATTGTAAAATTTGTGAGGAGAACAATTAGACAACGAAAAGCACCTAGATAAATAGACAGAAACCACTAGAAGTTAGAGATAGAAATCGATACTAACTGTTTCTTTTTTTCTTGTTTTTTTTCTTTGGAACAAGTAGAGGATCAGCCCAACGACCTTCGTCAAACCACATACTCGCTTCATAGTCACGACTCGCTTCAAAGTCTAGTTCAGGAAATAACAAATAAACATGAAGTCTAAATCAGGTCAAAAACAACCTGAGCATGCCAAGGAAGAACCTCGTCTCTAGGAATTTGCTAGAACAAGGAATTAATTGTACCATACTAGGTAAGTCAATACTTTGAACGCATCAAGTTTAGAAACATAGATGTGTAAGACTGCAAAATAAATTGCGCACAGCAAGTACACATTCTACGGGCAAATCAGAACCTGAACCCTTTGATTGAAAAGTTTTCAGTTAAAGGAATTTTATGTTTATATATTTCAGTCAACCACACACCCTGACAGCCTGAAACACAACCAGCCAGCCCTAAAGACCCCAGCAAACGAGCTATTTTTTGCCCAACATAAGTCTCCTCACTTGCGGTGGTCATTACAGGTCCCTGACAACCCTTTTTTAACAGTGATCAAGCCTGGACAGTTCCTGTTAAAGCCAAAACAATGAAACTGTCTGATATAGAATCTTTAAACAACAGAATATATAGATTTGAAATCTGCAAGAAATGGAGTTGAGTTCACAAGAAGATTGATAGGTCTAGGATAGATATGCAAAGATTGGCCATTCAGTTTAAAGACCAAAACTTAGAGTTGGAGATTAAGTCTAATATCAACTGGAGTAGAGGTTATCATTCGACTTCACACTCTATCTCTGGTGTACCTCGAAACCTTTCAGTAGAATTCAGAAAAGCTGATCAACCAGTCCTACAAGCTGAGCAATACTGAACTGTACCCACTTACACTCCTAGGTGGAGTAAGGCAAGGTAGGCAAAGAGACACGTCTTCAGTCTCACACCCAAAGTGGGTATCAAACCAGGGAGCTGCTAGTCAAGAGTCCGAGCCACTACACCACAGCAGTTCCTCAGTTTCGATTAAAAACCCCTAATGCCAAACAGATCTCTTTGAACACAAAATTGATACAAAGAAGGTGAAGAAGAAACACATTCAGTGCACTCAGTACAGAACTTTACACGGAATCTGAATGAAACCGCAGACTATTCCTAAGTATGTACAGCATGTAACTACTCGATCAAAACAGAACCTCACAGGTTTAGAAGGGCAAGCACGGCAACTTGACCATTAACATTTTGCAGATAGAAGAGCTCTTCGAGAAGCTAATCCCAACCCAAAGCCTTCTGGATAATACAGTATGAACCAGTGGCTCTAGAGACATATGAGATGACATAAATGTATAATGCGAGACTAATATTTCATGACAAGTGTACCTTCATGTGCTGTGTACATCGGGAAACAAGTTTCCATATTTTGGTAGCCACCACCATGACCTTAACAGAAGGCTCACCTTTAGACTTTTGCTTAGCTCTTTCTGCCTTACGTTCGACTGTGTCCTTCGATGGGGGAGCATTGGCTGTGCCGTCACTCTTTATCACTTTAACTGGTAGAGGCTGAATTGAAGAGGTACACTCTTGTAACAAATGACTAAGTGCATTATAACTTGATATTAAAAGCCCTTCAATGCAGCTGATGAACACAGAAAACCATTGTCTCCACAGTGTTACATACACATGGTGCATCCAGTCCATGTGATTGGTCTTAGTACAGGTATACATTCTTTTTGGATAATTAAAGGGGGCATCCTGTCTTGCCATGTGGTCACACTGGACAATAGTTTGACAGCACAAACTAATCACCATTGTAAACTGCTAAATGTTTGTCTTACTTTTGCATTATCTATGTTTCTTAACATCATTATGACCAAGAGAAATATCTCCAATAATATCTATTGAATCACCTCTTTTACTGTTACACTGGTGGCTGAATCACGCTTTTTCAATGGTATGATTTCATTTGATTCAAGGGGGTCTTGGGTTGCAGTATCTTTCCTGTAGAAAAGAGATGAAAATGAGATCCGAGGCAATATAGGTAGGTGCTTAGTTCCCAAGGGAGATTTGGCATCTCTGTCACGAATCAACATGATCTCTTGTAGACACCAACTAAGTTCTTAGCTCAGTATTCTGAAAAGGGTACAAAATACTAGGGTAAGGAAATTCTCTCAGACCTGATTTCATATCAAAGGGAATAGGTATGATATTTTCCAAATGATTCCTCAGCAGTTATATGACACTTACTTGAAAAATGGAATATCTGGCATGCTGATTGATGGCATTGAAGGCATCGATGGCAGCTGGGGTCTTTCGCTTGGAAGATACTGGAAGATGAAGTCTAGTACTTCCTGGGAGTATGGAACATTGTCTGTGATCTTCTTTTTAAATGCGGCATCATACCATGCATAGCCAGTCGTACCAGCAAGACCCAAGGTTGTCAGGCCAACAAGTTTAAGAAACACTCCACCTCCTTTTCTGAAAATGTAAGAATTATCTCAAATAAGGTAGTGGTTAAGTAAATACCCCTTGTTCCCCCACTGGCGGAAAACCTGCCTTCTCCTGAACTGGACTCTGGAGTCGATGGACCAAGCAACTCAAGGCATACGGATATTGATGAAATGTACTCACTTTGGCTGTGTAGGAGGAGCATCAGTGGAGAACGGCTTCCGCACATTAGGACGTATAGTGCTGATCTGAAATAGCAGAATTGTGGATAGCAGAAAGGAGACAAACCTTTGCAGCTTTTGCAGAAATAAATCAACTGAGTTTACTTTTCACGACAACAACAACGAATTCGCCCATTCTATTTCCAGATAATAAGTGAGGGGCCACAGATAAGAAGTGCGGGGCCACAGATAATTCTTGAAAAGAAAAGTTGTAATGTCCTTTCCCAGCCACGCACCGTGGTGTCGAGTTGTATAGATGACAGATTCGATCAGCACATGAGTCATGAGCACGTCGGAACAATTGTCCGAAATAAGATCAAAGAATTAGAAAGTGTCAAGTGAACGATAAATTGATGGCCACTATTGGGCATTGAGTGGTTGCTACAGAGCAACATTTTAGTTGGATCGAAAGAAGAAATCAATCCGCTTAGTCTGTCCACCAGCCTCTTACCCTAAGACCGAGGTTATAGGAGTTTCTCGATGCTTTCAACATCGTTTTTGGGCGAAGAAAACCGGCAATGGCGGAAGGTCACACGTCAACAGAGTTAGACGTAATTAATAGCAAGCGATTGAGTTTCAAACAAAAGCCGCATAAAAAATATCTGAAGCATATATGATTACTTTTTGGATTATAAAAAGCCTTTATTCAATCATATCTTTTAGAAGAATTGCTCACAAGTTTTTAATATTTCTTAAATCTGAATTACAACACCACTCAATTCGTATTTCAATCACGTGATAGGACAAAATGGCGACTACCATGTTGGCCGCAGCCCGGCAGTTTTCGCGAGGTATTTTCTTGAATTACATAGGTCCTTTTGAGATATAGGTCATCTTGACCAATTGGATATGCTTTAAAGAGTTGTGATCATGTTTGCACACTCATTATTCTTATCTTGTCTCGTCCTGATGAATCATGAGGTGTTATTTGAAAATTTACTCGACAGTTTCCATTTGTCGGATCCTGACTCGCTCAACATATTGTCGGACATGAAAATTATGCAACTCATATTTAGCAGATCAGCAGCAGCAGCATCATAGGTGTAAGTCTCCTGTAAGGATGCCGTGATTAAAAAATTGTGTCTTTGTATCTTACACTACAGGATGGCAAACTGGATTGAGAAAGAGTGTCTCAATGAGTAACAACCTATGGCTCTGCCAGACAAAGAAAGCACCCTTCCTGATTAAGCAATTAGGATCACCACCATCTGCATGCAGTATTGGTTTGGGTAGAGCCTTTGCATCCCTCTCTATATCAAGTATGGCAAGACCAATTATGAATGGAGGATCTTTACAAAGGTATATATTGTTCTGAAATAACATTTTAAAATACCCAGTGGACAAAAGGTTGAGTGGAGATTAAGAGTTATATATTCATTGTTAGTGTTACCATTAATGAGTAATGTATTTTATTCACTAGAGGTACACATTACTGTACGTACATTCCAGGCTATCTTCTATGCATGCTACTTCGTGTGATATGACTGACCAAAGGTGGTTATTGGGCTGCAAAGTGTGAAGCAGTTATTTAGCCCACTTCAACAATAGCTTTAATCGAAGCTCATGTATATGATATATGACTTATTCATAATAATTTTTCTTTCTTGTCAAGTTCACCTGTAATATGGCAGACCTGTAAAATACTTGTGGTACTTTCTTTGCTTTTCCAGGTCATTACTGGAACCCTCAGTTGCTGTTGTGGTTCAGTCAGTGAGAACAAAGGTACTCGGTTCAATGAGGAAGTGCAAACCAAAAACAGTTAAAGCCGTTGTCCATCGATTTTATCGCTTACACTCAGGACTCTGGATTCGGCCAAAAGCTGGCCGTGGCAAGAGATTACATCAGAAACGCTCCTCAAGGAAATACAGATCTCGCCAGCATGTCTTTGTGAAGGACACACAAAATAGACTTCTCAACAGAATGGTTACTAGTTTTTGGCAAAAGCGCAGATTTTTTGTCGATGATATCTATGCACCTTATCACAAGAGGACAGGCTTTACAGGAGATCGGGTACAATTACCAAAACCATTTTGGCCTTGAGTTGTTTGTGCATTGCTGGGTATACGTGTATTTGTTATGATCATTACTCAGTTCTTGAATGTACAATGATCCCTGAAGAAAAAACATGCTAGTTCTTTGAAAGAAAGTAATGAAATCAACTGGTTTTGGTCACACAAGTCATCATAAAGAAAGGCAACTTTGAGTTGGAACCCTGCATGACCAATTCTACGACGATGTAACCTTGTACCCCAGATACTTATTTTTTGTGTTTGTGAATACATGTTGAATGACTTTTTACAAATTGTTAGAGTTACGTGTTTATCATTGATTTGGCTTTTGGAAGATTTCTCTAAACTAAGATTATTCATTGTGGTTCACGGTAACCAAATTTCTCAGAGCAGTGTCTGAAGTCTCTTCCCTTGTAAGGAAAATTTTGACTGTATTAACAGTCAGAAAAAAGCTGCCGAGTTGGGGACCTGAATAGATGTCTCCATGTGCCAACTAAGGCACCAATGGTACCAAGTACTGTGGAATCACCTCTGTTCTGTAATGAAAAGACCTTTCTTAAAAAGAGCATTGGTCAGTCCCAAGGGTTTCCACACAATGGAGAGTTGTGGGGAAAGGGCCCAAATCTGCATGAAAAACACATTTTCGGGTTCTCTGCCGGGGAAGCATCACTCCAGGATAAGGTGAAGGTCCATCATGAACCTCACACCAACAACATGTTATAGTTAGTACGTGTTTATCATTGACTTGGCTTTGGGAAGATTTCTCTAAACTAAGATTACAGTCACCAAATTTCTCAAGAGCAGTGTCTCAAGGAGATGAAAAACAGTTTGACGTCACTAGGCTAGCCAACCAATCGGGCCATTCTTTCGTCAACCAATCATTTTCGCAATAGGCACCTCGCACTTCAATCTCCCGGTCTTCGGTCCGTCTGTCGAATTTTACATGCACCCGCTGAAATTCTTACATTGTCAGTTGGTCGAGTGAGACTTAGCCACAATACTCGCCATTGACAACGCTTGGAGAATGCTCACACTTCGTCCCCACCTTTGGGGTCGAAGTGTTGGTCTAAACAATGGCCTGATTGGTTGGCTAGCCTTGTGACGTCAAACTATTTTTGCACCGAGGGGTTTTCCTGTTTTTCATCACGCATGTCATGGTCCCCAGGACGGACTCCGGACCCTGCCCTGATCATATATTCTAAGGTGTGAGAGACTTTTCTTTATCATAGTTCCGACATGAATCAGTATAACTACACTGTATCTACCCAGGTGAGGTTCACACCACTCTGTCGGTGTGATAAGAACACAATTTTCACAAGGAGACATACGTATAAAGACAATGTCACAACCATCCGTTTGTCTCAGTTGGTGTTGGCATAGGACCCAGGCTGAGACATCCAGATAAAAGAAGGTCGTGTAAACTACTTGGGATACAAATAAGAGTGTGTTCCACTAAGACTAACACAAGCAGACTTAACCAGCTAGCCTCTTAAAGGGGGTCTATCTGACTATAGGCAGGAGCAGAGGGGCTAATTTGGCCATCTTCAGGTGACTAAGAGGCCTATACACAGTAAGGGCCCTGGGTCATGTTGGACTCAGCACTAAATGTATTCCTCGTACTGTGACCAGCTTTGTTAAATAAGATGCAAACTAATTCTCCTTTTTTAAAAGCCCTGAACACCTTAGATATAAGATGTCTTCAGCCTCAGATGGGGTGAAGGACCGACTGGTGACAGGTCTGGAGGAGACAGCAGACACAGTAGAGAAAATCCTAGAAACTGCCAAGAATTATGTCACAGGTTTGTACTCCTGAAATCTATACTTCTAGGACAACAATGTGACCTGCATGACATCATTAAAAAGGTCACAGTCTATGAAAGTACAGTGGAACCTCCCTTAGCGGACACCTCTCTATAAAGGACAACCTCTCTATCAAGGACACTAGTTTTAGTCCCAAATTGGTACTTACCATTCAATTTGACCTCTCTAATCAGGACACCTCTCTATTAAGGACAGCATTTGTCAGTCCCGATGGTGTCCTTGATAGAGAGGTTCTACTGTATGATCTAAACAGGTAAAATTTTTCAGCAGAGACATTTTTTGTCCAGAAAATCACATCATCAAATATGGCTGCAGCAAAGAATAGACCACTTGTCCTTGAACAAATATACTTGTAATTTTATAGCTTACACTCTCTTCTGCCAAGTTGATAAGATACTTTTCCTATGAATTTACAGACTAGCATAAATGGAAATTCCATTTCTTTTTCAGAATCTGTGGATGACTTTGTCACCAATAAGCTGTCTTCCCTGGGTGCCATCATTGGAGTTTATGCCAGATTTTTGCAGAGGTAGGTTAAAATTCTGATCATGCCCTCACTCCTACATGTAAGTAAGATAGAAGACTATGTAATGGTTCTGTCTAGATGAAAATCTTTAGCTCTGCTTATGAGTTGGAGACCCAGAACAGAGTTATAAGCAGCATGTGATTGACATATCTGAATGCATATCCAAGTTAAGATATCTCTTTAAACATGATATAATCATTTCTATTTCAGTCTTTCTGTTACATCAAGAGCTAATGTTGATGCATTAATACAGAAGTATTACAGGTAGGTTCACCTTCTCATTCTATCATCAGAAATTACCCAAATGGACTACATATTATTTGTTTCTCCCAACTTCATTGTTTCGAGACACAGGTAGTGGTGCTGATTCAATCAATTTTTGCATTTCAGTTGTCCAGAAGTTCAAGAAGCAGCAGATAGACTTGAAGACTTAGAAGTGAGTATTGCTAATTGTTGTCAAGTTTGGGATAGTGGTTGCTTTATCAAGAATTCGGTAACAATTCTTATGTGAGTTCGAGGATCTTGTCTGTCGGGTGTTATTTTTATAGCAAGACAAACAACACTTCAATTATCTCTCAGAAATAGAATGCCACAAAATCAAGGTAAGATAAGCCACAGCCAGATGAGCTCAATAAGCCAAGGACCTAGCAAAGCCAAATTTAACTTTCGTTTCATTTTTTTCTTCACTGTAGCAGGACTATGACAACTTCCTCAACACCGTTGACAAGCAAATCAACAAATCAGCGGACATTCCAAAACTGGATATCGGTTCCCCAGGACCTTGTGACATACCTTTGCTCAATATCAAAACTGATGCCACAGCAGTATTAAAGGACTACTTCGGAAGTGGACCCATCTTGCTGGTCCTGATCCGCCATTTTGGATGACTACCATGACGGGACCATGTCAAGGAACTATTACAAAGACAGGTAAGGGTTCTTTGAGGATTTCCTGTTATTGACTTTCCAGAAGGTGTTTTGTGAAACTGTAACAGTACAGTGGACATGTTGGCCGTATGACTGGTGAATGAAAGTATGTGGCCTTGATCTTTGGCTAGATTTGTGCTCTGCCAATCATTGGGGTATGCTTGTACCTCACTAGATCAGTGGCACTTTTGTGGTTGGAGCATACTGGTATATGAATAAGATTGACATCCGTATTGGAGGGGACAAATTTCTTATTTTCTGTATCATCATTGTAGCCAGAGTTATCAGACGCTAGCTGCAGGGTAATAGTCGTGACAACTGGTCCTGCCTTGGGTGCAAAGAAATGGTCACAAGACATTGAGTGCACCTTTGATGTTCTAGCTGATGAGGACCGAAGCATCTATTGCTATTTAGGACTTCCTCGCTCGGTGTACAGGGCCTGGACGATGTCAACTCTTGTATATTATGCTGAGCAGAAGGCTGCTGGGAGGAAGCTTTATGGGCAATATGAAGGGGCGGAGTCGGACGTTTTACAGGTGAGCATTTTATACCAAATGCTAAGCAGACGTAATGAATTCTCTTTACATGTACCCTACAGAATATTCAAAGTGACGTCTGCTGAGCATTTTGTTCCCTCGCGACGTTGCAAGTTGGCCAGAAGGAACAGATTTTCAGTTTATCAGTCATTATAGTTCAGGCACCTGTCCTGATATCAAGCTTGACACCTTCAGCACCAGATGTGGAGGGGTACTTTTTGCACCTAAATTACGTCATTTGCCAATGATTCTGTAACCAGGCCAGAAATCAACCAACAGGTTTGTGTTTAAAACACACCCAACCAGTCCACATCATGTGCACATGTAGACACAGCCATTTATAAAAGCCGAGTTTTTGAAACATTTTAAAACTCTTTGTTTCCTTTGTTTCAGATGGGTGGTGATTTCATCCTCGACAAGGATGGAAAGCTTGTTTTGATCCACCGCTCAAAGACTGCTCCTGACAGACCAACAGTTGACACCCTCTTACAAACTTTGCAGGTAACGCTTCGATTTTTTAAAAATCATATTCTATGAACTGTGACATCAGGCAGATGGATCTCGTGCCTTATTCCCGTGGCAAATTCGAGGAGAATGCGTGATTGGACAAGTCATTTCATTGTAAAGCACGAAAAGAGTAGTAGGCATGAAACTACTTCAGAAAATGATCCCTCTTTTTTTCAAATTTGAGGAGAGATTGTTATGCAGAGTGTAGTGTTTCTCCTTCTATTTGTTGGTATAGTTTTATCTTTTCGTTACTGAGAGAACAGAAATTCATGTGTTTTTTCGTCCATTTTGCAGCAAATGAAGACAGCGTGAGTACAAGACTGCTTGGAATCTGACGATTTTATGACGCTGGTGACCAAAACCTGTGCGGAGGTTACTGGCTGATGGCGCAATTCGAATGATCCCGAAGTAGAGGTCTTTTTCTCTGATTTGTTGTGACATTCTTTGTATCGGACTTTACTGTGATATTTAGAACATTCTCAAGTAAAGTGCATACAGTACTATACAATAATTTTGCCGATGATTCAATCAATGGTGGCACTGAAAATGTCAAGATGGTAACATTGACCTTTTTCGTCAACACTTGTATTTTGTCATCTACTCTCAGGACAAGTGTATCATGAATATATACAAGTTTTAAGTGTTGTAAAATGGTTTTTAATGTTATAATACAAATTATGTTCAGAATAAGAATATACTTTATCTATTAGGATTTTGCGGTTCTCGTCATTATTGCTATGAACGGACAGACTTTTGGTGTAAAAGTTGCCGATCACTCTACTTGGGTCATCTACCTGAGCAACTCTGACCATGGCAAAGGTTGTTGGAAACTAGCATCATGAGGTCATCAGTAAGAGACGTTCAACCAGAGATGATGTTGCAATTCAGAGTCTGATCATATTGAGATATCATCCTCGATGTGGTTCAAGTACCCCTAGAAGACACTGCTGAAGACAGTCACATCCATTTGACAATGTAAAACTCAATTGTGTCAGCAACACTGCCGATTGAGTGGATATAGGAGCATGCTGGTTCCATGTAATGTACAAACTTTGCTAGAAATGCTCGACTGTGTGATCACAAGACAATGATGTCATCCCAATATGGCTGGTCACAGGAAGACATTCGGTTCAAGATTATGGAGAGACTAATTCTCAGTATTTCTCACACAAGCTATGAACCGGGCTCACCTTGGCATGTTGATGAACATGTGCATGAATTGAGGACAGCAGGACACTGGAGTGCAGTGATCAATATTAAGGTTCATCAAAAACGTCAACAGTAATCAAATATAGCCCGGTCAAGGGCAATATGAATGTTCCGACATGAAGAATGTGGTATCACCAGAGGCCGGGGGTGATATCACATTTCAAGGGACAGGAAAAGTTTCCTCCACATACTGCCCAAGAAAAGGGCACGTCCAACCCATGAGTGATGTTGCCCACTACATGTAGGCAAAGTCAACAAGTTTGAATCCAGGGTATGACTGTGAAGAATACTTGAGAAAGCTTGTATACACATCAGGATCTCGAGTACAGGCCTATCTTGCTATCGACAATCTCATAACTTACTTTTCAAGCAAAAAAAACAACAAATGGATTACATCAACAATTTATATTTTGGACACTGGATCACACTGTCCCTGTATATCCTCCAATAGGTTTTTACATGTCGAATACAAAAGTGGTTTTTTATGGCCAACTACAAGTTTGCCGCAGTGCAAATACATATACCGTACAGTAGAAAGTAAAGACAAATTTTATATGAACAAAATCAGAGCAAAATAAACTAAGTTTTCCTGATTTTAAAGGCCTTACTTGGTTTACTTAGGTGGTTGTTTCCATGAAGATGACACACACCACTCCTGTAATGGCAAGATTGATACAATAACCTAGCTTTTGGTATATTCTCCTATGACAATCCCAGTGCACACTTAGCCCACTGGTAACATACACAATCAGGTAAACTGATTCACGCAAACTATATATTAACTGTATACAGACAAAGCTTGCACACATTTGCACGTGCATTAGGACTCTGATTGAATATTGTGACATATATAGACTGCAGTGACGTATAACTAGCTGTCATGGAAATGTAATGGCATGACTAGACATTACATCAGCTTCAATTCTTAGGATGTTTTCTAACCCTCAAAGACTGTTGCTTGGAAAAAAATCTTCTCAAGAGCACTTTTCTCTCAAGTTCACAATCCTTAATCATAATTAATATGTAAAGAAACCTTCAAATAATAACAGGTACTAATACACAGTCGTTTCACATATCACAGAGATAGATTTTGTAAATGAAAAATATCCATGTATATGTACTATACTCTCCCTTAAAGCACCATATACACTAAAAAAAGAAGCAGAACTTTCATACATTTCTAAGTAATTAATACATGAAAAAAATTACATTGGCATTTCGACATTGGTCCTGACAAATAAATTTAAAATCTTTCTGTTATGAGCTCCAAATGACATAACGACAACATCAATGTTGCAAGTTTTCCCTTGACAGAATTTGCACACTAGCAACGCCACTGATCAATCGCAGGAAATACCATGTCCAGATAACCCCTTCAGCATCAACAAACTTGATGAGCTGCCGGTCCCTAATTCATGAGATCAGCTCGACAGAACTCGCCGGTGTCTAAATTCTTTGCCATGAGCATGTTCGAGGCAGCGTTTGGCACTTTATGCATGATGTAAACACGAGTGATGCAGCAATCCTGCAAATACCGGAGAGCCACCCGCGAGATGAGGGCGCATCCACTCAAGTAGAGCTCCTCGAGGTAGTGACAACTGTTGGCCAAAGCGAAGATACTCTTATCGGTGAGGTTGTGCAGGCCGGATATTGACAGTATCGTTAGCGGGCAGCGACAGGCGATCTCACAAATGGCTGTATCTGTCACCTGGAAGAAAATATAGAGGGGATTAGAGTTAGCAGAAGAAAATCTGTACGCTCGACAATGTAGTCACATCTATATCTAATCTTCTATAAAGATCAATTTATCAGATGCTGTGTCTGATCCAAAAGTTAGTCAAATTAATTCAATGAGTTAACAGCCAAGGCCACAAATAGCCATCTTGTACAGTGAGCGACCTGGATCACTTTCCAGGATTCTGCCCTCTAACGCAGACTGCATGACTGTTCATATCAACACTTAAACACTGTGCCAACCTCCAGATTTGCCTAAAACGACTGAGTTCCTACTGTCTTACCATTTTACATCCTTTGATGTACAGCTCTCTCAACTTAGGGCAATTCTCAGCGATGCTCAGGACAATGTCATCCGTCACAAACAGGTGACCGGCTATGTCGAGCATCTCCAGGTTATGACACTTACTGATCACGGTGTAGAGAAGGTCCTCATTGAACTGCAAAAAGTTGATATAATTTTTATGATATTGCTCGTTTCACAATTGTGCAAGCAAATTTGCTGAAACTTGGTATCCATAGTATATTCAATCGAGTTGAACTTTCAAATTGTTGAACAAACGAAGAATAGCCAAGTGCAGTATCAATGATTCCATCCCAATTCACCAAATATCATTTTCGACTATCAAATTTCAATCTGTGGACTTTCCAGATGCACTGCAGTTTCTAGCACCGGGCCATGGAGGCAAAGTCAAGTGACTTACAACTGCCATCGAACCCATCATCTTTGGATCCAATTGGTAAAACGAGACTCACCTTACTAACACTACATCGAAGATTAAGTCTCAGCAACAGATCAGCTCTCGTCTCATCTTTAAACAGGCGTAACAACGACTCGCCAGTGACGTTCTTTACTTGTGTCAGGTCAAGCTCTTCAAGTGAATGGCAGTATTTAGTAATGGCCCTCAAACCATGGTCGGTGATTTCACGACAGCCGCTCAAATCTAACCTTTCAAGGTTGCCGCCCACTGCTTTCAAAATCTGTGAAGGAGAATGTAGAAAGTTTAAGTTTGGGGTCTATAGTCTGGTATCAACTACTAAGAGATAATCATTTGACTTCGCGCTCAACACTGGTCTATTCTAAAACGATGAGTAGAGGTCAGATGAGCTGCGCAATCAGCGCTGCAACCTCACTGTGGTCAATTAGTATTCTAACAGCAACCTACATATCAGTCAACGATGGCAATTAACACCGCAGACAATCACCACCAATTCACCCTGTAGACACCTTGTCCATTGACAAACCAAGCCAGAGGACGATTCGTCCTCGAGGACGAATGGTCTCCAAGTACAATTTATCCTTACGGACAATACCCCCACTCACCTCCTCCAGTGCATCATCATCAAGAGACGGCACACCACACAAGCGGACCTTCCGGAGATTTTCCAATCGCTGAACAGCCGAGACTAAAATATCCCTATCGGTTATGAATACACCACATAATGAAAGCTCTTGTAACGTTGAAGGCATCTGGGTTAAAACGTGTACATCTGGTTGGTTTTGAAGTTTTGGGCAGTAGGAAATATCCAGGTTCTTTAACTTCCTTAAATTCTGAAACACCTGAAATGAAAACACGATATGGATAGGTAAAGATATGGAGTTGACAGTGACTAGGACACTCACTGTTGGGATGACAGGAAAGAAGTACTTGTTCCAACAGATGGATTTCAGACATGCCACATTAAAAACCAGGACAAGGTCAAACTGAAGAAAGGTTGGTCTGCTGCCACGCAACTCTTAAAGCTTTGAGCTGGGACAGGCATGAACCGGTCTACTGAATCTTTCTATTTAGCAATTTAACGAGGAACGTTTTGATCAAAACCCATCTGAATGGAAGGTGTTTCAGCAGGGTCAATTGATTTACTCATCTTACCTTCTCCACACTGAGTTTTGTTATCTTGCTACTGCCAAGCAGATCGAGCGTGTGGAGATTTGGGCAATGTTCAGCGATCATTGACAGGCTGGAATCACTCATGCAGTGGATGTCACGGCAATGAAGCTTCTCCTGAAAATCATGATCATCCAAATGTAATCTAGAAAATAACCCAAGATGTAATGTGAAGCCTGATAAATGGCAGGTCATTTTTGTCGCTATAAATGTTGCTAGTCAGCCTTGCACGGCAAGAAATCTAGGAGGAGGCTTCAAAATCAAGCCAGCAAGGCCAGAAGATACCAGCCAATTTGACATTGAATACAATCGGGTCCCTCTGCACCAACATGGTTAGAGAAACTCCAAACATAAAACAAGACGATGAAGTATTCTGCTGTGATATCAGAAACAGACAAGTTTAACAAAGTAGAACTACATGCATGTATGTGAATAACTCAATACCTCTTTTTGAACTTCAGCGCCTATTTTGACAGTGCTGGTCACATATAAACTTACCGTATTCTATGCCCAGCACTAGGCAACAGAGTGTGTAGCCGTGTTACATGCTTACCAGGTTTTCTCTCAGAGTTGTTGCTATCACGGGGAAGAGAGTGTCATCAAGTTTGACGGAGTCATTGAGGTTGACTACATTGATGAAAGGATTGTTCGTTATTGCTGTTTTGATACCTGGAATGTTTGAAAAGTGCGCAAAGAAGTGAGGAAAGTTCTTCATAGGAAGCGAATTACACTGTTAACATGGTTCAAATCTATTTGGAGAGAGTTAATCCATCAATTATGTGGTCTGGAAAAGAGCTACAACCAGTCAGCAGCAGTTCTACTCCCAGTCGAGTCAATACATGGTTGGTTGACCTACTGGTTGAGTTTTAATGAGCACTGGGCTGCTTCAATGATAATAATGAGGATTTGAATCAACTGATCAACATTCTGACAAGTGTCAAAAGTACCATAACAGTGCGTCCCAATAATCCAATAAGTCGAAGAAATACATTTGCAGTACTCAAATAAACTGTTGTAAGTTTCATTACTTACACTCTGATGTTACATCGCGACAATTCTGCAGCCTAAATGTAGTTAAGTTTTTGGATTTGAGATGCATCAGTCCCTTGTCTCCAAGACCAGGAAAACTCTTGATGTAGAAGTATGTCAACTCATCTTGTCCCCGAGTGATCTTTTGAAGTCCAACCTCTGTGAGAAAAGGAAAGAAACATCAGAAATCATTCACTTAAATCAAGTGCTATGATTTGATCAAAACAAAACAGACTCAATAATTCTGAGCAGTAATCCAATGCTCTTTGGAGCCATGTCAGAGGGACCAGTCATCAATGGTCATAGGGCAGCAGGTTCTTGGGGCTAAGGAAGAACATATTAAACTTCTGACACAAATTTAGATCAAAAACATGTTTTTTGTGACCCCTCATCAACTTATCCAAAATATGGCCATCACAGCTTATATGCAAGTCTCTAACAATCATATACAATGTACTGACAATGAAAAAAACATACCTGTCACATTTGAACATTTTTTTATAGTTAATTCCTTCAATTTGCAACCACTTCTTGCCAGACTCACAAGCACATCATCTGTCAGCTGATCACAATAGTAGAACTCGACACGTTTTAACACCGGTGAGAATAAATTATACGTCACATGGGGTAGATACGATGTCATCAACATATCATGATCTGAGAGGCGTTTCAGGAGAATCTCTTTGTGAACTGCGGGGAGATACTGTCTGACGTTTGATATCGAGTCCAGATTGCTGGCAATGCAGCCCAAGCAGATATCACTGAGTAACTTCACCATCCTGCCCCCACCGTAGGTGTTCTTGACTCTCTGGTATTTTACTTCATTCACTGAAAGGATAAGATGATGATTATGGAAAAGGAAAGAGCAAAGACGATGATAATATTGTTAAGAGTTCTGGGGACGCTGGTTTTCTAGGTCAGGTCTAGTCAAAATCAAAGTATATTACAGCATTCCTACACTCAGCACCTCATATCGCATTCTCAAGTGTATCTTCTTACCATCTGATGAATGATGTAGGCCTACAGAATTTGGGTAATGACAATTCTAACTTGTCAAAGAACAGTAGACGAGTATTTTACCTTCATTCTTGGGGTATTTCCTGGATGATTGTGGGTCCCACAAACCAAGGGCAATCATCAAATTCAAGTTATTCAAGTTTGAGACCGGTGGAGTAACAACTGCCATAATGCAGGTGGGTAGAGGAAGAGTTGGCTCTGTATCACAGAAGGGAGCGAGCTAAGCTGAACAGTAGAGTAAGGAAGTCAAAGTATCATTCCATTGAAGAATAAGTGGTTTCTAGTTTAACCTTTAACCACTCTCCAGGATCAAAATCAAGTGGCCAGCAACTATTAAGAACAGATTTTAGTCCTAATCCTACAGACAGAAGGAGAGAACATGCTAAATGACACTACTTCCTACCTATGAGGCAGCCATGTTCGTTCGTGAATATATACTGCAATGGCACTAAAAATAGCATTCGCTATTTTAAGAACAGCAGGTCACTCGTCAGATCAATACATTATTCATGATTAGCCCGAGAGATTATAGGGGGAACCTCACAGCTGAGAGCTTTATAACGTGCACACAGACATTGTCCACTGGCTAGTGTTTTTTCACCCAGTGGCAGATCCATAAATTTGGGAAAGGTCTCTAGGGAGCACAGATCCACCTAGGGTGCACTCTTAGACACGAGAGGGGTTCTGGGGGCCCTCCCCCACAAAACCTTTAGATTTAAGTGCCAAATATGCACTTTGTGGGCATCTGAGGGCTTATATTTGAAGGTTTAATATTCGTTTCTTGAGGGAGGTTCCTGAAAATCTGTTGCTGAGCCCCCCCCCCTTACACACACACACACACTTAAATCTGCCTCTGATTACAACATACCACTGCCAGCAATACAGAGTTGACAGTCAAAATGTCCAACAGGCACACATACACACAGCTTTTGGTGGAGAGGTTTAGAAGCCTCATGAACAATCAACAGTGCACTGTATAGTTCATGATGGTCTAGTTTAGTATAATGAATGCAGGAACTACTTTAACCTGGTTTTTCTTGATAAAATGCCAACAAAACCAAATGGTAAGGTGGACTCTACACCACTGACCAATTCTCTAGTAGCAATCTTTTCAATCACTTAACTGTTGACAACTCTTGGACCATCTTCAGCTTTGGAACTGAAAAAGAAAAAGGAATGTCCTAGTCCTTATCTGCAAAATATGTGAGCACAAATTGTCTTTATCTGTATCAATAATGACAATTCTTTAATCATTACCAGGAGACAACTGAATTGTCTTCCAATTCATAAAATGTAGAGTCTAGGCTATGCGATGCAGTTTCAGGTCTTGTCTTAATTTGCCCGTTTGAAATAGATCATCAGGCCTATCTCTCTCACTACAATACATGGCCGTACTATTTGGTCCGAAAGGGGGGGGATAAGGCACTCTGGGGGGAGAGGGTCAAAATACATGCATCAAACATTTTATTCCGAGAAGATTGGGGGGTGGGCATGCAGTAGCACTCTGACCCTCGAGCCCCACCCATTCCCACCGTCCAAAATGGCCCAGCATTATTAAAAGGGGTATTCGAAAAAGCTTGATCACTGGACTGCTGGATGTATTGCCTGAATTATGGCGGACATAAAGGTCTACACAAAGGCTAAGACCGTCTCTGGAAACATAAGCTGCCAAAACGTGAATGAAATGGTTTTAAGAGCGCAACAATGCAACACGTGGTCGGAGAATGGCTTTTTAATTTTTTTGATAAACCACTGTGAATTTATTCCCCATTGGCCGTAGCTTTCAGTGTGGTGGTTGTCGTCTGAAACGAAGAAAATTTTGTTTCCGCTACAGCCCGCGTGGTTGGGTCTAGGACAATCGGGGACAATCAGCCGGATCAAGATGTGGTGTGAGTTTGGGTCAGGCACTTTCTTTGGCAATAATATGTAAAGAGCAAGCTCTAGTGAACTCACACAACTGTTTGACATGGGGGAGCCCCCCCCCGTCCTTCTGACATATTTAGCCAGTACATTGGGGGATGAGTCCCCCAAACCCCCTCCCCGTTCTCTGCGACGTCGTAACTGTGGGTGCGGTGCGTCATGAATACAGGATCGGCCAACGCGCGGCCCATATGGAATGCGACGAACTGTAGCGCTTTCTACGGATCGGTAATTAGCGCGAGCATCGATAGATAGCGCAAGCATCGATCGATGGCGCTAGCCTTCTCCAGGACAAGGATCCAGGGTTTCCCCTCAGACAGTGAGCCCGGTGTGACAGCGGATATAGTCCCCCTGGAGTCATAGTCCGGTAGCATTGTATTTGACCAATGAAGCAGCATGATCTATTCCACCGCTAACCCTAACCAAAACAGTTAGCAATGCGGGCTATTGTTACACGGACTATCAGCCCTAGGACTACTATCCCCGCCACACCGGGAATCCGTTAGTCATTGACTGTGAGCACAAGATTGATGTGGTCGTCGTCTGCTATTTAATACAGACGACTCACGAGCAGGAAGACGTTTTTTTATGCTTCGCGGTCGTGAGCTGAAATAAGAGGAATAGAATATGAGAAAATTATGAAATTTTGTATTTTTGGGGAATTCCCCCCCCCCCAAAGTTTTGGGTGTGGCCACAGCATAGAGATTTGACCAGTCATAACTCTCAGCGAGACATGCGGATCAGCATAAGCTATCAATTCATCTGAGCGCACCCAACGTACTCGAAAACGGACCACTTTCAATCGCTCAGTGCGCAAACTTGAACTTGAATTAAAAAATATTTGCCATGTGTGAATACTACTGGCTATAAATTTCAACAATCATGTTACGTCACGTAGACTCGTTTAAAAATACCACAAAAGCCAAGTTTCCGCGAAGTTATGTCACTTGTTGTCCGACTCCTGTTCATCCGTCCGTGACCTCAGTATTTTACCAATCAGCTTTATATAGTGAAGCATTTTCGTGTATGGGTCAATGAATTTGATTGAAAATCACAATTTGAATAGATGAGTGGTTTGGTAACCTCTCTGACGTAACGTACTCAATACGGGGCGTTGAATTTGGCTGTGCTCCTGGTATGACAGACCGGTTTGGGGAACACAAGCGTTCAGTTGTGTCGACGCCAAGTCGAAGCACTGGTTCAACGTTGGTGAGTTCAGCCTGATTTCTCCACAACTTTTTCTCCCCAAATTTTGCGACTATTGTCTGATACAATGTACAATCTTATCTTTTCATTTTCATTTCTTGCAGACGCCAGATACGTTGTCCTGTCTAGCACACCCAATTCTGCCCAACCGGTTTATCACAAGATACGACATGAACACCACGTGGTGAGTTATTTTTCTCTATCGAAACTTCCTTGATCGCACATACATGTATTCTTTTGAAACTTCTCATCTCTGCAGCAGTGGCGGATCCAGAAATTTGGGAAAGAAGCGGGGGGGGGCGCTGCCCAACCAATGAGAACTCATGATAGAGCCGAAGGTGCAATCCTGAAAATGAGGGGGAGGGTTCTTGAGGAGAGGTACACGTGCCCTAAAATATCAAAGAGGGATGACTCATGCGGGACCCCTAAATCCGCCACTGCTGTTCTGAATATTTCCACACTCGGCTCAGCTGACCTTTGAAAGGAGGACACTGTAGCCCATACCCTATCTATGGTACTATATCGTTCTGGCAGCAAGAAAATGAGACGATCGGTCATGTCTGCCATGTTTTATGACGTCACACGCCACGTGCTTGGCGCAATGTGTCACGTGCTCATAACACATTCTATCTCTGAACCAATCAGCCCTTGATACTGTGACATGTGATATGTTTGATGAGGACCTTGACCGGATCAGAAAGATGAGGCATACAATCGAAGTAGTTCAGAGCCATTTACATGAAGACATGGCAGAAATTACCAATCGTCTCGGTTATCACTAAATCCTAAAGGCTAGAGGGAGGTGATTATAATATGATCTCCACCGCCCGACCCGATGTCGTCATTACCGGAATTCCGGGTGGCAACTTCTAGCTCATCGATTACTTCAGAACTGAAGTTGCCGCCATTGTGATGTAAATACTTGGGGTATTTCCCACCCTGAATTCCGGTAATGACGTCATCGGGTCGGGCGGTGGAGATCATATTATAATTACCTCCCTCTAGCCTTTAGGATTTAGTGATCACCAATCGTCTCAATTCACCTCTGTGCTGCCAACTGTGCGACGATCGAGGATCAGTCGGAGATCAGCATCCCAGAGCTTTGATAAACCTGCCAGTTGTTCCCAGGCTAGTGTTATGAAAAGACCTTGGTTTAGTGATAGGCCTACCCCCTCTTGTATTTAGTGGTATAATATGGACAACTGTGGCATGAGATATGGTGGTTTTTCCTACAAAAATGGCTTCCAGTAGAACCGTGACTTCCCACCCAAACAGGAAAATTGAAATACATCATTGAACTGCAATAAACAGTGCACAAAAACTGGGTGTAAACTTAGGCCTGCCTGAATTTCACAGGTCATGTCCAAAACTGCCTCGCACACTGGCGAAAATCGCTATTTGAGATAAGTGGCGGCGCATGGTGACAAGCAGAGGTATTATCCTCCTGGCCAGGGAAATCCCACGCCCAGGTTGTCCCTTTAAAGCTGACATGCATGCATAAAAACCCTAACGGCCAAATTAGAAAAGACGAAAAGGATGAAGTGGCGAGTGTTCCGAGTTCGAACCCGCTCGAGGAATATTTTTTTATTTTTTTATTTCTCTGTGACCTGTCTCGTCAATGAACTTGTGTTTGTGCAGTCTAGTGAGACCTGTCGCTGAGTGTCTATCATGTTTCAAGTGCAGTTTGTCTTTTGGTGGTCGGGCGTTTGTGTTTTCTATCTTTGTCGTTTGGGTTTTTATGCATGCATGTCGGCTTTAAGTATGTTTTCACGTGGTCACGAAGATGATAAATGTGAATAATGACACCAATGCATTGGCCCTGCGGTCACGAGGTGGCTTTCAAAGCTATCCTTGTGCCGTCGGTCGAATTTTTTTCCTGAACCTTTCGGGCAGTAGAGTGTACATTTGTACACAGGTTCTCAGCCAATCAGAATCCGATAAATCTGTGTCGTCATTGGGGCGTCATCATGAAACTTAGAAGTAAGCGTGTATTGTTTTGTGCTTGTTAATCAAATTTAAAGCATACAGTATCAAAATATACTGGAGGAAGACCATACACACGAGGCAGTATCGAAAGACAAGTCTCATTGAAGAGAAATATATTCCTCCTGGAGGAAGACCATTCACATGAGACAAGTCTCATTGTATATTCATGCTCAATATGATATCTGAAGGACTATCCCTTGGATCTTGGAGATGGGCTATTGTTATTGTCCTTTCTGTAGGTATGTCGCAGGCAGCAGAAATAACTAAAATATCTAAAATCTAAATAACAAGGGGAAAAGAAACGCGTTATAAAAATAAAATATAAAGAGTAAAAAAGAAAAAGAAAAATGTTGTCCACAACCGGATTCGAACTCACGATCTTTGGATCGAACATCGTATTCTGCCATTTTTGACGAGCGCTCTACCAACTGCTCTGAAGTTTCTAAGACTTCTGACGTCATGTATTTGTCGAAATCTGATTGGCTGAAAGTCCCTGTACAAATGTACACTATAGTGCCCAAAAGGTTCAGGAAAAAAAAATTCGCTTTTCAGATAGACAGTTATCCCATCTATCACTTCGATCTATCTACCGTAGCTGTCATGGCCAATTCTTTTTTCTTTCAGAAGCCCCGACGTCCTTTGAACTTTCAAGAAATGGTTGGGTTTGGTCAAGGGACTGGTATTGGATCTGATATATTATCATTATTGTCACACCTTTTCGCTAAATATGAGGTCTTGAAAATGCTTGGTATTGCTCCTTGTGAGGTGTTACCCAACGTTAATGACGCCTGTCTGTATAAGTGGTACATACTTGACACCTAATGGCGAAGGATGAGCCAGTTATTTTCGAGTTTGTACTTTGGGTGCATCTCGTTCCTCGGGTTGCATTGCGCCCGCGACCCCATAGGAGTTCCTGGTCTTGTCTCTTCGCCCCCAACCCCGATAAACTCTATGTACCGTGAACGAATGCTCATCAGGTCGACAGTTATTTGACGACGTAAATCCATCCATATTAACTGGCGCTGCGGCTGCGCTCAATAGACTCCGTTGGGGAGTCTGAGCCTGATAGGGTGTACCAGTCCAGCCGGTTATGTACGGTTGGTATGCTCTATGATATGGATCTCCAGCCACCTGTCAGCTAGGGGCAGACCCCAGTGTCTCAACCCTGGGTCTCAGAGGCGGTAACTTCTAGTCAGGCAGCGCGCTATGTCTGGTTAGGCGACATGGGTTACCAGGGCATCCACAGCCAAAATGGTTTGCACATGGAGGTCATCGCGACCGACTTGTGAGGGGGAAGAAGTGATGTCCATGGCGGTTTCAAATTGATCTGACGACCCCCGCGTCTTCTGGACAGGGAGGGGTTCATGTGGCCAAATCCTGTCAGCTAAATCCTATCGTTAGCATCGTTCGCGGTACATGGAAACCAAGGGCATGGAACCCTTTTTTGTCTTGGTTTAATTTCTCTTAGGATTTCAATGATGATATATATATTAAGATCCACAGGTATAGTCGGTACATGTGGCAACTCGCCACATGAACATTTTAAAAGTTTTTTTCGAGCATTGTTAAAAATTATGAGAATAAATTTCTTCTTTGGACGTGTTTTTTTTTTTTACCAGAATGACAATAAAAAAGTTTGTCACTGGAGAATTTCCCCATCCCCCACCCCAGCCCTAGAATAATATACAGACTAAATAGTATCTTTGGGCTGTACTGGTAATATAGGTCAGTCACGAAAAATAAAATATATATTGGACTGTACTGGTAATATAGGTCAGTCACGAAGAATAGAATATGTATTGGACTGTACTGGTAATATAGGTCAGTCACGAAAAATGAAATATATATTGGACTGTACTGGTAATATAGGTCGGTCACGAAGAATAGAAATGTATTGGACTGTACTGGTAATAGAGGTCGGTCAAAAAAAAAGAAATATATATTGGACTGTACTGGTAATAGAGGTCAGTCAAAAAAAAGAAATATATATTGGACTGTACTGGTAATATAGGTCAGTCACGAAAGTATCTGAAAGTCTGTGCCCCATTGTTGACGAATATAAAATCGTGAGGACTTTATCAATAGTCACGGTCCCTGGCCCCTCCCACATAAAAATCATTAGCAAGGTCACTGCAGGCAATAGCTTCAGCGTTGTTATTGTATAAACATGTCTTAAACATTATAAACGGCCCTATTTGTGGGGTTACATTGGGTTCTTGCTGGGGTAATGATGTCCATGTCCCATTCTGCGTTTTGTGGACTTGTAAATCAGTCCAGCAGTGACATTGCGTTTTGTGGACATGTAGTCTGTCCCGCAGTACCAAGTTTCACCCCAGCAATTACCAATAAGACCTGCACGTGACCTCAAAGTAAATAGCTATGCAAGTGTGGTCGAGACAAAACGCGATGTATGCATTGGAAGAAGGAAATCTGCCAAGAGTAGCTGGAACTGTCTGTCCAGCTCTCGTTTATGAAACAATGGGCGATTTGAAAGACGTCTCCTGAACAGATCGCCCATTGTTCACTGAAGCAGCATTCGAATTGTCTCAATTTTTTCAGGTGGATTGCTCCATCTCGTGTGGTTTCGCTGTCCCGTCCCAAGAATCGAGCCAACGCAACCGAGGCCACTTCTGAGAGATAAATATTCAGGATGCCAGATTTGTGGAACACAATTGAGGTAAATGAGATAAAACTCGATAAGCTGGCTACAGTTGATGAAATGAGGCTTTAGGTCCGTCATCATGTGACTGATATTGGGACAAACCCGAGGCAGGTTGACCACCATTGCCTGACAATTCAATTTAATTGATTCATCTTATTAGTGCCAATGAGGCTGTCACAGACATAAACATGTGTATAGACATATTATTGATATGCTTTAATGCAAGATTTAAAAAAAAACGTCATGAAAAATGATCTAATACTTCAATTTCTTAAATTGTATATTTCAATGTTTCTTGGTATCTAAATGTTCCCTTTCTATTCCAGGCCAGTAGTCAAGAGCCATGATCAGGGAACAGCAGTTCCCAACGGAATTGACCCTTTTCTTGTTGTAATTCATACTGTTGGCTCAGAATGGGTTGACACTCGCCTGTTTTCGACCCTGAAAATTAAACATCGAACATTGTTACTCTTTGTTAAAAGTGAACCTTGCAAAATATGTGCTTATTCCTGAAATCAATAGCACTTCATGTATGTACTCGCTGATCCAGAATATTGCTATTTCTTGTTCCGTTTTCAATGTGGCAGTCGATTTACCGTATCTGAGCTATTTCACAGCACAAGAAGTGCAACATTACAACAATGGAGCTATTTCTTGATCACAGCAAAAATGTGTTTCTACATTGTTTTACTCAAATGATGTATGGATGAGCCTTATTGACATATTTGTTTTCAAGAGGAATTGGTTGTAGGTTTTCTTCCTTTTTCTTAAGGCAGGCCTAATTTAACAGAAGGCCTATATTTTAGGGAGGATATTATTTATACTATAGGCCCATATCAGTTTTGAGATCAATTTCCTCTTGAAGACATTAAAAGTCAATCGAGTCTCTGCACCATTTTGATTGGGCGGTTTTGGGCTAAAATACAGTACAAGAGAATGCTCCATTGGTGTTAACAGAATATGTCATTATTTTGGTCAGCAATCAGTTCTAGCCACCTTGAAAGCGGTCATGGTTACTTACGACTTGTACATTGTTCAATTGTTATTATGCTATTGTCATTTGCCTTTGCCCCCTCCCCCCATCCTTATCGACACTCACAGTGCACCACCCTCCATCCCATGCCCCGCATGCCCACTGACCCAACATCTGATCCCTTGACACGCTTGCTTAAGCGGCTCAAGCGGCGTCAGCAGGATCAACGTTGTGTTATTGTATTCCAAGTTTTGCATTATTCATATGTATGTACTTGCCATATAAATGTTGTCATATCGTAACCTTCGTCTCTTGTCCTTCGGTAAATAAGTGTGCGGATCACTCCCAACAAGTTCGATTAACACACTATACACTATCTTCACGTGCAACAATTTACGGTCAGCCTTTTCTGATTCCGCATGCCGGCCACTAATTCTAAGTTTTGTAGTATATATTATATACTTACCCAATAAAAGTTGCCATATCATCGGGTTTTGTCTCTTGTCCTTCGGTCTCTCAGCGTGGGGGACACTCTCGAAAAGTGAGATTTATGCACTTACCAAATGCACCTTCTTCACCAAAAATACCTCACGCCTGCGGTCAGGGACGAAATAGCCCAGCGTCTGTACCGTAACTTAATTTGCATCCCGTTTCAAACCCGAATGAGAGAGCCAACTTGTATGTGAGCAGTTGACGATCGAGAAGAAGAGACAGTTTTTCCAAGCCTTGCGGAGACCAGCGTCTATGTATGACGACAGTTCTGAAGAGCTCTGTCTGGTTTCCTATATCTGTATGGTCATCATGGTATCAATGATTGAGCCGATTTACGAATATCGCGTAACCGAACTTAAGCAGGATTTCATACATCTTCGCTCGTGAGGGCTTGCGAAATCTGCCTAGATAAAAAAATTTTACTGACAAAGTCCCATTTCTCCGCTACTCACGGAAAATAAATGGCGCTCAATGTGTGTATCTTTGTGTCCCTGGAGTTCGAAGGATGTGACATTACAGAGCGTCCGATTTAGTCTCGTAAAGAGACGCGAATTATTCCAGGACATTCAAACTTGTGTTGTATCCTATCCTTACGATGTATGGTTGTACTTACAGAGGTGCTTAAAAGCCCTGTCTCTTTAGTTTTGGATGAGGCATCCTGCAGACAGTCCGCTGTACGCTCTTGAGAGAGACACTGACACCCCATCTCTGCCCAGAGTAACCCGTGCTTAGAGTAACTGGTAAACCGCAATCGTCACTTGAAGACGAAGCATTTGCTGGTGTTTATTCATGTCATCTCCTCAAACACTACTCTAGTACTTCTTGGGTGGTGCCTGATACGAGATAACTAACTGAGCTATAACTAACCTGAGTTGCTATTTCATAAGGGCACATGAGCTGTGTCCAATTAGTTCGAAGGATGTGACATCTCACAGTGTCCAATGCAGCTCCTTGAGAGAAAAAGACACTAATACATTCACAGGACTTTCAAACTGCTGAGAGCGTCCCTACAGAAGTATGGGCAGTGAAGCGGACAACCCTGTACCTCCAGTGTTAGTCTTGGGGGTAACTGATTTGGCATTACCTGGTATGGGCAACTCGTCTTGCGAGGGTGCAGATCGTGTGTCCCTTGTACTTCGAAGGATGTGACATACGACAGAGTGTCCAAAATGCCCTGAACTAGCAGCCATGAGGGAGGAGTTCTAGCCATCTGGAGCACTTAGATCCAGGACCAGTTTTATGATGACTAGAACACTTACAAAAGAAGACAATATGTTGACTCAGTGACCCTCTCCTATTTGCCGCATCGAACTTGACTATTGACAGCTTCTGTTACCAATGGTAGTTTGCAGCGTGAAGGTCAGAAGCTGTTGCTGCACAGAACATGGGATAGTCGGACCAAAACTTGAGTAGAGGATTCCACAAGATATCCAAGCAAGGACAGTCACAAGATCTTTTGGGGGATTTCGCTTTCAGTTACATTGAGTACTCCAATAAAGGGCTGGTTGTGAGTGATCTCTACCACAACAACAACATCTGCTTGAGAGCAAAATAATAGCTGCAACTATGATTGTTTTCAGTCCAACTGGAGCTGAGAGCCGATACAACAATAAACGAGACCTTGCAATGGAGGCTCTCAAGACGGCGCAGGATACATGTACACCGAGTCTCTAAAGATCTACAAGGAGGCCGACGGTCTCACCGTACCCGATATTGATGCAAAACAGCTCAAGGATGATGCACAGCTGATCGAGGTCTTTTCAGTTCCTACCTTACCCTGAAGATGGCGATGGCGTAGTTCTTTCATGAAGTCATTTAAAGTTCTGAACTACGCCATCTTCAGGGCACGATAGGAACTGAAAAGATCATATTTAATGGGACAATCAGCCGGATCAAGATGTGGTGTGAGTTTGGGTCAGGCACTTTCTTTGGCAATATCAGGATGATGCGATGCAGCAAGATGAAAATGAGAGGCAGTAGAACAACTCTCCCATGGGCAGAGCTTTACTGAACAGCCTAGGGAGTCGAACACTTCAGTCCTCATGCAGAGCACTTCATTGTGACACCCTTATTCTTTTTGACAATCCCTGGCCTTTCACAGATATGGTGTAAATCCAATTGTAAGCTATTTATTGTGGAAAGAAGGTGGAGGCCAGGATTTTTCTTCAGTGCAAGTAAGATATTGTTGACTATACTTGCTCACATAAATGGTTTTTCTCTTGTATGAATATGCCCAAAACCTCACCCAGCTGGTTATCAACTATCCTGTGGTGAGTTTCTCCTGTGTAATATGCCAAAACCTCACACAGCTGGTTATCGGCTTTCCAGCAGCGACAATGATGCCATCTGTCAATCAGTATCACCTCTCAAGACCCCTCCTTGTTCTCTAAATACATTTCTGTGCATTGGGGAGATGACCAGTGGGGCTGGAGACCCAATGCCAGGTTGGTCATCTGAATGGTGCCACCTGTAGTGTGCAGTCTTGATTTGGCATCTTTATCTATTGTCTGGCCCTCACAGTATACAGCTCGACTCATTATGGGCCTCCTTGGTCTAAGTTAGGTCTAAGTTAGCACTCTTTTCCCGCGAGATTTTCAGTGGTCAGTGAATCCGTGGTCTTTGCCCATCTGATTACAGTATACAGCTCGACTCATTATGGGCCTCCTTGGTCAAAGTTAGCACTCTTTTCCCGCGAGATTTTCAGTGGTCAGTGAATGCGTGGTCTTTGCCCATCTGATTACAGGGTGTCCTTGACAGGGATGCTGTGATCCGTCGTCCCAACTGACTCCTTTAAAGCATGTGCTGATGCAACAAAACAAGACAACGAGGATTGACATGGCTATAACCGATTATTTCTTTTTAAATAGCATAAAATATCAAATAAAATTATTTGATATGTACAACATTATAACGAGCATAGTAATGAAGCAATTTGTTTGAATTAAGTGCAGTGATTGCCTTTGGGCGATTTTGATAAGAATAATAGCAATGACTGGCATACACAGTGCACAGCAATAAGACAGATCCAAGGCTGTGCGACAAAAAAGACTTGTACCAATACAAGAAAACTACACATCATCTGTGCCTTTGTTGCATTTCAGATGATGACAGGTTGTTCTTCATGCTTCAAGACAAACAATGCAACAAAGTGTTTCAGTAGCACAGTGCCTGTAAATGCCAGTTAATGCCAGTAACTTAAGTCAGGAATCTCGATTCAGTTCCAATAAGTAGACATTGATAATTACAGATTTTGAGCCTGCAGGAGATAAATTACCAATTAAATTTTGAACAGACTGCAAACAATGACTCTATTCACTTCATACTCCCAGTTCCCAATGGTATTGACCTCACATCACAACACATAACACACCCGATCCCCTTTGAGTAAATGATTTAAAGCACTAACTTTCTCCCAATTTGAGTTGTAAACCTAAAGCAATGCCTATTTCAAGGCATCGCAGACAAAAGTTTTGCATAGACATATCATGACAAACACTGCTGATAAATCCTGCAGACATGACTATACCTTAGACATTACAAAAACATAAGCAAACAGGAATTATACAGTCAACTTAAAGCATAACAATTCTCGGAATGATAGAATCATTCTCTGAATTTAACTGAATAATAAGAGGCATTCGGTTGGACCAGTCTTTCAAATCTAGAAGTAAATGACAGATAACAGAATACGGGAATGTCAGTCAGACCATTATCTCAGTGGAGATTGGCGCTAACACAAGTAATGCAACACTGATTCACCAGGGTTGTCTCTGGCTACAGTGCTATTTTCTCTTTCAAGCAGAACTCTATCAAAGTCTGATATACAGACCAAGATGAACTAACAGCAAAAAGGACCTGGCATACTCAAGTAAAGAGGTTTTTACATAATGGTGTTTGCAAAGACGTAAACAAGATATACTCATGTAAGATTATCTACTGGTAATTACATGTACTGTACCTAAGCTACATCTTATACACCCAATAGGCCCTGAATAGAATTTACAAAGACCAAGGTTTAGAAGATTATACTATTTCTGTCTCCTATTATCAGCCGTTTAACATGGATCCCACATACATGAACTGTATCACAAGGCAGACTAACCCGTAACACAAGAATACACACATATATTTCAGTGATTAACTAGTAATACTACTGTTAAATAAATGCAAAGTCATTAAAATGACACTTTGCCTGAGTAGATTCATTACACAATTTTGACATAGAAAATAAACATTGAAATCATTGCCAATAACAGAAATAACTGGTTGTAATCAATATACAGTTAAAACAATGGACAGACAAGTTGCAATGTATGTGCGAGGGTAGGTATGTATGCTCCATGACTTCATTCTGATTCAACCCTAGTAATACAGATTCAAGCATTTCTGGTAAAATCTTTGTAAGAGTATGAGACCATTTGAAGTTATGGAGTGTGTCTATGGCACTATCTGGATCAACTGGGGTGGAATAAAAGAGAATATTAAAATAATATGACAAAATGGAATCAAGGAAGACTGAAGTATTTATGGCCAAGCTTTTACACTAAAATGGAAACTATATTATCCCTTCCATAACAAGTGTTGATGGCAAGTTGAAACTTGCTTTTAACCAACCCAGTATTTCTGACATCTGCAACTACTTGAGCTTTGACTGACTATTGATGCAGTCACTAATGGCCAAGAAATATCCCCCTCTTGCAAAATTCAACAGAAATCACACATACGAACTGAATAAAAATTGAATTGGGATTAATTGCATTTCATTATCAGTCTTCCACTCGTTCAAACTAGCCAAATCATAATAATTCTATATTTCACCCTTCATAAAACATTCATTGGTAATCCAATACCAAACAGACAACATGAAAATTGAAATGCTGGTGATTGAAACACCACCGACATAGTCAACATGATGATTTACATGCGAGAGAATCTACACATGGCTTATAACACCACTAATTAATTATCTAATTAATTATTAGAACAACCTGTATTGCATATAGGAGACTGGTATGGTCACCTTATTGGTCACTGTTAAACATTGATCACAAGAAACTTTCAGATTGAAGGACCGAGTATACACTTTGTCCCTGAAAGGAGATCTCGGTTCCTTTTTTGGGACACACTGTATAGTCACCCATTCAAATTTACGAAGCAGACGACTTATCAGAGCTATCATCATCTGAATCATCCTCATCGTGGTGGTGGATCAATTTCTTGGGAGTAGATGCCCGCAAATTAGGCACAAGGCTCTCGTTCCCTGTCACCTTGACCCGCTTAGGTGTCGGTGAGAGTTGTGGAGTATTCTTGTCAACCACTTCACTGAAGACTCTTGATCTTGGGGCCATAGGACTTTCGGTTTCTAACATGCCGTTGAAATTGATGGAACGTTCATGCTCCACTGTCGACTCATGGGGCATCTGTGAAGATAGGAAGGTGATGGTGAGAAAGTATTTCAAAACGTTTGAAGAAAACCTTTATATTCAAAAACAGATAAGTACTTCATTCATAAATTGAAGGTTCAAATCTTCCTCTCCTTAAGCCAAACCCATTGCCCAACATTCTGATCAACTGATACATATACATGAACCTGTTATCAAATGTTCACTGTGGCTTTAGTTATCAATGCCAAAGTGCAGATACATTTCTCAACTAGTACTACTCACAAGCATAGGTGGCGCCCTAAACATATAACTGAATGGATAGTGGAGAAGATTGAGGAATGAAGCAGCATACAGGTCAGCGTATCTCGTGACTTGGGAGGCAAAGAATGTTTGTCGGGAACCTGAAAGGAAAGTTATAACTCATTTAATGACATCAGCAAGCTGGGACACACAATTGAGCTACGGTGGGCTACTGCTGTATCTGTACAACTGGTAGATCGCCAATTTCTAAATTTTTGGGGAAAAAAACCCGCCTCAAAGTCAAGGCCTGCCAAACAATTCTGTTCAGTTCAAGTTCAATGGAAAAACTTCTACTTTAAGTCCAGTTTCAACACATCACTTCTTTGAACAAAACCTCTTTATCAAGTCGATTTTCAACTTACCACTTCTGAATAAACTGCCCAACATTCCATAGAACTGGTCTACCTCGTGCGTCACTTCTCGGATGGCACACTGAACTTTACTGATATCTGGTTTCTCAGTGGTGCTACTGTCCAAATTTCTGAAGAGAAGCATTCACAAATGAAGCTGCGGACCTTTCAGAACTAAACATTGTAAGTGTATTCCTTAAACAAATTCTCTAATGATTCAACTTGGTAAAATCAACTCCACCAAGATTAGCCAAAGACATGTAAGTTGTAACTCAGTTAAGATTGCAATGCACGTTATATATCTGGGGAACAAGCACATATATAATGAGATGGTATTTCCAGAGCTCACACAGACAGACACTTGCCAGGAAATGTCACAAGCTGAGATAGAAGTTACGAAATCTTTCATATGGAAAGTTGGTATTCAAATACTTACTTGTACAATTCTCCCAACACTTGGTCAAGATTCTCCAACTTACTAAACACGTCCCTCTTCTCCGTCCAGACGTATAATTCCTGCATTAACTCAGGAATCACCAGGAATGTCCTCCAACCACGGATCTTCTTTGACTTGAGAATGTCGCCAAATATGTGATCGCCGATGTATAATACGTCCTTGCCCTTCGCTCCGATCATCTCGGAGAATACATCACATGAACCTGAAATAATCAAAATATCAATTTGAAATTTGAAACTTGGGGGTTTAAGGTCAACCAAATGTAACTGTAACCTGGTTGATCTCATAAACATGCAATATACCTCATTTCTCAAGTTAATATTGAATAAAATAGTAATCAAGGTGCTAGTGACATATCCATTAAGTATTCCTGTCTTACTTAAGTGCTCAAGCACTGTTGTATATTTCAGGATAACTCATAAGTAATTGGCCACGAGTTACATTGGAAATGATAGTTGATCTGGAAGCTAAAGCCTGATGAGAAGAAAACTGTCAAGTAGACTGCCTCACCTCCTGAGTAAACTGTATGTTTTAGAAGTGGTCCACAGTGAGTACCAATCTTAAGAGCACCAGTTTTCTGTAATGAAGAGAAATGAAATACTGATATAAAATAATGTCATTTTCGAGTATGAAGGCACTTGGACTGTGATAGGAACCTTCAATTCAAAGGCAGAGAGAACACAGAAGAAGAAAAAGAAATCCCAATCAACTAGTCTTCACTTACTCTGTTGACCTGCCTCAGAATGGTTCCCTCTCCAAAGAACAGTGGTTTCCTGCCATCTACTACAATGTAGTCAAAGTATGAAACCCAGTCTCGCTTCTCTTCACCTGGTTTTGCTGGATAGTCTAGCAAGAATTCCATGATTTTCTGTAAATTAGAGAAAGCAGATATAAATGCTGGTCAAAATGAGTTGCTACTACTTTTCGTTGATATGCTGTAGATCTTATCAGCCTTTAGACAAGTCTCCAGGAATCCATAGGCTGGCAATACACACCTGGATCTGCACTGAGCAAAAATAGGATTGTCACTTACATCTGTGTACGTAAAGCCACTATTTGTCAGCAGGAAGGTTTTAGCACCAGTGGCCCTCATTCTGTCCAGCAAAACTGGGAGTCGATCATCCTTGTGGACATACTTTTCAACATCTTTAACCGTCAGCGGCTTTAGGGGACCCTGAAAGGAATATTCCATGGTGAGCAATGGCAGAAAGGATAATGAAATTGTGTCAGACCTCATCATATCGAAATGGGTATCAAGTCGCATGATTCGAAAACAATGTAAACTGAATATCAAGGTTTGTAGACAACACATTAGCAACAATAGCTAGAAGTACTTTTTCCAACTCAACTTTTTTATTGACTCCTTGCAAACTTCAATCCAAGGTGCAAACAACCGCTGGAGAAGATGCCATTCATATTTTTCATGTATAATGAATCTATTATCTGAATCAATAGGTCCCCCTTCTCTCCTTCCCTTACCTTGATGTGTACCCAGTCAACAGCTGTCCTCACATCTTGGAATATGGACTTGTACGACATGTAAAGTTCGCCAGATTTCACACCATTGATGGAAACGGAGTAGTCAGCAGAGTTGTTTGTGAAGAAGTCGATCAGACATGCGAGGAGATAGGTTTCTGAAACAAGTGGGCAGCATAAAATATGCAACTTGGCAATAGCCATCAATAGAGGACTTGAACTCTCGAATACATTAGACATCAGGATTTTACAATGCATTAGATGTAGTGATATGTTCTGACCTTTGCAGAGGCCAGAGAGGAGTGCACATGTATGCCTAATTCAAAATCACTTTGTTCTGTAGCCCAGGGCTGCCATCAGTTGAGCATAGTTTCCAGTAGAGTAGTGAAAACAACAAACCACAAGGCTTATCAAATGGGCAACCGCATACTGAGTTAGAGTTGGTTGGGCTATCGCTAAGTATTAGAATTAAATCCAACATACCTGGAAGGTTGAACAGAGTGTTGAGGACATATATTCTACTCTCATCGAGACTGATGAACTTATTCGGGTACAGTTCTCGGATCTCTTGGCTGAAGAAAATAATGGAGAACAGAGTCAACAAGATAGTAGCTAGATGGGTTTTGGCACCTTTTGCAATCATGAGTGTGGGTTGAGCTTGCTGAGAAGATAAGCCAGGCACTGAGAACAACTGACAGCTACAGGACACAATACCACTTTGGTTTATCAACTAGGGCAAGAGTTTTTTAATACCTTGTTTAGTGAAACTTTTATTCCAAACTTTGAGAGGCTGTCGGAAAAAAAAAATAAAAAATTTCTGTGATTTTTTGATTTCACCAACCTGTCCTGGTAAAATTTCTGAGATGCAATAAAAAAAATTTGAAAATTTAAAAATTTTTTTTTTTTCCCAAAAAGACCTCACTTTCAGTAAGCAAAAATCTAGTGGTCATAGCGAAGCATTAAAAAAAAGAACAGTTAACTTTTTTATGTCAAGGATTACAAAATATGGTATCTTATCCTGGGAGAATCGCCCAGGAGAAACGTGACTTACATTTTCAAGAATTTGAATCCATGGGAGCACACAAGGATGTTTCCAAAGTTGTCAACTTTCAGGAGATTTCCATATAGGTTGTCAAACCACAGCCCCCTGGAAAAGACACGAAAAGGGTCAGACAAGCATTCACCACAATAAAAGTGTTTATCCTACTCGTACTAGATCTAAAGGGTCTCACATCACAGATCTAAGTCAGGTCATGTCAGGAGTGCACTAGTGGCTCGGACTCTCAGCTAGCCGTCAAGAGGTCCCTGGTTCAAACCCGTAGTCGACGTTGGACTTTCAGCAGGTCTGTTTGAAGATGTTGCTTTACTCCACCGAGGTGTACCAATGGGCACTGGTACAAATGCTCAGGTTGCAACGATGAATGCACAGCTCAATCTGTGATCTACACAAAGATTTCAGGACAGACGACGGTTCAAGTGTGAAATCAGTAGCCACCTCTACCGCAGTTAAATCAGACTATAAACCCAAGATATCTCTTTCTGGTAGGGAAGCTGAAGATTTCAGGGTTTCAGCAAAATCTTCTTAGGAAAGCTAAGGAATACAGAACTCAGCCACAGATCAACAAAATCTCTCAAACCGCTCTGCAATAAGGAATTTCTGCGACCTGCCACACAGCCAAAACGAAGCTTGGAATGCAATCAACCTGCTCAACCTTCAAATAAATCTAACAAGTAGTTTGAGCTCCAGAGCCTACAGTGTTGTGAACAAAGAATATATGATAGCCTATAGCCAAGCTTAATCAACACCTTCGTAGACACACAAATCAATAACCAATGATTTCTCTCTACAGATACCAAGTAACAGCATGCTCAACACTTTTTACCACTGTTAATCTTTTCAATGTAATTACTAGATTGGATGGTTAATGTCACCTTCAACCAACTTCTCAATCAATCAATCACACAACCTGTATCATGTACTGTCCATGATGCTAATGACCCTTTACCAGGACAGTGGGATGATTCTGACATCAATCTGCCTACAAAAGGTCCTTGTAAGATTTCCATTCTAAGATCAGAGTAACGGATGCCGATGATGAACGTTTCTCAAGACAACTGCCCAGACGTGGACTCAGTAGATCTTCCTCTCCCCTTCACCATTAAGAGGCATCTCATTCATCCTCACATTCCAGAAACTGCTAAAATACTTAATTAGTGTGCAATAGATTCTCCAGGAAGCATTAATTGTGACTGTCCAAGACACACATAATGACAAAAATGTTTACCACTGTACCATAGGCAGACTAGGGTACGCATCGTGATTCATGATGTCATCCTGGCCCGTTGTTGGCGGAGGTCGTCACCGACCTGTCCCAAAGAAATAGCAGTCAATATCGAGAAAAAATTACAGGTACAGAGGGTAAGACCTCTGCTTAAGAGTATGTTAAAAAGCAGTGTTCTCCAGTCAAAAGAGGGGCGTAATTTGCAACAAAACTTTGCTCTTTGTGTTGTATAGAAACATTTGAGGCCGTTTTAAAGACTCATGGATTATAATGAGGCAGGGTAATTGGCTAGCCCTACCTGCTAGAGAGACACCCTAGACCACTGCGTTCACAGGTTTTGAACCAAACCACGGAAGTATGGCACACTTATGGGCCCTAGTCCTTGCAGGCTTTGGTTCCATCTGGCTTATTTATAGTCTCATCTCTGCCCCTCCCCAACCTGCCACACTTTGAATTCAGAACAGCATTCTGTTGCATTTCTCCAGAGCAGCGATTGCCAAGCAGCAGTCATGCTTCTCTTTTGAATTCAAAATATGACTCCAACTTAATTCTGCAAACCCATTGCTTCGACAACTCTGAGTTATTGAAGTGCTATGAATGATTTGTCACCGTGATCTTCAAAACTAACCATGTTTTGATCTCAGGGACTTCCTACTACCATATTTCCCTCTTTCAATACTCGGAGGAGAACACTGCATGCTTTAGTTAGTGAATTAGCAGGCACAATCAACTATTAGAAGGCTAGTCGGAGCCAAAACTGTTATTTCTCTGAAACAAATGATTATTTCATGCGGGAAATCCTTCTGATATCTCACCCAGGCATTCAACGTAAACATATCATGAATGATTATGGGGTAAACTCATTTTGTGTTCAGGGACAACTGCCCTTGACTCTGTGGCTGAAACTAATGAAATCATCAGATTATTCAATACATACACTGTAATGCATGCATGCATGTGTGGTCTTTGGTATTGTAGTTCCTGTATGCTTGTATCAGTTTTACAGACCACTACATGTTAATTTATTTATTTCACTACGTAAAACACAGTTTCCAGCTTGGGCAACAATGAGGTCTATGTACTTCTGTATACATGTAGTCGCTCATGTACATTACCTCAATAGATGCTGTTTACTTTTAAGACTTGTTTGACTGCGCAATAGAATACAAACAAAGTACCTAGGGAGACTTATTCTTATCAGGTAAACATTGCTGCTAAACAACAAGATGCTAAACTACACATTCTTATGTCAGTTCTAGTAACTTGTTTACTGCAATATATTGAATAGGACAAGGGAAGGATAATCTTTCCATGCGGGCAAATAAGTTGTAATTCGTAAAGAATTCATCAATCTGAAATTCTCTATCATCCCCTATTAAAATTCTGATAAAACCACAAACATTTAGAGTTCACTGTCATCTAAAAGAGGGGTTTATTTGAACCCTTTCTATACTACTTACCTGGATTTGATAAAAGAGACATTTGAGAGAGTTGAAGAAGAGAAAACAACCCTAAAATTAACCTTTACAATAGACTTTAACTTAACTTTGTCTCTCTAAATTCTATAAATTATAATCAGACTGAACTTTCAAATCAATTTACAGAGACCGTAAGACATGAATTAAATGTACACTTATCATTCATGCTGTTGAATTATCATAACCAGACATGTGATAATTACCTGACAGGAAAAGTGGGGTCATATTCAAATTCCTTGATTGACTCGGGATAGCCAATACTGATTAACCTTTCCACTATAAGGTCAAAGGCAAAGCACTCGTACTCGGGTGATTTGTAGACTGAAAGACAAAAGATGAGAAATAAAAGTCAACAAAGTTCTGATTATTGCAGACAATTGACATATGCATGATTAAAAATCGTACCGATTGGTTAAGAGTAAGACCAATCAATACCAAACAATGAACAACTACAAGTTGTTCCTCTTGAAATATGACCAGGATGAACTTATGAATCAGGCGTGTTGTTTGTGGAATTGTGCAATTCCATACTTACCGGCAAGTGTGTAGTCCATGTCAAAGCCATAGAAGTTGATCTTGTCCAAGTATAAACTTCTGTTGACAAACACCCTGAAATAAGATGATACAAGATTTAGCACTTAGCCTGACAACCTCCTCAACCTCTCTTTAGTTTACCAATGTAAATGGGAGCACTGGCTCTATGAAGAAGCCCAGGTGAGGCAATAAGCTCAGGATTTGTCAGCTTTATGGATCGGTCTTAGATCCTAAAAGTTTGCCACCGATCTCCTCTCAAGAAGGAAGACTTTTTAAATATTCCCCCAGGCCACATTTAAAGGTTCAACCTGACTCATGATCATGCACACTGTTCAAGACCCCAAGTCCAACACACAAGCTGCTACATATAAATTACTATGATTACTGTTGCCACCATATTCTAACAATAGAGGAACATTTTCTGGCATCACATGACACCAGGAAACTCATTTACCAGGCACCACATCACTACGCAGCAATATATAAACAAACCTCATGATATACAGGACGTTTCACTGAAGTTTAGTCGACATTTTTTTGCAACAGGAAGAGTCATACATGTATGACACACTGACTGTACATCCAGTGCACAAAAGCATCTGCTTTGATTTTAAGCAGTGCATAGAATAAAGCTTGTGTACGCAGAAATAACAGCATCACTGTGTTACTCTCACTCCCAAGTATGTCAACCAGTGCCTGGTCTCTTCACTACAGCAGAACCTCCCATAGCGGACACCTCCGTAAACAGGACAACCTCTATAATAAGGACACTTGCTTTGTTCCCATATTTGTAATTTCTATTCTAATTGACCTCTGTAATCAGGACACCTCTCTATCAAAGGAGAGCATTTGTCAGTCCCGAGGGTGTCTTTAATAGAGAGGTTCTACTGTACCAGTCCCAAACATCTATACCTATGCTGTTACGATCTATTAGTAGGAATTGAGTCATGTATTGTTTTTGCAAAATCTCTAGATAAAACATTGGACTCCAGGCTTCTCTCCCAACCAAGTCCAACAGCTCCATAGCCCACATTACACTGCAAATCCAATTCTACCTATCACTTGGCCTATGTGACTATTTGAAAGGAAGACAGACCCCTCAAAATAATAGCATTACCTAAGAAGTCCAACCTAATCTAAACTCTGATTAGGACTAACATTGGTGAAAATAAATTCTCAGTCAAAATTAGGAAGACACCAATTGATCATACAACAATGTTATTATATAGGGCATGCTGTAATTGAAATAAGTTATTTTCTCTGTGCACTCAAAATCAAGACTAAGAGCTGCATTAAACTGTAGATTGGGCTGAAAGTAAAAACGTCCAAAGGCCAAAATCTCGTTTCATGAGCAATGATTTTCAACTTTTGGTTGTGTTTTCCTTAAATCTGCAGGAATTTCTATGCGAGATAAGTCTTGAGCTTTTCACAGTAATTAGTGTGATTTAGGGATAGTAGGCACGAATCTCTGTAAAGACAAATGGTCGGGGTAAGTTGCAGGGTTCTGTGCAGTTGCGAACAAGGATGTGTATTGGTGCTTGAAGAAAACCCAGTAGCAGTATGTATAGCTTGGTTACTCCTATAAAACAAGGCAAGGAATCCACTCTACACCATCATCCTGTTTCGTCAGAATATCAATTCCACAAGTCAAATTAACTGTTATTTGGAAAAACGGTTAAGGGACAGAGCACAAGCTAGTCAACTGTTCACACTGCTTTTGACAATTCAAGGTTTTAGACACATTTCATCATCAGCAACACTCAAACAGTGTTGGCAATTTTCAAAACATAAAGTCATTTTGTTGTTATATGAGCATTCTGAATATATTTTTTCCACAAAAACAACCCATGGCCATGCAATTGTGTAACTTTGTGGCTCTCAAATGAGTAGCTTGCTTTTTAAGTAAGAACTGGCAGTAACAGATCTCTGGCAGAGCATAATGTGATTCAAGGAATCAAAGCTACTGCTCATTGAATGTATGTTAGGTGATATCAGTATTGCATTGCAAATTTTACATGGATTTGGACAGCAGTGACTAAAGAGAAAATCAACAATGCTCAGCAACTAACTTAGGCTCAATATTTGGCACATAATTACAGAAGCCTGGCCCTGGGAGTTCTTTGAGTCACAACAGAAGCTGAGGATACATGCTACAGTTAGTGGTCAACACAGAACATACCTTGACACAGGGCATAAGGTATGCACGGTGAACTGCCGATGCAGCCTCATGCGAGAGAACTCAGAGACAACATTTTCACCATCGAACTGATCAGAAACATTTTCCCTTAGAGACAAACCACCACTCGGGCGATGAGGGGAATATTTATCTTTATTTCCGTCAAAGTAAAATTCGAGTTCGTTATCAGAATTGTCTGAGTTACTTGCATGATGGCCACCAGGGGCAGCACCTGTGCTACCAGTAGCCACTGCGGTCTCATGGCTGCAATCAAAGGGAAATGACAACAAAAAGTCAGACGCTTTCGTTCTAGAACTTGGGTCGTTATTGTGCACAATACTGTACTTCACAACCAGTTTACTTTCACATTGTCACTGTGGGCACAACGAACATTGGAATGAGGAAATTTTGCCGACTTTCAGTTTTCGAAACCTATCGGAATTGCCACCCTGTAGACTAGAGGAGACATTACAAATCTAACACTGAAACCCAATCGAAGCACGCAACAGAATGGAATGCATATATGTGGAGGATACTAATTCTAATCATTATTATACAATATTGCTGACACTATACTGACTATCAATCACCAAGGAATCAAACACTTTTAGGCACTGAAAGCTCAGATCCAAGAAGTGGATAGTTCAAATTTTAAAAGGGACATCAAAGGCACCAGAAAGATAGGCACGGTCAATGCTCACAAAGCGACCAACAGGTGTCTCTACTGATAGTAAACCTTACTCTACACAGTACCAGAACTTCTCACACTTGTAAAGAAGTTGTAAAATTGTATACAGAATCTAGGGCAAACTTTACAAAGGACAGCATCAGACACTGAGAAAAAATTCAAAATAAAATTAGGTCAAAAGAATTTCAAGAATAGAATGGTCTATTGTGGTGAGTTTTTCCGTTAAAAATTTCGAAATAAGAGAATGGGAAGAAAGCATGTACAAACCTCTCTTGAGCATCTCGTCTGTGACTTTTGTGATCCGGTGTGTCGCCATTTCTCATCTCAGTTTTGCTCGGACGGCGAGGTCTTGATGGGGTCGTATCAGTCGCCATCACTGCTGGCTCAAATCTGAAAATACACAAAGCAGGAGTTAAGATAGAAGTTTCCAACGTCCAAAATTATACACCAGATGAGATCTAGCTTACCTGTTATAATGTCGACAAGAAACAGTTCTCTGACCGGCTCAGACCAGTTCACCACAGTTACTACACAAGCACTTCCTTGAATTTTATCTACAGCAAACAGACACTTGTCAACCACGAAGCTGTCCCACCCTCAAGAGAGTCAAGAAGACCCTGCAATTTCTGCAATCAATGCACAATTCATTTCCGTCAATGCAATTAGAGCATTTTGCCATCAGTCTCGAGCGAAGGGTAAATTTGAATCGATGTTGAGAGGGCCGCTGCAAAGAATTATGTTTGTTTTCTGCTCATGATGTGACAAGGATCTTGAGGTAATAAATTGCAATGTGACGTAAAGCTCTCCTCTGGCCATTTCTTTTGAAGACGGGCAGCCCTTTTACAAACAAGACATTTCATAAGTAAAATGGTCAATTAATCTGAAAATGATAGGTTTGATACCGAACATCGAGGCATATTGTGACAATGGGAAAGTCACTTTACTAACTTCAATTAATCTAGCTCGATACCACCAATTTTTTATTACAACATTTTGAAAAGCTCCGTGAAGCTAAGACCGACGGGCACCATAACATGGATTGGAAAGCCAACAGCTGGGTCTACCACACTTTTAGCAAGATCAGACAAAAGGCCACTGGAAGTTGTAACTTATACTATTCAATTGACAACTGCACATTCTAACAAATACAGCAGTATCAAACTGAAATTACTACTTCCAGAATTGATTTTGCCTTTCATGAGAGTCAGGATGTACATGAGAGTCAGGATGTTGATGCCTTTGCCTCATGATTGAAACAGAAATCGATAGTGCCATATTTCATCAATGAATACACTGTAATAGATCTTGAAATGGACCCTGGGCATGATTGATAAACATTTTCTTTGCTCTAATTCTGCACAGATGTTTAGACATTCATGTACATAGGCCAACACATACATGATGCAGATCTACAAGAATGACAAGAAAACTAGGGCACTTCTGAGAGTTTTTATAGGCAACCTCAAGAGTCCCACGCTCACTGTTAGTCACTTATGTGTTCAACAACACATACAGTAGAACCTCTCTATTAAGGACACCCTCGGGACTGACAGTTGCTGTCCTTGATAGAGGTGTCCTGATTAGAGGTCAAATTGAATAGAACCTACCAATTTGGGACCAAAACTAGTGTCCTTAATAGAGAGGTTGTCCTTAATAGAGAAGTGTCCACTAACAGAGGGTCCACTGTACATTCATGTATAGTATCAGGAATGGATGACTTTATGACATGATCCTCACTAATGCACAAACTACATGTATTGTATGATATTGCCATATGAATGAAGCAAGCTACCCCTCAGTCAGGATTCTGTACCACAGTCCAACTTTCATGAAAATGCATCAAATGAAGATTTAAAAAGTTCATACTCGAAGATAGAACAACAATTTTTGGAGAATGAGAGACGACACAATTAAACATACAATACCAACCTGACATGATTTGAAGACCCGGTCTGCTGCGAGTTTCGCCGTTTTATTACTGTAATAATTTCGTCCACATCTGTTTTTGAATAGTCAGATGTGGACAACCAATTCTGAACAGTATCACCATTCATCACCTCCATTTCAGTTTTAATTTTAAAACCACAAATCGATATAATTCTGTTCAGTGTATTTGGCTCAGTCCATGTTCCTCAAAGGACAAAGCTGAATCTAGTTGTGCACAGATAAAGTTCTGTACAAAAAATCTGCTATCCAATATGTCACAGACAAAGGCTATCTAGAGCATATTCCCCACTGTGAATCCTATTGAAAAACTGATCACAGCACAAAATATTTGTCCACAGAAAGAATCTGAATGGTCAGCAAGTTCAATATCAGCTTGCTCTGAACAGGAATTGTATTGACTGATCAGCTGTTCTGCATTCTATTTATATAAACGCCTACCTGTTGGCGGATTCAACCAATTGGAACAGGATTGTACAGGGCACTCTCCAAAACTGGGGTAGGAGTGAGCAGGCCATTTATACTGTGTGAAAATGGGTCAGTATGTGACCATGTCAGTCTCAGAAGGCCTTTAAATTAAAATCATTGCCAGTTTGATCATTCTGCACCAGCCGTGACCATCAAATACCTTACCCTTGCTTCATGGATGTTCATTGTTGGGATGAGGGTGGGCATTGGCAGATTACAGATACGCAAGCTGTCGCAGCTGCGGGTGCAGGCCTGGGCCCTGGGCCTGGTCCACGACAACATGCACAATGCAGCCAGTGGGGTGAAAGAACATGTCTATTTTCGCCTGTATTGCCTTAGTACATAAAAAGGACAACATTACATATGATGTAGACAGTAATAGTCTGGCGTCTTTTACCGTGAAGATCTATAGCAATGATGGTTTGTTGGTCCAGCCAGGGTCATGAGGTGGTAGACTGGCGTATCAGGTCTGGCCAAGGGCCAAGCCCTAGTATTAAGATGAAAATTCGTAATTGATATTGGCGCATCTTTTCTTTTATGGTCACTGATTATGGTGTACTTATTACGTTTATGGCTACTAAATTTTATTTTGATGACTTTATACTCGACTTTAAACCTGGTGGACGCTGTTTAGGATGACCACTGCAAATCAACGGGTCAGCTGATGGACGAGACGGAGAGACATCTAAATCACACATAAAATACGTGACTTTCACATTTTTCATCAAAGTTAATTGAAATCTATGGTTTATTTACAATTCATACATCCACATAAATGTAGGTTACCTGATGCAAGGGGCCAAATTTGTTAAATATTTCAAGTTTTGAAGGGTCGAACTCTCGTCTTTTTTCTGTAGCCTCACCACAACGCTTCATCTGATAAAACTGTAGCATTGCGTGAAGTAAATAGATCTTAGCGTTTTTTCAACAACGTACACTGATCTTACATCTCTTGTTATATCAAATTCCTAACATTATTTGGCATAGTCTACTTTGTACATTACCGCACCAATTACTACAAATAGCATGCAATTATGCAATAATGCAAAGAGTGCATCGATACATACATTGGTGTGAAAAGGTCAGTTTTTCGTTTCATTTTCTGTCAATGAGGACGCTACCAGACGGTCTCATAATTTTGGTTAGGGGTCATCTCAGCCTTCGTATTGAAAAATAGAATTTTATCGGGGTATTTTTAGCCTTTTTAGCGCGTTCGATCTCGAGCGCCGCGCTTCGGTAAGCACACGATCTCGGGCCTTGAAGCGCATGCCCAGTATGAATCGAACCCGAACGCTCTGGCGCCAGGCCCCATTCTCCAAGCGTCGTCAATAGAACAACTCTTCCCTCCGTAAAAAGACCTCCATGGAGACAAAAATAACTCTGGGCCAAGTCTCAGTAGAACCATACCTTAACCCGACGTCACCAACCAGGACACGTTTCCCAGTGGTCATTCCATTCTGCTACACTCGGATACGAATCCTACCAAACTGGAGCGCCACCTGTTCACAAATGTAGTACCTTCATAGCTTTTTGTTAGAAATATCTTTTTGTAAAACCTATCAGTGGTTTTAAAATATCGACAGATGAAGACACCAGTTTAAGTTGATCATTTGAATTTGTCCTAAACATTTCAAATGCTAGATTGAAAGTTTCACAATCAGCGGTTGTTTGTACATTTCATCATTGGTGTCCGTTCATAATCCAGGACAAAATTTGACACGTCCTTCCTGTGCTGGTCGTTCAAATTGCAATAGCCCGTTGATCATGTCTTTTAACGTGGCGTTATGTTGATTGGACTTAACTGCATGAGGTAACGCCTTAAGTGTCTTGACTTTGTCGGCAACAAGCGGTTCATGTGAAGAACAATCAGGACAAGTGTGTTGTCGCACCACTTTCGCTGTCACAATTACATCAACATTATCAGGATGATCAGGTCACACAGATCGCCGATACTTCAGGGGAGTCGCGGGAAAAACTCTGGAGTAAAAGCAGATAATTTCCCCTGGAAAAAGTGTCCGGGCCTATTGTATTCTGTCGGATTATGCTATAAATGGTTCTGTACTAGATGCCATCACCGGCAATAGCTGCAGATTAAAGTGAGTGATAGAATGCTTGGTTCCCTGACATTCTGTCCCAGGCTGTAGAAACTCCCAGAAAAAAGTTGTAAATTCTACTCTAATAATTAATTGTTCAATAAAGATATTAAAAACAAGATCGTGATATTTGTCATCCTCTTCTCCTCTTCTCACCCTTGACGTCTGCATGTACATGGGAACTTTCTCAATCCCCAACAAAAAGTCCCTGGGAGCGAAACGACTGAGGGCGAAAAGGTCAGGGAGCGAAACGACCGGATACCCATTCTCCAAGCGTCTTCAAAGGTGGTCATTATTATTGTTTAGCCTCACTCGACCTACTGTCTCTGCCACAGTAGTTCTATAAGTTTAGAATAGATGGCGCGGCATCCTTTGGTACTGCAGTGTTGCACCCCAGCCTCAAACACAAATTTCTGCCCAACTTTTTTCAACTAAAAACCCCGGAATCAACATATAAATCAACAATCATGGTCAGTGTGGTTTTGCTACTTCTCCAGGCATACTTTAGTGAGGGTATAGCCATAGAAAAGCGACGAAGAGCTTGTCAGTGGTAGGTAAAACACTCGCCTGTCAAAGAAAAACAGACCTTTCAGTCACTAACTCTTCTCTTTTGTTCTTTTTAATTGGCCTTCTTAGTTCTTCTTGTGTCACAATGGTTTTAATTACTTATGATAATTTTAATCTACGTGTTGATAACAAAGAAGCTTCTCCATGCAGAAGTTTTTGACACTTGATTTGACAGTGATTTTCATAATTTCAATTCAGAAATGACCCATCAAGATTCGGTAATTGTGGTTATTTAGTCCGACTTTGTCAGTATCTTGCCTTTGTTAGACAATTCTACTCTTTTCTCGCCTCTTTCCGCACATTATTCTGTCTCTTCTTCAGATCTAATGAGTAATGTGATAGTCTGTGACACTGTGGTTTCTGTAAAATATCATAGATGTGGCAGGCCAGAATCTTGATTTATGATTGTATCACATTTGAATCTTTGATAGCATTATGAACAGCCCAGAAATGTCAAATTCAAAGACCAAATTTTTTCAGGTGGGTGTCAGGACATGGTCCAAGTGGACGCATTCAGCACCTCATGCTGAAAATGCCGAAGAAAGATAACGATTGATCATGATAGGTAAGATTATTTAGTTTGGCTTTAAAAAATCAATTCAGCAGTTTCATTCTGCTCGTATCAGTTTGATTTACAAACATAGTATGCTGCCAGCCCAGCAAAGGAAAGGAAAATTCAATTAGCAGTTGTGTGAGACTTGCTCAGAAATATACAGCAAATATTTTGCAAATGCGCAGATTTCTCATGAAATCAAACCCAATGCAATGCTGCCACCTATAAATCCAATAAACTATCACACCCAGCATCATCTGTTTATTGTTTACTGCCCATTAGCGGGATATCAATTCCTCCTAACTTTAGCTCAAGGGAGAGGGGGTGGGGGCACATAAGAGTCACTTCACATTATTGTAGATTTTGTGACTCCTGATCCTAAAGGCTGAAACTTTTAAAGAGGGTTGGCTCCCCATGACGAAAAAACTAAAAGCATATGATGATGAGTTGTTGAGTTACTAAACTGTTTCTGTTTACTATCGTTTAGCACTGCGATATTGTAGTATTGCAGGAATGTGTATAAGAAATGTGCCACCCACTGAATTCCCTTCAACTTATCTTTCTTCTAAATGGTCAATAAACCAATTCAACCTTATCCAAGGGCTGATATTTCTCCAATTTTCCATCATCAATGTTCTATATTTGATATATTTTGTGTACATGAGGCCTGGATCAATACCAGGCAATGTCATTGTCTAACCAGAAATCACAATCTCACCTATATCTTGGTCTAAATCTAATGGCATGATGATGGACAAGTTGTGCCCATTAACTTCATTGGTGAAATTACCTATCATCCTCCAAAACTGAGGTGGTCCAGAAACTAAAACCTCCGTTCCAAATGGTGTTTTCCTGTCCTTACTGCTTCTGTTTATTTTTTGTTTACATCTTTGTGGATGTAGCATGACTGAGTTTTTCCTACCTGTAATTTTCTCAGCAACATCTGTTATCAGAGATGAGCCAGGAAATATGGTATATCCAGTATTGCTGTGGTAGTTTGTCTTTTAAAAACCAGGTGGCAGATAGCACAGAGACTGCCCCAAGGGTGAGATATAAGGGTTGTCCAGGATAAACACCGAGACCCTGAGGTACAAACCACTACTTTGTAAGAAGCTTGGCTTGAATTCGTGATCTCTGTTTCCCCCAGTGAGCATTTTGGTGCATTACAGATCGCCAGGCCTGACTCTTGTCTTCTGTCTTGCATGTACTCAAATTGGTTAAAGAAATTTGGTCTTATATTATTCTAAGTGAACAGTATTGCCCAAGGTCACAAGCTATGTTCAAGTGTCGGGTATAAAATCTATCGAAATCCGCAAAAATGAGAACTGCCCATGACAATTTAGCAGTTTACCCTACCCAATACATCAAGTGACAGACATCAAACTGTCCCGATACTAAACGATTGGAAACTCACAACTTCTCCGTCATTCATTTTCCATGACAAAAGTCGCTGTCCGCAGCTTCCTGTTAGCGAAGTGGCTTCATTTCCTGCCGAGCAACGCAACGATTGCGCACAACCACTTTGGCATGCTCATTTGCATAGAAATGGACGGCAGAGAAGATTTATCATGGTAAACTTGCGATGCCACGTTTCATTGTGTTGTCTTTTGGTCAGCGGACATCGCCATATAAGAGATAAAGGAGAACATTTCATTACATGTATGAAAGAGTGATACCTGTGTTTTACAGTTGGCTCTATCAATTACCTTAACCCCTTTCTGTTCAGCCCAGGTAAAATTGAAAAATGATTCTCCTCCCCCACAACTCGATTTCACTTGGAGTGGCGGCAAATTTTGTCATTCTCTTCTACAGTCTGGTGCTGCCACCTATAAAAAATACACACATTACAAAATCTCAAAGCAATAACAAATAATGTGTGCCCCACCTTCCTCATCCCAATCACATCATCCTCACCCCAGGGGCACTACTTCTCTGTTCCTGTTATTCATTTCTGAAACTAACTGCTCCTTGTGGACCAGGTTAGCATTAAAGAAATTACTTGGCGATTGCTACGGTGCACAAATCGTTAGAATTCCGTGCTCAATTCCATCAGGCAATTATCGCTTCGTGCCCTGCCCTCTGTCCCTATCTAATCTGTGCATAATTAAATAAAAGCTCTAAAAACGTGTGTTTGATCCCTAAATGCCGAATCAAAGATAGCGAACGAAAAGTCAGATTTAATTTTCTTAGTGCTGATAAATCAATAAGGGAAAATTCTGTTTTCATTTGTTTCAGTTTGAATTGGAAGCAACTTCCCGAACTTCTTACTATTATAGCCGGTGAAGATATGCACAGAGATATTGAGGATCTTAGCTTGGAATAGAGCTGGGATTAGGTTCATGGAAAGTTGGCAGAAATTCCCATACATTGCCCTAAGATATCACGTGTTAGTCAGGCTGGTTTAACTTGGATCCAATGCCTGGGCGGGATTCTGGCTAATGGAATTTCATGCCGCTCAGTTGTAAATGCCGTAAAAGAAAAAATCGGATTCAATGGAATGGGTTCCTAAATCTTGTTGAATTTATGCTGTGAATTTTTGTAAAGAGTGAACGGTTTGAAAAGTCTGTTAAATCTTGTCTTATCTGCGATTTTTAGTGCAAGAATTTAAACAGCTTATATCATCCTAGTTTCCGCCACATCCTTAGCAATTCTTTACTATTTTTCTTAATAACTTGAAAAAAAATTTTTTTTATCATCCGGAATCGATGAATGTGTACTAAGTTTGCGAGCCTAATATTTAAATGCGAGAGAGGGGTACAAATTCGTGAACTTTTGGGGTGCAAAAATGTTTCTCAAAATCACCCCAAAATATCGGAGAACAAATATCGCATCAATTCTGGGCCAGTCCCGGCATCTCAAAAAAGTACCATCCTGAATTTAGACCTAGCTGTGCTGTAAATGCTTAGAGAGGGGCATACAGATGACTGTGGTTAGATCCTGGCCATGCACCGCTCACAGATATTGCTGGGTCATTTGCAGTCGTAACTGCTGAAAAAACATTCCCCTGTTTCTTCAAGTGTTTGATGTGGAAGCTCGAATCCAGGGAGTTTGCTCTCTCCATCTATCCCAGTTTCTCTTCACCTCTGACCCCCACATCTGCATTTTGTTGATTTCATCCCACAAATTGATTGGTTGTTTTTCTCGTTCTTTCCACCCTAGGAAAACCTTATCATCCGTACATTTATGCGCACAACTCCTTATAACAGATATCGGCATGCTTAGATTGAATCCGAATTTTATCTTCTGATCTCCAGCTCTTTCCAGACAACCACTGCATATGTTATTTTCCATCAAGAGTCTGACCTCTGACCTACACTCGTGCTGAATGTTAGCCTGGTTTATGTTAATTTTACAACTTTTCTGTTATTGCCAACTGGCTGTAGTATACACAACCAAGCTACCAAGCCAAGGTAACCTCATCGAACATATGAAATGATGCAACCTGTGCTGACCAAAGTCATTTGGCTGCCCTCCGTTAACTTTTTTGCAGAAAGTGCACCGACTGCCAAATTTGTTTGTGTCATTTCCAGTTTAATAGTGACTAGATTACCCTGGACCGCTCAGATACCAAAAAAACCAGTCCATTTATTTCTTGACATTGCGTGACACTTTTTGTATTGATTACATTTTAGTCAAAATATTCACATCCAGGGTTGCGGTGTCCCCACCCCCTTGACCTGATTTTTTGTCCAAATTCCCAGGGAGGTGGACATTTTGATATTGCTCTGTATGACAGCCTTAGTTACACCTGGCCATCTGCTCTTGGGCGGGGTCAACCTCACTTTCTACAGGGTGAGCCAAAAATGATATAATTTGCTGCAAAAGTATTAAAAGTGAAGCCAAAGTTAAAGTCTCCAGTTTCCATTTAAAAGTTCATAAAAGCAACTGTTTTTATGACTGCAGCTGTGTAGAGACATTTCTGGGATGCGTTAGGAATCATCCACGCTTTACTAACTTTTTGTACTAACGTTCTGATCAGGGTTCAAGAGAGCCACCATTGGTAACAGAAAAACTGTTGCTTTTTCATGTTGTACATGTATGGTTTGGACTAAAATAGAATCATTTTCAAGGTTTTCGTTCTTGTAGACATAATTCCATGTCCATCATTTTACTGCCTTAGGTCAAATGTTTTAAGACCGGTTCAAGTTTTCCGTCATTTTGAAGGTTTTTCAAAAATATAAAAATCTGCAAAAAACGATGGACTATCAAGCAAGATTTTCAGGTTTTTAGAAAAACTTGTCATTTGTCTATCGATTCGCCCAAAGGTTTGGATAATTTTAGAACTGTCTCAGACTGAATCATCATCTTTTGACGCAAATTCTTTAGCTTTTTTTCTCGGAATTTTAAAGAAATGGTGCAGGCGTGTGAGGACCCTGGATCTAGGGTCCGGTGCAGCATGGTGAGTTGGAGAAGTTTATTTATTTTTCAGGAATATTGGCAGGGAAGTAAACTTGGGACTAAATGATGAATTGTCTTTTTTAAGTAATCATTGGTGACCCACAACGGATTTGAATTCTGTTTGTGGTCACATCTGAATTATTATATAAATTCTTAGTTATATATTGTCTTCTCTGACAAAGTTATGGCCAAGAGTGACCAGTACCTGCATGCAAGTTTCCGGTTGTTTTCCAGTGGCATCATATCAGAGCAAGTACCACTCATTAACAAACAAGTGCTAAATGGGCATCTGCCTCCTTCACCTGGTAATGATGTGACAATTGCAGTAACGTGATTTGCCACGTATATGCAATTCTGCAAATAGTCAAACATTGATCCTCAAAAATTATTTTATGACCTGCCAACCAGCCGATCATTTTCTTGCCAAAACAGCCACTTTCAAGTGTACTATCCTTCTCATTTTGAATTTCATGATTATCTTTTTCTGTCTGATCATAGATTTCTCAAATCAAGATTACTTTCTCACTCGTCAACATCCTTCATTTCCTTAGGCTTCAAGATCTCAAGGTCAAAGTGTCAAGGTCAAGGACAGAATGCAATCAAACTTTGTTACGTTATTATCGGATTAGAAAAATCTTGAATTATTTTATTCAAAGGATGCTCCTGTCCAAACGTTACGTATATTGTCGTCTTTTGTGTGAATCTTCTTCAAAAATTTGCATTAATCGTCTCAATATACAGCCCATGGCTAGCACTGAACTTTTGGACGTCTGCCTGTAACTCATAAAAACATTGCAACAAAAGGTGTGCTGTCGCTTTTTTGTGGTGTTTTTCTTCCCAGAACCGAGTATGGGATGCTACAGTTTGTTGTGCGCATCTTTAATGGATCTTTCCTGGGTCGGCACCCTTTATTATGCTCAGATAATCAATTTTACTCTCTCGCCAATTTGCCAACCTTTGGCATGGCAACTTTGCCAACTTTTGTTGTTGTTGTTGTTGATAACATCCTGGCTTACTGTCTCCTGTCTTAAAACCTGCGATAAGTTTTGAATCACAGTCTCCCGATCATTTGTTTATTCTTTTACTATCCTGAGAACTTTGAACTTGTTTCCTTTCCCACCAAATATTCTAATTCTCATGCTGATGCACGGTATCTGAGCTTGACGTGGTAACTTTCATAGAAATTTCAAATGAAAGACACAACAATCTCAAAAATGCCAGTGACAAGATTTCCTGGCACGAAACGTGTGTCGGGGTGTGAGAAATGGTGTTTTCACATGCTGATCTCAAAACAATGCACACTTGAATGTTTTGGGATCAGGAGCGGTATGTCATCACACGGTGTAATGACAGGATGTGACGGTAAATATAGCGGTTTTGGTACAGCTTCTAATCTCCTTGCTAAACACTTATCGAGGGAGGTATTTCAGAGACAAATTTAGTACAAAGGAAGTTGAAGCCTGCCAAATCTTCGTAATCAGGATTTTGATTTGATTTAACAGAGTGATTGCAGATTGAATAAGAGGCTGTGGGAGGCTCATTGGACAGAGTTGCTGTGTAGAAATCAGAGTGATAGAACCCCAGCCTCAAATGCGGCCCAACATGCTTTTTCAGTTGAGTGACTTGCCCAAGAACTTTGTCCTGCTCTGTGCAACCTTCCAATGGAAGGTAACGAGTCTCGTGCCAACAATGGGGGTCGAACTAGAGACCTGATGACTGCATGTCAGAGACCCAAGGCACTAGACCACCATGGCTCCTGTCCCCGTTTATAGAGGAAGGGCCAGCGGGCTCTAGGTACCATATGCTCTAAGCAGGATCCCTCGGATTAACCATGCCACGGATTCCTGCAGCAAAGAGTATCAATCTGTTGCGGACGTCGTCCTGAGTGCTATATGTTATTGTGGGGGATGGCCAACAAGGGTTTCCTGCCAGGAGGCACCCAAATATTCCCCAGATTAGGGGCGAAACATGCCGTGGGCTTTGTTAGGTTGAAAACTGCCCCAGGTCTCGATATCTAGAAGACTATGGACTTTCCAAGGCTGTGTATGGATATTCTGTGATACGTCCACTACGAGAGGATTAGGTCCTTTACCCTGAAGGGGTCACCCTAGAGGGCTTCAACAAATTGCCCCTTTCTCGTAAATATTGGGATACCCTCAGGATGAAGCCAAATTAGCCCAGGGGGCTATTGTCTGGGGTAAGCCTTGAGCGACTCTTTAGTGCGATTTTTGATTTGAAAATGTTTCATGTTGGACCTTTAGCAACTGTTACATTTGAGCCTAAATGTGCAGCTGCCACAGTCAAAGACAGAGCCAGTGAAAGTTTGAAAGTGAACTTATCCCTGCATTCTAGTTGTGACTTTGTCAAATTTTGCAGTCAATGAGATGCAAGCCATCAATTCATATTCTAGAAATGCCGATGTCACCAAATTGATTAATTTTGTTGAAAATCCATTATGACTTCACAATTTTACGACATTGTTCAAGTATTTGTCATGGCAGCCATCCACAACAATGGCTCCCCTTCGTTAAATGATGCCTTAATCATCATGGGGGCTCTATCAAGTAATTAGTTGATTATTGACACGGTGACTGTTGCTAGGTTCAATCTCGTGCAGAATATGAAGCTTTTAGTTGTTCTTGTTCAAGCAATATCTCAGAATCTACAGTTGATTTTTTGACAGATTATCAAAAATGCTGACCCTTTAACGAGCAGCTGGCTGCAGGAGCTAGGGATCTTGTCAACAAAGTCAACATAAGCCTTGAACAAGCTGTGTCCCTCATGTTTTCACACCCTGCCCAAAACTCAGAATTTGGCACCATCAGGAACGAAAACTAATCCCTCTTAATTCTCTCTCAGAGTTTATTCCTTTTGGTTTTCGTCTAAGATACTTCCAACATCAACGACGGCATGAAACAAGGCGTTGTGTCTTCCATCATACGCCCTGACATTCTGTTTACTCCCGATTTACTCCGGCTGAGCACCACAGAGATAACACCCGCATTGACTGCCGATCACTCCTCCTCGTCGGATACAGCAGTTGATTATGCCCTGATATGCACAAACATGGACTGTCACTGGAGTCAATGTGCATCGCTTCGTTATCTCTCAAAGTGACATTGACCAATCGGCCAGAAATTCCCGCCCTCACGCTTAAAATGGTTCTCACATCATGAAATAGAATTTGAAGTCATTAATCTCAAGGGTGTTTAACCTTTTTGTTCACTAGGTGAGGTTAAATACTTCATTTAGACGACTCTAGATAAAAAAATCAGGTCTTTTCTGCACTATTACCTTTTGAGGGAATGCTGAATTAGGTATGGCTGTTCACAGTGTTGGGATTACGAATCACTGTGTTGAGATCAGTCAAAGGCTGTTTCTTTCTTCTCAGCTTACTGATTGGAAATGTGGCCAACCACATCAGCGAGGGTCAAAGTTCCCCTGAATCATGACTAAAACTCAGCTGTTGGCTGAAAACATGCCAGTATTTTACTGCTACACTAAAATGCTACAGCTGCTTCTATTATTGATGTAGCTTTTGACTAACACGGCGAGATAGGAACAAGTTTTATGTTCTGTTTATACCTAGTAGTCCACCTAGCGAGCTATCTGCCAGATTTTTGGACGTCGGACGATATATTTTCACCATGTTGTGTAAATCATCGCCATTTACGTCATGAGTTAATTCCCTATAAAAAACTGGCGATAACACGCACAACATTCTGATGATGTAGCGATAAGTCGTTGTCTGACATTGATTTTTTTTGGTGGTAAACTTATTGATACGCAAGTATTGGTTTGTTGGCTGGCGTTGGCCCAGAGGTGAATTCATCATCACAGTATTTGCGGCAAGATGTTGTATTGTTTAAATCATAGTAAACATGCCTTGGGAGTTACAGCGTAGTTGATGGCAGGCAGTCAGATTCCTTAGAAATAACTTGTTGTGCGGGTTTAGCCACAGCGCCAAGGCAAGGTGAATCTGGAGGTGGAAGTGGTTTTGGCAAACAAGTTCAGGTGGAGCCACTGGTGTAAGGGATGTGGGAGATTTGTGACCCTGGCTGAAAATGAGTCATTGGTAATGGCTTAGTATGTACAGATTTATCTTTAACTGATGTACAATACATGACAATCTGTTAAGGAATGACTGAGCGATGAACTTCGGTTGAGACAGTTGAAAATCTTGTCAAGAGATGGGGAATACTTAGGCAAATGAGAAAAGCATTTGAAGGAGCAACTTATTTGCTGTATGACATGCCCTAAGTGGACTTTAAACACCCCTAAAAGACAGACTGGTTGTTGAAATTGCTCAGGAAAGTCACAAAATGAACGGCACATAAGCGCATACCAACTTGAAACTGCAGTGATATGCACACTATGCACAAAACATCAACAACCAACCACACAACATCTCAAATCAAGGCTAAGCAGCTTTTCCAGGTAAACATCTGATGAAGTCAATTAAAAATTCTCATTGGCGCAGTTCCCTGTCTTAGATTGCGATAAATTCTCTAATTGCATCAGAAATGTGCAAAGTTTTGGCATTTCTCCATTGAGGCAATAATTGACCGTTGAAATATCCGTGATTTGCTATAATGAATGGGAGGTAATTAGTAAGAAGTGCTAATTAGCTCGTTAGATTTATTGAAATGCTTGATTGCATCTGGTTCAGGTCTGGGGACTGGCACTGGTTCTGTGAGACAGTTTTAACATTGATCAGTAGTGTAAGTATTGATGTCTTGGGAGGGAGAATTGAGCAGGACCCTGGGAGGCTGCAGTTATGGACTAATTCTGTATCAATTGAGTTGATATGGCCTCAACACTGGGTGTCATGGAACACATCCCTCATTTGTGTATGGTACATGGTCTTAAAAAACCATTGAATGAAAATTGGTGTCATCGAGGGAACTTGAACAATAATTTTGTAGCGGGGAGTTGCTGCTGCTTCTGTCATCTTTTAGACTCATTTGAACGCGGCAAAGTGTGCACAGCCAACAAGTCACAAGAAGGCGGTGATCACCAGTCGTCTGAGACCTGAACATCATCTTAAAGTTGTTAAAAGCTTATTCCCAGGACTGACCACTTTATTCCACCATAAACCACACACAAATCTCTCAAGACCTTTGGCACCTGGACATTAAGTCAGTAATCAGGAACAATTAAGATTGCCTTAATTTCCCCCTTCTGAATAATTACACGAGGAAAGTCAGTTTTAAAAGCGTTAATCCGCCGTTAAATGGAAACTGAAATGCCTGCACTAAATTGTGCACCTCCTGACTTACGCTGCTTGTTGAACTTTTACACTTGACGATGAAATCTTTTCATCGCTGCATGGTATGCATTATCACGTTTTTTGTCTCTTCTATCAACTCCAATTGCAGCAATTAGCGTAATGGACGCCAATCTCACGCGCGTGGCCATTCTTAGCCAATGAGATTAGAGTTGGAACAATCGGGTTCATTTCTCGTCAAAGTGACATCTCACAATTATCCCACTCTCATGGGATGCTACGTTTACAATGATTAAACCGTAACGTTGATAATGGGCCCGATACCATATTTTTCTGAAACGTTTTTTAATTTCACTTTATAACGATATTGTCATTGGTGTAACATTGTCAAGAAATTTTATTCTTTTGGGAGAGTTTTAATGATAATGCTTCAACACTTTGTAAAATTAGACGAATTTAGATGATTTCATAAAAATTTGATTGGTTTTCTTCAACATTTGTCATTCATTCGTTTGTCTTCATTCTTGTGTCAGATAAGACCAAGATTGTTGCACTAACAAAATCTCGAGAGGCATACATCCAAACCCTGATCCGTCTTGACCATATGGCGAGTTTTGGTGAATGCTCCAGAAAAATGGTTTCCTTAAAACCTATATGATATCATATGTCATCATCTTGACCTCAATGTATCTATAGATGTTACAGTTTCTTGTACCTCTTGACCACTACATGTACTAAACTTTAGCAGCAATGAGTAGCAAGCGCTTTGTTTCTGACATGAGTCCCAAGGGACTTCATCGATGTAGTGGGGTGAAGACTCAAAGAAGGATGTTTGAAACACCTCAAAGAAAGATCCCCATCTCTAAATGTCATTTCAAAGCATATTCTTAGAAAAATTAGCCATGAGGGTCTTCAAGATGATTGGGGTGGGGTTCTTAAATAAAGATGTTTCAATCGTCTCTTGTTAACCCAGCTGGGGACCGGGTTGTTATCCTGCTAATTTGCACCCAATTTCAGAGAAGTTAAACCCGCTATTTGTCTGTTCGTCCATAGAAGCAGACAATCTCACACAGGAAGTTGATCGTTCGATTTCTATAGTGACAGACACGCTGATCCGTTAGAACAATGTGAGAAATTGTCTTCCTGTTTTACGGACAATATTGGCATAAAGTGACCAGTAGATCCTGTCCGAGATTTGTTTCTTGGGGACCCTGATTTGGGCGTGCGATCTCTGATCACCGTATTCATGGTCATGGCTGGAGACAATGAAACAATTGTACACCGTTATTGCCAGATTGAAGATGTTCTAACGAGAATAGATAGGGCCCTCTCGGCATGGTGATTTCTAAAGGGACGGAACGGGTAGCGATTTTAAGAAGAGATAGCGACTTCCGCATCCCGTCGCCGATGGACCAAAGAGGAGCAGAACAGCGGGATCTTCGTATTGTTGTCTGTGCGAATTTATCTCATTTTAAAATGTAAAATAAACACAGGAAGTGCGATAGAATGAAATGGACAGTAATAGCTTCTGAATTGGGTGCCATCTTCAACGACTGATCACAGTAATTCGTAAAACATGCCCAAAGACAAATACCACAGATTTGTGGTGAATGGTGAGCGGAATTCACAATACCATCCGAGAATTCACAATAATAGTGAAGGAAATCACAATATCCTGAGTAGAGGTCGTAAAATGAATGAGTAGAGAAACTGAAAAGGTGGACATTTCATTTCTATAGTTTGAAATTTCATTCAAGAGGATGAGCACTGCATTATTTATGTCAGATCTGGTCTTTATTGGCAGGAAGTAGGGTAGCACCCGGGGTCCCTTGTCTCCCAAGGGTCGCAAATAAGGAAGGGACTCGATATTTATTGATACAGGGGATGTTTATAACTTAACAAATCACTTCCTCCCTACTATTATACTTTCATCACTTTCACCTGGACCTTTAACCCGTACTGATTGATGATATTCCTCAGACTGTGACTGGGTCAGAGGCCTATTTTTGCCAACTCCCAAAAACCTTTCTATGGACCAATATCAAGAAAGGATTGAACCACATAGCTCTACGGTTTGTAAAAACAGTACATGTACATTCTTTAGCCTCCCCTCCTTCAATGAATATGAATTTGGGTGTGGTTGATATTTTTAGACGATTTTCATTTGTTAATTTGAAACGGAAGTATCAAGATGATATGTTTACTGTCCAGTTGTTTGTCAAGATGAGTGATATATAAACATATATTTCTATTTCTGTCCTGCAGCCTTGCAGCCATTGGGGCGACCCTGTACTACTGCGTGTTTACAAAGTGGCACCATAGTTATCCTCTGCGAGGTGGATGAGGTCTCCGGTCGTTCTTCCTTATCCAATCAGTGGCATTCACTTCTCTTTATATTCCTGCCCAATTTGCCCTTCTTCAAGAAAAAAACCTGTCTCATTCAAAATGATCTCTTTTCTTCAAAGATTACTTCACAAAATCCAACCAAACTTCCGCATTCCTGGTGTGGTATACAGTGATAATCGCATTCAATTTTCTTTACCATACAATTTCCCTTTCTTCAAGAAACAAACCCCATCAGACTTAATTAGTCAACCCTTAGTGTTCCTTAGTCGAGCGTGAATAGGACTTCCTGTTCCTGGTAAGGGTCACAAAGCATGGTCAGAGGGTCTTTCAAAGGGGTTGAAAGTAAGGGCCCTAACCATTCTAAGGGGTTTTATCAGCGGTGAGTGCAGCAAACTTCTAAACCAGATTACATCTTCGAACCTATTGTCACGATGAAAACCTTGACAAGAAACCTGAGCCAACTCCAAGGTTAACGAAATCCAATTCAACTTGCACTGAGATTTCCTCACATTGGCTAGTTAAACTGTACAGGAAACTTTGGTGAATTCAGCATGACATCTGAGCTCTTGTGTTTTTCACCTGTTTTGAGGGCTTTTATTCCAGCCCCTCCCACGCTGATTGAGGGGACAAAAGGGTTAACTACAGCAATAGTGCAATTAAATGACACTTGTCCAAATTTTAAAGAAACTAAGTGTTTTATCATTTACTTTGGGTATTATGATGAGGACAGAATAGATTTACCTGCAGTGTTGCATGGTGCCAAGGGGCTTTCTGTAAATAGGATTTTTGTGATTCCTGGTACCAAGACATTTTCCTAGAGAACAGCGCCACGCTATGGAACCAAGAAAACCTTATGCTGTCTCAGCATGCACTTCCTCAAGTTGATTAATTAATTAACAGAATTTTCTTTTTGGATGTTGCTTAGTAACAGTCACTTCCTGTATTCCTTGCCCACCATCCTACAGAACATGGTTTCTCAGTGATGGTTTCCTGCATTCTGTGAAATATTGGGGGGAGCTCTGAACAGATTTTAGGAAGTTGAGTGAGGTTTTGTGAGAACAAGGTTCTTCTCTTTCTGACACTAGAATGACACCTAAAGAGTTAACTGGCCTTTCCTTAATCCGTCTTCCACACAGTAAACTGTGCCAAATATCTCATGGGGCGGGGCGGGTCGTTGATTAGTTGGTGATAACGGTGCAAACACAATATAAAGTCAGCTTGATTGAGAGGATTTGATAAGGAAATTATGGGGTGTTGGGAATGGACAAAACGGATGACAGGAGGTCGCAAGGATGATGATGGAGGTTTGGAGGAAGTGTAACTCAGGAATGCATCCTGAATGATGTAAAGATCACAAATTTCCTCTTGTACAGTTCGAATAGTGTCTGAAGCAGAATTCATAGAGATTTTGATTTTTGTGCTGGATGCAGTGACACAGAAGATGGTAGCTGTCTGAGAATATTAAAAGGGGGAATTTCTCTGTAAAAGATCTATCACGGCAGTAGAGAAGTGATATTTCAACTTTTACTGTGAAATGAGCAGACGGCACCTGATTATTGAGACAGCTAACCTTGAAGTTTTCAGTTTCCTTTTGACCAAGAGAGTATAAAAAAAATGACCGAAAATGAACGATGTTTGAGATTGTTTCGACCGATATCTCTCATTTGTGGAGAACTTTAAGAAAGTTTATGTACAGCCAGCTGTTACACCCGACTTCTTCATTGAAAATAATATCCTGCTCCAGTATTTTTAATAATTCATGAACTCGCATTAATCAAATCTCAATAATAAACCGTGACAATGCGTTGGTGGGTTTTCGCTGTTATTTCCCACATAGACAAAAGATGGGGTCTATTACGCAGGAAACGAGAGCAGTCTTATATTGAGGCGTTTTGTCCTTGGGTCAGTTTTGTGTTGGGATCTTTTAAATTCTTACAAACAACATCCATAGCTTCAGGTGGCGGCAACGTTACATCGACATGGTCTGTTGTTGCCGTTGTTGATCTCCTAAAGAATCTTTCATAATTGCATTTGTTTCGCCAAACCATTTGCAGAGAATTTCAAAGCGGTGACCCGTACTTGACAGAGATTGGATAAAATGCCGGAAATCATATCATGAGATTATTTTGATGGCGTGTGTTTGTGTTGGATGATGGACGAGAAAACAGGTGACTGTTTGGTCATGTGACCTTCCGCCTTTCTGTGGTGACGAACATTTTCTAAAAGTTTTTCTCCGCATTCTTATGCCGAAATCTTCTGTGTGTCACTGTACATTTAACCAACATGTGGCTCCAATATCGTCAGGGTGAAACAGAAGTTTGAAAATATTTCATTTCATTGGAAGAATATTCGTTTAACTGGCATGGGTCATTGCAGGTGTAATCTATAAAGTTAGACTTTCCTCTGGGAACTTCTAGTGGGATATCAGCTCATCTGTTTCAAGAGAACAATCATGTTTGTCCTTTGAAGAGTCGTGGTGAAACTTCTATGATGCGGATGTTTTGATTTTAAATGTTTTGTTTGATTGGTCATTGGTGATCTCTGTTAGTGTGAGTGAGCGTATTGTGAAGGGAATTACAAATGAAATCTTCAAATCTCTGAATCCCTTAGTTTGGTCATAGTTTGTGGCCCTGAAAGGTATAGTGTGAGGGTTAAGGAAATAAGAATCTGATACTCGTACACTGATAGCGTGAGTGTAACGTTTGTAACGTGAGTGTAACGTATGTAGCGTGATACTGCAGTAACGTTGTGTAACAATTGAATTCTCACCCAGCCCAGCACCAGGAGTCACATCATTGGAAATCCATGCCAATTTTCTGCGTGACCAGATCAAAATGGCGTTGATTTCCGTGTCCTCTCCGCTAATATCTCAATATTGATATGATATTCTATAATAAGATAATCTATATGCATATCCTGGTGCTCACAGCGTCAGCTGAGAACGTCTTGGCGATCGTGAGTAAGATTGTATGGCAGTCTGTTGGTTACGATATATGGCATCGTGCCAATGGTGTAGTTGATAGTTACAATATTGGTCAGGGTTTCAGGCAACTTATATTTCCAGATCCTCCCTGGCTAAAGTTGGGGCCACTTGGGCAATAAGCAAGAAGAAGAGGGAACATGAGAGTTGAAGTTTCAATTTGAAATAAAATTGATGATGAGGCTTGATGTGTAAGGGTTAATGATGACCTCATCGACGGCCTGGCTCTGAAATCGTGAGGTCAACAACGCAGCCTCTATTCCATAATGGATCGCGTTTAATTTTAGATGCCAAATTATTGCCGAAGATGCTGTGAATGAAAATTGGGGACTAAAATAGACGAGACAGTCATAGCCACTGGGCCCATCCCATAGTTCCTTATTGGGAAGATGGCGAAGATAGTCTGGTGCACTCCTGTGCTCTGCTCCTTTTGAATTGACTACTTTGGGATGATAAACCCCCTCTTCGGTCCAACGTGTCTGGGCACGTCAGAAAGTTATAATTTCTCAGGAGTATTTGAGGCTTTGATACCCCCATAGGCTCTTGATCTTGAAGGAAAAACTTGCCATCACCGTTGTTTATGGGAGACGGGAAAAAAGAATCTTGAAAAAAGATTTTTTATGACAGAGACTTGTCTATGACATCAGATTTAGATTGAACTTTCGAGTTCAATTTTGAAATACCAGTGCCCTCCCCAAAAAGGTGAAGGATGCCATGAATTGTGTCAAAAATAGACCTGATGGCCATCGCCTGGAGACGTGTCCCATCTTCTCTTGAGGAGTTGACAGAAATTGAATAGGAAGATGTGGCAAGGAATTCGCTGTACCATCTCAGAGCTATTCTCTTATTGGAATACAATCTAGCTCTTCTTGAGGGCTGCATCTTGGAAGGGTCTAAAAAGGCCATTACAGTTCATGCAGTTTTCACCAGACGGCACTTGGTGCATTTGAAACCTGCATATTTAATCACGGAAGCGCCCATTTCAGATTCGGTCATACATGTAGTTGTCTAACTCAAAAATATTTACAAAGTTTTTTATTTTTTCAGCGTGAAGTTTTGAAGATGCTTTCTGTACAGTAGACCCATCTTTCAAGGATGCTAACTTTGCCTTGACCCGAGGTGCCTTGCTCCTTATACTCTGGCTTGGTCTTATGTGTTCTTCCTTCTTGTATCTTTCAGAAAAACTCCAGTAACCTTCCTTGGATCTGGCATCATTTCCGGCCAACCTCGTGGAAAGTGAGGAATTTATCGTGCTCGTTCGAATTTGCAATAACTGCGTGATGTGTAGTTTCTCGCATGACAATTGGACTGTGCAATAATTGGACTTATTGACCATGCAGCATCACCATTTGGCCTCGTGATACCTTTGGACAAACTGAAACTGGATTCAGGGATTCAAAGAATACGTTTGTAGAAAAGTTGTTGGTATCTTCATTAATATTGGGTTTTCGATGTCATAAAACTTAGAATAACATTTTGTGAACAAATTTGCCATCAAGAACCTGTCAAAATTGTCGACATTAATGTATTCACCCTTCCACAGGAAGAGGAAGTAAGGGTATTGAATCCCCAGACCCAAGGGGTTTTGAAAAAGGGTCTTAAATCGTTCCCTTCCTCATGTCTTGTGTAACTATGTATGCAATACCCCTCAAAGCCAGAAAGTTGCCCAAGACAACCAAATTTGAATAATTCTTAACTACAACAGGAAGTAGGGGAAATTTAGCATGTGTAAGGGTCTAAACAAGGGTCCCAAATCATCCCCCTGAGCCGGCAGTCTTTGGGAACCGAGCGTGTAATCGTTCCTCTAAGCTGTAGTGTGTCGCATGTTACCCAGCATCCCGCGCTCTGTGGGAAAGCGACCAATTAACGAGCGATTGCCTTCGTGGCTGCGGATATAGCCCCGCAGCTCCGGGCGCGATAAGGGCCAAACCCGCGACAAACTTCCCGTGGATTACCTCAGCCCCTTACAAGTGTTGGGTCCCTTGCACAGTGGGAAGGAAATCTGCTGAGGAAAATTACCAAATATTGTGAATTGACAAAATATTTTGTGCATTCCAAAGAAGGGGCAATGTTTAAAAGTATCAGCGATGCTGTCAGTTTAACTTGGAATCAAGTTTGAGTCTGTTTCAAGTCACCTTGCCAGCAATAGTTGTACAGTCACTGTATATCGATGTGCAGCAATGAGATGGATGTCTGGTCAAGTAATGGTGAAAATATCTTCAAAATCTTGGTAAAGTTACCGAGGCATAACTGAGTGATTTTGAGTGCTCATTGCAGGGCTATTAGAAGGGGAGCATGTTTGACAGCGACCTAACACCCCTGGTGAGAGCTGTCATCAGATTATAAGGGTTCCCTTCATTTTGTCCTCATTTAGCAAGTAGTTGACTGATATGAAAATAGGGGATAATTCTGCTTATTTTCTTTGCAACAGGATGTACAATTGTTGGGGTAATTCGTACACATATATTTTGTCATTTTGTCATTTTACATGAGTGAATATATCTGTATTTTTCTGTGAAATGCGAAGTTGATATGATGTATGTCTAAAAATTTGAATCAAAAGTATGTATAACATGATAATGCCAGTGGCAACTGAGATTTTATATTCAGATTTCATATATTTATAAATTTGTAAAAGATAATGATGATAATAAAGTAATAAAGGTTGAATGAATAGAAAGTTTGTGTATGTTTTTTGCTCTGGAAACCAAAAGCAGCTCCAATCTCCAAGTGGCTGGATTGAACTCAAAATCATGGTCCCTAGTACAGTGACACCTCCCTCAGCAGAGATTGTGTGCAATTTGCCTATTTTGATGCCCCTGCACTCGTAATCAAACCAGGAGCAGCTCTCCAAGTGGCCCGAGATATGAAGGATGTTAAAACTCGTTGAACAAAATCCTCACAAGCTTTACATTGAAATATGATACCTCGTTAAATGTGCATAAAAGACTATATTTATCAAAATGTTCCAAATGTGGCCCAAAAGATGATCAATTCAGTGAATCCTACATTGTCGAGTGGCATTGGGACTAAGGGGGACAACATGTCCTTTGTGTGAGCCTAGGTCAAGTTGAGATTTAAGTAAAGGAGAGGACACGAAGTCATGAATGGGGGTGGGGCAGCATGAAGGAGATGAGCACATCAGGTGGTGCCCAAGTCACCACATCTTGACAAAACATGACTGTGCAGTATGTGCATCACATGCATGTAAGTTTGATCCAAGTTGAGATGAGATAGTTAGTTCAATTTATTTCTACTTAAAGCTTGACATGACATCATCGACATATTTTCGTTGGTTGTAGTTTCGCAGGACGCCATCAAATGGTGATTAGATGTTTAGATGTTGTGCTATATGGTAGAAGTGACGTCATATGAAATGCTCTTCCGGGAGAGGAAACGAGCCTTGATCTGTATAGAGTCTGATACGGGAGAGGAAACGACCCTTGATCTGTATAGAGTCTGATGCGGGATGCACATCATGGATTACAGTTTGAATCTCCATCAGAGCCAGGTGCGGAGATCGCAGCCTGTTTGACTAAGTTGCTGGTGATGATGATAACTTTAGGTATATTATTAGTAGCCCCTTATCCCATCCAAATACTCAATTCCATATTCAAGGTGTGAAAGAAAATATTACCAAAAATATCAAAATCTCCCTGGCCTTGTATCAGAATCATTCCCACATAAATTCCAATACTAACTGCCAATATTAAACTCATGCCAGAGGTCAGACATAATCTGTTTTCATATCGGACAGTAAATAAACCTGATTTGCTAAATTGAATATCGCAGGGACCTGTACCCCTAATAGAGGACTGGACCGCAAACAGGATGTTTTCTTTCTGGCCATGTCCAAATAGATGAATTTGAAATTGACCACTGGGCAGTGATTCCTGGGGTCAAATTCAGATATGGGGTTGTCACACTTGAGTGTTATGGTGTTATACTCTGATATTCTCTGTTATTAACCCTTGGAATTGGTGGAATGTTGTGCAAGCCATTTTGAGTTGACAGCAGGATGTTTTGTTTGGGGAACGGGATGAAATTGAGCAGTTTCAGCGCAAAGCGTGATAGTGTGGCATTGTCCATGTGAAGACTGATGTCTGACCTGTTTTCAGAGCAATAGGGCCTACAGGAAAAGTTAAATGATGAAAAATGTCGAAAACTTTCCTGTGCATTTTCAGTTATAATCCAAACTTTACAGCTATTTTCTGAAAGTAGCAAAAATATATACATGTGTATCTTGTTAATTGCCCAATACAGTAAACCACCAAATACCTCAAAGTATGTAAGGTATCATTCCTTGACAAGAACTCTAAACTATACACAAGCTCCAACCTAGTCACAGCTGAGGACTTGGCACATGGGCCTCTTGTTAATATGGTGACGCTGATTCCAACACACCTGTGTCTGAGTGAGATTAGATATGGTATGGCACACCCTGACTTCTCTGATCCCAATGTCCCTCCCCCCAGGTTGAGCAACAGGTCAACAAATCCATGGAGAAATTAAACTAATAATACCTCAGGTAATCCCCTTAGCCCTAGAAACAAGGGATCAAGACCCTTCCCACAATGGTAAACCCTGAGAAACTGACCCAACTGGGCGGAATATCTGAAAGTTGTGTGCTTGCTTCTGGTCGAGTTGTGTTATCTCTCTTGAAGGGTTTGGACCAGTGGCCTGAAGCCAGGGGGAGGACTCAAGTAGTGTTTCCATTACACAGAATTCCTGTGAGATATTCAGGGGTTGACTGAAACTAAAAGTCTAGAAGTTTTCGTTGGTGGTTTAGTGTGCTTGGCCATTTTGCATAAATTCAGCAAGCGATTCTTTTCTCTTGAGCTTAACAGGATAAATGTATGACTCCCAAATCCCTGGCTTTCCAATTTACTTCCTGCCATCCTTGCATGACATGCAGGACCCAAAAGTAGTTGGAATTCGTTGATGAACAAATTTGTTAAATCAAAATCTGCTATTTTCGTCAGAAGATTCATCATCATTACATAAATCAGAATCTTCTTCTGAACTGCATTTTCCAGGTCAGAGACAGCGGACCAAGAAGCATCAAAATCCCACAGACCCCTGTCAACGTTGGCTGGACCGTCGAATAAACCGAGAGATAACACCCCGAGATAAGCTAGTCCGGTTTACAGTTTGTGTCTGTCCACCAAGGTTCAAGCTATCCTTGATTAAATCTCGTCTGTGTCTATGTACAGAGTTGTACACAAGATTTTGGGCAAGTTGGTATGCGTGGACTCGCTTGGACTCGCTTGGATTGGATTTGATTGCATCGGAATGCGGAGTCCAGGACTCATTCAAACTGCTATTTTCACCTGATCTTGTATAACAGGTGCCGTGGTTGACAGGTCTGCAACAATGGACGAATCAAAGTTGGGCGTCTTCTTTCTTGCTGCCTTGAATTGTTAAATTAGGCCAAAGCATGGAGTGGAGTCCCTCTTCTTTTGACAGGTTTAAAAAGCTGGTTTTTGGCCATTTATGAAAATCCAGGTCCTCGAGAGAGTCTGTCTCCATTGGTCTGACACTACTGTGAAGTGGTGTAAGCGAGATTTACTGATGAGAAGATTGAGTTCGGCAGTAATGGCAGTGGGACACAGTTCTTGAAAGATAGTTGAAGGCAGGTCCACACGACATGATTTCACTTCCTAAAAAATGTATTCCTTGTTACCTCCTTTGGCAACAAGGTGACATGAAGGAATCAGGCATCATTCGTGTGATCATATTTGTTGAGTGTTTCCTGTACTGAGCCAGTATCGGTCATACTTTCTCACCAGTATCAAATGTTATAAAGCCAAGAGTATGACCAAGTGTGCCTAAATCTGGTCGTTCAGATGGTTACATTTAGCTCGAAGCAGCAGTGCTGCTAGAAGGGGGAAACACCTATCCTGACTCTTGCCGTCTTATGTAACCACTCTCCCTGAACATGGCCACATTGTTTCCCCAATCTAGCATTGAAATGCATGCAGGTCATTGAGGGAAATTTCATTTCTTCTGAGACCGATAGTTTCTGTGCGAAAAGTATGATACCCTGTAACATTGTCATGGTAAGTCAGACTGCCTTACTCGTAAGATTAGGAATAAGAGTCGTTGATTGTCATGTTGCCAAGCCATGCAGATTGGAATTTTCAGGGATTTGAAATTGACTCGGAAAAGTTTAATCTTTCTTTATGCCAAAATGAACAACTCTCGATGAAATCAATACCGTTGCAGGGAAACTAAAGTATCAAATTACCCAAATTTGAAACACAAGGTTTAAGGCATGACTTGAAAAAGACAATACATGTCCCTGAAGTCAGTGCCAGCACATAATCCTCTGTCATTTGAAGTTCGGGTGTCAACCATGGACCACCAGCAAACATGAAATGGTGAACAACTCTGGGGAAATTGATACCAATGTTGGGAGGCTTACCGTATTCCTACCGTATCAAGTTGCCTGGCCCATCTGTTAGGGATAGGGTTGGTTGAGCGGGTCCCTGTTTCCATGATCCCTGTAACCACAAGTTGATCTCCACCACTGCATTGATGGCCAAAGATATGTGGAGAAAACTCAATAATCATTATCAAACGCTTACTCAAACTTTATTGAGGGTGTTACTAGTATAGGCAGAGAGTGGGAGCTCACACATCATTAATAAGTCATCCATGATCTTGGTGTACAACTCTGGACACATCCATGCTTTCAGGTTCCAATAACAGAATGTTGCCTTGGGGATGTGCCCGAGAACCTCCATGCAGATTATCCAAGGAACGAATCCAAAAATGACGAAAATATGTAAAAATCTGTGCAATTATCTTTGACAAATCTTTCCATTTATTCTCATAATTTACAAACCTATGCCTGCTAATGATTCCCTTTTGTTATTTCCTCATTCAAACCATGGGTCCTCTTGTCCCACTAAATGAACCCCCTGGGGAGACAAGGACCCTATCATTAGGCTTGAATGTACTACAAATGTTTATGATTTTAGCCACAGGGGGTGTTATTTTTCGTTGACATGTGGTACTGTTTCTAACCAAGGACCATGCAAACGGGATGTCCAAGCTTTTATCTTTAAACACTGACATGTTTCAAATTCTTTTGGACCCGATACATGTCACGATTTGACAAATTCCCTTTAAGCTACAATCTGTATTTTGGCCCATCAGATACATACATACATCGTCTCAGCCTTGCTGTAATTGCCCTTTTTATCAGTAACCTTGAGACCTAAAAGCTGAAATTACACAATCTAAAAGGGAGGAAATTGTGGTCCAAATTTTAACCAAAGCCTTTCACTTTTTGTATGGACAGGACACACCACCCCTCCGCCCAGGTAAGCAAGGACTTGAAATCACCTTTATACTATAATTGGCTGCGGTCCCCCTATCATGATATCCAATTCTATACCCCCCTTATAGACCTCAAATCAATCTTAAGAGATTTTTGTTAAATCAAAAACCGCTTTTGTATTTTTGGCTGAAGTTGACCCATGGAAAAAGGTCAATTTGTCTAATTAAATTTTCGTTTTGTCAAATTTGAAACCATTTGTAAAATCTTTAAAGAAAAAGGTATGAAACGTATCAGATTTCTTAAATTGCGTCTCTGATTTCTTTTCTTATGCCGATTCTTCATAACCCTAAGAAATATGCTCTAAACGTGCCAATACAGACAGGTCAAGGTGACCTCTGAAGGTCATCGTGAAAAGCGTACCGTCAAAAGTCTAGTGGCGGAAAGTGAATCCGATACGCCCAGATTGTAGCGTGGATTCTGGCGATCTGACCGTAGCGTGCCCTCGGTCAGAAGGTAAGAGGATTTGCCATTCATCGAAACAACACGTTCAAACATCTGGCAGATACCAAGTGTTCAGGTATTTGTTGAGGAGGATGATAAAAATACCGCTTGAATGGGAAGACCCTTTATTCAGCATCCTTTCTGAAAGCATCCTGAATAAAAACCTTTACCGAATTCCATCAGATGAAAGGAGAAAAGTTATGCCTTCTTCTGGCTTGAATACAATGTTTGAGCACGTCTGTCGAACTTTACGATGTGTTTAGATAATATCGATATGCTTTTAGGATAATCTTCAGGTCCTCTACAGGAAATGGTAGATTGTTTTGCAAAACTTTTATGGAAAATCATTATCATTGCAAAGAAAGTTCTTTATTCCATTAGCTGTAACAATAAACGGCATTCGGTACCTCTTGCATTCCTACAAGATCAGACATTTCTGTCAATGAATCATTCTTAAACATGGCCTTGATGAACACTATTTGAAAACTTTGCTTGTTTCTGTGGAAGCAAAACAAACAAAATGAAATTAATAAACATTTTGATTACTATCCCACATCCTGTCGGTTGAAGAAACAACTTGAGAGATTGAAGCTTTAATGTCAGTCCATTTGATTCCAAGGCCGTGGTTGTCACCCACAGCTGCTGTTGTTCCCAGATTTGAAATCTTCAAACATGTGAAATATCACAAGGAATAACCTCCAGAAAACTATAAAGCAACTAAGGAAGCTCATCGTCCAAAGGAATGCAGCTATGGCCAACTTTTGTCAGAGCAGGACAGATTTGTGTCTTCAGATCGAACAACGGAATCTTAAATCAAATGTGTATTGGACTCGTCTAAAAGATCATACATGTAGCTTGATCTCTCATTTGGGAACCAGTGCACCACCATACTTTGACAAAAGGACTGAGATTCCTTCCTATGGAATTTACCATTGAAAATGATATAATTATCTCGTAAATGAGATATCTCATCATTCAAATTGTCTGACTATCACAAGCAAATGAGATATTTGTAATTGATACACCTTTTGTCCCAAGCCCTGAAGGCACCATAAACACTCCTTGTCCTCCAAAGGTAATGTTGTCCAAAATGAGATTTTGTCCAAGTGATATGCCAATCAAGATATTTAACCCTCAGGCACTGCAGTTGTCCTAAATGTTGTAACTAACTGAGATCCCTCCTAAATGATAATGTAATTGATGAGCACTGCAGACAGATACAACCCAACTGAAAGAAGGCTCTGACCCTTGTTTTATTTTGACCCTAATCCGTTTCGACAGCAAGCAGACACACAGAGTTGGCGACAATGAGAATTCTTCAGCTGTTGTGTGATATCTCTGATGTCAGTTGTAACTGTGATTGTATCATTCTTGAAGATGAGATATGGTTGACCTTGTCGTTTGATGTCAAGGTACCCCCTAATATTGGACCCTTCAGACCTAATGGAGGGTAATCTGGGGGTAATATACCCTGGGTTCCTGGGGTTCAACCTGCCCTGATCTCCAGGGCCTTCATGGTTTGGCAACTTAGACATAAGGATATGTTGTCTGTGACAGATTCAGAAGGGTCTTCCGTTGGATAGCAGCATGATGTTACTGGTAGCAAGATTTCAGCGGAGCTGATTCAAAGGAGTATTGGTCATATTGATTCATCGAAATTGATGACAAGGTTCTGAACAAGCACTTTATCTTCTCCTTGTCTAACATTTCCATAACAAGATAAGAAGACAATGCAAAGATATCAACCAGCTGAAATCCCTGGCGAAGACAGCCATCCCTGGGAAGAAGACAAGTGGATATCCTAGCATTTACCTCCTCATTACCACACATGCAATGGTATCCAAAATGGTCATTTTCGTCCATTGAAATAACAGACAAGGGTCAGCCTCTGCAGGTCATCCTATTACCAACTGGACCCTTATCCTTGTTCTCCTTTTCCCGAAGAAGACAATGTCAAAATATCGTCTGGATCTGAGTGCCTGGGAAAAAGAGGCAGGTTGACGCCGAAGAGGTGTATGCCTTGGTCATTTTAGGCCAGAGAAATCTCACGGAAGGGTCAGAGTGAAGAGGTCACCTACTGACCCGCCCCTCTACACCTTGTCCTGAAGATGACAATGCTCCAGATATTGTCCAGCAGACGTCCCTGGGAAAGGGGAACAAGAATATGTCCAAGGCGTTTCAGGTCTCATCTACGCAGTTGTTCTTATGGTGGTCGTTTCGGTGCATTGAAATATTACAGGAAGGTGAGGAGGATGAGCAGGTCACCTACTGACCCCGCCCTGTCTACACCTTGTCCTGAAGAAGACATTGTCAACATATCCTCTGGACAGGAGTGCCTGGGAAAAAGGGACAAGTGGATAGAACCCTTGATTATTTGTATCATATTCCTGAATAAGGACCCAAGAATGGGCATCAAAATCTCAGCGATATAGAATAAAGACAATTTCATGCAAAGTTGCCCAAAATTTCAATGCTGATACTGTGTGAAATGCTGAACATTGCGGGGCTGTGTTTTAAGAGAGACTGGCACCATGCCTAATAACAAACGCCCATCCCTTCCCCGCTACCTTAATACTTCTGGGTCCCTAAAACATAGAGACCTGATTCTATTTGTTCCTTTATCAAGAAGGGTATATTAGGCCTACCTCTCCCCAGTGGGAGACTCTGCATAGACAAGGAGGCATTTTGTCAGCTGTTGAACTAAGCTGCTGATATTGTTCATTAGAATAACCAATTAATGGTTTGACATGTGATAAGTTGACCACCTAGAGTGCACTAAGATCGTATCTGATCAATATACAAGTAATTTAATCACTTGTTTAGTTTGGTCCCGATAGTCTGGCGAGGGAAGAGCTTCTGGGACAAATATTTTGATTTGACCAGTCAACAGAACTCTTGACCCCTTCATAATGTCATCAAACATGACTGGGACGAAATGGACGACTGTGGGGATTTTTAGTAGTTTTAATCTGTGGAAATAAATATGAGGCTTCTGTCTTGTCGCATGTGGGGACAACATGGAATCGCTCGGATATCAAGTTTGAGAAGAGGCCAGTTGCCCTGTTTTGCGATCATCTAACTTTTGTACTGGCGTTATAAAGGGATGATATTCAACGCCGAGAAACAGACTGAAGGCATACATATTAATCTTTTCAGATTGTCGCTAGATAAGTTGCTCCTGACATCAAAGTCAGTGTATCATTTACAAATAATTAGATATAATCATTGACTTATCATCAGCAACTATCTTCGACAACTCTTGCTGATTTCAACAGAAATCTGATCACAGATCTCAGCAATTTAAGGCAGTTTAGCCTTGAAAGGGTTAAATACGAGGCGCATTATACTTTCAGACCCTTGCACAGGTGTCCCCATTAATCAATTCGTCCATGAAATCAAGGGTCTACTTCAACTTTTTAAATCCTTAGAACCCTTCTTTTATTTTGTCCCTTATCCTTATGTATAGAATGAGCCCTGACCCTAACCCTCGGGCTGACAAGATCAAAGGTCTTTGGCTTGGGAGAAGATAACCGACACAATCGCCATGGTTATCTGGCCATCAGGGGTAAAAAGTGGGTAATTGGGGGACATCAGTGTGAAAGGAGACACGGATTTGGGTCGCAGAGATTCACTCCTCACTGCTGACAGGATTAGTACAGACATTGAGGCTGAATAAAAAAGAATATGTAACAACTCCTATCAAACTTTCGTCAGATATAATTTCTCACTTGGCCTCCACGGGGCCAACCAGTAGTACAGACCTACTATAGTGGTAAACTTGTACAGGCATAAACATTATCTCCTTTGAGGATGTGATTTTTGTATAAGAGTGTTCAATACGCCAGTCGCCTCATTGCTTACGCTCTTCAGCCCCTTTCATCTCGCCCTTCTCATGGCGCCCCCTGCTGAGGTTATCCTCAATGATCACTTCATTAAATCAAGGTGAAAAGTTTATCTATCACAACACACAGGTATTGATGAGGGTTGATAAGAATTATTGAAGAAATTCGTGAATTGCACCATTGCAAGCTCATCCTGAGAAAATGATCACAATTTCTATGAACTTATGATGAGAAACACAGTCTGGCATTAAAGGATCGAAGATTCGGAGCATGAATAAACTGCAACTCTTATGATTCACCCGTCAGAAATTGTGCAAACATAGCCTACGTTAATTAGTGACGGCATCAGTAATTCATGTTATATTCATTGAGATTATAAAACAGTGTACTCATCATAAAGCCTTTACAAAACGTGTTCGAGGTTGCGTCAAGAACAATCTGCTGGACATAGACACTTTCACCACCGAGATACTAACCAAACCATTGACAAAAGTTTAATTCAAAGACCCTCCTGGCTAGTGCCAGGATCCTTTTGGATAAACAGGACACTTAGCTCCCCTGGTACGACCTCAAGTGTCTCTCCTTCTTTTCCACCTGACATGGAGCATGAAATCAGAAGTGCTCACGAGGGAACAACGTCTCTTTGACGATTCTTTGAAGTTTGGCAGTCTCTACGGTAACAATGATGTTATTCCTTTGAGGGCACATCCGAATTTGATGCTTTTTGTTGTGTTTTTAAAACTTACTCGACCAGCAGGACATGGGTTCATATACATGTACATCATGGGAACTTGGTTTCCAATCAAAATCGCTTCAAAGGTCATGAAAAAACCTTTGGTTCCTGAGCAACAAGACATGGGATTGGGGTGATGTTGTCCATGACACTGCTTCATGACCATAATTTGTTATGTATGGAACTGTTGCCAATGCTATAAATTCTCCAGACTGAAGATGCTGCAGGTCCTTGTCTTTAGGAATCATCACGGACATCCTGAACTTCAGTGCAACACTCGGCACTCATGAACGTGTCCGAGGGGAGGAGCATCTGACTGGCTCTGATCATGGAAGACATCCATGAGCTCTTTGATTCATAAATCATCACAAAAGTACTATGGCACCCCTTTGCCTTGCCTCAGGTGAAGGATTACTTCTAACACTCATGCCAATTGTAAAAAGATTCCATGCAATTCTACCATAGGCTCCTGTTATCTCTCCCATTAGTGCCCTTAGGGGAAAAAACTGTTTTGCTTCGAGAATACCAACCGCCGATCCAACCATCCTCGGAAGTACTCGAACGCCCGGAATCAGTGGCTGCAGTTTGAAAAAAGAGATAATGAAGAAAAAAAAAAGAAAAACTTGTGATAGCTAGATTCGCCGGGAGTCGAACCCGTGACCAGCCGAACCACAGTCAAACACTCCACGCGCTGACCCGTCAAGGCTTTCATGTCAGGGTAGAGATTTTATTCGCCTCTTATATGCAATGCGCGACCGAGCCAGGTGATGCATGACGAGATGACATCCCTCTAATGTCATTCAGGTCGTCGCCATATTAAAAACGCGCCGCAATTGTGACAAGGTCGCGCAGGTGGCAGAGTGATTGGTCGAAATAGTTCCGAGCATCCGTATATTTCGATAGTTGTACATATATTTCTCAAAATATCGTATTTATATACCTCAGTGATATAAAAGATTATGTTTGCAGTTGATTTGACATTTGAATGGCCTTTTTAAAAAGTTTTTATAATCGAGGTCAACAGGGTCAAAAGAAATAGTTTTTGGCGCCAATGGTGTCAGCAATATGGCGGATTTGTTCTAAAGTTCAAGTTAATTCGTTGGTGATTGTCTTGGAATCGAGTCACCAGATTTGGTCTATCGTATTCATACAGCTCATGGCCTTAGCAATTAGCAAACAATGGAGGGCATGGTGCAGGTTGCATGAGTGAGGATAATAAGGCTTGAAGGCCTAGCGGCGGTGCACTGATAGCTCTAGGCATCTAGACAGCAAGACAGCGGTGAGAATTCCAACACTCTTCAGAGAGGCAATGGTGATTACGACGAAATGGGCACCAAATCTCTGTATTGTGATGTTGATGAGGATAAAAGGCCGTTGTTCTTACAGTAGAATGTTAATAAGTTGGTTCCTATCAGGAGAAAATGATAAGTTGAGAAACTCAGTTGGCTTTGCCCTGTCAGAAGACATTTGGTGGGCTTCTTCCTGTCGGGAGAAAGTTGGCAAATCCTACTGACTTACTCCTGACAGGACAAAGCCTACTCGACTTTCTCCTGACATGACAAGGGTCTACTAACGTGCTCCTGACAGGAAGAGGCCTACATACTTTCTCCTGACAGAAAGAACCAACTTCCTTCCGACATGAGGAAGGTGACTGACTTTCTCCTGACAGGAATTTTTGCTTACTAAGAATTATCTCAAAAGTTAAACTGGTGTTGCCTAACCTGTTCAAGCCATCTCAACAGTTCTTAGCGACCAGCGGGCTAGTTTACCGTTGGGTAATGGATGTTGTGGCGGGAAACATTGATTGGTCGTCTGGTGTTACCTCCCCGATCGCCGACCCTGGGAATCGATGGATGAGTCAGCAGACGATGAGATGGAAGCAATTAGAATCGGCTGGTATCAAAGTTGTAATCACACAGTTCGTCGCAAGGCTCGAACAAAATGGCTTGGAGGGTAGCCATTTGTAACACGTGCATCTCATCGATGTGCGGGAGAGCGGGGTAAATGGATGCAAATGATTTACTATGATTTGAAATATACAGGCAACTATATCTTCCCGGGTTATCATAATTTTCATTCTTCTTCTTCTTCGAGTGCATACTGATGTTTGCACGCTATTCGAGGAGGAATCATTGATCTGTCGTCTGCCATTACCTCTCAATCAGTCGACCCTGGTAGTGATGAGTAAACCAGACGGGATGTTGATAGGTATCGTTATCGGAGATGTTCTGCCCTGGAACAGATACTAACTACCGTGAAAACGATGCTGTATCTTCAAGTTGTGGAAAGATACAATTTGTAGGAATTCTTAGCTAGAAAGAAGTGTGTAGTAAGTTCACTCCCAGGGACCAGCAACAACCAACACTATATCATTTTGCTCGCGTCCTGCCTCCACAGCGTGGTAGGAAAATTTGTCCGAGGATCTCAGAAACAAAGGATTCTACTACGCGTTTTTTATATCTGCGGTACTAACCGTTGGTCTCTACAGCATCATACCTTAATCCATCACCGGCGTGCCTGGCCTTAGTCTTTTGACGCAAATGCAATGTATTTGAGACAACCTACTGCCAGAGCCATCTTTAACATGGCCCCCATGTTTCTTTCATTTGCTCCCGCAGCGACACTTATCACTTTACCATTGTCTTAAGTGAAAAACCCGCCGATGTTCTACCTGGATATTTACAAGGATCCTAAAGACACGCTTCTCTGGCGAACGTTCCAAGTTTTGCTAATATACCACTTGTAAAACAGGTGAGAATGATAATTTTTTCTGCAAACAATCGTGGGAAGTCGAATCCCCGCTAGACAACTGTGTATCTCGGGATTGTGATGTCCTCTGTCCCTGTCAAGATTCGAAATTCACTTTGATTGTTTCAGAAGTTCAAATCAATCAATCTTTGCAAAACACAACTTTTATTTCGACGCCAAATTCCACCAAATAGGGATTAGTGGCTCAGTTTTGGTATTTGAAGATGATTATACGTGATAAAATTCTATTTTGCGAAAAAAAAGGTTTGGAGGACATGACGGAGTACCACTTCCTTGTCGGAGCGCCTCTAAATGAAGAAAATGGTAAAGGAATGTCGTCACTCTTAACGGTGGTCACATGTTCAAAACTTTCTTGGGATTCATCTGATCATATTCATCAAATCGCAACAAAGACAACTGGGCTAGACATAAGATGATGATAGGATATTGACCAAAAAGATACATGCACTCTTGTAACAAATAAGAAGTAATTATAATGCGCAGTTCTCCGGTGTTATGAGTGTCCGCCATTTGGGACATCGCTCCAGGCCCAACAATAACATCACACTTGTCCCAACGTTTCATCCTCTTGTCCAATACAAACACCAAACTCTCCATCATAATGGAGATTTAGTCACCTCTGGGCTTTTAGAGAATTTGGTCGCTGAGCAGCCATTGTGTTGCGATTACGGAAGATGTTTAGATGTTGATGATGGTTTTGCTGAGTGTCTTTGGGTGACATCCTAAGGCCCCGCCCCTGGGATTCATTGGATGACATCCTTCGAATGATGGACACTCGGCGCCAGTTGGGACAGTTTTTTTAAGATTGCAATGCCTGTCTTTCAAGGACATCGTCTATTGAAGGTGAACAACATGTTAACTCACAGAGTTCGGGTCATAGCGACAACTTTTAGGCGAGCTTGTAAATATTTGGTTGTAGTGATCCACTATGCGTAGAACTTCATTGTATGGACAGAAGTTCTCTTTCCTGCTCATAAGACATCGCCCGCTTAAGTTGCTGGTAAATGATGATTTGGTCGTAACTTGGCAAGTTGGAGAACACCTCAAAAGAACGACGCGATTTGAAAGAATGATCCACAGAGATTAATTGAAGGATTTTGTTCAGGTTTAGCAATGACCTTGTAAATCTTCCTCTGGATATAAATTGTGATGGGACTCGCATTCTTTGGGACCTGTATTACCGTCACACCTATAAGTTACTTATCTCGGCGGATGCTGAAGCAAAGATGCATCCGCAGAGAACGGCTTGGAACTCTTTTGCCCTGGGGTAGAAATTGTATGACACAAGTGTATATGGATTGGATTTTGATTCACAATTTAGCTTTCGACATTGGGATGGTCAACTTCCTTCTTCAAATTTCTAAATTGAGAAAAGGGGTTGGGTCAAACATCAAATTAATCGTTTAGGAAGGACGAAATCCAATCTTATTTGACTAGAGCGATTAGTAGTCCATTTCAGTCCAATAAAGGAATCAGAGATATAATGAAATGGCGCAAAGCTCCAGCGCTGGTCAAGAAGGAAGTCGCAGCCATTTTGTCTATCCTCGGGCGTCAAGGACAAATGAAGGACGACGGTTGATTGTTCCGCGGACAGACGTCCATGGTTGGCCGAAATATAAACATGAATTTCACGGTTATAATAAACCCAGGGGAGGAAATTATGAACGTATACTTGCACTATCTGCGTTGTACTTGGGGCCACAGTATTTGTTCCCTGTAAATAGTAAGGGTCTTTGGTAGCTTAGCTCAATGATGCTATTAGGGGGCAGTGGTTCCGATACCCTGAGGTCATTGATGTGGTCATAGGTCCTGGTGCATGGTCAGAAGCTAATAACTCGAGGGAACGACGGATGATTCCAACGCGAAAGTTTCGAGAAATGTGCAAAGTCAGAGTGACAGCAACTTCAAAAGTGACCTACAACAAACTCCTCGATATGATTTAATTATATTTGTGATAGTTTTCAAGAATAAAATTCGTTCACAACGTTCCAGTGATTCGTATCTAAGTTTTGAATATCATTAGACCGCCATTCTTCCAATGGGAATGCGATTATGACACATCAGCATTGAAACTAAGGCCCTTTGAATTCTACTTCCGGTCGAGCAGATGGCTACAGAGGTGGAGTGAAGGTCGCAGTGAAGGTCAACAGATTACTGGCTTCTTATTTTGTTTCGAAGGGAATGTGATAACTATGGTCAACGGTAAACAATGGTAACGGCCAGCCCTTTTTCTAATCTATGGTAAGGGTGTGCAATCTCAAATAACAGTATTCAAAAATCACCTGCCCTCTTTTCACTATTTGTCCAAACTTCCGGTAACTTTATTGGTAGAACATTGTCGGGAACACTGGCAGAATGAAAAAATGTCCTGGCCACGTTGCCGGAGCGTCCAGAGAGAGACCACAATCAGTGCCCACTCTTCACTTCCGCCCTGGAATGGCTTGCTAATCCTGTGAAATTGCCCAAAATAGCACAAGTTATGAAGTGAAGGAATGCCAAATGAACAGCTGCGAGCTGCCATGTGTAATTACCACCAATTACTATGAGATTTTATTGAATATTTTTAATATTCTGTATAATCTTCTTTGTGGCGGGAGCTAGCGGTGTCTGTGTCTTTCCTGATTCACGGATGGCCAGTTTCACTCCGCTGATGAGGTACCCCGGGATGAGATGCTCTGGGGTGATTTCAAGATGCTCATCACTGTCTTGTCTCCAATGAAAGATGAGACATATGGCCATTCCTAAGTCACAAACTGCCCATCAACTGCAAACGGACATCTTAGTGACTGGAATTATCCCGTTCAAAATGGCCCCGACACCCACAGGCGTGTTAAGCATCATATTAAATCTTAGACCTGTCCATATGTCATCTGAACATTCTAATTTGGTATTTTATTCCTCTCAAATTTTATTTTGATTAGGGTTCGCCATGTCTTGTATACGATATCTTCGAATGAAATTGCGGAAGTCTTTCACGGGTTGGGGCGTCGTTGGCGTTGTACCTGAAGTGAAGATAATATATAACAAAAAGATGGTAGTTTTATTAGAACATTATTAAGTTGATGAGTAACAGACAAACCTGTGACGATTATCCTTATGGAATTCGCAGAACTCTCGAAATATGACGCCGCTGATGAAAATGACCATGCAGCCGAAGAGCCACCAAGAAACAGCTGTCTCAGGTCTAGTTCTGGTTAGATTCGTCGATGTCGATATATTCTTTTGGTATAAAATACGTATATTTTCAGGGATGATAGGTGATTTGTTGAAGTTGTGCATATGGGGTTTGATTTTTTCAGTTACGTAACTGATTTGCATAATAAATCACTGCGGGGAAGCCTCCGAGTTCGCCCCGCGAACTCCGGACACCTCTTGTCTTTAAATTTCACTCACTTTCTTAAAAGGTACCAAAATGTTAAAATTAGCTCTTCGCCCAGTTGCGTTAGGTCGTAACAAATCTAAACTTAATAGCTTTGAATGGAACCAATTGAGGAATTACGGAGGTGTGAAATTTCTTACCCACCCAACTTTGGCGGAGTCACCGACTTGAAAGGGGAAAATTCCTTCTATCAAGTCGTGGATGTAAAATGCAGTGATCCATTATGGCGAAGAGCATATGTCAACCCTTATTGCTGCTTGGGACCCCGAGTGTGCAGTCGTGGTCGAGATTTCATGGTTATTTTGGATGTTATGACTGTGGTTACAGTATCGATGTTTGAATAACGGTTACGAAGCCAATGAAGCATTTTACTAGTCATTTGAGATTTAGGGGGAAGCTATATCCGTTACACTCCTCGACCTGGGACTATAATGAGGTTGAGGTATACACATGTATCGCAATGCACGTGAAATGGACTTCAGTGCATAATGCATTAAGACCAGTACTACACGTAAGAGTACTGGTTGTGAATCGCAACCTCACCATTATATTTGGCTATTTTACTGATAAGCATGGACCTCGACGCCATTAAAAAAGATGTCTTGTCCAAGTATTCTTAGAGAGATTTTAGAGTTTCTCTTAGTTCACCATGCAGCTCTTCCAAAATTAGAAATCCATGATATCAAAATAAGTTTTCAAATCTTGGCGTTTCAACAGAATATACCGTTACAAAACTGAAGCAAACAAATCTTATAATTTTCATTAAGTTTCTGAATACCTGTCATAAGGGTCTTAGCGTTATTTATTTCAAGACCACCCTTGATATCAACAGCTATTTCACCCCACCTGTCATCAGACCATTACCATCATTTAAGTCAGGGCTAGCTTTTTCCCTTCTATTATCTGGAGGACCCTTCTTTTCACAATTGGCAGTCAAGCGGAACTAAATCATCATCTTCGAGGGCAAAATCATATCAAATTTTTAGCACGGCCAACTCTCTTGAATACGATTTCTTTGGACCCTTTTTATTGCCGCATGTCCCATTCTTTCGAACCCTTTACCTGTCAACTTCCTCTCAGGGTCCTTTACAGAACTCCAGATAACATGATTTGCATCTTCATTATATAAATCATGCTTCACCATGTCATGTCTTATGATCCCTTTCATCATCCAGCATCATTTAGACCCTTTCTATGATACCTTATCACGTATCCTGTATCCTTTACCGTCCCTTTCATAATTTGCCTCCCGTTCCTTACCTCTTCCTCGGGCCCTCCTTTCTGATCCTTGGTCCCTTTCTTCATTTCCTGTCCTCCCTTTGTCGTGTTCCGTTATGCATTACCCATTCTTCGACCCTTTTTATGAACCTTTTCATAACCTTTGATCTTGCTAATTGCCCCTTTCATAACTTCCTATCATATCTCTTGGACCCTTTGTATGTCATTCCTGTGAACCCTTTTCATAATCTCGGATCAATCCTGGTACCCTTTTTATCAATGAGACCCTCATCCCACCCCAAAGGAACTCGACCAGGGCAGATGGACAATCCATTGATACATAATATCTGCCAGGACACCTGTTGTTCAAGTCAACTATCTTACAATTGGGGCCCTTTTTCATTCACATGATTCCTCATAACATCTCTCTTATCTCTCATTCAACTCTTTAGGCCCCTTTATAATTCGGACCCTTCTTTGGTCCCTTAGTACCATTGAATCGTACGACCCTTTTCATCTTTTGATACCTGATTCCCTGGGTACTTTTCATTCCCTTGCGGAATCACGAGACCTTTTTATCTAATTCCTCAAAAGAAACACAAATCAAGACAGATGCTGGATCCGTTGACTCGAAATATATTGTAACCGCACATCAGCTTACACAAAGAATATCTGACTTCTCCAAAACCTGAATATTATCAAACCCTTCCACTTCCTCTTCCCCTTTCTCTATCACCAGGTCGCAGGGAGTTCAGAATCCGTTCGCAGGTGACAGAAACATAAAATGAACAAATCTTACTTAACCTATAATATGAGATGGCGATCTCTCTTCCAATTTACTTCACGTCGAGCACAACAAAACAAATCGAGGACACTCGCCTTCTCAAATCATGCCATTCATTAAGCTTGACAATAAATTCATTACAACAGCTATAATGACTTCAATAATGACGCCTTAAGTGACACACTGGTCAATCTTCTGTCATAACACTAAAGGGTAACTAGATCCCGTCTGTCGCAAAACGTCTTCCTGTAAAAGCTTTCAGCCTCCCACAAACTCCTTACCTTTTCACACTTTACGTCCCTCTCTGCTCCTTCCTGTTTATTCTTTAACCAAAAGCACGATTTACCAATTCCACGGGAGAGAAAAGACTCAAACCTCTTCTTTTCAGTCTTGGGAACCTTAACCTTGGTAACTAAGGAAGTGGGAGTCATATTTCAAATTCGGTCATTCTCTTTAATGGCGTCTTTCATAATTGTTTTCAAACTTATCATTACATGTACCTCTTATGAAAAACAGGGGAGGTGTAATCTGAAATAACTGATTTTCAAATAAAGGAAGTTCAAAGCCTTTCAGGGCTCTCTTTTTGCTTCAAGGAGGGTGATATCGATGAAAATCCGCGAGAATATTAGATAGGTTGACTGCTTCAGACGGTCAGCTTGGGTTTATCTATAGATTCGGCTCAAAGAACAACCGCCGAAGTAAGAAAGAAGATGCTTTCCTTTTCACAAATAAAAGTGGTTTCGACGGAAATGAGCAGTTCTCAAGTTCTCTCGTTATACAAGAAAAGCCACAACTATTCACTCGATAGCTTTCGTGGGCTTCTTGACACTGACCCATAAAAATATTAGGTTCTAGAAAGCGTTGGGAACGTATTGTCCTTTTTGTTCTTTGACACCTCTTTCATTCACATTGAGGTGCCTGGGACTAAAGACAGAATGGGTAGCCAAGGCAATATGAGATTTCAAACCCAAATTATCAATGATTTGCAATGGCGATTTCGTCGTTTTGGAAACGGATGTGCCTTTCGGTGAAATCGCTGCATATTTTCTTCGCAAATGATGGGCAATTATATGACTGTTTAAGCCACGTCATTGGCACCCAATCTTGGCTCTGGGCGCCTCGCCCAGGGGGTTAAGCGTACAGATCCGATTCTACTGCTGCTGATGGGTAAGGAGTATAGCCTCATGCCCTCTGGGGGATACCCTGGGGGAAATGTCAACTTCCGGTGCGCAAGGTACCTGTTCCATTCGTCCTAAGTCCCATTCTGGCACCAGTTGTTTTCAATATACTCCGCCTCTCGATATTTCAACCACGACATAGGAGTCAAAAAAGCCTGATCTCAGGATGCCGTCATTGCGCCTCCGCCAATTCCTGACCCAAGGTATACGTTAAACCTGCCTGTTGTTCAATGCTTGCCCTGTCGCCTGTCTCCTAGCTCGAAGAAACACTCCAACTGATTCCCGAAATCAATAATGCAAGACAGCAGAAAGACAAAAAGTGAGATAAACGACATCTAAATGCCAATCAAATGCGATATGCCAATCACTTGACCAATTAGATTATAGTTTGATACCAAGTATCATCTGTTATAGTGGCAAATGCCTGATCGCAATTACAGATAAACGAATTTGTGCAAAATTACAAAAACTGAAATTTTCCCATCAAAGTGGCGGCAGTGTTGCCATCTTCCAGTGTATAAAGTCATGTTTACACTGGCAACATTTTTATAACATTCATAGTACAGCAGAGATAACGCGCTGGTGATTGCCTCCGACGCCAATTGGACAGCTCTGGACCCAGCCCAGTGAATCAGCGTTATTTTCACGTTCGTATATATAAAAGGTAATCTAGAGTTGAACTAATGACCCACTCATTTTTGACATGGGGTTTGGTAGAACGTCATATCATATCTACTTCAATGTAATTTGGTGTCAAACCATACGTCGTTTTACCTAAACCCCAATACTTAGTAAGAAAACCAACATTACTTAGAGTGAATGGAGTTGACATCAAATATCAACTCGTTAGCTTCACTCAGGTCTGAGATGGGCAAGCGTAGAGCGGTTGACAGCAGACTGGCATGCTCCAGGAAAACGAACAAGCTTCTCTGCAGTCGATTGAGAGGTTAAGTCACCCATTGTCGTGGTCATCGATTACAATGTGATTGATTTTAAGTATAGCCATGAATATCTTCGATGGCGACCTCCTACAGACAAATGCCAGCATCTTTCCCAGAACATGAGGTCAGTTTCCAGGATGCGGAATCCTCTTCTTGGATCGAACATCGATGCCTTCTCCTCATTCAAAATGATATAGCGTTTGATTCCATCTATCGATTCGTATTGTTGCTGCGGAAATGGAATATGGTTTGGTTGTGTGCATCTTCTCATATGATGTCACATATTCAAGGAAGATTCACGGTCGAAGATATTCATTTTTCGTGTCCTTGGCGTTCCGATACCAGGGAATAAGGGGTGAATGATTAGCACTTACATTCTGTTTCCTGTCTTTCGAGTACTCTTCAGGGTTATAGGGTTAATCGGAAACCGACGGGATGCATGTGCACCGCTTGGGAGGATACTTACCAGGGTGGTCAACAACAGTCCACAGGGCGACGATGTTGATATTGAGATTAAGAGACTATTCGGACGGATACTAGTACTGTCACAAACGTATGCATTAGTAGGCCTATACATGCTGGTATATAGGCCTATCCGAAGCTGTGGATCTCAAACTCTCTAATATACAAAGGCCATAATCTGATGTTGTCAAGGTTACCCTCACGAATAAACTTATTCCTGTTTTAAATGTTTTGGTTGAAATTGTCCACTGATTGTGACATTGTCTTCACAATACGCCTGTAATATTTTGCACCACGTTGAAGATCCTAGCACCAACCCCCGTTGGTCCGGGCAATCAAGACCACTGACTATCAGGTTGACCGATTGGTAACCACTTAGCTCAGTGCAACAGGTGCCAAATAAAGATGGTGTCAGTCCCATTGAGACAGGACCAACTCCCCAAGGACGGGCAGCAAAAGAGACGCGCAACGACAGGATGTTTGCGCTGACGCAACGTGAAAATTCAAATGACTGTTGTTTCTTCGCTTCTCAATGTTTGATATTTGACCAAAGGGTACGGGGATGTCATCCGTTAAGATGGGGATCTGCGCCCTTGGCCCCGGGGGTCGGAAGCGCACTGAGGATTAAAGGCACACAGCATCATAAGGAAATAGTTTAACAATAAAATTTGACGATTACAATATGGATTATGACATAAATTCTATTCAATGTCAGTTTATTAGCTTTGCTCATTCAGCTTCCATAAGTCCAGTTCCGGTGTTGTGATTTTAGAGGGTGCAGGTTCGCTTCGATGACGATGAAATCTTGGCCTCCAGGGTTTCATTTGCTTGCCCCGGGTGGTGGCAATTTGAATGGCTGGGGCAGTCATTGAAATGCTTAACTTTTGAATTAACCAGGGAAGACATACCCCAGTGAGATTGTCAAGCGGAAGCCAACGGGCTCGAGAAAGGCCGATAGTCATACTGGTCAGAAGAAGCACGTGCAGATAGACCGGGCAGTAATGTTACTTACGACCTCGACTGTAATGATAATGCAGTTCGCAACAGTTTCACTTTCGGCATGGATTTCTTAGAATTACTAATGGTTGCTTTATACAGAATCAATGCCCAAAAGTACGTGGTCTTTGGTCACAACCAGGAAAATCTAATTATATTCAGTCAATAGAAAATTACAATGTCTTCCAATAATTACTCCGATAATTAGTAATGATTAATCAATGAACAATACATTTGATATCATTTGACGCTTTGAATTGGAGACCCCTATACCCGCTTGACTTTATGACTGGATGAAATCGAAAATCAAAGGACAGCGTGACATGTCATCGGTCAGGGTTTGTTTTTCCACAAAGCGCGTGTATTACATATAAAATTGTCGTCTCGAATATTGTCACTTACCGATTTTCTTTCGATTAAATATCAATAGAATGCGTGTGATATAATTTTTAGGATAAAGTCAAGTTGAAATGAGCGTTTGAAATGGTCTGCACTCGATTGGCCTTTCCCATCTTTTATGTTTCATTGTATTACCTAGAAAGACTAGGCATCCAGTGCTGAGAGGTTACTAAGACTCCTGGGGCAGTCCATTTTGTTATCCTGTTCATTTCTTCTCATGGCGACGGGAGGGACAAGGCTGGTCCACTGCGTCCGGAGTGTTCTTTTCTGATGGCGACGGGACGAGGCGAAACAAAGCAGTCAATGATAGTCAGAGAAAGTCTGTTTTTATTGGGATATTCTTTATCTTAGCCGCCCTAGTAGGCCTACCCCCCCCCCCCCAGCCTCACTGGTTTCTGCCTGCAAATGGGTTATCAGAATTTGCCATGCCTTTTTTCCAGCTCCTTCCAAGTGGTCTTCAAGTGGTCTTAGTGCCATATCATGGTAAGAAACCTTATGGTAGTGAACTGCAGTTACAGAGCCCCGCCCCTACACTCCTCCTTTGCCTCCAGTGACGTCATTGCCGCGCGTAACGTTGATTCTGCTGATCACGTGGTCGGCTGGCATAATCAACAGCGACGATCTTGTGAGATTGAGAGGAGAATATCGGACTGTCTTCTAACTGACGTTTTTTACTGGATTTATACCGAATAAAGTTTCACAACCGATTTAAAACTATAGGCAATTATTATAGCTTTATGATAATAGTGTTGTTAGGTAGGTTTTCGTCCGTTTACAACAGTTATCACTGTTGGAAAGTTAGATGCCGATTTCTTGATTGTAATGTAAAATGCACGTGTCAGTGTGGTTGTGGCATGGATGAACTGGTGTCAGGTCAAACTGGCGAGGTTGCCAAGTGTATTGTTGTGTAATAGATAGGGGTTATATAGGTAAACCTGAGGTGAAATGACCTGGGGCAATATCAGTGCACTGCGCAGTGATGACACTTTTGTTGACAGTTGTCCGTTTTATTTCAATATTTGTGCCTTTTATAGCAGTGTAGTTTGCTGAGAAAAATAGAACAAGGGAAAAGGTAAGACTTTGTTCACAGTGTAGGCCTATAATATAATATCTAAATTTTTTACCCTGTGACGGAGTGTGATTTCTTTGTGAAGCGGGGGGGGGGGGGGGGGGGGGGGGGGGGCTGGCTGGGGCCAGGGAGGGATTTGGGTTTTAGGTTGTGGGGGGGGGGGGCCCTCATGACTTGCTGGAGGTTGATTTCCATATTCAATTCATACCCTACCCATCCCCAATTTGTCCCCATCCTCATCCTGTCATTTTCTCTTTACCTAAAAAAATACAAAACCTGTCGGACCGTGTAGCCACGCCCTTGGAAGTGACATCTTTGTTTTTCAGACTTTCATCTCCAACAGGGCATTCACCAGTTGATCATTTTGTCACTGTATTTTGCCAAAAAGTTGAAGAATTGTTCATTTAATCCAGACCTGGAATTCACAGAATGATAATGATTCATGTTAGCAGTTTACCAAGAATTGAAGAATTAATTCTTGGTGTTACTGATTTGCCCCTTTTAAAATTTATAACGGTAGGTACTAGGTACACTTCTTGCACCCTTATTGTACACAGTGACCTTTATACATGTAACGTTCACGGGTTAATTTCAGAACCATGTTTGATTAACCATTGTTATTGCCATTTATTAACTTTTGGTTTAAAATCCTATTTCTGATTTATGACAGGCCTGAAAGTAAAACCAAATATGATGCACCCAATTATTGGTGTCAATCCAGTCGTTCTCAAGAAATCTTTCAAGTTGAAAGAGTTCATGCCATGGCAGTGAGTGCACCTTTTGCATTGACTTGTCCCACTTCGTATTTACTCCTCTTGGCCCTCACAGGACTTTGAAATGTTCTTGTGTTCCAACTTTTACTGCAAGTAAGTATATATATAAGGTTAAGGTTAGCTGTTTTACAGATTAGCTGTATGGTCCTAAGGGTCAGAGCAGAGTACAAGGCAGACTATGCAACTCTTTGGTACCAAGGAAGCACTCTAAAGATTTCAGACAGATTAATTTGGGATCAAGCTTATCCCAGCTAAGAGAGGGTTAATTGGTTCAATGGTACTTAGTCGGTGTGCCCAGTACAGGAACCCATTCTTCTGCAATCCCCAGATTCTGGTCTATAAATAACTCCCTGAATCCCTTACACCACCACTACATCAGAGGGATGAGGGGAAGGATGTGTAAAAATGGTTGCATTGTCCCCAGAGAAGAGTCTGTCGCACCTCAACCTGTCCTGTAGATTTCATATTAAGAGGTTGGTTGAGGCAGAACCAATCACAACTTGCAGTGGATGCGGCCGGGGATGAACTTAGCAGGTCAAGACATGCACATATTCAAATTCAATTCAAGTTCAATTCTGGAAAAGTCTTCAAAAAATCCTGAAAGCATATTTTAAATTCATAATCATAAATCTGGTATAAGTTATTTGACCATCATACTCACCATCTGAGACACAGTGTGCCTGTATCATTCGTTTAAATTTATATAATCATAAATCCTGTCTAAGTTATTTGACCATCATATTCACTATCTAAGACACAGTGTGCCAGTATCATTCGCAAAATGATAAAATCACTAATTATTGTAATTTTACTTCAATTTATTGAATGTTGCAGTGCCTCGATTAATGGGGTGTTTTTGGACAGACATTATATGACAGATATCATATTTGCGCACTTAGAAACTACAGCAGTTTGCTGAGCAGTCAAATATCTCCTGTCCCCTATAATAATGGCAAAATCACATACTGTACCAAGTATGATTGCCAAGTTGTCTTCACCTTGATGTACTGTCTGAACACCAGTACAAACGATAAGTTCTGTCAAGTTGGGGTGAAACCAGACAACCTCAAATAGCCAAATGTCAAAAGATAGATCTAGGAGAGATAGCCTAATGCATGCTATTGTTCCTGTGTTCCATATCATAGTACACCACAGGACAGGATGATCCTTGTGTTTGCTTTCAGATAAGTGGTGTACATAAGCACTGCCCTTCCTCTCAAACTTGATAACTTTAGCGCAAAATTCATAACGGCCAACAATTTCATTGATTGATCTTCACACTGGTAAAAGTGCATTTATTTTTATGCTTTGCCGTTTTAGCTCACATGGGTGAGCTTATGAGATTTCAGATTTTCACTATTTCAGCTGAAATACTACATGCTTTGCATGAACTGAAATAAGTCTGAATGTGTAGTCGATATTAATGCAAGCCTGCCGCATGGACGATTGCTGAAATGGCGACACTGGAAAGTCGAAATTCATAGAAATATTGGTTTTACCAATTGCAGCCATCTGATGTAATCAACATTGATTTTGCGAGGTTAATTTGCGATGATATCGTAAAATTTCAATATGATAGGTCACCCGGGGCCGTCTAGTTTATTTATCACCCATTTGCTGGAATCTTTTCTCAATTGAGTTATCGTAAATTTGCCGTATCAGATGATCTCGGTAATGGGAGGTTGGGGTGAGGAATCCTCTGGCGCGAGATATGACAATCAAATGAGAATATTTCAATTTGGTAATCAGTCAGATTTGCTGGGGCCTAATTGGAATTCCAGGAAAAGGTTTCAAGGAGCATTGTTCATCAGAACTTTGGTAACGCACACAGTCACAGCCAGGAATGAATTGGGAAATCAGGGCCTGTCCATCATGTCCATGCACAATTGACAATCTTGATCAGAGAAAAGAAAAAAGTTGTTAACCCAAAAGGTATCGAACCGTATAATGGTGTGTTGAATTGCATTATGAGTAGTGTGATGGTTTGGCAAGGCGATTGATCAATATTGTGCAAATGACCTGTCAAGAATTTAGAAAACAAGGACTTCCTTGGATACTAGTAATCCAATTACAGTGGAACCCGGTAACACGACGACTCATGGGACCGACATAACAAAATTTGGGAAATTATGCAGAAGTTTCAGAAAAACATTTATTCACCTGCCAAATCGGGTTTAAATGACGTGGGGTGGTATCCAGGGTTGTTGCAAACACCCCATCATTCGTGTGACCATATGCTCAAAAACCACCACGGTGCGTCAGAGCGATGTGGCTGGACAAATATGTGGGCCAGAACTTGCAAATGAGCAAGTTAGAAGTGCAGCTTTTGCCACGAAAATCTAATCGGCATAAAATTGGTGGAAAAACATGTTTGTTGACTGTTCCGGTTGGTTAACTGGCTACAGTTTTTTCATTGGTACCAAAACTAGTAAAAATATTTTTGAAACTGTTATAGAAACCTAGCCAAGTTGGGGCCAGTATGTTATCCCTATCAGTACACAACTTATTCCAAGAAATTCTCTTGGCAAAGTTTCCGCACACCTACTATAAGGAGATCAACGCACGCTCACGTGGATTCTGGGCTATCGATAACGCTACGATCCAATCGTTCACTACACTCGTGATTATCAATCACGAAGGTATTTCCAACCCATGGGGAGCAAATAAAATACACTTTTGAGTCTGTGTCATAATAACCTCAACATTCTGTTCAGTGCACCAACATGTGTGCATCTTGACTGAGTGGTCAACATGAAATAAAGAATTGCATGGATTTGTTAATTTTTGCAATAAAGATATTCATATCATGCTAAGCAAACTAGAATATGTATATAAACATATGTAGCGAAGTACAGCAAATTTAGTCAAATTGAGCTTGTTGTTAATTTTGTTCCATTCATTAGTCCCAGAGCCCCATGAAGCTAGCTAGACATGATAAGAAATTTACTTTTTAAAAGATTTTGAAGTTGGCATGGATTTTACGTTACAGACCAGTAGCGAAACAGATGTTTTTCTGCACGCGTCATTTGGTTTACCTTTTTGTTAGAAAACTTGTAACTAGTTTTTGAGTTCCTGACATCTTTTTTCACGAGGCTCTCAAAGGAATTCCACTCTGCTAAGCAGTCCAGGTAACTTTTAAAAAGTGGCCTGTTCATGAAAACACAAGATTGGAGCAGAAAAAATCTTGATTGATTGGATGCTGTGGGTCCATTTCATAAAAATAGTATGACAAATGACCTTGAACAATGTCAGACTCCCTTGCATTTAAGACACATCAAACCTATCAGTCTTTTTTGCCAAATTGTGTATGATTGCATGCAAAAATAATAAAAACCCTAAACGCTATGATCTAAATTGAGTCCAATGATATGCTCTTTACTTTTCCAGATTTCGACAACTTTTAAATGTGAAAGGGCTTGTTATTCTTTGGGGAACGTTGGAAGTGTGCAGCGGGAAGCTGCAATTGGTGAGTGACTTCATTTTGAACCTTTAGTCTCATCTCTATGTCTCAACTCTAATTACGTTCATCAGGCAGCTTCTTGGCTGTGTACATCAACCGATTTTGTTAAACTAAACTTAAAATTAGCTGTAAAGGTGCAATGTTTTTGCAATGAATATATTTTAAAGAGAAGTACCTTTGCATAAAATAGGCCTTTTGCTGCCACGATTAAGCAGTGGTACGTAGTCATCGAAGTTTTCACAAGAAAAAGTTATCAAACTCGACGTGTGTTTCGTTGTGTCATTCTTTGCCGTAAAGTTTTAAATGTGTCCATCTCTATTCTTTCAGGAAGTAACTTGTCATTTTGTCAATGTTTCTGTCATTGTTTGCCATCCATTAATCCTTAACAAGATTTCCCTGTCATTAAATTCGTTGCCAAAGTTATTCCCTTGTCATGTCTTACCATGCTTTCCAAGCCATGCTTTACAATTCTTTCCTTGTCATGCCTTACCATCCTTTCCTTGTCATACTTTACAATGCTTTCCTTGTCATGCCTTACCATGCTTTCCTTGTCATACTTTACAATGCTTTCCTTGTCATGCCTTACCATGCTTTCCTTGTCATACTTTACAATGCTTTCCTTGTCATGCCTTACCATGCTCTCCATGCTTTACAATGCTTCGCTTGTCATGCCTTACCATGCTTTCCTTGTCATACTTTACAATGCTTGTCTTGTTATTCTTTGTAAATGAAGGGACACTGCACCCAACATCGGATAAAACCAGCTTCAGGGTTTATTCATTAACATACAACAAATGTCATTCCTTGTCATTCGTTGCTATGTTTCACCATTGGCATTCTTTCCTTGCCATGCTTTCCTCATGATATCTTAATTTACAGGGAGACGTCTTTGAAAAAAACCTTAGGAGTTTTAGCTCAGGTTGGAGTAAATCTGACTACAGCTCATCTAGTCCTGTTTTCAGACAACACTCTGAAACACCTCGATTGTAACAAGTCTTCGAAGGCACATTGATCTGCCCGAACACAACCTCTTGTAAAAATTCATGAGATAGTCCACCATCATGCTAATAAGGACGATCCCGCAATAAATATCCTTCAGTTCAAGTCCTATCTGTCGGTTATAATACTTTTTCCTTCACTTGAAATCAATCATTTCTGCATTTAGATAGAATTTTGATGCCGCGGCACGGATAAGATCCTCCTTAATGGACTGCTTCAATATAGTAGTGATCGGATCTTTACAAGAAAGATATCACAAGTTTGGGTTATACAAATTGTTAGAGACCGGGGATTAGGTCTGATGTTTCTAAATCTTCAATTTGATTTGAGTTTAGTTTATTTTATTGGCCGTTTATTTCTGGAGGTGTTTGCCCACTCCTTGACTATTGGTCAATGTTTCATTTTCATTATATTCTTGTACATCTTTCGAAACTTTTGTGACATTGATCAGCAGAAGATTTAATGGAATTTCTTATGAATAAGTAAAATAGTCCCTGACATAGGTGACTTTTCTGAACCTGGTTTGAGGGTCTGTTAAAGGTGACTAGAGGCAGGAACCATGTAGGTCAGGTTAGGTTACATGAATTTGCCACGAGACGTCTCTGTTCTCACAGAACGCTGGAACTATTCAAGCATGTATGAGCGATTTATCATTGCTGAATCAAAAACTACCCATGCTTCTAACTTTGTATGCCTATCATCTAAGTCAACTTTTTGAACTATTAACTCCTGCCTATAGTCCCCCTTTAAGACTTGACTCGATACCAAGGCCAACAAAGGTGAGTAGTAAATGAGTTCTCAAGACGAAATAGGTAGCCAAGAAGAGGGATTCTGAATGATTCAACGCCCATCTGCCCAAAGCAGGTGGAAGCAAATCACCACTATGATGGGGGCCTTGCCAGCTGAGATATAGGTAGAGTTACTGAGGAAGTAAATATTTCCTGTAAGATGGCACCTTTTGGTAATGATGATACCTTGCACATAAAGAGAAAAGATTGGGTGCTTTGTTCCTGGTCCAACTAAAATCAAAACAAAGAACAATCTTAAGTAAGGCCACAATGTCTTAGCTCAGCTGACGAAAGTCAGTAGAGCTGGTAAAATAACTATTCAGAATGGCGTCTGTCCCTACCTCCATCCGTCAACATAGAGGAACCGTGATTTAAAATGGTGGTCTCTTTCTAATCTGAACATGAAGTAAGGTTGAAGTCACCTCCACCTGCACTGATGCTATTTTGCTGCCCCTTTCTAATAGTTGAAGATTTTGTTTTGAAATGTTTCAAGAGTGGAGAGTCCTGTCTGCCCTCTGCCAATCTCGCAAAATAACTGAAGATTTTAGGACATAGGCTGTCGTATTTTAGGTGATCACTCTCTTACAGAAGTTGAAAGACGGCCAAATGTCGATATGGAGCAACGGCTTTGCTTGCCAACGGTGGCGGAATACTTGGGCGCCTGCTCTATGATAGGCCTACAATCCCTCATCCCAAAAATCTTTGCCGATAGGCCTACTGGAGAAAAAGGATGGTGGGGCATGATAACATGTGCTCCTGTTGTCTTCACCCTTTATCATTTGAGTTTTATCTCAGTTGCAAATTGGTGAATCATTTATAAGACATTGCTGATAACTTTCTAAAAGTTTATTTGTTCAATTGTGTTTGTACAGGGTGATATGCTGTTGCGAAGTTCGCCTTATACATTGTTGATGTCGTGCAACTTCCAGATATCTTCCAAGGAACTGTTACGTCTGCTGATCCTCCAGTTTCTCCCATACTATTCTAGGACATGAACATGACAGGGCGTAGGGCCTTCAGAAAGTAAAAAATATCTGCTCAGTCTGGCTCAGTTGAATTGTGGCTACTGTGTAGTTTGAAATAAAAAGTGTTGTGGCTGGATTTGTTTCAATGAATGCGCACTCTCCATGCATACTGAAACTAAACCATATTCCTTTCTCCCCGACTTCGCCACTGATTGGCTCCATTTGATTTAGCTTCATGCCAGGCCGAATCCTGGTCCAAATTATCATGTGTGTCATGCGAGATAAAGTGGCCAGGCTAGTTTCAAAACTTTTGGAAGAGGTTTTTCTTTATGTCAACAACGTTTTTTCTGTCAGTGTCAGACAACGTTGCACACAAAAACATCTCAGTTTCTTGGATGTTGGATAGATATTGCAGCAAGAGTTGTCTTTTCCAGACAGACTCAACTGCATCCATGTGATATTGTTGAAGGTTGCAGTGTTGCCATTCTTTTGTCCAATGAAAAAAACGAGGTCAAAAGGTTGAAAGCCTTTCAATGATCCCCAAGCCAGTGAAAGCTCTCGAATAGGTTGACCCAGCTGCTGGGCTTGCATCATGAAAGACTAGGCTACATATGTATTTTCAGTTTGTCGGATTACATCTGTGTAATCTTGAGTCATCAGAGGTTCATGTACTGAATAAATTTGGTTTCCTAAACATAATTTAAGCTTTTTTTGCTCTCTGAATTCTGGTAGTTGTATTAGTAGTAGCTTTTGTCAGCTGTCTGTCACACCAACCCGGACTGTGGAGAACTAACTACTCGTCTCTCTCTCAAAAGTTTTTCCGAACCACCTATAATTGAGAGGAGGAATGAGACCGCCAGCTGTGAGTTGTAAAGTCTTGCAAACTTCTGATTATTAGCCTCGGCCAGCGAGAGTGGAGGCTGTACCAGATGCAACATCACTGGCTACTGTAACAGTCAAGGAAAAAACGCGAACACGGAATATTCATCCGACCATATGTTCATACTGCTGATTTGAAAGGTTCGAATTCTGGTTTTACAAATTGAGTTTGGATTTCGTGTTCATGTTGGAATTTGTGAAATTTGGATTCTAATTTCTACAGACATTGGCCAGGCCTAGTACTGGTTGTGTCAACTTTTCACGGGAACTTACTGTTTCTGATTGGAGTTATATCCTTGTTTTTGGTGTTTTGGTTTCAATTCTCCGATTCTCGTTGGGACAAATTGAATTGAGATTTTATGCTTCGGTAGGAATTTGCAGTTGTTCGTCAACAAACCTTAGGAAAGGATACTTGTTCCTACTGTGGAGAACTTCCAGAATCTCCACCAGGTGCATTGATTCAAAATTTAAGTTTTAGATGATTTGAGATATTTCAGGTATTTATGTTTACGGTTTGATATGAGCGGTTTCAGTAACGTCAGAAGTTCAGGTATCGCGGGCAACCTCTCCATTACGTTTCCACCGTTTTATAACCGCTAAATACCGAGGTAACCTGTTGAGGGGGAAGGAATACTTCGCGTGGTTGTCCGGTAAATATTGTGGGAGCAAGTGGGAGATTCTTCTGACAAAGTCTGATCGTTTTTCTTGTGAATTTGCCACAGCTTGCCAAACATCCTGGACAGTTTAGAATACTAACGAAGTATTAGCCTTGTGGACTAAACTGTGATCAACAGCATTCTTGTTTTCGCGGGCTTACTGGACTATATTTGTGTGTGCATCACTTCTCAAACAAGGGAATACAGTAGAGTGGTCAGTGGATTACATTTGGCTTATTTTGAAAGAAAGGAAAACGTTTCAAAGGCACATGGTCGGGTATTTTCGATGATGTTGTGGTAAGTTTCCTTTCTCTTTGTTTTCAATTGAAACCGTGTGTGTTCATCTTGAAGCTTTTGGCTTGTTTAACTGATATTCTTTTCAGATTTAAAGATTACCGTTGGGTTCACAGTTACGAAAAATATGATTTTGTCATGGGAAAGAACTACATTTCCTTCGTTCACCTGGGTTACTGTAGTGACCACTATTAGGTGACATTGGTGCCTCATACCCCACACTAACAACTGCATATGAATGGCAACTTTTTTGCAGCTACTCTGAGCAGCGACCTATGACCAACTCTGATTCATAGACTATGCAAGGCGTTGTCCTTGACTTCAGCCACATGCCTTATCAACTCAAAAGTGAATTTTGTCATCAAAACCACAATTTGAGAAGAATCTTGGAGAAAAAATCACTGGTTACTACTGGCATCCTTTGAGGGTTAACAGTGTCATTTAATTGAGAGTTTATTCTTGTCTGGAAGGTACAGCACACTCCAGTTGTTGACAGATCCATCAAGCCCTCCACTCAGCTTCTGGTAAAAGATCTCCTTTATCAACCAGTGTGACCCACTTCCAAACAAAGACCAGGCGGGACTCTAAAAACTGCAATTCAAGCATGGCCTATCAGTAGCTGGAGTAGGCCTAATGCATGACTTATTTGGGTGATCTTGACACGCTTGCTTTTTTCACTCCAGAGACTTGAGTGATTACTACTTGGGTTCTTTTGTCAATTTTTTTCTTGAGAATGTCAGCTGAGCTTTCAATGAATGAGTTCCTGCCCATGATGTAGTATATAGTGGAAGAATACAAAAAAATTACTCGGTTGTAACTTTCTCTGAAAAAAACACTAATGTGTGTGAGAAGTCCTTTAATTCATATACATCGTTGTTAGTAGAATACTCTGAATAATGGAGGAGACTCCTGAGAAAGTGGCCAATGCTATACCTACTAAATCTCCTTTCTACAAGGACAACAGCATGGCCTTGGTCATCTGTTTGATGCAAGTGCTGATTAGTTGACAGTGAGTTTGCATGCTGTTCCAAGATGTCTATTTTAGGTTCTAATGATGAATGGTATCAAATCATGGCATGGGTAATGTCTCGGAGGTGAAATTCACCAGCCTAGACATTCTGTCTGCCAGCAGCCCTTGGCATGATGACGGCTGTTGCCATTTGATTATCTCATTTGACCATACTCAAGTCGTTGAGTAGACAGAAAAGGGACTTGAGCAATTTCAGAATGCTGATTGGGCCACTATAAACATTTCTAAAATGTGTAGCGAAATGAATTGATGTGACAATGATGACCATTGGGATTGTCCAAAGCAACTTGGGGTCGTCAAAGAACATCAGTAACAGAGTTGCTGGTCTTCTGTCTGTTGAATTGTCTTAAAATTGCCTTTTGTCCAAAGGCTTAGGTGCACCGTTGATCACAGCAATTGTGTTATTGGCCAAATGAAATCTCTGGCACTGACAACCTCTACCAATATGCATTTCTAAAACCTAAACTTCATCGACTCATGAGCAATAAGAACGTGTTCTCAACCATGCTAAGCATTGAGCCAAGTTTATAATGGCCTGCTTCAGATTTATACAAAACATAACCTCTTACAAACTGTTTGGTTTTCTTGCACAATGAGATAGCCTGCTGTATACACTAGTTCTGCCATTATCCCTTTGGCTCTTGTTGCAGTCAGGGAAAGGCTTAGCAGAGAAGCAGTTGGTATGCCTAGAAAAGAAGGGCTGAGGATGTTTAATCCTGGGTGATTGCCTTCTTTCAAACTTGATGTGCGAATTTGGAATGACAGTAGGCACCAGAAATTCTCACTGGAACTGGGGAGTGGATTTAATGACGTAGCCTATTGGCAACCTAAATGATTGTGGTGCTTCTGACATTGCATATGACAAAATTGTTTGTCTGCATTCTCAGAGAAAATGTCTAAACTAAGTGTGAGCCTGCATTCCAAATGACAAATAAGATGCCAGAAGTATTTGCCAAACATAAGATTAAATGAACATGGCCTTACATACTATGTACCTGGGATACCTTCATAAGTATGGCTGAGGGTTCAACTATTTCAAGCCCTTGCGTACAAAGGCTGCATCAGAGTTATGGCAAAGTTACACAGATTTCCAGATGGTGCTAAACTAGCCCGGTGCTAACTGGCCTCTGATTCAACATTCTGATGGGTCAACACTGCATGATTGCAGGAGAAATGTTGTCTGAGTGCAGTCTACATTTCTAATCCCTAGTTCCTTTATTACCAGATGTGGCACAAGAGATGGATTGATTTTTAAGTAAGGAACACTTGCTAGGAGAAGGCGGAGAGGAGGAGGAGAAGTAAATTATCAAAAAGGATGAAAAATCCTTTTTAGAAAATGACCCCTCTACCTGAAAATGCTTAAATGTGCTTCTTAGTTTCTTAAAAACCCACTTTAGAATTTAAAACTTAAGTCTTAAAAACTTAATTAATCAGAATGAAGGGGGGGGCCATGCCCGAAAAATGGGGATATGACCCCCCCTTGTATGAAACACTGGGAGAAGGTTATTGGTACACAAAACCCTGTTGGTCATTGTTTCAGCAGACGTGTCGCTCTTGTATTCGAAGATTGTTCTTTGTCAGTTGGTTGAGGCAAATGTTGACTGGGACAGCATCGAAACTTCATTTGTAGAAAAACAGGGACGGCATGTTTAGTTTCTTTGTTCCAGCACCATTCCAAAAATGAAATGCACCTCCCTGCAAATTTGGACACACGGCATTGTGGGCGATCCCGGAAATAATAAAACGTAAACATTGGAAAGCAATTGTAACCTTATGCTGTCCTGTCATGCTGGATGAGTAGGCAGCGATACTTACTAATAGAACATTCCTTCAGGCGAATTTCCAACTAATCACTCTTCGACACCACATTATCATGTAGCAAGCATATCCCTTGTGCTTTCCTTGGCCTCTATCACGGAAGAGTTTTGAAGAGGCAGCTTGGTGGAACTAACTTTATCAGTCGTTCTATCAGTATCATAGACTGAAAAGGATTTCTAGGAAATCTGCTGCTCAAAGTGGCAAGTTTTCTTTTCTTACTCATTCAGCAGTTCTTTCTTGGATATTATTCGTGAGTTGTGACATCTTTTAAAAACGTCATCTGGAAAAACGTCAAAGGTGTGGATGTGGAATGGAATCATGGAATCAAGTTTCTTTATTTCCTTTTATGATTCAGCATACAGAAGTAGCTGACACAATTCTTCCTTTTGCCAGAGATAGACTAGAGGCCAGGTGGAGGCTAGAAAATCATTAAAAGTTCAATTTCTGCCTAGTCCATGGACAGGTCCGTGTGCTTTGTAGGGTGCTCTAACTACAACCCCACCTGTCTTCCTTTGTAAAGTCTAGTTGAAATTTCTAATGAAACTCCCACACATTGTTTCTGTATTGATAGCTTGGAACATTTGATGTGTAGGATATTTGGCCTTTGGGTTCCGGGTAGCTTCTGAGGTAGATCTAAAATCTTGATCCTTATCGGACCTGATTGGCCATTCAAGTGCAAGTACACCAAGCATACGTTGAGTCATATGTTAGTGAATTTTAGATGCTTTGTAGCTCACCGTTCAGGGGAGCTTATATATCTATCTATTGTAAAGATGATTTATTTGCCCGACCCTAAGTGGTATCTGGCCTATACTGCCTCGAATTAACTGCTGATAGCACACAAATAGCTTGTCCTTGATAATTTCCTCCCCATTTCATCCCCGGAAATGTCAACCCTGGACGAAATGTCCAAGGGATGAATTGTCCGGGGACAAAACATCCTAGGGCCGAAATGTCAGGGAACTAACTGCCAGGGACTAACTGTTCGGGGACAAAATGGTTTTTATAAAAAAAGTTGTCACCAGTTCACACCTCGGCAATTACGAGATTCCTGCTGACACTATGGCCTCTGACAGCCTGTTTTATTGTTTTTAAAGCACCTCATCCTAAACAGAATCAATTGATAATGATTAAGTACTGATTGCCACGCTAAGGTAATCTAATCAATGCCGAGCATCATTTGACATCACAAAGTGCACTCACCGTCCAATCAGTAATGAGCAATGACGGCGTATTTTATTGTACTGTTGGATGTTTCGTTTCAGGTTTTGTTCACGAGGCTCCAAGTACACTGATGTATGGAGATTAAATGTATTGAATTCTGTCCAGTTAGACTGGAATGGTATTGGATCTTTTATATTCGCCAAATTTTCTGTTTACTTGTCCACACAGTCCTGATAGGTTGAAAATGTATGGTTGGTCCAAGTGAAGTTGTTTGGACTGTAGAGGAATTGCATGTATTATTGTTCATCGTCCTGCCGAGAAATGCATGTTAAGTCCAGTAAACCTGCGTTGAAACTAAGACCCGTTCTCTCCATAGGAGTGGGGAAGCATTCTGGGTAATTTCTTGATCACCTTTCGCGTGTCATTAGGCATAATTTCACGCTTGATCTTTTAGTAGTATCCTGAAATGGCAGCGCTGATGTTAACTTGCTGCAGAAGCGTTGATGTGCAAAAACGTTGTGCAAAATGTTCGAGTTTTACATATATTGTCAAGAAATCGTTGCTGTCTGGGAGTGTGGTGATGAACTGAAGTCAAAACTTAGTCCTCATCTCAATTTGGTTGGTCTTACACACCACCAGTTTACTTCCCGCAGGAGCATTTGTCATCCTTTGTTTCCCATATTGAAAAATTTGGTTGAGGCCATTTTTACTAAGAAGAAGATAGATATGATAGTGGTACCCTTGCAAAGAATTATTCCAGGCAAAACGTTGTGCATCCTTGCCTATATATATATATCTCACATGGCTCAAAGATCACTTGGTACATCATCACCTTATTATCAGGTGGTTCGGCAAACAGTTTACTAAACATTTCAGCAAAACCGTGTGTGGGTCCCCGAAGGAAGGCCGATAGTTTTCACCACGGAATTCACTTTCTGGTTTACGTTTCAAGGTGATAGGATAAATAACCATAGTGTAGACGTGCTCATGAAAAAATGGTGTGATTTTTGCAATCGATATGTGCAGTGCTAACCAGTATGTTACTATCTCCTAGTTATCTGTTGAGGGAAACCTTACGGTGAGCTTATTGAGCTTACACCATGATCAGAGGAGGTTGTGTAAAAGTTCAGTGAGTTGGTCAAAACGGAGTCCTTATACGTCAATGGACCCAATGGGCCGCCAACTGTAGTGGCATGCAACTGCTCGCAAGTCCAAGCGGTGTACTAGAAGTGAAGTTTGATTGGGCCTCGTGAGATGATTCGACTTGATGTCACATGAGGAGGGGATGGTGAGGGGAGGGGGGCAGTACTTGTCGCCTTCTAGTGAGATATCCTGAACCTATCTAATGTGAAGCAGCTCTAACACCTGGCCTTTACAGATTAGGGAGCTATCTGCTACTCCGTGTAAGTTATAATGAGTCCTGGTCCTATATTACCATGTTGTTTTGTCTTTCTGAATGGATCATTACACCATCAAATGTAGATATGCATGGTAGATATAATGCATAAGTTGATCATCAGTTCCCATCATCATCATAGCATTATTTGTTCAGCTTTCAAGGCTGTTTTGTCTCTGCTCAGTTTAGAGCAGTTACCGCCTGTGTTTTGGTCTACAGATGTGGGCCGGTAACAAAGCTTCAGAGACCATCCACCCACAGCAGGCCTTTATATCACTTCAAAACTACGCTCATCATCTGACAGGTTAGGTTTTCTACGGGGAGGTCACACTTTTGAACACTTGTGCAGATTGTCTGCTATCTGACCTGACACAGTATAAAACTATTGCAAAATCTCAACAATATATGCATGGCACAAAATTTAAATTTTTAGCCAAGTACCCCCCAGGCATCATCTTGCCCATGGCAGTGTACTACTATCTTAAGTTCATCCCATCCTAGAATGCCAGAATAATTCTTAAGAAATAGTGCATAATGTACACGAGATTATTGCAAACTTGACATGAAATGAACCAAATTGTTATGCATAATCTGGAGACCAAATTTGTTGATCCTTCTTCAAGGGGACTTGACTGTTGATGATGAGACACAGGAGTGGGGGAGGAAGTGAGTATGTACAGTTTACTCTAGTTTTAATCCATTGTATTTGGAAATCGTATGGGTTTTGCGAAATCCGATTTTCGCTGAATTCATGAATAGTTTGAGTGGTGAAATCAACAAGACTTGCACTGCAGTTGCTGACTAATGAAATTAAGTTTCGGCAAAATGGAATGATTATTGTCTTTGTTTGGACTGCCTGTGTTTGTTGAGGTTATAGAGCCGCATTTGTCAGACCATCTCTGATATTTAGTATTAACTTCAGTCTGCTGAAACTTCTCAATGTAAATGAGCTGAGAAGACAGATTCATAGGGTGTGTTGAACCTAATCTCAAACTGACACTTGGAAAAGGCCTTGACTTGATCATTGCCCCTCCTAGGGAAGCCGGTGTAGCCCTGGAGACCAGAGGCTCCTTTCCAGATTGTTGGTGGTGATGCAAGAGTATGGAGAATCGGGATCTTTCCGAATCTGAAGAGCAAATTGACCTCCAAGTTCAATAATTTAAGCGGGGGAGGAGCACTGATGATGTTCGTAAACCGCACATATATTCATAGGAAATTATGAACTCTGTGTGATCAGCTGCTCATGAATGGTAACTATTGGCTTTTTGAAACCTGGGAATTATTCAAAACCTGATTTTTTGTACCTGGAGGTGATGCAAATAGCGCCCCAAACATCTGCCAACTGGAAAATTGGCATGGCCAGATTCAGCTTTTTCAAAACACTGACTTTGCCGAAGATACTTGTTCTATTACATGTAAAGTACACAATTTCTTTGAAATTTTACAAAAATCCTGAAAATAAAACAGTCACAAAGATGTCCAAGTTTCGTAGTATTGTTTCAAATTGAACCCTAATTAGCCCCCTTGAGAGGCAACCCCTGTCAATTTCACGAAGCAATTGTCATCATTATAGCATGAAGCATGGCAATGTACAACACAGTTATTTGTCTAAGAGGTTAATCTTGAGAATCCATTACGATAGGCTGCGAGACGCCTTCCCATCAAGGCTCCGATTTGATGAGATGGTGTTTGAAAATGCGATGCTCGAACGCCATTATGTGATTGAAGTCTTTAGAAATCGGCAGTAGCTGCCGGAACAAACTGCCATGCTGCATGGAGGGAGCTGACATGATTATAGTGGGTTCGTTTCAGCCAAAGATTTCGATCTCTTACATTGCCTGTGCTGCTGAAAGTGCAATTTTTAGTCAGTGTGACATGAAATAAGTTCCAATATACTACATTTGGCTTTAGTATGCTTTTATGTGTGAAGTCCTATTAAGCGCTAATGTGTCCCTGATGATTATGAGGATGTAAGTGAGAATTCAGACATTGTGGATTTTAAATTTACTTTAGGATCGGCACTAAGTTATTGCCAGCTTAACCTTTCTGATTGAATATTACGTCTGTGACTGTCACATCAATAGATTATTTGATTTCTTGGCCTCAAAGTTTTAGTTGCCACATTCAAATCAGCAGTTCATCAAAGGAAGGGTTTTGAGGATGTGGTTGATGTTTGAGTTTGAGACCCTTTGATTTGCCTGCAGCAAAGATGTTCCACTGTAGACAAGGAGACTTGCCTATTAAAAGTCTTCATTTTGCAAGGTTTAATGACCATGAGGCAAGGACTTCAGAGGACCAACCAATGACTTATATCAGCTCAATCTGATTGGGGCAATCTAAATACCGTGGTGATGAAGGTGATCATGCAAAGGAGTAGTGCATACATGCCACCAGAATAGTTTCTTCTTGTTTCTGATGCCATCAAGATACTTCCCTCAGTGCAGTGTGAGTTCTGTCCTCTCCTCTGAATCATACTTGATTTGTAGTATACTTTTATCCTGAGATTGGTGTGGCAGATCTCCAACGTAGATTTCTCAGCATTGACTCATGACCAGACCATACACTTTGGCAGAGCTGACTTGTATAAAATGGTTGCCCTGTGTGTCAAGATGATCCTGTACTTGTCAACTTCCTTGGGGTTGGGTTATCCTTCTCCTGCTTCTAAAGTTTATGTAGGAGCCCCCCTTGATTATGTTTATTGAGAGTATTACGAAAATCCTTATTCCTAGATGCTTATGACAAGAAAAGGGATGGAGGGATTAAAGCCTGCCCAATAATTTGTCTGGAGGGCTAGATTAAGGGTGCGTGTTGTGTTCCCTTGAATTTGCCAGGGGAGGAAGGCCAATGTTTGGAATTGGAGAGAGGGATTTTAGCCCTTTGCCTTTGGCTATTTGAAGTGCAAGTAAAGGTAATTATGAAGGAGTGATTTGAAATGGCTTTAGGAAGTTAAGCTTTCTGTTTATGGGAAAGAAGGAGTCACTTCTTTGAGGTCCATAGACCTTTCACAAGTTGTTCAAGCTAGTTTGGGTTTTAGGCACTGTGCACTAGAAAATCACCTGGTTCGATCTGTCAGCCATTACGATAGGGAAGTGCAAATTGACTACAGATGATGGCAATCCTCTGTATTTCACAAGCATGAATACAAAAACAGTTGACAGTCACATATTTCACTATCATTGAGATGCCCATACGCTGAAGGCAGTACTGTACCTTTCAGCTGGTGAACAAAAGTCAACTGCGTGCTAATAATACCCTGTGGTAAAAGGAACAATGCAACCTCTGCAGTCAATTACAAAATTCAATGCAGAAATTGACCCGGGAGTATTCTTTTACTCTGTCGACTTTGTTAACATATGGATTTTAATTAAACGCAATTACAAAATGACCCCATTCTGTCGTTAACTAATGAAGTAACATTTGACTGTGTGTATTACAAGGTGCGATTTTCTGTGGTGCCATCGATTTCAGATTTTACACGATCCTTCTAGAAATTATGTTCATACGCGTTAATTATTGTATTTCTTTCACCTGATTGGGTGCCATTTTTGTTCGCAGTTAATCATTGGTCAGCTCATTGACTAGTGTGATTAGATCATTAGTTCTTCAGTCATAACAGTCTATCATTAACCCTTATGAATTCCGCCTGTGGTAGAAATTTATAATTTTAACCTTTAAAATTGATCATTACACAAATTGTACAATCATCAGATAAGATTGTACCATCGGAAAGTGCTCCTGTCCAAAGAATAAATGCTTTTCGGACAGTTTCTGGGTTCCACGTGTTGGAACTCAGTATAGTGCCATTGGTCAAGTAAATTTTAATTTTTTGCACCATCATCACTTTTAGGCCACTGCTTGTCTTCCAGACAGTGGAAACTGGGAACTGGCATATAATGTAACAAACGTCAAACTATGGTAAAATTTGGTTAACTCTATAATTGTATGTAATAAAGAAGAAAAAAAAGATAGCTAAACGATTGTTGAATAAGGTGGCTCTCAGTCTCATAAACGTTGCATCCTGCTAAACCATTATTCCTCGCTCCCGATATCCCTAGCCCTTCCTCATTCTCAATGACAGCAGCGTCAACCTCAGCAACGCGGAGCCAGATTCAACTGCGCATAAATCAATGCTCATTATGCACCACTCGTTGCCGGCAGAATATCTCAATAATGCGACATGAGGATTTTAGACGAAGTGGGAGTTTTTTTTTACTTTTCGACCAAGGGAGTGTACTGTCTGTTTGTCCACCCGTACAGAAGTCTTGTACATTATCAAGTTTGTACGATTGGGAATCGGTTTTGTCTGCCAAGTAATCATTTGAATATTGCAGTTGTTTGAATTGCATAATTTCTTTACAAGTCGATAGCAGTTTGTGTCTAGATTCTGTTGAAGTTGTGTCCTCTGCTGACATTTGACTTTGAAATTATCTGGAGGAAAATGTCTACCTCATTATATCCTATCTTTTAACTAATTGGTGCTGTTTAATGAATTATGGTGAAGCGAAACTGATGATAAAAAGGCTCAATCGAACTTTGAGGTCTTCTGAGGTGAATGAATGTTCAATGTTTCAAAATTATGAGGTTTTTAAAACTGAATCCATTTTCAGATATTTGCTGTTGTTAAGCAATATTTGGATGACTTTCTTCTCATCAGTCTGCACCCTGATGATATGATGTGGCGATGTGATGATCAACAGGTCCTATGGGGGCTACAGTGGCACCGCACATTGGTTGGTAAGAGTACCAGCCCCATCCTTTCATATTTAAAACCGGTTCCACTTCGGCTCTGAAGGGGCCAATCCCCATGGTAGACTCTGTCAAGCTCCCGTGAACAATAGGCAAAAAATAATACCGTGAAAGCATTGCAGAGATCCAAAACCCATGGTTCGGTGCATCAGAAAAATTACGCTGGTGTGATTTACAATGCATTCAATGGCCTGAACATTTGAATAAGAATCGGGCTGAATTGGGCTTGTGTGAATAGCTTTGATTTTACTTGAGAGTTGGGTCAGCATCCTTCACTATTCAGTTAGACTTCAGCGGACACATGAGTTGGTGAGAGAGCACATGGTCGATTTTTACAGCGGACTATATCGGACTCGACTATCGTAGTGTGTTCAGTGTGATTGGGATATTTGAGTTGGAAGAACGAATTTGTATGTTTGTGGATTTAACTTTTCAAACGCTACGGATAGTTAGAAGTCTATTTGGATTATTTTTTTACTTACTGGAAGTATTTCAAGATGTTGTTGGATATTTCGAGAAGAAAAGGTAGTGATTTATTTTCTAATTCAATGTGATGTCTTGTGATGTGGAGTTGAGGCATACATGGGTGCTGCCATGACAGGATAAATTTGGGTCATGAGATGAGAGTTGTCTGTTTTTCTACTAATGTATTTACTTTCCCAGGTGTAATTTTTATTTGGTCCATATTTCTGTCGGCTGTGTGATGAGTTTAGTCGTTATTTCCGAGTCTGATAAAGAATGTCGTGCCACATTTATGTAGGAGTTGTCTGTCTGGCTTTATCCGAGGCCAAAATCAATTGGTAAAAGCATCTTATTGAACAGATCTATAATGTCAAGCTGGATATGATACCAGAGGAAACAGATAGAAATTGACACCAGTTTGAATTATTCAGAATTAATTCTGATTTTGTAGGGACACAACCTGAAATGGACCAAGAACTTAAACAAGATGCTGATCTACCAACTTGACAATTCACCGCCGTTTCCCAGAAAAGAGCCTTGGCTTCGTTTTGATTGATGAAGTAAAAGGTGTTTATCATTAGAGTCAAAAAGTTGCAATGAATTATTTAGTGATGTCCTTTCAGTCACAAAGTCAGGTCCTGTTCTATCTTAGTATATAATATATAAAATACAGCTTGACCTGTTGAGAGTTATCCCCCAATAATGTTAGACTCGACTAACATTAATACTAACTACATACTTAAACCCTTAAAGATGATAAAAGTGGAAGGGTATTTTAAACCTCTAAAAGTGCCATTTTCTTTGAAGATCATTATTCTCTTATGATACAGAAATGGTAACATGGGAAATGTCTGCTTTTTAACCATCTTGCCCCAATAATTCCACTCTGGAGTTTGTTAGAGACTTCATGACCAGAGCCAAGGTGTGTCAAAATGCTTTCTGGCCAATACCTATCAATATTCTGCAAGGATTCAGACATGTGAGGGTTAAAACTTAGCGCAAATCTCCAAATCTCCCCAAATCTGTGCAGACTTCGCACCATGCACTTAGCACATCTTAGCCAATCAGATGCTTGCTGAATGGTCCACTGAACTTAAAGCGCAATTGTTCTGAAAGGCTGCACAGTTTGTTGAGTAAGAAAAATAGAAAAGCAACTTTTCAATCTAACTTGAATGAAGAAAATGTAGAACTGATGTTCAAAATGTAGGGCTGTTTCAGTTCTAGTTAAACTAAAAAGATATTTCCTCGGTTTTACCCTCACAAGGACGCAAGGCTGCACATACAAGATGTAGCTGATACACTGGTTTATTCGGTCTGTTTGTGGTTGAGTCAAGTTTACAAAAGGGTTGCCCTGATTTTGAGAGGGGGACAAAAGTTTGTGCTAAGAATATAAGCTTTTTGTGTGGTTGAAAGAATTTTCTCAGAAATGGTAAAAACTTGGTGTTTGCTTAGCGCTGAGGTTGGGCAAGGAGCAGCCGGGCAAATATTTCTGAAGAAAATATTGTCCAACTCCTGCTATTTCAAGTTTATTTGCTTTTGCATGTGTGCATTACATCATTGAGTGAAGTGTGTTTGATTTGGTTGTTGATAAGCGGGAAATAGTTTCAAATCAATTTTATCATTTGTAAAAGATTTCTTACTTAGGCAGAAAAATTGGACATTGAAATCGGAGTTTTCCAAAGAGAGACATAAGTGATATATCATCCTTTGGCAACAAATCTCATAACTCCTCATCATTATTATTTTGAACGAGATCTGGGGAGAGAATTCCATAGTTCTGAAGCAGTAGTTGTTTGAGCATGTGACTTTCATTGCTGATTCTGAATGCACAGTTCAGCTTTATAGATGTCAGTACTGGCTCGTGGTGGCAAGAATCCTCGGTGTTTACAGACTCCCGAGGGAAACTTCCCTAAGCTGTGGGAGCCAATAACCCCCATCGCTCATGGTAATTTCTCAAGTTAGCAACAACAATTTAGACAGGTATATACAACGATTATGTAATCCTTAGCTGGTCTGCATCTCTCTGACCCTGGTACACACAGGTACAGCCAGGCAGTTCTCTTATCCCAACCTATGTAGAGCAGAAGTTTTAAAGACATTTTGTATGGAAATGTCTGTAAAGTATTGAGGTGACTTTGGGTGGAATCCAGTTTAAGTCTATTTCAACCCTGATAGGCAGGTTTGGGTGTACATCTTCTAGGCTGAGTAGTGTGGGTGACAGGCATGGTATGGTGGATTGCTTGAGTTTGAAAACTTATACCATTACCATGCTGACCAGTCTGCAGTCTGTTGATTGAAGGAAGCATTCGAAAAGTGGTAATGGAGGAATACGCAAGCTTTTCTCAGCAGTTCTCTCGGAGTAGCTTTTTGCAGTTCACTTTCTCTTTGGTTTACTTTTTCACTGGATTATTTGACAGATCCTTTGGATAACTTAGGCTGTATATATGTATTTCTACAGAAGCTGTTACAAGAATCTCTAATTTGATTGTTTGGGTCTTGTTCTCAATGGAATACAGTTGGAAGAGTTCTTGTTGATTTTGGTAGGTACCCACAGTTTGGATTTGTCTATAACAGCTTTGTTTCGTGGATGGACGCGCAACTTGTGTGCATCAAAAAATACATTTTGTCGATAGCTGACGTGATCATTAGATTGGTATATGCTTGGACCAGGTTTGTGAGATGCAATTCAACTTTTTTCATGAACATGTATGTGATACAATCTTGTCCTTTAATCAGGAGTGTTATCATTCCAGTTCCAAGAGTTAAAATCTCATTTGATCTCTCCTCATGGCCGCCATTTCAATGCCAATGGAATGACTCTGAAATCATATCCCCAAGAGCTAAAACGTTCAATATTTCAGTCTAAAGAAGTTTCTTTTGTTAAAGTTTTTATAACCAAATTATAATTGCTAGGTGTAGATTGTTTGTCTCAAACTATGCGATGTCTTCTGGTGTAGGTTGTGTGTGTAGTTTTCAGGGTACCAGTAAACATCTCTCCTGGTAAATATCAAAATGGGCTGAAATAGCAGAAGGAGGGGCATGGCTGACTTTTGGGGGTAAAACACTTTCTAAATCCTGAAAGTCCTATGCCGTGGTCACACTGGGGTTTTAACACGAATTGAATTCGAATTAAAACGTTGATACGTATTGGGGCGTCACACTCAATTCGGTTCATACCGATCTCAATCCGCTTTAACCAACACGGTTCTTAAACCGAATTGAATGCGAATCAGCTAATCCGAATCAACGAAACCGTATTGAGATTTCAAGTGTGACGCGCTTGATACGAATTAAGGTTTTCGATCGCACTGCGCATGCGCCCGGTGCATGGAAAGTGACCTTTGACCGCGGGAACCAGTGCTCCGAACTAGTTAACTGATGTATTTAAATGATCTCATTAACTCAAATCGTTTTTCGTTATGCCATAGAAGAGGGAAAAATCAACTCCCTTGCACGTGACTTGCATTTCCATTTCCTGGCAAGGTATGTTGCCGCCGGTTCGTTGGTCAAAGGTACGCTGGTCAGCAACATCGTCGCGGCGGGGTTTTCCCCGGTTTTGGCCTCGTTTTCGAGGGCGAGGCCGGGATTCTCCGCTAATAGCGACGGTGGTGTTGACTCGCTGAGGACACTCCTCTTTGACCCGAACTTTGGCAATAGGCATGGCCGGGAGATGGAAATGGTCAAGCACCTTACGCGATTTTAACTTGTTAATAATGACTGATACTGTGATATTATATACTTATATGTTTTGTATTTGTAAATTTTATTCTCCCATATGGGAGGTTAATAAATAATAATAATAATAATAATAGATGGCGCGTCGTTAGTATGCATTGAGTGTGGCGCGTTTTAAACCGATTTGAATGCGTATTCGGGCCAGTGTGACGCGACCGTTCTGAAACTGGATTAACCAATTCGTATTCCGGAGAGCGCTCTACGGAATTCGGTTTCAATTCGCATCCAGTGTGAACACACCACTAGAGGGTTAAGCAAATGTTGCATAATGTATCCTTTCAGCACCAGTGGCACCCCAGGATTTCATGGTTCTCATCTGGTGCCAATTCAAGTGGAATTAGACCTGTTTCTAAGTAAATTAGATTCCAAAGAGTTTTATTTGAATGGTCACCTGAGTGGAAGATTGTTTATGGACAGAGGATTTGGTGCTTAGCAGCCCTGGTCAGGGGCTAAGCTGGCAGGGGTCAGGCTTTATCTTTGTGGTGAGAGATTGGATCTCCGCAGGACCCCTCACTTGAGACTGCTCAAGAAAAGGGATATGTCTGGGGTACACATTTGTTGGAGAAAAAGAGAGTGGTACCTGGTACACCCAGGTGAAATTCTCAGAAAAAAAACATGGTTTGATTTTGATTGCAGTGACTTGAGGAAATTAATGACGATTGTTGTCAGGTGACTGGATCAAGCTGAAGACTCCTTCATGAAGCCATCTTTTAAAAAAGGAACCACATTCAACATCTGATGTGAGAGTAGTTGCATCTGAACTGGCCCTTTCCTCTTCTCAGTTGGTCGTCTTTCTGGCAGAGGCTTTTTTGCTTCCTCACCCTGTGACTTTGGCCACAGTATGAAAGGATGTTGCCTGATTATAATTTAGGTGTGTGTGTGTGGGGGGGGGGGGGGAATTACATGCTGCACTCTGAAAGAACGTTGTGAAGTAGCCTATGAACAACAGGGCAGGCTAGGCTGATGTGACATGCTCACTCCAGCTGTGCCAAGAGGAACTGGCCTCATGCTTGCTTGTCACCTGAGCTTAGCCAGGCCTTGTCTTGGTCAGCTCCATGGAGCCAGGGCCAATGGCCTTAGACAAAAGCCTAAGTTTTCTAGACCAAATCTTGTCATTGGCACTTCTGGCACTTGCTTTGGAACTCCAGTCTCTAAAGCTCCATGTCTAGGACAGTTTCCTGAAGTCAGTCAACCACGGTGCTCTGTATGGAGCCAGTGGTCAAAGGCTTATCCTAGTAACCATAGGTGTTGAATGATTTTACAGTAAGGTGTTGAACTCTGCTTCCTACCCCTACACAAATGATGATGTTTTGTTGAGGCACAATGAAATAACGTGTTGTAAGCCCTAAAGTGATTCACCAATTCCTAGAAAGGTCTCTATTGAGATTTGCTTGGTGGTGAAGTGTTTTTCACAAGGTTTTAGTCCACCCACAATGTGATGGGGACTGGTTGGTGTTACATTCAGTATGCGGTCTAAAAAGCAGGATTTCCAGGTTGGTATAAAAAAGCTTCCATTAATTATTATGAAGTTCTTTTGAAAACATGTTTGTACACTTTTGATTTGGACTAGGAGATGAAATGTTGCCCTGCTTGGCCTACAGTTTGACCAAACTTCTGTGGTATACAGCACCAGCTCCCTTTGTCCTTGAACTGAACATGAAATAAAAAACTAGAACTTTGTGTGGCATAGTTGTGGTCTCAGTTTGACGTTTGGTTTACTCTTCAGCAGCTGTCTAAACCCCAGTCGACACAAAATTACAATCCCGGCAAAAATTCTGCTACAAGTTTGTGGCAGATGCGAAAAACACTCATGCCCTATGGGAGATCATACACAAAGTTAATTTTTTGCAAACGATCTCACTCTTCGAGAACCAAAAGCCCTGTACTTGTTCTTTAGTTATGTACTTGAGTTATTGGTTTAAGTTAGGAGGAGTACATTTTCCTCGGTGTACGAGATAAAGCCATCATCTTGTGGATAAAACTTGCGGCCGCAGACTTCCTAATTATCAGCCATGAGTGGTGAGATTTCCCGGCCAAGAATCTTTGGCTACGCCAGACAACTGGACTCCCTGGCGTACTACCTCAGAGAGTAAATAACTCGTAGTTATCCCTATCTTTACTTTTACCTGGCATTTTGCGAATACCTAAAAGTGAGGTATTAATATGCACAGTTGACAGAGTTTTAACAACATAAATTATTTGGAAATTGTTGTTATTGGATGTTCAAGAAAGCTGTAGAATCCATCACTTCTTTGACTAACATTTTGACTGTGTGCTGTCCTTCTCAGAATGCTGTCTGTGACAGCTTGATTATTGAAATGATATTTACTTATTTCTGTAATTTTGAAAGACTCATTGGTATATAACATACAAAGAAGCTTAACAAACCAGAGTATATCTCAGAAAATTGCAACAGGATATCAATGCATTAGATGTATACACTTTACTGATAATCTTTGAGAGAATGTTGCGATCCTTTACATCGATATTTGATAAAAAGTATTTGACTTGTGACACCCTGTAAACTGTTGATTATGGTGACTAAGACATAAAGTATTCTCTGATGACACTGTCTGAGTGCTTCCCAGATAACCTTCTCTGACTGTGACCAATAGCTAGGATAAGTCATACAAAAAATCCAGATCAAGTCCAAATTTCAAGTGAAATCCTGTGGCAGTTGCATCTCAGTTCTATTACAGGAAATGACTGCTTTAATTTCTGCATTTCCTTACAGTTCTAAGCAGCTGGTTATATCGGGTTTAAAATATCTTTTTAAACTTTACTATTTTACCTGATCAGAGATGGATCGTTTACCTTGCTGGCTGTAAATTAGAAAGCCTATCGATCTATTCACTCTACTCAGTGGCCTTGCTTGTTGGAGCTTCCTCCACTGAGTCAGTGTTTCTGCCCCAACTTCACCCAACAATTCTGAAGTTTGGTCATGTTAAACTTTCTCTTCTTAAGAATTTGCAGAAATATTTCAAGTGTTTCAAACTTGTGGACTTGTTGTACTACTAAGCAAATATAACCCAGAATTCGAAAATGCACCGACTTCGATTATTGCGCAGAGCATTGTCGATGAAATATCTCACAATGAGAGCATTCCGATACCCTTTTGTCCAGACATTGTTATGGCTGCTAATTTTCTGGTGGACGGTTCATTTCATTTTCATAGCAGAACTGATGGCGTAATTTGATAAATTTAGTCCCTTGTTGGAGGTTCAGTGTTGGGCAGTGATTCATAATTTGCTAATCTTTGTGTGTGATGAATTTTGGGACTTTCTCAGAGTTGCAGTTGCATCATTGGGGTCTGAGAGGTCCACCCATCTTGACCACCAAGGTCTTATTGGCCACATTTGAAGGGGGTATAAGACCTTGAGGTTCAGGATGAGGCTGGTTAGACTTCAGACTGTTAAGCTATGGTATTTGCTCATATTCGGCATCCCTGCTTTTGCTGCATCTCTTCCCAGACTACATAAAACCTGACACAGACCGTTCCAAGAAGTCAACATCAACTTGCTTCTTCATTTCAAAATCCTGGGAACTGGATGACTTTGACATCCTGAAAAACTTCTTTCTGCAAATATCATTACTGTGACGAATCTCTCTAGAAGTAGGAAAAAGACTTGTCACAAAACATTTGTGACAAACGTGTCACTACTGGGTTCTCTGAAACTTCGGGGCGAGTTCTTTCTACATTCTGCAAGCCATTTTCTATTTTAACACTGTTTCAAATCAACTAGACCTGAAAATCGTTAGTTCTTTTATCATTTTTAGTAGATTTCTCTGACACACTTCAGTTGAAACCAACCAATCTTGGCTCATTAGCTTCAGAGTACAATTACAAGAATTAGAAGAACGTGCTAATTCATTGTCAAGTCAATTTTCAATTTCTTTCGGCTGAAGTTCATTCAGGAAATTATGCTGCAAATTACGGAATTGTGTATAATGGTGTAATATATGTCCTTACATGTAAAGCTACAGTGATATGTTCAGCTGGCGAATATCATGTAAATTGAAGGTTACAATTAACTCTACCAAAGAATTGCAAGGATTTTTTTCTCAAAAGATATTTAACTCTTGCTTGTGTATATTAACTCTTGGCCGTTTTATGGAAGATACGCAGATTGGGCCACTATTTGCGGTTGGTGTCACTTGAGTTACACTCTTCCTATTCAATGCTTTTCACTTATCTTTCAGAATCATTTTCAGAAGAAGAAAAAGAAGCCTTTAGAAAAACATCTTTCTTATGTTTTGTTTCTCCTTTCTCGTATTTTCCAGATTTTATAAAGATGTAGTCTCTAAGTTAATGGACTAAACCATTGGAATGCTACAGGAGTTATAAACCATGGCGGCTATCGACGTTGCCTTATGCTTGGTCGTCATTCTACACGTAGTAGTGACTCCTGGATTCACAAAGACAAAGATACCAGAGAATAGTAAGCAATTTTTCAAAATCTTTAGAAAAGATATTTTGCGGTGGGGTAAGTAAGTCATTCATTGAGGATATGCAGAATGATACATGTTTTAATCCTTTTGTACTACAGTTTCGTAGAGTGCGCATGGTTTCTTCTGAAAAAAATGTCCTCCTCCAACGAGAAGATGTAAGTTTGTCACTGAATTTGTAGCGATGGCTCTTCAGATTATGTGACAAAATATGGTCTTCTTCCTCAAAGGGTTAATGAAAACAGGTAAACGAGGTCACAAAGCAAGAAGTGAAAATTTTTTGAGAGATTCAATTATCAACCGGATGTAGTGATATATCTCATGGGAAAAAATCTGATCAGGCCTAGCTGCCTCTTTCATGTGAAACCATAGTACATGCTTGACGTTGATGACTTTCACTCGGTTAACCCTTAGAAGCTCAGGTTCTATATTTTGTATTGTAGTATAGTTTTACAGTGCTTGAATAACAAGTGCTATAGGATCAGAAAACAGTTTGTGAAGAGCTAGAGGCTTGTGTTAAGACTTGACATCATATTATAGCTAACTCAAGTAACTCATTCTAATACTAGTAGCATTCTAGCATTTATGCACTGAACTAAACTTGACCCTTCTGGATCAATTCCTCTGCCTGAACCAATTTTTTTGCAAGCTTGGGTCAGAAATAGATAAACAGGTTGAACACCTTCAGTTTTTTGGCCAATCTATTTTTTCAAGAAGGGTTTACTATAGTTGATGTTAGGGTAATCTTTCCGCTTCGATGTTTTCTGTTTTCTGAAGGTGTAACAATGACAGAGCGTTACATTTACAAAGACACCTTTTAGAAAAGGGTCAGAACTGCAATTCTGCCTTATCAGGTGCCAATTCAGTTGAGCAGACAGATAAAACATGTCATCACCACAAAAACAGGTGTTTTTGGTGCTCTAATATTACCATTTTTACCAAGCTTTGCCACCTTTGCCATATTTTTTTCTGCCGTGGTAATCTTTCACAGTCACAGCGTGTCATGCCCAAGTGGCAACGCATCATCTCTGTCATGGTTCAATGTGACAATTTCAGTATGATATTGATATCAACAGTCATCTCTAAAGCGTAATTTCTTCTACAAGAACATTTACATTTTGTTTTGATGCTATGAAGTAATCTTGATTCAAACCTGCCTTGAAACATATGAAGCTTTAGAGCGCAATCATAATTTCTAAATGTAAGGCTGTCAGCTGAATCTTGTGCCTCGTTGCCAAAAAACCTGATCGATAATTCAAAAGCAGATGGTCTTGGTAAAAGAAGTCCATATGTTTAAATGGGTAAAATCCCTGGCAACTAATTTGTGAAAATTCCAGCGCTGCACTCAAAATGATGAGCCACTCCTAAAATTCTAAAAACGTGTGCTCTGTCCATCTCCGAGACTTAGATTCCCATGGCACTGGTTTAAAATCCAATCTCCATGACCCCAGCCTTTCAAATTGATGTTTTTTACTGTAGATTTGTATTTTGAGACTTGTCAGGTATTATTCCCATATAACCCACTTCAATATAAACAAGTCCTTTAACATGGAGTAAAGCGTAATCTTGAGGACAAAAACGATGCCCGAAACTACTCAAGCATTTCAGTGTTTACTATTCTTCTGCAATTCTGTATTTATTCTTTTCTATAATATCCATTCAGGTTTCAATACAGCTATTCTTCTGAAGTTGTTGAAGTTTCAAAATAAATGCTTTTATACATGGCCAGTGGGTCCATTCTTAGTTGGAATCCTTTGAGAAAATACTCAGAGTGCCAGAGTGGGTTGGGTGTGTTACTCCACCCAGCCATGAGGTAAACTCTAATCTTGGTCATTATCAACCTGTTGCGCTCGAGATGTCTGTGTTGCCCTCAGCAACAAGCAAGAAGATTTGGGCGGAGCTTGATTTTCACAAGGACGAAACTGCCAAGTTCTAGCACCTCTTTCTTTTTCAGATCAGGTTGATGATCCTGTCTCTCCTTCTGCCACAGAAAAAACTCACCAGTTTTAAGCCACTTACTCAAAACTATTCAGCTTTTGAAAACACACCTTCAGTTGTAGTTTCATCAGGCCCCCAATTTGTCCATCATTTCAGACATGCAGCCAAAATGTCTGCAACTTGGCCTGACCTGATCCATTCGCGGACCACATACCACCGCACTGGGTAAACAACTTCCGCTCGTTGTCCAACGTCTATTCAGAATCTCACTGCTCATCGAGGCGTAGAAGAACTCGACAAAGCCTTGGACAAATCGAGAAGAAAAGAGCCAAGAATACTGTGTCATAATAGACATCGAGCCACATCCTCTCGCGCTTTGAGAATCACCATCAAGTAGGCTAAACCTAGCATCGAGCGTAATTCTACTTGCGCTAATCACACAGGTGATGGGGTGACCACAGGAAGTAGTAGAACGAAAGTGAAGTTTGACCAATTGGGATCGATAAGTGATAATATTCCAAAGTGTATTTCGTGATGAGCTACATGTAGTCGAGTTTTCCGTCGTTCAAATGCTATGTTGGCAAGCAGTCTGCTGGTACCCTTCATCAAAATTATCACTCTACCACGTACTGTCATCGTTGACAATATCACATTGACATATTGGTGAAATCAAAGAACTTGACATATCCCACCTCCTCCCTAGCTTTTTGTTGAGGACATCCCAGTCGCAATCAAAATCAACGCAACTCTCATCCTGATAGATCAGTTGTGAAGTTTTCTTTCAGTTTTCAAATCAATGAAAAAAGGACTTTGGATGAAGTTTGAGTCCACATCATTGAATCTTTTTTTAACTTGAACCAAAAAATAAAGCTATGTTCTAAGAATCTGCGTGGATGGTGCAGTCTGACTTCATGGAAAGGTATGATGTTTACAACATCAAGACTCCCTCATTGCTCTGTTTTGAGTTGTAAACAAGTTTGGCGGACTTCCTGAGTGACGTCTAGGAGTTGGAGTGACAGTCAAACATAACATACGCATCCTGTCTCCATCCTTGAACAGACATCAAGTATTGCTCCAACTTGACTTTTACCAGACGCAGTGTGCATCATGGAGTGTAGCACATACAGAAATTGAGTTCTTAACGCCTCTTCTTCCTATGAAACATTGTTCTGTCATCAAGTCATTTGGCACATTCAGTTTCATAGCTCTTTCTCCCTACCGCAGTCTCATCCAGTTTCTTACTCAACGCATTCTTGAACTGGACAACCCAATCGCAATCAACTTCAGCCTAGCTGCTGTGTTCAAGGTTCTGATGAGCTCTAAAAGACTTGACACTCTCCACTGCTCGATCAGTGCACCCCTTTCACGCTCCTCGATCTCCTCAAGTCAATTCATGAACCTGTAAAATCATAACTCGGTTACAAGATGATACATCATCCCGAAAACAAGATACGATACTGCATAACACCGTTTACCCACTGTAGTCGATTGTTCCCGAGTTAATCGACTCGCTGGATACTCTCGCCCCTCGATCGTCCACGATCGCTGATAGCGTAAATTGATGGCAGGAAGGATCCTCCGCAGCGTCTTCATAAAAATACCAGATTTCCCACAAAACGGAGCGGTATGAAGGCATAATGAAGAAATTCTGGGATCAACGAGATAACGTGGGTCAACTTGACGTAAGATTTTGCACGGATTGTAGGAGATTCGATCACCGTACTGCAAACTTAGTCATTTTATGATGAGGGATGTCTCCATTGTGAGCAGATTCTCCTAAGCTGTCTAAGCTGTCTCGTTGATCTCTTTTCGCGGCCACATTCAGCATATGCAAAAAGTCACATCTCTGATTGATTCGTTAAGAATTTGACGTCTCGCGTTTAGGATCATTTGAAATGATATGATTTCGCAGCTTCCTTAATTGATGGGCTGTTTCTAGAATTGATTAGGTTTTCTTTGTGTAATTTATTGATTATGAAACTTTTTGAGCAGAGAATTACAAGCAAAATTGCTTAAATCTTCTTGATTGTTGTAAAGGGTTTAATTAGCGCAGTCATTAGACCAGCGATCGATTTACCAATTTGTGTAGTTTCAAAGTTGCTTTTTGGTAAAATCATGGAGTCTTGCCAACTGATGTTGTGCTTGACCACAACAAAATCACTGTTTGTCGCACTCTTGAAAGAGCAAATTCGGGCCAAATGTTGATCTATCTGGGTCAGTGTAAGTTTCTAAATGACTTCAGGGGAGTTACTGAGAGTTGTTGAGGAGCCATTACAACAACAGTGCATTATTGTCATGGAGATTGCATCGGGGTTATTGAATCGTCTGTGCACCTGGGCTTCTAGGAATTCCAATGTCCGCAATTTGTGAAATGTCATAAAAACATCCCGGAGGACGTTAGATGATCCCAGACCATTTATCAGATAGCTAGTTCTTGGGCAAAGCACACATTTTAGAATAATTTGTTCCATCTCCCATATCACATGGATGGACTATGATTATAGGTTACATATTTTGTGAATGGACAGTTGAAAAAATTTGTTTTGTTCGATGGTTTTGTTTGATTTGTTCTAAAGCCCAGGGCTGTGGGAGAACAATGATACGACATAGATGACAGAAAAAGATTCATTTGAATGTAGATTTTTTTAAAGAGCGGTGTCAACTCAGTTTGTGCAATGAATGAGTAATCATTTTGTAAGCGCATTCAGAGAAACTAGGGAGATTTGGAGCTGAAAAATATCAGAAATGTCATGGGTGATATTTTGTGACTGCAGATGGCGAGTTCCGAGAAATCCTGTTTGTGGCACGGGTCCCTATAGAAATCAGACTGATGGATGAAACATGGAACATTTCTTCGACAGCCTCTAATTCTACCAATGAAGAAAGAAGAATGTTCTTCTTATCTGCATCAACAGTTGTCTAATCGCTGTGGGACCTGAAATCGCTCAAACTGGACAGCGAGGAATCTCCCTGAATACTTCTCATATCATTGGTAGCATTCTTTAGCTTATTTCCATACCAAGTCTTTGTTCTTGGAGACAGAACAGAATTGGCAGTCTTGTCTGCAAGCATTTCTACTTGCTTGAGTTCTCTACTGTTGGCCATGCAGCGTGCAAGTATTGCAAGACAGCTAGAGGGAAGACCTTGTTCCAGCGATTCTGATATCTTCCTAATCTTCTTCTGATAAGCTATAAAGGATTCCTGATGACCTTCTCAGAAATCAGTAAATATGATGCAGATCAACTTGTGTGTGTTCACATGCCACAACCCAGTGCCGATTATGCAGATACAGGGACAAAACCTCTCTGAGGACAACATTTCACATGGTGAATTCCCGACAAAGATGGCTTCATTTCAGGAAGAAGTACACCGAGGAAAAAGATTTTATAAGATTTGTTGGTGAACGCAGTCACTTTGGTGGCCAACTCCTGAGCTCAGTTTCGCTCCCCTTTCCACTCATCATACGTTTCATTGTATACCTGAGGGATTGAAATTTTTAATCTTATCCCTAATAAAAACTGTGAGAAATCCTTTATGAAAACCCTAAGGGCCATCTTTGGTATGCGGTCAGGAGGTCATCCCCTGTCTGCTTGCAAAATCATTGAAATCGTTGCTGTAACCCAGTACTGGACTTATTCAATATTATACCAACTTTTAGACCAGTAAAAGCAACTCATGTGTGGAAAACTTGCTGAAAAAGTGATGGAAACTCTTCATCTTCATGTCTTGAGGTCATAATCGGACTGAACCAGTTCCTTCTCTACAAAAATGCGTGTTGCCTCCCCATTGTACTCTGGCCCTTCCCGTTCCATAATCTCGCATGGCCCTGGGTGGCATTGTGGCAAAGATTACCAAGCTATGCAAAAAGTATTTGGACCCTGTGTTGCATAAACGTCTAGCAGTGTGTTGGTTGAGGAAGTGGTTAGAAAAAGCCAGGAGGAATAGGTTCTGTTTGTGTTTGATGGTCGAATCTATTCATAGATTTAAATTTCCATGCGGCTTTCGGAAGTTTTCTTACACTTTGAGGGTTCTGTTGAGGTCTGTCTGGCATTTAGAGAGATTTGTGAAGAGTTTTGCCCATGGGTCATCATTCATAAAATCTCATTTGATGGAAGGAGGAAACTGCTGGTCTACATGGATCATTTTCTTAGACGAGACATATGTAGCTGGGCCAATTTCAGTTTCCTTTAAAAAGACTTTGACAAGTCTGACTTTAATGAAAAAGGCTTCATCACGTTCATGTAGAGCTTATGGCTTGTTGAGTTCTGTTTCTTGATCTGGTGTTCAGCAGATGGAATCTCCATCTTCCCATATTGAGCATTCTCCGGAACTTGAACAGAAAGCCCTGACTGTACATCAGTTGTACCCATCCCAAATCCAGCATTACTCACTGGAGTAAACTTCTCTAAGTCTTTGCCTGGTCATGATGCTGATTCTGAGCATCTTTCTATTGGAAATTGTTTACTTTTCACTCTATTCATTTGTACATATCAGAAGATCCTCTGCTTGATTTTAGGGATCTGCTACAGAGAGTTTGTAAACTACCTAAAGCGTTCTTACCAGATAAACTATAGCGGTAACGAATCAGTCATCCAATCAAATCAAAGTGAGGTTTGAGTAGAGACCTGTGCATCAATCAGTGCTTTGCAATTGAGACCTTTGAAGGGTGGAGATACATATACACTGGGAACGCACTCGTGTACACTGTATGTCGTCCATGCACCAGTTGCCCGGCATGTGAAAGAGCGCAACGCTGTTGCGTACTGTAAAAACACAGACGTTTTGATTCCAAACAAATGTGAGCATTTTATTTTACTAATTTGCGTGGGGTAATTCCGGTGGTATTTTGATTTGTTATAGGAGCGAATTCTTCATGCAGCCACCTGTTTTGTGCTGCTATTCTCGAGATAAAAGCTATAAATTGCAAGAAAAAATCATCTCTATCGGTATAGAACCTGGCCACATTGTCTTGAGAGATGGCTATTACGAGATGAACGGAAAGCTCTCTTGGTGGTTCTGTGAGGCCGTTCCCGCACGCTGTGATTTGAACGCATCGCATACGAGTTTCCATGGAGTGTCATATCAATCTGAGTCTCATCTTCCCGTTGTTGTCTTCGTCCCTGTTATTCCTGGTCATCTCACCATTGTTCACAGTAGGCTATCACAATGTCCATCAATTGATTTCTAGGTTTCTAATTGTTCATCAATTTCATATTAGCAGAATTGTGGGAAGCGTATTTCTCAAATGATACGATGTCGAGTCTTAGCTTATTGTGGGCAGGGTGTAAGATATCAGGTTACAGAAGGGGGGATGTCAACAGGATGCAAATATTTCTCAGCTTTGGTTTTGCAGTAAATTTCCTTATAATTTAGACCTTGAGTTGGACTAAGTAAGCACATCTTACTGACTTTTAAATGGACTTGACTTGACCAGAAAGATATCTGCCAACAATAGAAACATGTAAAAATCAGTGGAGTAATCAACTATTTTGAATAAAAAACAAGCGTGTTGAAGAAATGGTAAATGCAGTCGTACCTTGTGACCTTATGCTAATTCTTGTGTAAGATTGACTTTTAGATGGAAAGGAACCCACTGTTTTCTTACTTGGTAATAAATATAAATCAAAACGCAATCAAGATTAGTTCATTTCATTTTAATTTTACTGTACATTGCATAGAGGTAGGTCATGTCATTTGAAGTGGAATTGACTGGATTGTTGTGATGTCAGCATGGACCTTGGAGTAAACTGTTGGCAAGAGGTTAATTGGTAGATCAATATAGTCAGGTACAAATCGGTGACAAGGATATCAAATTGCACGCTAATTAAAACACTACCACAGCAAATGTCTTGTGACTGCAAACTAAATGGAAATATAGCGCTTGGAGGGTTCTGCAACGCGTGGCGTTGAAAATGGCAGTTGGCAGCAAAAGACTGACACTTTAATTCCGATGAAATATTTTCTTCTTCATTTAGAGGATGACGCTCTCTCAAAGTCATTTCATGATATCAATTTTGACGCTAGAATGGAGAGTTATGTTCTATTCGGTTGTGAAATGACGTATTTATTGTGGAGGGATGTGCCTGATATGTGAGACGGGATCGTCCTCATGGACATTCAAACTACAATATCCTCAAATATCGTAAAATTTGTTCCCCTGTGTCACATTCCAAGCACTGATTGCATTTAATAAATGTGGACATGTTAAATCTTTCCCTGCCATATTTCGTCTTTCTTGATCAGATGGCGTTCAACCCTAGATCCCCCAAATTGCTTCCTAATGCCTAACGGCGACTAAACTGCCGTTATTGCAATCCCGTGTGGCACTTGAACTTTGCGTTGCAGTAGAGAATCGTGTCTCAGGATGGACTTGTGAACAATATTCTTGGTTCTGGACGTTGGTTTGTTTAAGTTTTGTTTTATAACTCTTACTCTCAGTTTATCTGTAAAGGCGTCTTAGGGGAAACATAATGGGCATCCTAAAACGTGGCCTGTCTGCTAAGGCTTGGGATTTCAATCATTTCTGGCGTAGTACAACTTTGGGATGGTTGGCGAGGATAATCCAACTCTTGATCCAAAACAGGAATTACTGAATATTAGTCAGATTAGATCTAAATTGCTTGCATCTGAACTGAGATTGCAAGGGATGGTCTAACGAAAGTAGCTTCATCAATTAATACACTTTGCAAAATGGTTCAAGATTTGTGAAGTCACTTGGTGGATGGTCCTGGCCTTCGGAATTTAGTGAGATTTCAGATGTGCCCTGGGTGGGTTTGCAAGTGACCAGGTCTATCTGTTACACTTGATAGACGGTGTGTGCCAAATTCAGGGGGGCGAGGGGGATGTCCCTTATAATGCAATTGAGTGTCCTGGTGACAATTTTGAAGTCTGTAGAGCCGGTGTTGTGTTAGTCTATTTTGATGTGGAACGTTCTCATTATCTCTATCTCTGCCATCTCATGTATTGCATTGTTGCATTGCTTGTGCAATGTTAGGAAGCAGTGCAATAACTGTGTGTATATCGATGCAAAGTATATAAAGTTTTCAGGTATTTTCAACCACTCTGGATAAAGTATGTAGGCCTATCTTTGGCTCATGTTAGCAGGTGATTATGAGACTGCATCGTATTAATATCTTAGTTGTTTAATCTTCGGAGGATCGTATGCATAAGAGCAATGTATCTTATTGGTATCATTGTATGGCTGCCTGGCGAATGCAAAGGGCGACTTCTTCAGTCATGCTACTTCAACCTTTCAAATCGGAACATTTCAAACTCCAGTTTACTAGGCCTTTGAATTCATAAGGGGGCCTTATAAATTTGAACCTGACAGGTCTCACTCATGTGGATTTTCTCCCCTTTAAAAAACATGTTGGTCTGGCCTTTTGACTTTTCAGGCCGAGACGATCAATGGTATAGAAATTTATCTTGAAAATTCTTAGTCACTTCCTCAACAAGGCACTGAAATCACCACTATCAATGGCTGGATAATCAACTCCAAACGAGTAAAGTATTCTCAAGCAATTATCACCTACTTATACATGTTGTAGGTGTGGAAATGTACTACTACATCACTAATCAATTGCTCGAGCGTAAATCTGGTAAATATCATCACTTGAAGCAATTGGTACTCATTGGCTAATGATAGTGCAATTAGCTGAGGCAATGGTCGTCATATTTTCCGCCTTAGTACACTCTGATCTGAATTAGCTGTTTTAAGACAAAAATAATGGATTCATAATTTTCATGGTGAAGTAGGCTCTTATTTGGTTTCAACTGATGATTACTTGGATCTTGTGCATCATGTTCATCTTACTTTGCAACATGTACATCCATGTCTGGTACACTTGAAGTGAAATCAGCTTTGAAGTTTCACCTTAAATTGGCTGACACCACTGATATATTTGAAGCTGATTATCAGCCAAATTGTGGGTGGAATGAAAGAATAAATCAGTCCTGATCTGTTTCGATCTAAGCTGATGTATCGACCCGTACAAATCGATGGGCCAAATAAGCCAATGTTGGGACCAACCTTCCTTGGAGCCAACTCTGATTCATTTTCATGCCATAAATATCTCTGCAATTCTGCTCCGTACCGGATGTTAATTAGCGCCACGCATCAATTGAACTAATTTGCATAAATGGACGATGATTTTCTTATTCGTTAGTGCGATCATCCTCTCTTGTGTAAGAATTTTACTGTTGATGATCACATCACCATGACGATGTGTTCAAGTACTTCCTTTCTATCGGATGCCACTCAACTGATCGAATTTCTAAGAAGATTGAGAAAAATCACTTTGAGGATAAGAATTTCAAGATTTTAGTCTGACTTTTAGTCTACTTTGTTTTGTCTGCTTGGAAGAAATAGTACAGAGATGTGGTGATTTATAAACATCTCGTACTCCTCAGTCTGTTTTTAAACATCACCAGCTGTTACCTCAGATCACAATCTCAAAGCCAAATATTGGGGTTTTAAAAATGCATCAAATTCACATCAATTTTTGACTGAAGTGCAAGATGTGTAATTCTGCATCAGCGATCCAACCCGCATTTCTTCTCAAGTTCCGGCCGCTGACCTTAACCCTGTAATTTTCACCATTTGCGTGCACCAATATGAAAGGTCCGAAATCGTGCACTTTAGCGACACCGACTCTGAAACCAGCCGATACCTGATAGCTGTAATTTGTAAAAATTGCTACCAACAATATTGGCTTTTGATGCCGTATTGAAACGATTGCGCAAGTGGCCAAGTTGGGACTGTTGTCCTTCGTTGCTTTGTTAGGTGTATTCTCGATAACTCTGGCGTTATTTCGTAACACCTATTGTCGCCGACAGGACGATTATCCAAAATTAGTCACCCTGTGATGGGCGCTTGCATCTCGCTGTGGGGAGTAGGACCACAATCACTGCGCTCACATGTGGTTCAGGAAACATGGGTGTGGTTGGACCATCCAGCGTAGTCTGCTGTGTGATCTGAGTTGAGGACCTGGTACCAAATGAGGCAGTGCCACATCCAGTCGACACACGTTCAGTGTCACATCTAGTCCCAGGTGATACTCGACCACAATCGCTATTTCTCCAATCGTAAGCACTTTTGCATTGATATTTTCAGGAATGATCGTCTTGAATACTGTGTGTCATAGTGGTTTTCAAATTGTCATAAGGGCCAATCAAACACTGACTTGTGTTCTTGGGCTTTCGATTATGACATGTCGTGTCTCTCCCAGCCACGATATCAATGTATGAAAATGTCCTCCAGCCCCTCTCTCAATATCATAAAAGGGGCCTAAGAATGATGTACAGTTTGGGCCAACAGTCAGGAAATACCCGGAAGCTTAAACTTCCTAAGTGGAAGGTATCACCGAGAATTGTATACAAGACTGTTGAACTTTGCTCTTCTCCTCATCTGCTGAGAGACTATCGCCCAGTTCAAATATTTGACATCAAGTCAATCATTTTATTCACACCGACCTGCTGCAGAACTTGAGACTTTGATAAAGTTGACAGTCCATTGTTGTGAAATGTTTTAAAATAAATATGACATTTCCTATGTCTCAATCTTATCTCGAAGCCAAAGGTTATTTTATGGAACAGTTTCAACCAAAAGTGTGTGTAACGGGAATTGCGCCTTTTCATTACAGGCTGCACCATGTAGACAAAAACTCAGAAAGCTGGTCAGAGATTTGAGCATTTTCTAAAGCAGATCACATGTTACGCAATTAGAAAAATCTTGACAATGGTCCGCTGCATTCATCTGAGGTATTACGTAAAACGGGTCTCTGGAAAATAGCATCTTGGACAATGTGCAGCAGCGTTGTTGAGATTTCAGATTTTTTTCAATGGGTACTTTTGTCTTGTTTATGAGGAGACCCAGGGCAGGGAGCTGGTGTTTGATGAGGGTTGCATTGTAAAACGAGGAGAGGTTTCTGATCAGAAATAGCGAGTTTGGCTGAGCCTTTATGGGACATGTCAGTTGGTTTTGGAGGGTACTTGGAAGCGAAAGAATTTCATACAGATGCTTTTTACAACAGTTGAAAACACAATGGCATCTAGCTCCGCTGAGTATTGAGGTATTTTGAGTGTCGCAGGTGGTAGAGGCCAAGTCCAAAAGGTAGTTGAAAATGTGGCACCTTTCGAAGAGGATGTTGTGTATCTGCAGGATCCTCTGACAGACCTTGTGGAGCAGTCTTCGTGGAGTGTTTCCTTGCTGTCTCCTGCCTCTATGCCTGACAATAGCACATCCACTGAAGACAATAGCACATCCACTGAAGACAATAGCACATCCACTACAGAGATTTGCACATCCAGGGTCGCAATCAAACTTTTTGAGATTCTCTGAATGATTTGAACAGTGGTGACAGTTGCACCTTGGCCTATTGTTATTTTGCCAAGGGAAGATGGAGATATTGTGTAACTTGTCTGGGGTTGTTTATCATCAGATGGTCTGTCATCTGCATAAATAGTTTTTGGCGGGATTCTGCAGATGCTGGGAGTTGATTCTGACAATATTGTGGTCAGTTGGCCATCCTATTGTTAGTGATTTGGAAAAAGAGCATTATGTAACATTCCAGTTCAGCACCAGTCGTCTGCTCATCAGTTTGTGTTTCATTTATTGGCTTCAGCAGTCCCAGTCAGACAATTCATTGACCCTGATTAATGTTTTGCAACTCGGATTTGCTTGATGGTGCAAATCTGATGATGGTTCATTCAAATAGTCTTTCTTTGCTCCCAAGATGCGCTGAATGTGTAAACATTGCAAACCTCGGAATATTTTTAGTGTTGCATGAAATATCAAGCGCTTCGGTTGCACTTGCATTTGTTTGTAGCAGGTTTTCTTGCAGCTGGAATTTGATGAAAAAGTTGCAATCTCAAAAGAAAATGGGGCGAAAACATTTCAGATGAAGCACGAACTCATTGAAATCTCCAAGGGCCCACAGTGAGTCTTATGCTCACCTGCCCTGGACCCTTCCCGCCTTTTCGTGGGCTTGGCCCTGATTGGCCAAGAAAATATTATTTGTGTCAAAAAGTTCTCCATATTTATTTAAGGCAATTGTTGGTGTGGACCCTGGACATTTGCCAAAGTCATTGAGATTCTAAAGATTTTACCTGGAATTTTTCAATGGGTTTTACTACTTGTTGTGCAAACACTGTTGTTGGACTTTGCCAAGTTTTGTTCATTCCATCCTAAGAATGCCATCTACCTGGCCATTCTTCTGTACAGATGTCCCAGGTTGATTCTATCCAACCCTGGCAACTTTTTGACACTGATGTGTCACCCACGGGTGGTCAAGAATACTGGTGATGTCAAGTTGACTGCATCCTTTTCAAAAATCTGTTTCTGGACGCTATGTAGCAGAATACAGAGATTTTGGGTTTTGTTAGATTTTTGTGGCTGACTTGGCACATTTTGTTCTAGTTTCTTTGCAATGTTGTCCAGATTGTTTAGCCGGTGTTTGTTATGTCCCCTGTCTTGACCATGGCATGAGTGACTGAGCAGCAAGTGCGTGGTTATCATCCCAAATCAAAGGGGGCAGCACAGGATGGAGGGCAGGGACCCTTAAGATCCTGGATCAGACTCTCATGGTGTCTTGTCACCTGGTGTCAAATCACTAGAGAGGACACAGAAAATTAGTTTTCCTTCTAACATGCAACAGAAGCCGACTACTCCACATGCATTCCTAAACAAAGAAGATGGTATCTCGCTCATTTGTCAAAATAACCTCTCTGAGAATCAGGAGTGTTAGAAAAACATCTTTGTTTGCTAAGTCGAGAGTGCAGCATTGCGATCTTTATCGCCAATTAGTAGCTTGATACCAACCATATTGCAATATCTTTGTGATTTTGACTAAGGGGGCAAACTGTCTTGAGAGATGCGCTGGTCTCCATGTTACTTAAAAAATGATGGAGGCCTACTCCTAGTTTGGGTTTCATTCTTGGGGCTAGTTGTTCGGATGATTGAGTTTACACCAGAAAATGTACCTAGCTCCTGGAGTCCTGGACAAACCAAGGCTGTTTGCGTGTGTGAATTGTTCAGTGTCAGATATCATCTTTTTTGAACTGACAAGACTTTTTCCTCTGCATAAAGTGCAATGACTTGGTGTACTCCGAGATAATGGTGGTTTTTCCTTGCATATTGTAGTAGTCTAAAATAAACATCTGCATGAGCCAAGCTAATAGAAGATCTGAACTGGGCTACTTAGGCCTACTTGTCTACTACTTCTTTGGCTTCTGTTCTTGTTCATGAATGGAAGGTCAGATCGTTTCTTTTGTATTGGTGGTTTCAATTCATGCCTAGGCCTTGTGCTCACACCGGAAATGAGGTTAAGTTATAGGAAATGTAGCCAGCATCTGCTTGGGACGTGACTAAATAATGTTAGTGACAGGCACTGGGTTGTACTGTGATAAGGACACGAAAATCGAAACCAGAGTTAGCAGTCATTGCCGAAAACAGTCATGGTGAAATAGAGTGACATCTCCAAGCATTCTGTGGTTCTTAACCCTCCCTTTTCATAAAGTATCATGAATAAGAATAAAAGTGAAACACAACTATTGAAATATATGCGCATAACTTTGCCTCCTACATTACAAAAATCGTTGTATTACATGTATAAAGGTCACAAATGTTTCCTCGAAAACAGTAAAGATAGATCCATTTAAATTCTTTCATGTTAGGATATGAACATTCTCATTTACTCTTTCAGAAGCATTCACACAAGGAAACTTGTGGAAAGTCAAGAATATTTCGCTTTTGTACAATATTTTTCAATTCTATTCTTTCAGGTAGGCCAAAGTTAACGAACATCAAATCGACAGTGTATGAAGTCCCAGAGGGCGAGAAGCTCAAGTTGAAGTGTCATGCCCGAGGACACCCGCGGCCATTCCTGACCTGGTATCATAATGGTGAACTCATAGCTCAAAATCATGATAAAGACAGGTACGGTTTGGCAATCACCTGAAAAGTTCACGACTCATCTCTAAACACTTTGAATGGAAACACTTTCGGCCCCGTTCTAAAAGTCCTTTGCGAAATCAAGGAATATAAGGCCAAGGGAGAAATGCTTCCAAAGGCCTGTGCTAGTATCATCTCCTGACAAAACGCCTTCCATTAGCGAGATGTCTTCGCTACAGGCCTCTAGTTATTATCATTTATGCATTACCTAATCCTCCCCAAATGTCACATCAAAGTATCGACGTCTTAGATCAGCTTTCAACTTTTGCACAAACATTCTGGGCACTGAGATTAGTCACAAATATCTGAGCGAATTTCTCATTCTTGAAAATAGACTGTTTTATCTGTGAAAGGGAAAATATTTGATTAAAGAAAGCAAATTGTCACCTACAACTTTATGATATTTTAGATCAGGGCTAATAAGTTTGGATCAATCAAAATTCTGCCCCAGGGCTTATGATTGGTGAGTTAAGCTCTGCATGAATGCGCTGTGATTGCAAGTCGTGTGGGAATATTTGTTAAGACGTCATGAAATCTACGGCCGCTAATTTCTTCACATCGATTTCACACCTCAATGCTGTAAAACATGAAACGATCATTTATGCTAACTTGCGTGTTAAAAATTGATTCGCACAAACTGCCGTTGGCAGCTTGCCATTTCTTGTAAATAGCATGATGTAACGTAACAAGCATCATTTCCTTGACTTGAGTTTGGTTCGATGATCAAGTTGGCGTAATAAAAGTTGAACTCGGTACAGGTACTTTATTTCGAAAGAGGTATGTGGCATATTGCAACTAAATGTTGAAATAGTCTCCTCTTGAAATTATCATCTCCTCGATTACCAAAAATAGACATTGAATTCCATGTTTCCTGAAATAAAAACTTTCTTTTGATTTTTTTTCAGATTCAAAATTTCTCGGTATAGTTTACAAATCCATCCTGTAAGACGAAATGACACTGGAAAATATGCCTGTCACGGTGAAAACCCGCTTGGTGAGGTGTGGGGAAACTTTACAGTGAATGTTGGGGGTGAGTGTGGCTTGAACTCTTGAAATACTCCACCAGAATCAAGATTTTAGACTAAAATTGCCTAAATTTTTTAGAGGCTTTGTATGGTTATCTAGTGACCTCTGACATCAAATTCAAAACTTCCTACAAGCCGGCAGCATAACATAATGAGATGGGACGACACTTGCAACAAACTGATAGTAGAGCCATCTGGTTATAGATTGACGAACTACAGCATTTGGGCATGGATTGGCTCATCATTGCAGGTCAACTTGGGAGCATGTTGTTTTGAGGGCACAAAGCGAATAAACGTCCTGAGTACTGTCTGTGATAATGGTCGTGAGAGACAAAACTCACTCCTTTTCGGTGGTTGTAACGGATGCCAGTTGAATTGGTGGTGACATCAGCAACCTCCCACTATGTTTCATCAACTATTTCTATCTATTGCAGATGAGTTAGAAGAGGGTGAAGAATGGGAACAAGAAGATTTAACAGATGATGTGGACCCAAACGTACCAAGTAAGAAAAACTTCATTGACTCTGAATGAAAGGCAAAATCATCTCAGATAAGTCTGCAAAACTTTCATTCTCGTTATTGTCGAGAAAGAAAAAAGATTTGAGGAGAGGTAAATGTTTGTGTTTGTAATTTGGCTCAAGGAGCATCTTGACCCGGCCCCAAAAGTTACGCTAAGATAGAATGGAGTGTCACAGAATAATGGAGTCTGCAGTTATGTATTCTTACATTCTGTGTCTATAGAAATGTTAATGTTCAAGTAGACAGATTTGAGGGTCCAGAGTATGTGGATGTTCACCTTTGAGAATGTTAAAAACAGAACAGGGCATTCTGAGTTATGCGTAGAACATTTTTGAGTAGTAATAGTTGTAGTGATGGTAAGTGGTGTGATGAGTTGGGGGTAGGTGGCCTCAGGCTTCTGTTACATCGACTCAAGCTGGAACAGTAACTATTCATTTGAGTAACCAGCACTTGTTAGCTATTGAATAACCCATTACAGGAACAGGAGCATGCATTTAGTACTTAAGAGCTTTATAATGGAGCCTGGTGAAATTTCAAGATGTTAGCTTGAATGTCAGCGAGTTTTTTGTAAAAAACTTGATGCTTGAAGAATTAGGGACCGTTTTAAATTTTCAAGATTTCTTGTAAAGTATACTGGTACTAGTCATATGCTCAGGGGAAGTTTAAGAACCAATGAGTTTTACGCAAAAATGTTGGTTTGCTGTATCGGAAGTTGGTGAAATGGTGCAATGGCCGACTCTCAGAAAGATTACCAATGTGAACGGATCGTGTGGTTGTGAAATAAATTGAATCTTTACACTTTTCATGTGTCTCCACTGACCACTGTAACTGCTGGGAGCTGTTGAGTATAAAAATTGTGGATAAAAACTTCCGTATTTTTTAACCGCTATTGGCGCTAATAGCTTTTCATTTACACTGCATATACCTGTTAGCGCCGTGTAGCGAATAGAGTTGTCTTCCTGGTTATAACAAGGGCCAGGCGCCCAAGTCAAACGATACTTCAGCTACCTCACCACTTGGCAAATGTTACTTTAAAGTTGTATTGTGCAGACTAGCTATTAGAACTCCTGTGGGAAAATTACTACCAGGTATGAGCGATGCGTAAAAACGTAGTTTGAAATGTGGATACCTGCGTAAAGTTGTTTGGTACCTGGCCATTTGATAGATAATCGACAGAAGATGGATACTTTGATAGATTTCAACGCAATTTGCCGCCGAACGTCTCTTATAGTGTACAGAGTTCTGTGTGGAAATGTACAGCAGTCTTGGGTGAACTTGTAATAAAGTAGACGTTAGCTTAGAAACGAGCAGACGCCAGATTCAGCTTCAACTTGGCAGGAATCCCTCCCTGTACATTATAATGCAGTGATTGCACATCTGATATGAGTTTGTTAAGATTGGAACAATATGTCAAAATTTCACCCAAGTAGGCAAGAAATTCAGTCCAAAACTCTTCCATTCATCCGATAAATACAATTCCCAGTTCAGCCAAGTCTGTTCAAAAAGAAAGATTGCTACACTTTCAAAAGTGTAAATGGGCATTGCTAACTTATCACGCAGTGTTTATGGTTCACTCTCAACACAAGATCACTCAGATGCTAAACGTTCCACCAATTGAAAACCTACATGACGTCGACATCATGTTTTGCAAGTTACAAAAACCTCTGACATTCCTTCTTTTAAGATGATACAATGTGTATCCTTGTTAATAAGTTTTGACACATAATAGTATTTTCCCACTATTCCAAGGTTCACACGCTGTCGGTACCTGTTGCTGATAACGTCATCAGAAAATTCAAGATTCTCGAATGTGGTACATATACTTTTACAAGTGCTACATCTATGCTCGATATCAATCTCAATAACTCTGGAAGATCGGTACCATGCGATGGCCATTTTCCCACGTTTTCTACTTACGTGCCTGGCATGTTCAAATTGGATTAAAAGTTACAAATGAGGGGTTCAGAGGCACATGCCGCTAAAAGCCAGTCCAATCTGAATTGTACGTGCCCTCGTGCTGTCAATCCAGTCAACAGAAATGCTTCCAAGAGTCATGCATCGACTTCCCTGTCTCGTCCTTACCAAAGAGAAGACCTGTGGTCCCATGCCCACAAATGATAAATTTCCCCCTAAGCTTGATAAATATTCTCAAAAGCAAAAAATCCCTTCTCACTTGTTTTGAAAATCTTCCTCAGGTATGCCATGTTATCTTGGGGTCGGTCCGGTTCGCCCTACCTGATCGCGTACCTTGTGTGATATTTCTAGAATCTCGCCCTGGCATACTTTTAAACTTGTTTCGTGTAAGATGGATAGATTCGAACTAGGAATAGGGGTAAACAGATTTTTGGATTCCCACGGTTGAGCTCATCAATTTGACGTGGAATTCTGGTCGTTGCCACGAAGGCCTGTTGTATGTCTATAAGGAATTCGAAAGTGTGCTTTTCTTGGAAACATGTGATAATTTTAGTATGAAGATTATATTCTGTCGGTCTGAAACGTTAAAGCTCAGCATCGTGGTTGCAAGTTGGAAAGAATGTTGTCCAGTGTTTGCTCTACTCTAAAATGACTTGGCCACTCTAGGCCCTAAAAGGGAATCACAGCGACACACACTGCTTGAAATTCTTAACTTGAGCTGGTAACTTCTTAATAATGCAGCTTCTTTGTGTGTGTGTGTGTTTAATGCATAAACAACTCCGTGATCACACCACTATGATGTACCCAACAACACTCTCGTAACTCAATACAAAAAATATTGCAGCGGCCAATGTAGCCCCAAATCAACCATCATGTTATTTAAGAGATAACCACGGCAACGTGCTGGGCAGATTCCAATTATGAGTTCTACTATCTACCTAAAAGATACATCACTATCTGGTACCTAAGAAAATAATCAGAAGATCCCAACTGGAAATGATCAGATCTACAAAGATGTTGACACTCTTTTTCAAAATCAAGGTGAATTGTCTGCCAGGAAAACGAGCCATCTGAAGTAGTTGTTGAGGGCTTTCTCTGCTGCTGGCAAATAGATCTTGTGCCTAACTTGGTTGGAAGTTATAGTGATGGGAGGCAAGATCATCACACATATGACCACGCATATTTGAACAGTTGCAAAATATAAGTGGTCAGATTAACGCTACGCGTCGGATTTGGTCTACATTTTAGCTACACCCTCACGGTTTTGGTGAGACAGCCAAGGATGTCGGGATCTCAAACTTGTCGTGTCTGCCGGTAGATGATCAAGTCAAACTTTAACTTCTTTTTATGAAATGAAGTTTTTAAGACAAATGAAAAATAAGAATTGTTTCTTTTTTGTTCCAGTGCCGCCGAGGTGGTCTATAAAGAAAGACAATCGATACCGTGTGATGGTGCCAGCTGGAAACGGTGTGACTATAAAATGTCCGGCAGTTGGTAATCCGCCGCCTACCGTCAAATGGATGAAGAATGGAAAACCATTTAAGCGACGGAAATACAAGAAGCCAGTTTTTAGAGCGCATTCGTTGAAGATGCATGAAGCGACGGAAAGTGATAATGGAAATTATACGTGTATCGCAAAGAATGAACACGGAGAGATTAGATGGACGTTTGAGGTACTGATCGCAGGTGAGTCAGTATTTTGAAATTCGTCCAGTGAGTGTAAAGTGTTCTTTCCTGGGCGCTTCTCCTGTCTGATTTCAACTGTCATCGGGATTAACTGATAAACCTGGGGAAGGTGAAAGTGGAAACACATTTTGAATTAGTAGGTTGTGGGAGAAGATGAATAGCCAGATGGCCATGAAGACCATGTCACAACCTTCTCTGTGACTGCCGCTTATCAAAAGTGATGAAATGTTTTACTTTGTGCGGCTTGAGCGTGATGTCTGATGTGCTGCCACCTGTTCTTGATTCACAGAACTGAAGTCTGCTTCAAAGATCATCTTCGTATTCTTCCAAAAAGTCACTCTTTTGACTTCTTTTCAACATTTTGTATCAGGTCAAGTTAAACCAGGCATAATGTCTAAAAAGTTTTGAAAATAATCTTTTCAGAGCGAGTGCGCCACAAGCCAATACTCCATGATGGTCAGCCTGAAAACACCACGGCTCGGTTGGGCGGCAATGCAACATTTGAATGTCGCATTGCCGTCACGGACGCTCAGGCGACTATTCAGTGGCTAAAACATTTCGAAGTCAATGGCTCATATATCGACAAGGAAAATCAACAAGCGTATTATGATGTGATACAGGCAAGTTTACCCTACGGTGTAAGTTTGTATGACCTGACCAAGTACGACAGGTTGCCTCAGCATGGCATGAAAACATTGGAAGGAAGAACTAACAAACTTTTCAACTGTAAAAAGTGTTCACTAACAGACATTTGATTTAACCCTTTGAATGTTGGGAATGTGTTAAAATTGTCATGTTCAGTTGAAGGTGAGTGGCTGCCATCGTCATCCAGACTGCTGACATGACAATCTGGGACATGTTTCAGTTTTGAGCATGATCTATTCTAATCCATTCTTTCCTTGCTTTGTATGGTCAAAATCTGCAGCTTGCTACTCTTGACGTATCACAAAAGTGTCACGAATTCAAATCTTCAAGCGCATGCAATTCTTAAAGGGTTAAATCGTTTCCTAAATTCTTTTCTATCGGAACGAATTTCATGAACACTGATTTCATCCCACAATTGAGAGCCAGTGTTGTCTTGTAAATAACAAGCCAAAAGCATGAAATTGCAGAAAACAGGAATTTTCCAAAAAATGGAAATATTCCTTCTAGACTCTGAACCTTTCCAAATACTTTCGCATTCAGAGAAAATGTGCTTGTTTTCCTTTCTAAGAAATTATACTAACAGAATGGTCAATCATTTCTATATCATCGTGATGAAGCAAACCATAATGCCAAAGGCTTTGAGTTGCTAGTTCATCACGTTTTGAGTGTTTGTCAAATGTTATATTAATCGCCATGATGTTATCACACCTGACATTTTGTTTTGGTCATCAAATTTTACTCCAAGTTAAATTTATATAAAGTAATGGTCACAAACCTCTCTAGTAAGGACACCCTTGAGACTGACAAATGCTGTCCTTAATTTGGAGTCGTCCTGATTACAGAGGCCAACTGCAATGGAAACGATCAGTTTGGAACCAAATTCAGTGTCCATGTAGAAGGTTGTCCTTTTGACCTTTATAGAGGGGTATCCACTAAGGGAGCTTCCACTGTATATATGCATGAGCCTGCTTTGCCAGAGTTCTGATTAGTCCTGGGAACATGTCCTTGTAAATTAGACCTCTTTGTTTCAGAAACCTACCGATGGCATCGACCCTGGCAAGTTGGTCCTGACCAATTTAACCTATGAAGATTCCGGCTGGTATACGTGTTTAGTCGGGAACTACTTCGGTATCACTCATCGTAGTGCGTGGCTTGACGTTGTCCCAGGTAGGTTGACCCGGGATGTAAGAATCGTAGTGGGAAAATAGTCCAAGTGGAGGGGGAAAAGCTCTAACGGCAGACAGTTGGTATTTTCTACACTGCTTTGGCAATTTTTCTTTACCAATCAATTTGGCCTGGATCCAATTTCCAATATTGCAACGTCCTTGTTGCTTCTGTACTTTGGAAGATCATGCCCTTTGAAAAATATCGGTGATAACTTTTACTGAGGGCCATCGCGTGATTGACAAATGACTTCACTTTGCATATGTTGTCCCTTCTTTCAGAACATCTATACTACGCCAGCAACAGCAGCGTTGTGAGTCTCTCCGAACAGAAACAGCGGGAGGACAAGAACATGACGAATACGTACATCATCATTGGCTGCTGCAGTGGTGGCGCTGCTGCGTTCATTCTCGTCATATTCCTGATTGTGGTTTTGATGAAACGACGGAGCAGTCATTATCCTAACGTACAACCCATCAAGAAACGTGTTGTCGTCATGAGACAGGTGAGTCATGACAATGTGCTTCGTTGGAGATTTCAGTTCTTCTCGTTTTGAGAAAAAACGGTTTTTTGAAGCAAAATGGATTCGTTCTTTGCCACCAGCAAGTCTGTTACTGTGTTTATTTTCTTGTTATAGAGGTCTAAAAACTGTATTCAGTTTTGGTTGCAACCTGAGCAGCAAAGTCACAGGTTTTTGATTTGGAGCAAAAACAGTAAAAAATGTTTGGCTATTTCTTTCCCCTCAGTTCCTGAATTGCCAATAATCAGTGTTGTTCAATGTTCAAGCACACATGCAAGAAGCCCATATCTGTATCACCCTAATGATTACAATGTTCAAGCACACATGCAAGAAGCCCATATCTGTACCAACCTAATGATTACAAGCACTTCTCTATTCCCTTGATTAATGTAAAAACTGAAGCATTTCTTATTTCAAAATCTGTCTTGCATCTCTTCCTTTTACTTGGATTTTCCCGAAGACCTAATAACTTGCGATATAACAATGATTTCGTAGAGCCAATAAACTACTGCTCCATCAGTTAAACAATGAGTTACACTGTGATTACTATGTAAAATAACAGCCTTCTATCGACTAACAATGGAAAGAAGTATGTCACAAATCCCTCTAATAATCTTTCTCCCGCTGCAGCTTTCGCTATGACCTTCTCACTCTATGGGTACGTGTGCTTACATTTTCAGAGTGACTTATATCCAAATTGTTTTAAGGACTCCAACACGTCACACAACTCGCTAACACCCCTGGTACCCCAGGTGCGCATTCATGGACCACGCAATCGGTTATCATCCGAGTTGACGGCAAATTCTGAGTATGAAATCCCGCTGGATCCGGAGTGGGAGTTCAACAGAACATGGTAAGAAACCTGTCCAACAGGACAAACAATTTCTGTTTTAAGAATCTTAAGAAACAGTAATAATCACCAGATATTATTTTACGATGTTCCCTTTTGTGGAACATGTAAACTGTCAGTTCCTCAGACGGCCTTGTTTTGTTGTAACTATTGATGTGTAGTCTTGTTTATGGTAAATGCATAACTGAAATGCCTTTACTTGTTCTCATTAAAGAGTAACATCATATTTCACTCCAGGTTAAGTCTTGGCAAACCACTCGGTGAGGGTGCATTCGGTCAAGTTGTGCGCGGCGAGGCTCAAGACATCAGTGGCAAAAACGGGCGCACGACGGTGGCGGTGAAAATGTTGAAGGACGATGCAACTGATCGGGAATTGGCTGACTTGGTGCAGGAGATGGAAGTGATGAAGATTATTGGCAGACACATCAATATCATTAACCTGCTTGGGAGCTGTACGCAAGAAGGTGAGTGTCTTATTGTGGTTGCTGTTATCTTCCTCAAAGTGTTGGGTTTGGAATTTCCTGAGTCGGGCCTAATTTAGGAAATGTTGGTCCTCATTGTCTTCGGAGAGTTGTATCTTGGTAGACATGTTAGACATGTTAGACATGTTAGACATGTTAGACATGTTAGACATGTTAGACATGTTAGACATGTTAGACATGTTAGACATGTTAGACATGTTAGACATGTTAGACATGTTAGACATGTTAGACATGATAGACATGTTAGACATGTTAGACATGTTAGACTTGCCTTCATGTGTCACATAGATGAAAATATACCAGATGAGAGTTGTAGAGAAGTTGTTGAGATAACACTCCGGTTCTACATCAAATAGTTGGCATGTTTTCTGTAACTCATTTTCTGCTGACATTTTCAGGTCCATTGTACGTGGTTGTTGAATTCGCACCCTACGGAAACATGCGCGACTTCTTACGAGAACGTCGGCCGTCTGGCTCTGGCTATGAAGTACCAATAACCCTCGAGCAAAACCACAAGTTGCAGGACATAAATGATGAAAAACGGTGTCTGACGTACAAAGATCTTGTCAACTACGCGTATCAAGTAGCGAGAGGAATGGAGTATCTTGCTTCAAAACAAGTGAGTGTTTTAAACCAACTGCCCAAAAATGGTGGCTCTAAAATCTCCTAAGTGAACTGTCTGAGTGCAAACACTACATTTTCTACAGAAAGTAACATATGCTGTATTGGAATTTTAAAACTGATTTCGTCCAAAATGATTTTCAGTTCTTCTTTAGTAGTGTGATGGCATCGAAGGTTTCTAAATATTGCTCATTTCCTTTCCAGTGTATTCACAGAGATCTTGCCGCTCGTAACGTCCTCGTCGCAGAAAACTATATTTTGAAGATTGCCGACTTCGGTTTGACGCGGAATATCCGAAATATTGACTACTATAAGAAAACAACCGACGTAAGTAGCCTGCGCATACAGAGACAGGATGGTTTAGAACAGAATATTAACTTGATCAAGTTGAATGTTGTACTCAAGTTTACATGTATGTCGTTTTACTGTAGGGCGCCAGGCGAGAACATATGTTTAAAATGATTTTTCTTCTGTTTTCTTACCACAGGGTCGGTTACCGGTCAAGTGGATGGCACCTGAAGCGTTGTTTGACCGAAAATACACGACCAAGAGTGACGTCTGGTCATACGGCGTGCTCCTGTGGGAAATCTTCACCCTTGGCGGGAATCCTTATCCATCTGTACCGGTTGAGAAGTTGTTTGAGTTATTACGAGACGGTCATCGAATGGAGCGGCCTCCGTATGCCTCATTGGAAATGTAAGTGGGATGGGCCTGCTGATGTCGTGAGTTTATATTGAGAGACCTTACAGTGTTCTCCACACCTTTTAAAAAAGGGGCACTGGCAACACCCCCTTACCCAGGGTCCGATTTTTGAAAATGACCTCCTAATTCGTTTTATCCACCTTCTCTGTTTTGATGGAAAAGCGTATTCATGTGTCACTTATGTCTTCCTTTCAGGTACAATATCATGTTGAATTGTTGGCACCAGCATCCGGCCGGGCGGCCGTCATTCTCTGAACTCGTCCAGTGCCTGGACGCCATCTTGACGCAGTTCTTAAGCGAAGAACACGAGGTGAGAATGTTACGAAGTAAAACGTGGCAACCATACCTGATACTCTCCTCGTATTCGGTCGAAACGGACCCAGTTATGTACCCGGTTGTTCCATAACCAGTTGGTCGGTATCAAACTTGCCATGCCCAGGTGAGCCGGCTTGGCACTGGATCTATTCTTCTCGTAGTCTTTGTTTGTAGTAGTCAGGGTTCTTGCTTACTTGCCCCCCGCCTGCCTTATACAAAAAGATCCCGAAGGAAGAATTGCCCTGGGAAGACTTGCCCTGGGAAGGTTCGACTCGAGTGATTCAGTCCTACCTAATATGTTGGCTTCAGACAACGTGCCATCACTTTGACGTTGATGGCACGGTGGATATGGTTTGTAAAAGGTGAAGCTTTTGGCAAGGTGCTTGAGATTTGCAGGCTAAAAGGTAGATCCTCGCTGCCAGGGCGGGGAATAGACTGAACTTTGGGCGTGTTCAGCAGAATCAGATTGCTGGTGGGATAATGGATTTAGTCTATTGACTTGGAAGTTCATATAAACGAAAAAGACACCTTTAGGGATTATTCCTTTACGAGTTCAAATTTGATTTTGTTGAAAAATCGATGAAAAAACGACCAACTTCTCACCGCCTTTCCACGATATGCGAGAACTCTGATGTGTTGTTGTCACCCTAGTGTTTTGTTTTCTATCACAAATTTATCCAGAATTTTGCATCCGTGAATGAAACTAAATTCTATTATTATCAATTGATTTACTGTAGCATTTCTGTTGATTAACCCTCGAACCCGTATCATACTGAAATTAACACACTGATTGGCACTTTCCAACAATCAGCCTTGAGAAGAAAAACTTCAATTTCTTTCAATTACAAAATAATTTCTAGACTTAAAGAGATTTATTGCATGTTGGGCTAATAATACGCAGCACACCAGGCTTCAGTGTTTCCTTTACTAATTCCACCAATAGTGTCTCAACTCATGTCAACACTAAAGATATTTCTTACTTAAATGTGTTTTATGATGCAACGACTCCATAAGCTACACATTGTCATGCTTTATAGTTTTGGTGGATTTTGTGAGTTTGAAGGTCCATTCTTATGGAAGAGAGTTAGAAATAGAACTTTGAGCACTGTGAATGATCAGCGGAACTTGTAACAAAATTTCAAGATTTTTTTATACAAAATCGGGAAATTTTGAACTTCTGTCAATTTCTGCTATTTTCTAAGTCCTTGAAGGAGTTACTAAATACTCCTCAGTAACTTGATGCAAGGGTTGAATATTACACTGAGATACATTCAGTTTGCTGGGAATATTGTACCACTTGTTGTTGTTCAAATCATCATTGTCTGACTTGCTGACTTTCTGATTTCAGGAATATCTTGACCTTGAACCTCTAGAGAGTCCAACAAGCACAACATCAGACAGCCAATACTCATCCATGTCTGTCAGCAGTTCGACCAGCGGCAACAGTAAAGAGTCGACAGTGTGATACACGGAAAGGGGGCGCCAGCATGCGCAAGTGCGAGACATTGTTTAGCCCTTGGACGTTTAAGTGCGTTGAATGTTGAAAAGTGCTCAGTTTGTTTTGAAAGTGGCGCAGACGTCGTCTGTTTTTATTTGATGGTAGCATTAACAATTGCAGCAAGAATGTGTCTAAAAGAGATGTGGCCAAAGATGTGATACGATGTGGCTGATTATCAGACATAGACAGAAAAAGGCCAAAGAACATTGATATGTTTTGGAAGTTGAGTACACGCTCTGATAAAGACTTAGCCTAACTTGATGTTATGATTCTGACTGAGCCTTTTCTTTAGCTCAAGATATGTGGGTGATTCACTTGGCCAGTTGAGAGAGACTTCGTAAGGAAGAGATGTCGACAGTGAATCAAAGAGGGCGTTGCACGTCAAATCCAAATTAATTGCTGCTGATGATGAAATCCTAATTTTGCGAGATTCAATGCTCCCACGAGTTGTTGAGGAATTGGATCGGAGGTAGTGCTAATCGAGGACCAATGAGAGCTGTTCACCGTGTCGGGACTAGCCAATCGGATTACATTATGTCGTTGTGATATGATAATTAGTGATTCGATGGATCTAAGTGATAGGCAGCAACATTGCATTTCTTTTTACTTTTTGACGAAGTCTTCTTGGCCAGATTCGATGTTGTTGATGTTGATTTGTTAACTGCTAAAGACTAAGTTTGTTTTCATGTAAACAATAGAGGGCACTGAAACTAACCACAACAGAAGAACGCCGCATTATTGGACTCCTTCAAGCGGAAATCGAAAAGATTGGCAATTGACGTTCTTGGAATTCAAATAAAGTATCATGGTTCAGAAATTCCTCGGTTTGATGAACAGGACCAATTTGTAAATATGTGCGCGACATGAATTGGGCTCTTTCAGCTGAAGCTCATGAACTATCATGGCAATTTATATTGTTTTATTCGCATCAGCGGGAGTTTGGTAATACTCAACCATATTATGGTGCTCTGTAGTGCATTTAAAGACTGACATGGCCGCTGTTACCATAGCAGCAGACTCTACACTGACTCTGATTGGACCATTTGAATCATGAAATAGCTTTGATTGGACCATTTGAATAATAAATGATTCTGATTGGTTGGTTCTAATTCAGAAATAATCCTGATTGGACAAGATGTTTTGTTGACGTCTGCTTTTATTCAACCTCTATCTTTAAATCTGGATGAAATGAAAGTTGAAACAGATTTAGGTGAAGTTATATCAGATTTGGTGCCTTTATAAATAGGGATTCTACCGTTATTTAACGGCTATTTGATAGTGCATTTAGTTGTTATTTTGAGAGGAGATCTTCTCGTTTGTGACGTTATTGTGAAGCTAACACCATATACACTGCAGCAGTACTAATCAGGCTCAAAAGCCCAAATGCTCATAATCTGTTTTTGACTGATATAAACAAACTCATTCTTCAAGGAATTGTGTCGACCAAAAGTCATTATAATCGGTTATTGGTCCAAATGAAATTGGGGATTTTGTTTTGTACCTTGAGTTCAGTGATATGAATGTATTAAGCCAGAAAGCATTGATTGCAAATGAATTGCAAACTGATTGCATAATATTTACCGGTAGATCAAGAAAACAATTGACTGTTTTGATATTGATCTTTCATTCCTTGAAGAATTGGGGTTGGTCTCTTGTCGCTTATATGCTGGATGTTAGAATATCAAATCAAAATGTTGTCATCTATAACTCTCCATTTCATCTTATCCGGAACAAAACACCCAGTCACCCAGTAACAGAGGACGAGGTGATACGTACAGCTTGTACGGTTTTCTTGGCTTGAGTTGGGTGACATATTGACCCAGTAATGTTATGCTTACATCTACTGTACAGTACATACAGTTGAGAACACAGGTTCTGAAATCGCAAACTTCTGGTACCAGTAGAAATTATGTCCGGAATGCTTTGTACCAATGATGGAAGATTCGTGTCATTTTCAAATCTGCTAAAAATCCATTCGATAGTCACTGAATGTGTCTGTCAATCATTCTACTCAGAAAAGTAAGTTCAACCAAGCTGAACCAAAGTGACTGTACATAATGTATATGAAATGCAGTGTTGTTTTGATTCCATGTAAGATGAAGTAAAATATACTGTGTGTGCAATGTCCAGTTCTTTACCGAGAATATAATTGTGTATTTAGACGTGATGTCTTGTCAATGTAAGATCATATACACCAATCACTGTGGAAACATGTACTATCAACAACATATTTGAATATATTCCTCGTAATATTTATGTCAAACTTGTATAAGATCATTTTCTCATTCATGAATTCAGTTCATGGAAAATTGATGATAACCGCTAATGAAATAGGACTTTTTGATTGAGAAACGTGTTGAAGTAGATGTATTTTCTGACTAGGTTGACTTCAAAATGAATTGAATAGTTGACTACTAAATTGTAACTGGTATAATACAACATGGCTAGAATCAAACATTTGATTTGAAAACATCAGTTTAAATGATTTCTGTTCATTGCTGAAATAATTTGAAAAGCTATTATCATCGACTTTTCATAACATCACTACATTATACCACAACAAATAAGGAGATACATACACCATGTCTCAATTTTGTAAAATTTGATATTTTGTATGTGACGGTTAGAACACTACCGGACTGGTAGCACCTTGATTGGAAATGTCTGTTCCACAGACACAGTTGGATTAATACTGAGACGCAATTACAAATCTTGCAAATTTATGAAATATTGAAAGAATTGTTTGTGAATTTGACAAACCATTTGGCAGCCTTTACATGTGTTCTGCCAAATTATCATTGTAGATGTGAATACTCAATCCTGGGCATGGATCTATTCAGAGCCCTGTTATCTTGTACTTGTATTATATATGGTGAATATTTGTACGAAAACATCTGAAAACTGTCTGCCTCACAGTATCGGAGAAAATATCTTTGTTTTCTGATAATTGCCAGTGCTCGAAATTTGAAACACACCAGAAGAGAAGTGAAAATGGATTTGTAATTATAACATTTGATTTGCAATGGGTGCTAGTTCGTCATTCGGTACAGAATTATTTTTATTGCGATGTTGTGAAAACATTTTGATTTAAAACGAAGTTCAATTCGGCATCTGTTGTTTCAATTGGAGCAAATTGTCTCCAGCCGGGATGTTATGAAAATGTGTCAAAAGCTAACTAGTTTTGGGCAGATACTGTGTTGGCATGTTTAAGCCAGTTGCGGGGTGCCTGTACACATGGCTTGTTGTACATATAATAGGCCTATGTGTTACCACAGATGTGCTAAACTGGCTTAAATATGTCGACACAGTATCTGTGAAAAAAGACACAAGACAGTTTTAGTTACTTTGAAAACAAGAAGTATGTGCATCAAAGTTGAATGTAGATTCATAGCTTTTATTGACGCCTCCCTTTTTAAAGAATTTTAAGATCCGAGGTATTTTTGTGATTTCTTATAACAGATGTTGAATTTTACTGCTTTGAAATGTTTTGTTTTAACTCGGGGATTTAATTTTCTTTCAGTTTGTTATGAAATAAGAAATGGGTTTTACATTTCTTTGCCTTATGAGCAGAAATGTAGACTTGAAGGAAAATGCCAGTATTTGTACAGGTTTTGTTCAAGTGAGATGGTCTGTACGGGACTGTGGGACTTCGCCAAGAATTTGAAACAAGACTGTTTACAAAATGATGGCACGTGTATCGTCGTAGCAGGTGTAAATGTGCCACTTGCGATAAATGCATCATAAACTTGTTCACCATTTCGAATAGTTAGCACAGGGTTTGCCTCACTGCTCGATCCAGTCACATTTGATGTATGCAAGTTATTACTGGGTACGGTACTTGGATGATTCATGCATCTTGGGTGAAAGTGAATCTACTGCCTTTTGTGTTCAAGATGTATATATTTACTGCCTTAACTGATCAGACACTGCCTTTCTTTATATCATATCTATCTCTCAAGTCAATGGATGCGCGCCTGCTGTATTCTACAGGGTGTCCCAGTATGTTTTCTGCTGTCATTTCTGCAGAATCCCCTTGAGTCACCTGTGCGTATTGTAAGCAGTTGTGACCTTCAGATGTTATGTTAGTAGGTTTTGAGAAGAGGTGTATGAAAAGTTTTTGGGACACCCTGTCTGCAGTTTGATGTATCTTGGTCAAATGGACTATTACATTGACTCGTGATGCATTTATGAGCTCATCTGAATTGAACTGTACTAACTGTAGATCTGTATAACTATGCTGAGGTTTGGGGAAGGGGCTCTGCCAAAACAAGATGAAATATTGCAACATTTTCTTGTGCGTTTAGTGCCAGAATCAATGCTAAATGCATTGCATCTTTGGAACTGGCACCAGTAGAGTTGTAGCGATGGGTGCATCTTACATGAAATTCTTCTTGCCAATAACAGGTTCTAACAAACCAATATTTCGAATATTCTTTTGATATCCAGTATTATTTTTTGCTCTGGCTGTGTTGGCCCGACGTTGGGAAATGGTTGCACTGCTAAATTATGGCTTATTTACTTAAAATTGTCAAAACCAAAGATTATTCCATTCTCTTTTGGAGGTGAATGGATGACACTGGGTCACTACGCACAAGCATAATAATAGGAACCTAGAAATACTTCAGACATTTTCCTTTCTAAATCTATGATCAAAACCCGTCAGAAATCCCGAAATAACCAATTACGAATCTCTTTGACATGTTTTGAACAGTTTCTTTGCTGACACATAAACCACAATTCCTATTTGATGCTGTACTTGTGGGTTCATCTTCATAGCTCTGGGTTCTCCAACATTATTGTTTAAACAGGCCGTTCATAAAATGCACAATTTTAACTTTCGCCTGGTTTGTTTTTATTTCTAATTTTAAAATTGTGCTCAGTTTGCCATCCAAATCAGTAGCTGTGAAAAGAACAAACTTAAGCTTTTAAACATTTGGTTGGCAACAGACCCTTATAAGATGGTTGTGGAGAATACTGTAACCTGAATGTTTTATATACTTGTAAGATATGTAAAGCTGGTAGTTTCTCATTTCGTCTGTTAAACCATTAAAAGACAGCATTGTTACCTGTTAAACTGTTTGTTATAACTGGCGGCGGTTATGTGGTGAGGTCGTGTTGTATAAAAAAGTTGTAAAAAATTCGCCCGAAGTTGTCACGTGCTGCATCCTAATAGCTTTGTTTGCAGTAAATTATAAAATGATTGATATAGTACTGGTATTCATGTATAAGACGTGGCCTATATGGTTAAAATTATAAACTTGCTCAGTTGGAAATTTTAGATATGCTTCATGTAATCAACATACTAACCTTTTTTTTCGTGTATGCATACAAATCTTTCTCTTAAAGTTTGCATGGCATGTTGTGCACACAAAACTTAAATTGGTCCTTCCCAGTTTTTGTATTCAGGTATTTGGCTCACCAAGACCTGTTACCACTAGCAGTGGAAAAACTGGAGACGATCACTTTAAGAGGAACTTGTGTAAACTTAAGGTGGAGATAATTTGAGAACATGTTATTGTATAGGAATATAACCGAGGATAGCGCCAGCCTAGGACACTTACTCCTTATCTCATAGCCTATGATGTTATATATTTATGTGACTCGTATTTATCCTGCGTTAGAAAGCTATTCCGATGCAGTGGGTGACAATGCGGATATCATGTGATCAGTCAAATAAGCCTTTCAATCGAAAAACTGGTTTCAGTTGGAATTTGCCAGTTTTACTGTATGTTTATGTGCGGTGTACTGTATGTTTATGTGCGGTGTACTGTATGTTTATGTGCGGTGTATTACAAAGGATGTACAATCATTTTTGGCAAATTGTAATTGGACAGTCCCTGGAAATGATAAACCTTGATACCAAAGCCTGGAGTTGGAATTGAATATCCTAGTAAAATCTCAGATTGTGTTTTAAATAAACCACTAGTTGATAACTTGACTGCCGAAATACAAATCCTCTCAAACTTTAGACAGAAACTTTCATAAACTGCCGTGATGATCTCTATTATTAGTTTGCGTTTAAATCTCTCGTTTTGCTTTGTTTATTTTTAAGGGATAGATGTTGAGCCAGATTATGTTTTCATTTGAAGAAATTTGAAAGCAAATTTAAAACTAAGAGTATCATTTAAAAACGTGTTTTCGGAGGAATATTTGTAAAACAGAATGTAATACAAAACGACTGTATTCCGTACCAGCAAGACTGGAACAGTTATTGTCAAAATGTTGAATTTGTGAGAAATCTTATTGTGCTTCTATGAAATGTCTATTTGTTTATTCTTATGTAGTGATCTCTATCTCTCTTATAGCATTGCATTTATATTCTTGTGCAGAAGTATTCGTCTTGAATTGTATATCTGTGAAAAATTACCCCATGTTCTGTTCTGGAAGCTTCTAAAATATCATCTCCATGGGTAACTTAGTGTTGCCGTGGAAACTGCTGATAATCTACTTAAATTTTTGGAAGTGTTGCCATAGCTACCGATATCAGAAAGTATAAAGTATACTTGGAATATCTGAACATTATATATTGTAAGACATATAGCATGTACAGATGATTCTCATTTATTTGACAGGAAACGTGTCTTATCTCGCTAGTTTTGTAGCCTCAATATTAGGCGTTCCCAAACTATGGCACTTATAGTCGTCTCATCATTTTAGCTTAGCATGTCCTTAAGTTTTATACTCTATTCTTGCATTTATGGATTAAGTAATCTTGATTATTTTGTTTGATCAAGAATTTGATTTTGAATCATTTGGGTTTGATCTCTTCACTATGGCAGTGGTGGTCGGTGGATTGGGGTGTATGAAATGTTACCTGTCAAAATATTGCAGTGATTTGCAAATTCTTGACATTGGAATTGACTTGCGCGATTATTGACGGGAGCAGTTTAGGAGGTTAAAATCTCTCCAAAACATTGACCATTGGTAAAGTGGAACATTTTGAAAGTTTTGTTCATGATTTTATAGTCCCCGAAACTTTGTCAATATTCATAATGACTTTCCTTGATATCTTACTTTCTCATAGCAGTTAAAACTTTCCCTTTTCTAATTAAATTGAATCATGTAAAATGGGACGGTTTATTGAAGCAAAGAAATATCATAACTGATCACTGATATGGATATTAACAGAATCATGCATTAAATACTGTAATTATGTAAATTAGAATAAAACACTACATTTCTAGACGTAAATCTGTTGTTTCTTATCTTTGAAGAAGTCCTGGTATGTTTTGTAAACTTGCAAAAATAAAGTGGAAGAGACTTGTGGACCTATTGAATAGGCAACTGCCGAAGACACTGATACACAGTAGAACCTCTCTATTAAGGACACCATCTATGCCTCCACTATAAATTCAATAGGGATATGACGCCAGTGATCAAGATGATAATGTCACACCGAGACAAGGACCCCGCCTATGAATTTTAGCCCTTTCATTTTCAACCCGGGGTTGGTTATTTGAAACAAGTTTTGTCACCAACGGAATTGTCAGAAATATCAAATATGGAACAAATTGCTGATAATATGTAAGTACTAGGACCCATCAACGAAATCTAAAAGCCGATCGGCGCAACTTGAAAACCTCAAAAAATGGCCTTCACTCTTTGATCAAAATCACCCATTCATATAAAATATTTTCTATTTTCCTTTTTACCATCTCACTCGATGACTCTAAAGTATAACATAGCGCAATTTGATTGAAAAACATTAAAAACCAAACAAATTTCAAGCCACCAAATTTAGAGGACCCTCTTCAACATTTTCATCAGCAATTTCAAACAGGCCCTGGAGACAAATTCGCAGAAACCTGTTCGTCACTACGGTAGGACTAGAAAATGTAACGACAACAACGGGCATGCCACGGTCGATGTGGAATTAGTTCACAGAGGTTACCATGTTTTTAAAAAATAAAAAAAACAAAATGGCGGATTGAGGGCAGGGCAGTGGAGGGCAAAATTATTTTGATTTTTTTAAAAATCATGTCAAAATGAAAATGGAAGCGAACTATATATATATTTCTTCTGGAGATGAAGACGCATCTGATCCAATAATTGTCATTTCAAGTGACGATGAAACACCAGCCCCTCCTCGGCGGGGTGCTAAGACCGAGCGAAAAACACCTCTGGCTCGTGGTCGTCATGGTCGTGGAACTGTCAAAAACACGAAGAAGAACACGAAGAAGATCAAGACCATAACAGACAAAATTGAAGATAAAAAACTTGGAGAAATCGATGAGATAGCAAGGCCAAGGTCAGGTCATAGTGCTAGTGCTGAGTTGCTCGAACGACATACCGAGTATACAATACGACTGAGCCTCTTGGTAAGATTTTTTGATAAATCGTCGACCTTTCAATTTCATAGAAGTTTTTGTTTTCGGGCGCTGACCACACATTTCACCTGAAACGAGGATCACCTAGGCTATTTGCCTAGTTAATGCCTAGGCAGACATTTGGGTGATTATCATTAAAAACATGGCAGACACAACTGATTGTCTCATCTGCCTGTGTGAGTGTGTCGGTGTGTGCTGCCATGCCATCTCAAGGAAGTGAGATGATCCGGGTAGGCCTACCAATCTGCCGTAGGCGGAGATAGCAGATGGCGTGCATGGTTGACCCTTAGCACCAAATAAATAGCAGTTGTATTGTACTGAGTTGGTCAAATAAGTGTCGCTGATAGATGACAACAGTTGTCTTCCCAACAACATCACAAGCCAAATAGGCCATTTTCCAGATACGATGCGACAACCTCCTAGATTCGGACCAAGAACATGAACATGATCTTTATGATAGATCATTGGTCAATGACGCCAGACAATGCCTCTCAAGCCATTGTCTGGCGTCTTACGATGTAAAATGTGATGGACTGAGGATCAACAAGGGCAAAATGAAACCCTTGAAGGGTGACAAATATAGATCATATTTTGAAGGAGGAAATGAAAGTCTAAAACACTCTGAACTGTTGTGAGTAGGCATGGCCATCGCAGAGAAACTAAAATGTATTGTTTCTTTTGGTTATCATTCAAATTTTTTTGAAATGTTTGCTAAGTTTGGCTATGAAAGGTACCTGAAAGTCTCATTTCAGAAATTACCTACTCCACCTGTCTCAGGCTTACAAAGCAGGTGGAGTCCCTATGTGATTTCTCATCACATTTTTTTGTGGGTTTGGTCCATGTTACAATCAAGCTATAATTACATTCTTTGCCTCTCAAAATGTGAGCAAAAAGGAAGCAGGTCTCTTTGATGTTTTGATTGCATCCTTGCTAACATTTTCTCTATTGATTGATTCACACTGTTGTGGTTGTAATTGTTACTCTAACTGTTAGCAGAGAGTTGAGTACATATTTAATGTAAACAGACTGGACCCAATTAACTTGAGGCAGCTTAGAATAGAAGTTACGTTGTTTGCTTGTCCTGTATCCAGTATAATATAACGGTTAGAATTGATCTTGTCACATACAAACCAGCCACTGATGAAGTAAGTGCTACAGTACTGATGAAATTGCTTTTGGGTGAAAAATTAAAGTGTCCTCCTTATTTACAAACTTTGCATTGTGGATTAGCAAAAAGTGATTGGAATAAAGTCAATAAAAGGGTGAGCGATTTTATGGTTACAGTTGGTCGCAATTGTTTCTTGTTTCATTACACCTGACATGCCTAAAGCACTACAGGTATGACCTTGTTGTTTTGTGGTCCAGGTCAACAAAGGGTTCATGTAGGTATCATTGTATGCTTTATAAAGGGAACTTGTCACAAGGGGGGAAGTCATACCCCATTCCTAAGCTATTGTGGTCCCTGTGTGGAGGAGTTCTTATCCCTCTTCCCCCCTATTGTTCTCTTCAAGTCTGTTATTCTGTTATTTCTCACAATGCCCTTGCATGGGCTTTCAATGCCTGATACTCCAGTGGTTCCATGCAAAGATGAACAATGCCAATTGTGCTTCCTGACTGTGTAATCGATGCATTTGTTTGGCAAAGTTGACTGACACTAACTAAGCTTCAACATGGTGCTCAATAACTTTAAATCAATAAATGAATAATTTATGCATTCTCCTTCTGAATGGACTGCCCTGATTGGTTTATCACTGTCACATGGCCATGACTTTAGGCTGATGTGGCGTTTAGAATTAGAAGCATGGTTTGTGGTTTCTGGTGAGCACTGTCATTTACTAAGAGCATGGAGTTGGGCATTTGTGGATTAAAAAACTTGGATTATGTTGATTTCTTTTGAGAATTCCATCGAGATTATACGGTGTACTGTGAGTAGTATTGATTATTGAAAATCATATTTGTTCACGATTATTTTGTGGATATTTCTTATATATTCATTTGTTTGCAGTTATTTTAGATGTGAAATATATTTATGCGAGAGTGTAAACTCCAATGTAGCTATTGGCTGATTTTGTACCATGTGTTCAGTTTTCCAAAGGTGACAAACTATCAAGCAGGATTGATTTGTGCAGATTATCAGATGGTGTCAATCGATTGAGTGTCTTGGCTTGTTGCTGTTGGGAGAGGGCTTAAGGGTAGACAATATGTCCAACCATTTTGGCTAGAACTTGAAATCTAAAAGCAATCAAATCTCTTTCAAAACAAAGTGAATGCTCATTTCAAGGGTGGGAGTCAGTTCGTTGATTTCTAGAGAACAGCATCAAGGTTTTATATCAGCATTCTCTTCATTTTGAACGAGTTCTAATTGATTTTGGATTTTAGGTTCGAGCCATAATGGTGGTACCTATTGCCAACGCTTAAATGATTATTGATTTTTGTTTATTCAAACCTCCATATGAAATTTAGAGATATGATTATGTATGGCTGGATACAAAAAGGTTTGATACCAGTCCTGTTGCTACTAATACACAGGCAAATGTGTACCTGAATGGATCGTTGATGGGCCCAGTGATGGATCTGTGATGATTATCACAAACCAGGTCTTAATACAATGGGATCCCATCATAGATTCACAGATGGCCCGTGGATGGCAGCTCCATCATAGGCCCACTGCTGTTGGCTCCCATACGAATGAACATATGCAGTAAAGTACAAACCCATTTGAGTAACAGTCGACAGAATTCTGGAAAATGAGGTTAGCTCACCAATTCTAACATCAAATACTCTGAAGACCTGTCAAAAAATTTATAAAGGATTCCATCCAATCCATGGAACATGGTAGATACGACCTTGGGTTCCATCCATGGATCTATGATGGGGATTCTCCATCATCTATTGATGATCAATCGCTGTCACAGATCCATGGAACTTTTGCCTCTCATCCTGCTTTGTGACATGTTGTTGGACTTTCCAGGGAGGTCATGCACGTCTCAAGTGCACGTCTGGTGAAAACAATTATTTTGTTTCCTGATATGGAATGGAGTACTTTACCTTACTAGATGTAAAATGTTAAAAATCACTAACACTAAGATACCTAATTCAAGTGATAAGTCAATTCAAGGGAATTGGGTCGTGACCTATTACAGGATTGACCTGGTTGTGTGGTCTCGTTTTAATTTGAGATGAGCTTGTATAGTAGGCTACATGTTCTGACAAGTAATGAACATAGTACCTGCTTCGCATGGGTAGGAAGCAGATGTGGACCTACACCTACTCACTCTACTAGTGAATTCAAGTGCATGGTAGGTGTATTTTCCTTCAGGTTTTTGTGTCTTTGACTTTACCTGTACTGTGGCACAGGTTGTGCACTTCTTCTTTGAAATTGACCACGAATTTTGGAAAATTGTCACAAAAACACCTGGGTGCCCCACCCCCTCTTTCTTGAACTGGGATGGGATTTGAAGATGATGTGGAAAGTGTGGTGATTCAGTCCATCAGGATCCATGTGTTGTGGTGAGTGGCTTCACGCAACATCTGTCTCTTCTCACTGGACACTCCTTTACTTCATGCAGGACGGTTGTACCTCACTTTGACCCACCAAGGATTTTGCATCTCATCAACCCCTCACAGTTGAAGGAGGTTTTGACCATGAGGTTCAGGATGACTCTTTCAGGGTACATAATCTTGCTGATTGCCCGGTGATGAGACTTTGCTGCTCATAGTGTAGGTCCTATGTACATTCTTAACTTGCCAGGAACACCTATACCTACAATCAAGTATCAATTCGTTCTTGATGCTATCCGTGTCGTGTTTGGTAAAATGTCAGTGATTGGACTTTGATCTTAGAATGCTCCAGAACCAATGATTTGTATTGTACTTTGTGGGCCTAAGTCAGTTTACTCTTGTCACTTCTGTGTTTGATATGTTTGACTTAGAATTTAATCATATTATCGAATTGTGAAGGAGAGAGATAAAGGTGCGTTTAGTGGCACACATATCAGTTATCAAGCGGATTGTATACATATTTGACTTGGTTTCAAAATAAGCCATGGCATGAATTCTGATAAGCCTCTCTTTGACCCAGTGTCTTTGGGTGAAAAGACAAGGTATTAAGCACAAAGAAGGGATGTACAAAATACCCCCTTGTTCCCGCCAATATTTGTCCCCTCCCGAGGAAGAAGCCTGATGTGATGGTTGTAAACAGTTTGTGTTCATATGCTAATTCGCTATGATTAATCAATCTATTATAAATCAAGTTTACAATGCTGTGCATTGAAGCCTGTTCAAACTTGTTGAGATTATCCTCTGATTGTGTCAAGGTAAATGTGTTGTCTTTGAGATTATGGTATAGTTATGTCAAGCATTGTAATACTTATGTTGTTCTCAGACAGTAAAGTCTACTACTACATACCTACTGAAGGCATATGCTGAAGGCCTAGTTATGTAGGCAGGAATAGATTATCACTGCCGGCACCTGGCAATAATTTAGTATGGTGTGTAGTGGCCAAGAAGTTGATAACCTTGGGGTTGGCTAGGTAAATAGCTTCAGCTTAGAACCAACCTCAAGTCAAACAAGAGGAATGGTGGTATGATGTTCTTTTTGTCGTTGACCTTTTTGGAAGCATAGAACAATTTGCGAGATGTGAGACTGCAAAATCTTGACGTACCCTTTTTCCCTCCTTCATTTCAGAAACTTTGAGTATCCCATTCATAATTTTACCTGTTTTATTTCAGGGTAGTTTCATTGACGCTGCAGGTCAGTGATCAGTATTGGCCCTCGAGTTTTCATCCATTCATTTCAGCATTTCCTTTGGTTAAAGAATGTAGTCGGGAAGTGCCTTGTCAATTTCAATGTTTAAACAACAAAATCTTATCCTTGTGTCCACAAGTGTACTCTCAAACTAAATCTTTTGAAAAACTTACGCTCTGTTCCAATTGTTTACTTTCAGGACCACACCCCAGGTGAAATATACCAATTCATCAACATGGGTCAAGGCGACGAACCACCCGCCAAGAAATGTAAATGGAAGTGGGACGCAGACGACGTGTCATCTGTTCCGAATAAATGCCTTAGTGACATTGGAAACAGGAGTCGGCCGGAGCTGATCATGAGACGAAGGTCGTCTGAAGAATTCTTTCAAAGGGAAGAAATCATAACAGATGAACTGCCTGACCTTGCTGTGGATACTAAGCTCAAATCTATTCGCAACAAACATCCGAGTCCGTTAGACAAAACGAAACATCGTCATTCAAGTAAACATCGAACTGAACACAAGTCGGAGAAACATCGGATTCCTAGTCGTTCAGATTCCGTCAACTCTGAGAAACATCGGCTATCACATAGACATCATAGTGAGAAACACAGAAAATCAGAAAAACAACGAACAAAAAGTCAAGAGTGTGATTCAAGTAGTCAGAAACATGTGAGCTCTAATAAACATCGACATATGAGTGACCAAAGTCATGAACTTCGCATGAGTGACAAAAAGGATATGAAGGAAAAGCGGCCTTCATCCAGTGATCATAAACATCGGCATTCTAATCAGTCACATTCTCATCACCAACATCGTCATAAGCACAAAATCAAGGATGAAACTGCTAGAAATGATGTAAAGTTGCATGTTTCTGTTGGTTCACACTGTAATGATGGTGGGATCAAACAGGATAAGAAGGTTATACGGAGACATTCTGATAGTCTCGGGAAAGAACAATTTCTCAAAAACAATGAGTTAGGACTTTCGTGCCGGGGATGTATTAGCCCACGAGTTCTCATAGAAAAGAGGGATTGTGGAGGTTTTGGCTATGGTAAAAATCTGTTGTCCGACTTTCTGCGGACGGGTGGATCAGGAAAGGTTGAAAGTGATATCACATGTGCTCAGATTGATACCTGTACGGAGATCGAATATGAAAGAGATACTGATCGAGATTCGTGTGATGGACGCAGTGATAACGTGTCATCAACGAACATGAACTTTGGGCCCGCCGGTGCAAATTTGAATATCAAATTCAAAATGACAGCGGAAAAGAAGCAACAGTTAGCGTCTGCTCTTAAAAGGGTACATATTCCATCCAATGCATCCTGGGATAATTCGAATCTTGATTCAAAGCGTGTGCGACGAGTTTCAGCTGATACTTCTACAAATCTCATCCGATTACCATCGCTGCCAGCGAGCGATTGTACGAGTGATTGTGGCTCAGTTAGCTCGATTACAAATCGCCATTTTCTCGATGCGTTGTCTGATGTACAAGACGATTGTGTCAGCATCACATCAGGTGATAAGAGGGAGGATCGAGCAGCATCTGTGACCAAACCGCAGCTAAACATGGCTTCCGATCAAAGGCAGAACGAAATGTCTTTACGCATTGGTGAGTTCTCTGACGATAGACTTGCATCTGTTCCATCTCCTGTTGCGGAAGTGACGATAGTTCCTCCTGGTCCTAACGTAAAGATACAAAAGACTGATCCTAAGATAAAGGCACAAAAGGCTGAACTGAAGCTAAAGACTGATGACGTTCGAAAGTCAGAAACTCCAGCCTTGCATTTGCACAAGTCTGTTACGTTGTCTGAAATATGTGCTCCAAAGACTTCTGTTTCTTTGCCGGATTCAGATGAGCTACTCATTCCTGGAAGGACTGTAGTGACCTTACCTGTGTTAACAGAAGAGGATACACACAGGGCAGAGGGTCTTGTGGAGGAGCTTGAGGGCATGGTAGCTGACAAGTTGCCCGAGGAAGACTTTTGTAATGTTGAAAGTGATTCTGAAGACTTTCATTCCTGCCTTGTATCACCATGTGCTTCCAATTCCATAGACACTGATAGACTTCCCGGTTTGGAAGCATCGGTGTGCAGTATAAAACCATTTGAAGATGACATTTTTAAGGAGCCATCTTCGTCACTGTGTGGTGATGGTCGGGTGATTCATGTTCCTTCTTGCCATCCATGCGTGACCAGTTTCTCAAACCTACAGAGTACTTCTGAATTCACTGCGATGCATTCTAAGAGCGTTGATGCAAATTTCCAAGAGGGGCATGATGGGGATGCACAAGACTTTTGTAATGTTGAAAGTGATTCTGAAGACTTTCATTCCTGCCTTGTATCACCGTGTGCTTCCAATTCCATAGACACTGATAGTCTTCCCGATTTGGAAGCACCGGTGTGCAGTATAAATCCTTTTGAAGATGACATTTTTAAGGAGCCATCTTCGTCACTGTGTGGTGATGGTCGGGTGATACATGTACCTTCTTGCCATCCATGCGTGACCAGTTTCTTAAACCTACGGAGTACTTATGAATTCACTGCGATGCATTCTAATAGCGTTGATGCAAATTTCCAAGAGGGGCATGATGGGGATGCGCTGGATTTGATGCATGACTTCACGACGTCTGTTCGCGGGCCGACGAGACACTTGCTTGAAAAGGTCGTAAATGATGTGCTGTGTGAAAATAAAAGCGACTTAAAATGCCAGGGATATGATTTATTGATGTGTGTGCAACAACTTCACCCACCAGATCATAGGTGTCCCTTCCCGAGGTCCTTCATGTCAGACGTCATGGACCGATGTGAAAAACTGTTAAAAGGTGGCGGTGCTGATGCTCATAATAGTGATATTCTCGGGATTATCCTCGCAGTGCAGTACTGTACCTCATCGCTCGAAGCAGAACTCATGAGTCGGAAACTGGGATCTCGACGAGAGATGGCAAAATCGATTATAGCTCGATGGTTCTCGTTAGAAACTAGTTATGGACATGTGGAAGAGTTGACATCATGGTTGAAATTAGCAGTAGAGTTTGATGATTTAGTGAAGTCTCGATGTCAGTCAGCATCGGATGATGATGATGCTAATGCTCTTGGCTTCCACATGTCTTTACTGGGTGAAATCCACAAGCTCCTGTGCCTTGTCATTGCTGTGAGTACCGAGCCTTCCATGCATTGTGCCCGGGTGTCACGTAGCTTGTATCAAGTAATGGACCAAGAGGTCGATGCTGCAGGAGAGAAGATTCGATGCTCCGTGTCAAGTCCGCTACTGAGTATGAAGGTGTTGGAGTTGCTCTCGGGCGATGTGGCGAGTCTTTGTAACATGTCGGAGGACTTTGGCAAGAGTTGTATGGTGGCAGAACTGTGTTATGTAGCAGATTACTTCCTGGCTCAGTGGAGGGTTGAAGAAGGTCAGTATATTGTCTGTCATGTTCGTTGTTTTCTTACTCAAGTCAATTGAAAAATATCTGATATTTTGAAGTAGTTCGGGCGTGTCTCATACTGAGTATTGACTCATCAAGTGTGAATATTCTTAACTTAGATCAACCTTGTGACTACTGTAACCATTAACATTTTCAGTTTAAAACAACTCTGTAATCTGTTTAAAGATAACTTGTTTTGAACAATCCAGTTTTGATACATGTACTTCAATGAGCTAAATCATGCTATTGTTGGTCGAATAATGCCTAATGGGCACACCATCTTGATGCATGTGCCACCACCATGTCCATGACTGAAGATTGTCCCCCATTTCCTGCTTACACATGTGCCTGCAATACACTCATGTGTTTAATGGTTATCTGATACATGTCATGTACATGTGTGTATGTATAATACACATTTGTCGGCACCAGCCGTCCTTTCATTGAAAATTGAAACCTAGGTATTGAATAACAGGCCGTAGGGCATTTTGTTGGGTAATTGTCGCCGTCTAGGAATACTGTATTGTTCCTACAACACTTTGATAGGGATCATTATAGTGTTGGCTAAACATTACATCGATTGTTTTTTGCTCGTCAGACGAACATTTGAGCATACGATATGATGAACTGAGAACGTACGCAAAGGTTCAATTTCTCGAAACCGTGAAATGTAAAATGGCCAGAAGTATTTCTGGGTTTACAATGTACAGTTAGTGACTTTGACAATGTGGCATTGCCCTGTTAAAAATACAGAGAAAACAAGCTAGAGTTATCTTTATCTGATATCTCATCTCAAATATCAATTGTCATGCATCCTTTGAAACCCTTTTAGACCTTTGTTCATTTCAATAAAAGTAATGAAAATGGTACATATGAATTGAAATAAATGGGCATTATTAACATGTGTTATCTTCATGAATAAGGTATTGGCCTTGTGAGATGTAATCAAGTGTTGTAGCCATTGACTTGACATGAGCAGTTGCATTTGCTCCCTTTTTCGTTTGATAGCTGTACCTCCACCTATTCAAAGAAATACACCCATGTCTATCTGAGACTTGGGGTCATTTTCACATATTCTTACTAGTCAGCTGTTTCTCTACTTCCAGAAAATCTCGAGATGCCTCTCTATAGACGGGTACTGGAGTCGTGCCGCCCAGACCATCGTAAGACGGCCGAGATGATCGAAAAATTCCTCGTGAATGTTAAAAATGAGAACTCGGACTTGGAAGATGATGTCTACATAGCACAACTCGAGTGTCAACTTGAGGCTCTGAATTTGGACCCTGATCTAACGAACAACTCATGAGACTTGGGAATGGGTGATTTTCTGCATTTTGGATTGGAGCTTTGATTCTTGAAGAAAGTGCAAGACTTTTGAAGTTTATGAGTGCTATGTGTACCACCTGTGTTTCAAGTGACTTCGACGTCATCCTATTCTGTCTCTGATCGTTGCTAAGTCCTTATTGGTGATTTAGTTTGGTGAACATGATGTGCAATGTGTTCGTTTGAAAGGTTTTCTGGGTCACAGGGGTTTGTGAAGTCCGGAACTTCCTTGTAGAAAACTGTAAAGTGTAATGTCCTGATGTAATATACTTTTCAGTAATTGGGTGGGAAAATTTCAGTAAAAACTAAATATTTTTCTGAAGCCACGACAAGTGTGCTTCTCTAGTTCAGTCGGTGTATTTAGTTGCAAAATTATCAGTGGGCATTTGAGGTTGAAATGGTGTCTGCGTGTGTTATAAGTTCTTGAACTTGGTTCTAACTCACCTGTGATCAACAGAATCAAAAACAAATAAAGATAAGTCTTTAGTGATTTTCGACATCATGAATACTGTAAATTCGAGCATTACAAGGCCTCATTGCAGAAATGAATTTCATTATTGGTTACAAAATCTTACAACATGCTGAACATACAGTGTCATAAATACATCACTAATTGCCCTCATTTTAAGTCTTAATTACAGTCTATTATTGGTAATTGGATAATTGGTTTTAATATTCTGTGAAGATTCACATGAAGGGCCAGAATCTGTCTATTCAGTAGTTAAACGCCGCTTTAAGCTAAACGCCCTTTATGAATTTGGCCCATTGTGTCATAAATACATCACTAATTGCCCTCATTTTAAGTCTTAATTACAGTTTATTATTGGTAATTGGATAATTAATTGGTTTTAATACTGCACTGTGCAAGTGGTGGACATTGATGTGAACCAGGAAATGTTTGACAGCATTTCTTGTTGCGGTTTCATGAAATTGGAACTTTTCTCAGTCTTTTCCTTTCATGAAAGTCTGTAAAATGTTGGTAACCTTTTTGGCATGGTCTAGAAGGTGAAATGAGTCCAATAACTGTAACCATGAAACCTGTTGACAATTATAAGTTGAAGCTCCTTTTTGTGTAGCCTCTGTTGGCAGACATCTTTGTGAGCAGGAAACTCAATCAAGGACAGTGATTTGATCTCAGATTGGTCTGATGATCCGATCAGATAGGGAGATATTCCATATCTTGAGGTTTTCCCCTAGGCCTGTGATTTACCAGTGATATGTCATGTGCCGCAGTTGCGTAAGTGGCATTGATAAGGCTCACCTTGAAGAGTAGAAGTCACAAGACAGAGCAATGCATCTTGACCTCCAAGGTTGGAATGCGATACCGAATGCGTGTATGTTTTTATGACTTGATAACCACACGTTGGGCGCCAGGATGATGAAATTCAGAGAGGTAACAGAGATATTGTATATTTTTGTCAAGTTTGACCTCCGAAAGGTACATTTAAGACCACTTTAATTCAATATGGTATTGCATATATGAAAGAATTTATCTTTGCTAATGCAATGATAAAATTTCAAACCCCTCATGAAAAATGCATTTGTCTGCGAGCCATTTTGCCATTTGTGTGTTGTTGTGACAAGTCTTACCACTGGTCAGGTATTTGAGTTCAGTATTACAGCCAAACCTCCCTTAGCTCTCCCTTTTGAGAGACGGATCAGCAAAGTTACCCCCTAGTGGCAAAGTGATGATTCACAGTTTAGAAGTTTAGGTTTTCCATACCACGTGCGTTTCAATAAATATTCTCTCGTCTGGGTCTTGTCGGTGACATCTGGTATGCCGTAGGTTATTTGTCTGTCTAGACTGATCTGGTAATAACACTCCATATTTGCATAATAAATGATGCGTGGAAATTAAAACTTTTTAACGAGCAGGGCTTTCCAAGTATTACAAACAGGTTGTTAGGGTGACTGACATGCTGAACCAGGGTGTACCAGAAAACCAACAGGCTGTCCCAGGCACCAACCGGTCAGCAGGCTGGTTTTGGTTTTTGACTCCCCAATCACATTCTAACCAACAAACACATCGCAAATGAGTATAAACAAGTCCATTTCAGCCTCAAATTCTTTCTTATTAGGGCTAAACACTGCATATAATCAATCCCAAAAAGTGAGTTAGGGGTCATCGTAGCATTATCTCTACATGAGAGAAGGAATGCATTTGTTGGTGAATGATCCTCATGATTTAACCGTGTATGGCTCTTGGCACTTGCTCCACAGAATGTTTCGGTGGAGGTGATCATGTGATTGAAGCGTGTTTCAAGTGTTGTTTCCCCCAACAGATGGTATTTTTTGAGGATCTTCGGTATCGTGTTGTTTCAAATCATCATGTGACTAAGCCTTTTGTTGTCTATTGGTGACAGATGTTACACCAACCTACAAGTACCTGTACTGTGCACACCCTCGCCCTGTGTGCTGCTCGTCTTTTGAATCTACATCAATATTTTGTTCAATGGCTTGTGACCCCAATATGGAAGAGATGACGAAGATTTCAAACCTTTCATCAATCCATCTGTGTATTAGTCAGTGATGCACTGATCCCTTATTTCAAGCAGGTTAATATCTGTAGAAATGTGTGGAGTCATACTGACTGGGCCATTCTGCAGAATCTTTACTGCTTCAATGTACATTTCACGACAGCTGTGCATTTCATTCACTCATGATTTATTGGTTTTATCTTCATGCCAATAAATGCTAGTAAGTGTTGCATGTCGTTTAGAGATGAGGCAATGCGGGCGATTCCGACTGACAACGATTAATGAGTGTTTGAACAGAGGAAGTCAGGTTATTGACTTAACAGTTGAATGTGATATACATTGTGTAGTTGACAGTCGAGCGGAAAATACATTGTGTACTTTACAGTGAAATGACGTTTCCACAGCTTGTAGGAAAAAAGGCTATTTGCTTGTTTTGTTGGAGTCCAGGGCTGCCAACCCATCAGTACATATCATTTCGATTTCGATTCCTCAAGTTGGCGATCGGTAAAATAACATGAAACCTAATGCTATTTCTGAAGGGCAGATAATTTATATAGTTAGGTAGTTTTGAAAGTCTCTTTTAACGATTCTGGATTCATTTGGAATACTAAACATTACTGGCAGAAATTCTTAACAGTTCTAACATTTTGGTTAAAATACTGAAAAAAATGGAAATTTATGCAAATAATGCCAGTCACTTGTAAAAAGGCCGAAAAGGGAAATTGATGCAAATTCTCCTAATGATATTAAACTGTGATGGAGGGTGCAGCTGTGAGATTCTAGTGATGATCATTCATCAATATGCCTCTGTCGGCTCTCTCCATAGCAACCAATTATTATTATCACATTTTAATGACGGAAATGAGGGTAGTAAAAAGAAAGAATTAGGTGACAACAGTATTGAGTAAAGTGCTCTATTTATAACATGTGCTTCCTTGTTTGAGTCTACTAACAATGTGTGCACATGAATGATATGATGATGCCTACGCATTGATGAAGTAGTGTCTACATACATGTGCATGTTGACAGGATGCTCATTGATGAGTCCTTTTGACACACATATGAGCATAAAATCTGTGCAGGTTTTTGCTATTTCATACTCGAGATTTCAACAGCAATGAGTAAGTTTTAAAGAAATTTCTTCGTGATTATTGAGTATGTTTTGAATAAGATGCTCTGTTGAAGCTCATAAAGTAATGTTATCAGTAATATATTGACATTTCAACAATGGGGGTTCTTTTGAGACTATTTGAATATAGGTTATCAGGAAGTGAATAATAAAAGGAATCAAACCTTTCTACAAATGATTGTCTCAGTAGGTTTTGAACATTCAGGTTTGACGGCATCTGTCTCCACTAGATTGGCGGTGGAATGTTGTTGTTATCATCAGTAAACAAAGCATTGAGAGGCCTTATTTTTGAAATATCTCAATCTGTTTATGTATGAAATTTGCTGTGGTGTTGGGTGGACGAAGGTCAGAAGAATAGAGATACTATCAAGAAAGACATGTCTTTATCAATTCCTGATACTATTGGCAGTAGGTGAGTAACTGCTGATACTATGTATACTCAACATTTTATGTTTTGGATAATGGTTATTTTTCTCAAGCTTGCAATAAAATTAATCAAGAGTAAGGCTTTAAATTAGTGAAATCGGAAGATACTAGAAGTTAGAGAAATGATAGTGTGTGCATTGTAATTAGGTAGAGGACACTTCTGACTCTTGGAAGAAGCATTTAATAGAAAAGATTGGTGGTATTCATTTCTTGTTCATCATTGTCCGCATAATGTATCAAGTGAATCTGTTCATATCTCATACCTGTGGTAGATTTTCTTAATTAGGAGTGAAAATGAAAAAGACATGTGTGAATTTGATAGTGTCAGTGTCATTGATAATTTTGATATTTGTTGATGGCTTGAATAGTTTTACCTAAAGGCCTACACCGTTTATTCAAAATTTGAAATTGAATTTGAGATTTTTCATTGCTGTTGTGTATAAATAAAGAGCAGGTAGTCAATATTCTTGAGGTAAATTTGCATTACGTTGACAAGACTGGTTATTGTACAGCGGCAATGTTTATCTCTGCTTTCTAAATGAACAGTGTAAGCCTTTAAAAGCATCCATTTTTCTGGGGGTTTCCCCAAGTGTGAAGCAATAATTATGAATTGGCGTCCAAAGAGATGAATTCTGCTATAGTTTTTCTGATGGTCAGCATGTTGACAGAAGAATCTCCACATGCTTGCAGACTGTTCAGTTGCTAGTATTATGGATTTCATGCGAGAAATTCCAGTAAAGTGAAAGTGATTGTCAGACTTTGAAGCCATCCATTATCATTATCTTTATGCATATATTGGGGTAGTATCAAGTCATTCCATTTCGGGGAGATGCAAGAGAAAAGGATGCTTCAGGAGCCCCGTGGGTACACTTGGTTGCCATGGCATGGGTAAACCCTCGGGGCTTCAGAAGGGACAGGGATGGAAGTTACACTATATGCCTATTGGTTCCCAGGTACCAGGAATGTAGAATGCACGCCACCTATCAGTGGACGCTGGATTCTGAAATCCGGTCAGAGTAATGCTGTTATCTTTGTACTTTTGTAACTGTAAATATTGTCCTATATCGTACTTCAAAATTTCCATTTTTGTATTTTGAAAATTGTTTACGTGCTGGTATGAACTGATTTTGTACATAAGAATTAAAAGGATTGTACAGTATAATATGTTGTTTTAGTTCTTTATGATGTTCATTCACAGATGCTTTCATGTGAGATTTTGGACAGCAGTGATGGAAAGAGCAATGCAGACCCTATAATGAATGGGTTTGACTGTGAACATCAGTATTACAACACAAAAGACTCTGAAGATTGCAGACATACATTATAACTGTCTTCTCTGTAGAAGGGTCGAGCTGTTGTGTCAGATCTACATTGCACGATTCTAGGATGAGACGGAGAATTTGATTGACTATGTTCTTTTATTGAGTGTCGACTGGTTCAAGATATCAGATCCTACTTGCTGACTTTGAGCTGGTAATCTGTGGGTCAGTCTCCGGTCATGTAATGATGAAGCAAAATACAATTGGTAGTGTCTCCCCTCCAGGGTTGTGACTGTCTTCGGAAAGTGTGTGACTAACACTAACAGACATAAGTTGGTCAATTTGACTCATACATGTGCAAATCTCTCCGATTTTCATGATCAAGGTCTGGTTGTACAAATTATTTCTGACTCCAAATCTTCTCTCGATATGGAGATAATCATTTTGACCATTTCCAACTTTTGGGGGTTTTCTGAGGCGCCCTGTGTAATATTTAGTGTTATCTTTTGACAATAGACGTCGCTACGTTCTGGTTCTTCTATTTTGGAGGCAAGAAAAATCCCTTGATTTGGTTAGTTTCAGTTTGCAAATTCACTCCCCCTAAATTCCTAACATACCTTTAATTCAGCTTATTCACACCAGTCAAATTAATAATTTAATGTGTAGAATTATTTCCTTTATTTAATTTGGTCGTGTGATTGACACCATATTTTTTAAATGATAGAAAATTTAAATTATACATGGTGTTTCGAAATTATGCTGCGGGAGGGTGAAAACCAAACTAAACAGCTGTTTATGAGTCAAAGGGTGAGGTAAATTTAGGAATTCCGATTTCTTGTGCAAAATAAACACATTTTTACTGCGGTGAGAAGAAACCAAGAAACTGGCAGGTGCTTAGAGTGTAGTACTCTTATCTATCTATCATAGCTGAGTGTTTAACCACTGTCTGTTTTCATCTGATGAGGAGGTTTTGACACTGTGGATGTGCTAAATCTCAAGAGAGTCAATCACTCGATCCTATCCTGAAACTCAATAACTCACTGTCACTGTGAATCAGTCAATGCAATGAGTGAATAATTTTGAAATTTTTTATGAAGGCTGAGCAGAGCTTAGCTGGTCATGCTGTGTTGGTGATCTTCAAACTCATGTCGTTTCTTAACAGCCCTGCCATGGTAACTGGTTTTACTTGCAGGCTGAGGTCTTTTTGTCACACATGATAGGCCTACTAGATTAAGAACCTACTAGATTAAGGCTACTACCCTCATGACGTTGTATTCTGGCCTTGTTTTGCAGAGCACGGACAGGATGACTAGTCCGCTTACCACTCCTCCAACAGGGTCCATGCAGATAAGATGGGACCCCAAGAACCTAGAGATCAGGACAATGTCGGTGGAGAAGACATTGGAACCTCTTGTGACCCAGGTAAGAGAGATGCAGGGATTCCACGACTTGTTGATAAGATTGGTTTTAAAATTTGCAAAAAGATCACACTCCCATTTCACCCCTGCAGATGATCATTTCCGGATGTATGACATTATTTTTTCTGTTTAGGTGACAACCCTTGTTAATCAGAAGGGACCTTCACGCAAGAAGAAGGGACGTTCCAAGAAGGCACATGTGTTAAGTGCAGCTGTGCAAAGGGCTACAGAGAACTTTATAGAAAAGGGGGAGGAGATTGCCAATGAAAACCCTGAGATTAAGAATGAGATGTTGGCTGCTGTTGATGATGTGCGCAAGACGGGTGAGTTGATCTGCTTGTATTGCCAAAATCTAATAAAGGCTAAGAGTGGATTGTCTTTGGTGATTGTGCAGTTTTGTTCTTGAGATCTCATGCATTATACACTTTCCCCACTAATCAGCTTGCCCTTGAAAACCAAAATATCAGACACACAAGACTCTTCCGTACATGGTTGTCATGTAGACAACTGACCGAATATGAAGTGGTGTTCAACTGACAATCTTATACTTTCTTCATGATTTCAGGTGAGCAGATGAGGGTGGCGTCCCAGGACTTTGCGGACGACCCTTGCTCATCCATGAAGCGTGGTGCAATGGTTCGTGCAGCGAGGGCGCTCCTGTCGTCAGTCACACGTCTGCTGATCCTGGCTGACATGGTGGATGTCCATCTTCTGCTAATAACACTAAAGAATGTAAGCAGTCACTTTCCCTGATTTATAGGGAAACCACAGCTGCCAACTGCCACTGATTGTTTTAGGTTTTTACAGTCTTGACTCCATAAATACAACAAAAAGTGCAAAGATAAAACAAAATATTTGATGGTTTACAGTGTGGTTGATTACTATCATGAACCAGAGTACTGAATTCCAGTAAATAACTGATCTTTTTTGTTCCAAACTACTATTTAGTTCTGTCACAAAAGCAGGAGCTGGTCTCCAGAATGTAGTATTGTGATGTTCAAGTTGAGATATCTTTTGTGGATACCAAAACTTTGAGTCTGCAACAATTTCCTTTGATGATTCTCTTCAGGTTGAAGGTGACCTTGACCAGCTGTGCAATGCTACAAGTCAACAGGAACTGATGACCCGCTTCCGTAAATTCGGCAAGAGTATCATGGAGTTGTCGGACCGTGCGGGCAGACGTCAGAATGATTTGAAGGATCCAAGGCGGCGGGATGACCTTGCCTCGGCGCGGGCAACGCTCAAGAAGAACAGTATGTTGTTGTTGACAACATCAAAGGTCTGTAACCTTGGGAGAGACACTTGACTGCATTGTCCAGAGAGTGCCGATCTTTGAAATAATACTATAAGTAGATTTGAAATGGACACGGACACCAGACTACTTCTTGAACAAAACTGTGCTTTGATATGAGCATCCTTGTTGAGTCATGCCTTCATAACTTTTCTCTTATCTCTGCCACTTAACTGATGTAATCTAACTCAAAATCTGTTTGCGATTGTAATGGGTTTTGTACTGAGGTGCAAGATGTTTGTGCCGGTGATGGTGACTTTTCATCTGACCAGTAAATCGGAATACTGATGTCTTATTTTTCAGGCCTACGTGCGCCACCCTGAGCTCCCAGCTGCCAAAGCTAACAGAGATTACGTGTATAAACAAGTGTGTGATGCTGTGAACCTTATCGAGGGTGTGGCTCAAGCTACTGGGACGTCTGAGGCTCATCCCTATGAAGGAGTAGGAGAGTTGGCTGCTGCACTTGAGGAATTCGATGTAAGTGGCGATATTTTTGACCAGCTCTGGCAACAGAAGGGCCAAGACAGATATTGAGTTATTGGCATAGACTGGTTGTGCACAAAATCACCTTTAAAATGGTCTCACACTTGTGTCAGTTGCTTGAGATCTGGAGTTCAGAACACGTCATTTCTTCTCTAATATTCAATTTTTTTCTCTTCATTGCAGCAAAAAATCATAATGGAGCCTATGGCGTACAACGAGGTTCGCACACGTCCGTCACTGGAGGAGAGGTTGGAAAGCATCATCAGTGGTGCCGCACTCATGGCGGACTCTTCCAGCACCAGGGACGATCGTCGAGAACGCATCGTCCAGGAGTGTAACGCGGTCAGACAGGCATTGCAGGACCTATTGACGGAGTACATGAACAATGTAAGCATTCTGATTTGTATTTCTCTCTTAACTTATTTTCTCATCCGTTTTCCATCAAAACTTCTCTCTTTTGATTTTAACTACAAATTCATCATCACATGTATCCTTCTTCAAAATATAACTGTCACTCTTGATTTGTCCTTTGCTCTTATTCTCATTCCTAGTATCTGAGACATGGTGCTTTTGGTATTGGTTCACTTCTAGCAGGGGTATTACCAACCCTATCGTAAAGAGCAGAAACAAAATATCTTCATTTGAAAGAAAGCAATAACCTTCTCAGTGTGTACATTTTCCTATCTTACATGTTTCGATCCTTCCTAACTAACTGTTTTAACAATAATCTTTCCTCCAGTGTGGAAAAAAGAAATCTTTCGGGCTTGCCTTTCTTAAAGACAAGGTACATTGCATGGATTGGCATGAAATCGACTTTGAAAGGAATCTCCCTGTTTGCTATGACTTCCTACAGTTGATGAATTTCTGTGGAACATTAAAGTCTGACATCACCCCACACCCACCTGCATTTTCTGACCTGTATCCCTTCACACTAGCCTTACTAATTTCATTAATTTCATTAATGTTAATTTGGAATGTCAGTCTAACCACTGCCTGACTCTTGACAGCCCGGTCTTCCAAATCAAATTTGAGGAGATGAATTTTTCAGTCTTGTGATGTAGAGAATGCATGTCATTTTGTGTTTATGATCCACACATGTGGGCCAGTCAAAGAAGTGATTACTAATTCCCAAATCCTGCATATTGTATTAAATCCCAGAATAACAGCATGCATGCATATCCCCTTTGATGCCAGGTTTCTTGAGGCATGGTGTGTCTATTTCACACCTGCCAGTGACTCGCGATATACATGTAGAATGGACTCTCAAGCTTCTATCAAGACTGGTCGTCAGTTTTTGGATGGGTTGTAATACATGCAATAGCCTAGGTATGCTAATTTGAAACAATAGTAACTCAAATCACTTTTTGAATTAGCCTAGAACTGGAAGTAGGCTTACACTCAATTGTGCTGCATTGTTATGAAGCTCTAGTTTTAGTTAATATCCATTAGCTATTGTTGACCTTTTCATGTGGGCAACAGTGTGGGGAATAATTCTGACCAAATACTTGCATCTGGTTCAATTGTGGGTTTCCGCATTTTGTATTGCAGGCGGGTAAAAAGGAACCAAGTGAATCCTTGGACAAGGCCATTGAAAACATGTGTCGCAAAACCCGAGATCTGCGCAGACAGGTAGGTGAAAGGTTCCGACTTCAACATTCATTGTCACAACATCTCTTCAAGTATTGGTGGCTTTAGAGTTGCAGCATTTTGGGGCTGATCCCCTGAACGTGTTTGCAATAATTGATGACTCGACGTCATGACGTAGTTGTGGCAACATCTTCTCGGTAGAAAAATGAATCCCAATGCCATCTCATTCATTGGTTACTTGGTTTTTATTTCAGCTCCGTAAAGCCGTTGTCGACCATGTTTCTGATTCCTTCTTGGAGACAAACGTTCCCCTGCTTGTCCTGATCGAGTCAGCCAAGGCAGGAAATCACGAAGAAGTTGAAGACTATGCCCAAGTGTTCACGGAGCATGCGAACAAGCTTGTGGAGGTGGCAAATCTTGCTTGTTCCATGTCGACGAACGAGGAAGGGGTTAAGTTAGTCAGGATGGCTGCTAGTCAGATTGAGGCGCTTTGCCCACAGGTCAGTGTGAGAGGAGATATCTTTTTTATCTGCACTGGTGTGGATACATCTAAGAGGCCTTTCACAGTACATATTGCAGTCTCTATACTTGAATGTTTTCTTTGTGAATGCGAAATTCCCCACATTTGAGGTTAGATAGTTACACATTGAAGAGTAATGGCTCTGGGGGTAACACGGAACTCTCTTCCCACTAGTGTTTTTAAACTGTTTTCTCTCTTTGATATCTGTACCAGTTTATGGGAACCCTCTCCTTTGACTATTCCCTTCTCCCTCGGGTCTTCAATTAGCTTTGTGCGTTTGTCCGTTTCCTGCGACTAATGAACCGATTGTGGTGTCTTCAGGTTATCAATGCTGCCCGCATCCTGGCTGCCCGTAACAACTCCAAGCCTGCTGCCGAGAATATGGACCTGTTCAAGGATGCCTGGGAGAAACAGGTGAAGCTGCTGACAGAGGCTGTGGACGACATCACAACCATTGATGACTTCTTGGCAGTATCAGGTAGGCTGCATTAGTCATTATGATAGCCATTTTCTGAGTTCCACATCATGCTTGCTGCATGCATTGAAAGATTATGATTGCTATAGGTACCATTTGCACATGAAAATAAGACTTTTTTGCTTTAGATATAGTGTGTGACAAGTTTCTGATAAATTATTCATTGAATTATTTCAGAGAGTCATATTCTTGAAGATGTCAACAAATGTGTTCTGGCTCTCCAAGAGCTTGATCCAGACACCCTGGATCGTACCGCCGGTGCCATTAGAGGGCGCTCTGCCCGCGTCTGCAACGTGGTCAACGCGGAGATGGACAACTATGAACCAGGGCTGTACACTGACCGGGTTAACGACGCTGTTACCATAATGAGAGACCAGAGTAAGTGGGCTGGGACCAGTCAGCATTCTTCTCTTCTTGAACTCAAAAAACTATCATGCACCATCATCCAGCAAGGATTGATATAATGTTGGATTGAGCTTGATGGAAATCCTTTTTCTATTGACCTCGGTAACGGAGTTATATTAAACTGATTCTAGTATGTTCTGAGGTGATTTGCTAGTCTGATTCAACTTCTAATGTCACTTCAGTCATGCCAAACTTTGCTGAGAAGGTGGAGCATGCGGTCGATGGCCTGAGCTCCTCGCCACCGAAAGAGGTCAACGAGACGGAGTTTGTTGAAGCAGCTCAGTATGTCTATGAGGGCGTCCGTGAGATCAGGAGGACAGTTCTGATGAACAGGGTGAGTTGTATTACGCTGGCCAAGGTTTGGAGAGATGTGCTCATCTGCCAAGAAGCAAACAACTATCGGTACTTCAAATTTTCCCTCTCACATGTAGATGCCAAGAAAACGCATACTTGGCACTTTTTCCTGCTTTGTTTATCCTTTTCTGTGGTATCTTTGTTTAACCTTTGCTGACCTTGCTCAAAGCGTTTTCATGATGTTCGTCCTTGCAGAATCCCGAGGACATTGACAGCGAAGAAGAAGACAACTACTACAATGATTATGAGAGTGAATATGAACGAACCAGCAAGTGTAAGTATTGATTGATCCCTGACCCAGTTGTTACAAATCAACTGAGAGCTGGCTCCAAATTACAGAACTGCAAATCAACTGGAGTTAGACTTGCCATGCTTTCCAACAGTGATGTGGTTTAGACTTAAACCCATTTATTGTCTCCATCTGGAACATAGGTCAACCACAGTCGTCCTCCTCCTTCTAAGGTCTTGTGCTGGTGCCTCAATTTGCTTTTATTACCGCTGCAGGTCTAAGGTTTGTCTCCATATGCTGCAGGGCGTGAAGCAGTCACGTCCATTGATGTTCATTTCATTTGATTGTATCCGTTCCTTTCCAGTGAGTCGCTACACAGACCAAGATGACATCTTGGATGAGACAAGTGAGCGGGCAATGATGCGTCGTCTGCCCGAGGAAGAGAAACAACAAATTCAACGCCAGGTCGAATTCTTCCGATTGGAGAAAGCGAAACTGGACCGTGAGATCGCAAAATGGGATGCAAGCGGCAATGACATCATCATCCTTGCGAAACAAATGTGCGTGATTATGATGGAGATGACAGATTTTACGAGGGGGCGTGGGCCACTGAAGAGCACCATGGACTTGATTAATGCTGCTAAGAAGATCTCGGAGGCTGGTGCAAAAATGGACAAGCTTGCGCGTGAAATTGGTGATCAGGTACGTGATTTACTTGATGAAAAGATACCTTTTGTTACATTTTGTGTCCAGTTGTACATTTTTTCTAAAAAAGTTTTCCTTTAAAGCTGTAATTTGTTCTTGACTCACCTGAGTTGTTTCAAATCAGATCAAGTTGAATGGATTTTGATTTCTGTTCTGACGGCTGCTGTCTCTTCTCCAGTGTCCTGACTCGGAGTCCAAGAAAGATCTGCACGCGTATCTGCAGCGCATCGCCCTCTATTGCCATCAGTTGAACATCACCAGCAAGGTGAAGGCAGATGTGCAGAACATCAGTGGAGAACTTATCGTTTCAGGGGTAAGTCAAGCAAGGAATTGTCACAGAGAAAATGCCTCTCAATTTGGGAATGTAGCGGGCCTGGGAATGTAGCGGGCCTGGGAATGTAGCGGGCCTGGGAATGTAGCGGGCCTGGGAATGTAGCGGGCCTGGGAATGTAGCGGGCCTGGGAATGTAGCGGGCCTGGGAATGTAGCGGGCCTGGGAATGTAGCGGGCCTGGGAATGTAGCGGGCCTGGGAATGTAGCGGGCCTGGGAATGTAGCGGGCCTGGGAATGTAGCGGGCCTGGGAATGTAGCGGGCCTGGGAATGTAGCGGGGCTGGGAATGTAGCGGGCCTGGGAATGTAGCGGGCCTGAAATTGTACCAAGTTAGGCTTTTATGTCAGCGTGGTCTGGTGGTTAAGGTTTTTGACAACGTTGTGATTTGGATCCCCAACTCTAACAATGTATCTTTCCTGGTCAATGACCAAGTCACCACCACTAGGCCTATGACACCAACCGTACTGGCAGCACTGCTGACAATACATGACCCGACTCTAACAATGTATCTTTCCTGGTCAATGACCAAGTCACCACCACTAGGCCTATGACACCAACCGTACTGGCAGCACTGCTGACAATACATGACCCGACTCTAACAATGTATCTTTCCTGGTCAATGACCAAGTCACCATCACTAGGCCTATGACACCAACCGCACTGGCAGCACTGCTGACAATACATGACCCGACTCTAACAATGTATCTTTCCTGGTCAATGACCAAGTCACCATCACTAGGCCTATGACACCAACCGCACTGGCAGCACTGCTGACAATACATGACCCGACTCTAACAATGTATCTTTCCTGGTCAATGACCAAGTCACCATCACTAGGCCTATGACACCAACCGTACTGGCAGCACTGCTGACAATACATGACCCGACTCTAACAATGTATCTTTCCTGGTCAATGACCAAGTCACCACCACTAGGCCTATGACACCAACCGTACTGGCAGCACTGCTGACAATACATGACCCGACTCTAACAATGTATCTTTCCTGGTCAATGACCAAGTCACCACCACTAGGCCTATGACACCAACCGTACTGGCAGCACTGCTGACAATACATGACCCGACTCTAACAATGTATCTTTCCTGGTCAATGACCAAGTCACCATCACTAGGCCTATGACACCAACCGCACTGGCAGCACTGCTGACAATACATGACCCGACTCTAACAATGTATCTTTCCTGGTCAATGACCAAGTCACCACCACTAGGCCTATGACACCAACCGCACTGGCAGCACTGCTGACAATACATGACCCGACTCTAACAATGTATCTTTCCTGGTCAATGACCAAGTCACCACCACTAGGCCTATGACACCAACCGTACTGGCAGCACTGCTGACTATACATGACCTGACTCTAACAATGTATCTTTCCTGGTCAATGACCAAGTCACCACCACTAGGCCTATGACACCAACCGTACTGGCAGCACTGCTGACAATACATGACCCGACTCTAACAATGTATCTTTCCTGGTCAATGACCAAGTCACCACCACTAGGCCTATGACACCAACCGCACTGGCAGCACTGCTGACAATACATGACAGAGGAAGTAGGTTTCATTTGATGTCATCTGTTGGCAAATTACTTCAACTGTTCATTGTTGTCTTTTGAATATGATTCAGACTATTGCACAGACAATTGACTCAAACTCTGTATGTATTTCTTGGTTAAGATTTAAGATTGATTTGCTTTTAGAGCATGCGTTTCGAGTTGGTAATGGTTTTAGTTAAGACCATTAAACCTCATCCAATCCAATGCATGTTTAAATTTGATCCCTTAAAGTCAATTTCATTACCAAAATGTAATCAGGTAGAAGCTTGGAAACAAACCCACTAATTATTACTGGGATGCGGAAGTTTGTAACCCTTTTCTCTGCTGTCCCTCCTAATATGAAGCTTGTAATTGGTGACCTATGTTGTCCTTTATCTCCCCTGAAAATTCTGTCATGAAAATTTGATCAGCTGATATCTGCTGCATGATGATAAGAAGATTAGAACAACCCTTTTCAGTAGGAACTAACATATTTTTGTGTTATTTCTATTCAATTTTTAGAAATTTTCAACCCCACTTGTTTGACCTGGTTAACCTTTATATCCAATCCAAATTGTCTGAGCCCCATTAACCTGTACCTGTCACAGTTGCAGACCACCATGTGATATGCATGCTGTGTAGGTCACTGACAACTTCTACAGTATGAAAAACCTTTTTGTAAATAGGCTTGTGCTCAACTAATTCTACTTGTACCAATTGCAGTACAATTTTGTAAGTTTAAAAAAACTACAGGTTTTTGTTATGAGATGTCCAGTCCAGTGGCCTGTCCATTGTAGGTCAAGGCCACCTGTTAAATAATGATATAAATAAACCGTTTTCCATGTTTCCCTTCTCAAAGCGCTTTGGGACACCATAGTATTACCCTTTATACAACTAGGTGTATAGAAGCATGTAGGGTCAAGTGTCTTACTCAAGGACACAAAGACAAAACAGCAGTGGTCCTTTCTGCCAAAGGATAGAGAGTAATGAGTATATGGAATATTTCATCTTTCCAGTTTTGTAGTTAAAATGTAAACTTGTACAAATCTGTAATTACATCCTTGTCACTTTCAGCTCGACAGTGCTACATCTTTGATCCAAGCTGCTAAAAATTTGATGAATGCAGTGGTGTTGACAGTGAAGGCCAGTTACGTGGCGTCGACAAAATACAACAAGGGTGTAAAGGTAGGTTCTGGTTTGAAAAAAAGGTGTTGTGAATGAAGTACAGAAGACGTCACAGAGCTAGACTCCGTTGAGAGAAGTCTTCTGAATTACCGTCTAAATAGTTTCAAAGTAAAGGCAAATTTTTGGAGAACTACATGTACATGTATATCTTTGATAGAAAAGCCTTGTCATAGCAAGATTAATGGACTCCAGTGTAAGATTTCTCCTGTCCCCTGTCTCAAACAATTCCTCCTGACGATGGATGTTCAATTTGTTCCTCCACATTTCCAGGTGAGGGGTATATCGTGGAAGATGCGAGCGCCCGAGAAAAAACCATTGGTGAGGCGAGAGAAACCAGAGGAACTGACGTCGAAGATAAGACGAAGCACCAGGGTGAAGAAAATAGAACCAGTCAAGGAACTGAGCGAGTTCCAGGACAATTCATCTTTTTGTTAACCATGGACTATGAAATGTTTGAATCGGGAACTAAACCTAGAAACTGAGTCCAGGTTGCCCTCCCTTTTCATGAGGGGAAAATTCCCTTGAACAATTGGTGCATTTTTTCTGCAGTTATGACTGCTAAGTTTGAGGTCATTATTTCTTTGTCAACTTGTCTCTTGACAGAATTTCTCTCTTCATCTCAAAAGAGATTGAAACCTAAAGGTTTTGTCTGGTGAGAGAGGTAGTTTCACCATTCAAAATTCTCATTCAGCTTGTCTACTTAAAACATATCAAGTTAGAATTTAGTTTAACAAGGTGTAATTAGCTGGGATGTCCTTTCCTTTTGCATTTCGAAACGGTTGAGAGTGACTTTTCTCCCTCAAATGCCATTGTGAATTTTTACTCCTGTGTGAATCAGATACACCTCTCTCTCTGTACAGATAATATCTATTGTTGTATTATTGATTTGGTAGTTGATTATCATATTGTATTGACATTGTATCCAGTTCATTGTCTAAACAACTCTCTGGAATATCAGTTATTTCTAGACCTCCAGTTAATCATCATATCTTTGGTTAGCTGTTGGTAAGCCAAACAGCAAGATAATTTTTGGCTTTTGCCAGTGGAATAGCAAAATATTAACTTCTGGATCCGTTTTGGTCAGATATTCTCAAGACACTCCCAGTGGATGATGTGACTAAGGCCTAGTAAATGCTTTTACTTCAGTTTTGTACAGAAAGGCAGAGTGTATCTGTACGTGAAGTTTTCAGCAAAAGCTTTTCCGAGTCTTTATTCATACATATATCACCCAATCTATGGCTTCCAGTCAAAGGAAGGTTCCACAAGAGATTTTGAAAAAGAAGGATTTTGACCATAACTTTGGAAGGAGTGGTAACAACAAGTTCATCTTTTGAGTTTAACTAAGAAGTTGATGATATATGATGCACACTGACAGCGTCAGAGTATGAACATACTTGTTGCAATGGTTCCTTTACCATGTTTATTCTCATGTTCAGTGCTGATTATATTACATGGACATTTATAAACTCAAACTATTTGGTGAAGGATAACTGGTACTCTATAGTGTGACACTTCTCTAATCAAATATAACTTTAAGATTTTGAATATTTATTGACTGTATATAATGCACAGCATAAATGTAGTATCACGCCATGTATTCCTAATGTAGGATGGCACTGTTTTCCCAAGTCTGCTCCAGTACAACTTAAAAGTGTCAGAGTAAGATTGCTAGTTGTGTAGTTAGTTTTCCACATGGCTGACTAATGCGTTGACCAGTGGACTACCTGTACAATAGGCTTAATTTACCTGTAACAGGCCTATGAGTCACAGTTGGCTTAAACACATCAATGCAGTATACAGAGAGCACACATTAAACATTCCTCTACCATTTTTCTGCCAATAACAATCCCTTGATTGTCCATGACATCAAATCATGATTCACATATCAAGTGCTCAAATGTAAAAGAGTTGGAGGACATTCATGGCTTTTGTCAAATTATGCTTTCAGTACCATTTCATGTTAAGATTGTATTGTTGTCATCAAAATATGAATCTTTTGAAACGTTCGTGTATCTGAGCTTTTGTTCTGTGTCTGTTCGGTTCTTGAACTTTCAGACTTCTGATGTTCGCTCCGATTGGTCTTAATCTGAATCCGATTTGGCGAATATATCTGGCAAGGTTACCAAATTAAGTGATCTTTAAACACCTGCAAATGTGCGCATGGTGTAATCGAGTGTCATACTCTGTGTATCAAGTCCAGACCAGACATGATACATGTTATTCCATCAGTTTGAACACGTGGTGTCACAGCCGCCATCAGTCCCTGTGACTTCTGCCACCTTGTGTGCAGATTAGTCAGAGTGATTGATCTTAATCTGGGTCTTTTGTATGAAAATGAAAAAAATAGATATTAGTGGTAAAAATCTTATTCACAGCTAATTCCTTCTATTTGGAAAGCATAGTCTTTTTGTTATGTTTGAATGTCAATGTTGTATATAGTGCCATGCTAATGTAATGATGTAATTGGTATTTTTATCCTTGGATATAATAAAATACAGGCATCGTAGATGAATCTAATGTTGACTTTTAATTCATTTGGGATCAGATATAAGCATCATTATCTTTGACAATCTTAAGAGTGTCAGGGTGAGCATCTCCTCCCATTGATGCCTAACATGAAACATTGACAAAATAGATTATTGACCAGTTTAAGCCTCACCCCCTATTCCTGGTCTCTTCCAACTCGGCCAGCTGGTTATCAATTCCTAGTCGCTCGCAACTCTACCAGCTGATTATCGATTCCAGCCTCTGTCAGCTGGTTATAAGTTTCTAGTCGCTTCCGAGTCTGCCAGCTGATCATGGACTCTGTGCATGCCTCATAGTGGCTTTGGATTCGCTGCTTCTTTAAGGGAATGAATTCTTTGCTCGACCGCTGAAACACAAAGGAATGGTTTTTGTCCTGTATGAATACGAATTCATATATCTCGGAGTGTCTTTTAACTAATAACTTTTACTAGGCCAGGGGGCTACAGAGTGTCAGGCTTAAAGTTATATGAAGGCGTGAGAAGGAGGTTTTGGTGAAATAGCATCTAAATCAAAGAACACACTTTATTTGGGGTTTTATATTTTTTATTGATAACTAAGATAACTAATATGGATAATCGGTTGAACGATTTTTTGTTTTTCTGAAACCAGGTTTTTAGTTTTCAGTAGAAGACTCAGTGAGTTCAGCACTGACTTTTGATTCCTCTGCTTTTACATCACATCCTTCACTTCCACTTGCTGCAAGTTCCATTTTGAACTCTGGATAGACGGTGATGGGAGTAAGGCATGGGACGTACATGACGTGGGCGAGATGAGGTGGCAGTCCGTTCTCACAGTTCATCTCAGGCATGTTGATAATGACTTGGTCTACGTTCGTCTCACTCCTGGAGCAGCGGCTAACAGGACATGATCGCCTTCCCTTGGGAGAATAGCACACACGCAGCAGCAAGTTGGGGAGATAGCAAAAGACATCTCGCAAGTATGACTTCTTCTTGTCATCCTCTCCGAAGGTCGAAAAGATGTCATCAGTTGTAAGAAACACAATGTCATTGTTAGCATCACAGTTCTTCACAGGGCCAAACTTAAACGTATCCGAAATCGATTTCTTTGCTTTGCACTCATCATCGCCATCAAATACAGAGAAGATACCTTCAGTTGTGAGGTTGGGTTTCTCATCAGCAGCCTTCCTGTATCGCGAGCCTGGGATGTCATGAACAGTAGCAATCTTGTTTTTCTTGCCTGGTTTGTACTTAGAGTCGCTCTTCTCTACCTTGCTTCCGAATACCGAGAAGACGTCACCAGTTGTCAAGTCGAATTCCATTGCATTGCTGGCCTTCCTGTTGCAGCAGATGCTTGGCAGTGCAAAGACAGCAAACCATGTCGAGATCACATCAGAGATGGAGCGTCGTGGTGGGTTTGCATCCAGGTTGGCAGTTTTCTTGTCCTGTGAGCCGTCATCACTGAATACCGAAAAGACATCTTCAGTGGTCAGGTTGGGTTTCTCTTGAGGAGCCTTCCAGCCAAACCATCCCAAGATCACATCAGAGATAGAGCGTCGCGTTGGGGTCGAGCTAGTGATGTCAAAACCAGCAGAGTTACTGTTGTTGAGGTTGTCAGTCTTCGCTTCATACTTTGGGTTCCAGACTATCTTGATTTCAGGCTCCCTGAAGTTGCGAATACGCGCCACCCATGAGCAGATAACAGCAGCCACTGATCGTCGTGGTGGTTTCAAGTCAGACATCTTAAAACCAGGGAAAGGAGCATCAGGGTCGATCATGTTCCTTTTGCGTGTGGTCTTCAGTGCCTTGCAGAATCCAAACCATGTTGAGATGACATCAGAGATGGCGCGTCGAGGTGAGGTAGAGTTGGTTTGGAAACGTCTGGAATGGACGGAACATTTTCTGTAACAACCATTATGAAATAATTTGCCATGGAAAAAAATTGTTCCTTAGATTTGCCAGATTTGCAAGGCACACTCAACAAGATGTCCTGGGCTATAGCTTGTTTAAGTGAACCTGCTTATGAACCTGTGTGAGTCACCAAATATGGTAACCAAGAATTAACTGTCTTTTGGACTGTTCTCCCGAGATATTTGATGAAAATCGTATCAGACTTACGCATTCCATTCCTTGGTCGAGTTGTAGCCCTTCTCCAAGTCGTAGTCCTGCTTTGGACGTGGATCATTGACAGCACTGAAGAACAGGAGGATAAGGTGAATGGAGGTGCAGGGAATAGAGTAAATGAAAATAGGTACATGTTGGGTGTGGTGGTACTTAAGTGATGGTGGATTTTGAAATCAAAGTCAGTGGGACTGCTTAAGATTACTGAATGATAGTCTGTTAATTGATAACTCTGAAGGGTGTCCCCAGGGGACATTTGCCAGGGGGTGACAGCTTCAGGGGCAGACCACCTCTAAGGCGAGGCTAGATAAAATTCCATCGGACGGAGACAACATTTTAGACCAGAAAGTCAATCGTGTGACAATTACTTACCGGTAGTAGTTGGATATCTTGAAGTTGAGAATCAACAAGATGATGAAGAACAAACCCATCACATTCAAGGAGAGCCAGTAGCCATTCTGAAATCAACAAGACAAGATACTTAAGTTGATTGTAGAAACTGTTCCCCAACTAAACCCTTTCATTGCCAATTAACTTTACACATAAGCTGTACATGGTCATCTTTGTGTTATGAAATAATCCTTGGTTATCAAAGAACTTCCATTTACTCATTTTGCCTCAACATACTTCCCTTGGGTAGGTCCTATGAATAAAACTCAAGGACTTAACTTACCAAGCCTCCCAAGAATGTCTGGCAGACACTCTCTGAGAGAATCCGGTAGATATCATGCACCACTTTACAGGAGCCGACAGAGTTCACCAACTGAAAAACACAAGTCAAGGTCAGCAACAGGGCCGGAACTAGACAAAGATTACTCAATTCTTTCACAGAGGGAGTTTCTGTGATGTATTAGAAAATGTCAACAAATATTCTCTATGATGGAGAGGGTGACTCTCTCTGCAACAAAGGATTCCCCTGGGTCTACTTACGCTGTTTTGCACATGGTCCAGATACTGGTCACCAAATCCAATGATCCGTGTGACATAATCTGCCATTGACTGGACCACCATGCCAGAGCCAGCAGTCTTGAGAAAGTCCTGCATGCTGTCGACAGCGTTGAGAACATTTCCGGCCGTCCCCTAAAACACAAACAAATTTTCAATCAACAACAGGAGAACATCGGGAATGATGGGTACATCTGGCGGATTTTAGTGATGATATTAAAGTGATAACATTATTTCACCAACAAGTTACATTCTGCTTATGCATTGTAGCTGGAGTGATGAAAAGAAAAGAGTAGTAGGTTCATGTAAATTAGTTTTCCAGCTTCTTGCAAAGAGGGACAATGTCTTTTCCTATTTCTTTTGAAAATCCTTAGAACAACACTAGCAGTGTTCTTCCCTCTGTATTTTTCGACGCCGGCAATGCTTACCATGATCTTCGAGGTAGTGAGACTGATGCTCTGAATCTTAGTGTCCAGATTAGCCTGAGAATAAAATAGTGCCGCGTTATTTGTGTGATTCATACAAGAAATCATCTCATTTATATTTCTCATGAGCTAACCTTGTAGGCACGATGCACATCTTTCAAGATGCACTGTCCAGACACTCACTTTAACAGTCTCTACATGAAGACAGACTTCAACAAAGGCTTCAAAACATCGAGACACGCAGAGTGCATGAAAACTGATATTGAAATGATTACTCATAGTCATAGTCATAAGACACTGAGATGTGCATCGTGACTGGCTGTGGCATAAGACTGGGTGTGCCATAAGACTGGGTGTGGCATAAGACTGGTTATGACATTAGACTGGGTGTGGCATAAGACTGGTTGTGACATTAGACTGGTTGTGACATTAGACTGGTTGTGACATTAGACTGGGTGTGACATTGGCTATAACTATACAAGTGACCACAGGTTGTGACATGTGGCAAAGTAATGGGAAGACATTAAAACAAGTTGGACTCTCCTCTCTGAAATTGGTTTCAAAGTCTGAAATTTAGCGGCTGTCAAAACTGAAGGAAACCAGTAACTCCAGTGGATGTAGAAATGGACTTACCACAGCAGAACTCAGAACTTGGAGGGTGACGGTGTCCACAATTCGCAGTCGGTTTGCCATATTTGTATAGGCGTCCTTGAATGTCTGTAAAAGAGAGAACGTTTCAAGATAATGCTTATAGCATCACGGGTTATTGGTGGAGCTTGCAGTTAGCTCTTGACTTCTTTTCGAGCAAATGATTGAAATTTGAAATGATATACCAGAATGCCACGCTAGCTTACCGGGTTGGACATTTCAGAGGCGGCTTGTTCCAGGTCGTTGATTGTTTTGGTGAGAGTGATGCTGGCCAGACCATCTTTGATCTAAAATAAAAATCAACCATCATCATAACTTGTTGTAGATGTATGTTTTCTAGATACTTTGGTTACAAACAATAAAGCCACTCAAAATCAGGCAGCATGCAGTCACAAAAAGTCTTAATCATCACATCTTGATACCACTTTTGAGTGAGACAGTTTAGTGATATAATCTTGGCTTTCTGGTCAGCACAACGGGGGGAATATTGGGTTCACCTTGAGGACTGTTAAGGAATTGGAAGGAGGGGTGTGTCTACCATTTGTACAGTGTTCCTCAAATAGACATTTGAGGAACACTTGAAATGTGAGATAGACTTAGATAGACAGGTGTACTTACCTCCTTCATCAGAGCTTCAACATCGATGGCAGGTGGACTTGCAATGACGTCAACAAATTTCTGGCGCGATGCATCCTCAAGCAGGACGACATCTTGCACAGTCTTGTTGGCTGAGACATAGAGGGAGCTCATGTCAGGCAGTCGCTGAAATAGAATGAATCATCTTGTTACACATGTATTATGACAGTGATGGCATTTTTTTATCTTTGAATAGCTTTGACAAATTCTGATTACTAATTTGAATGGAATTATACTTTGTTCGCTGGAATCTGAATCAGGTTAGCAATTGGGGACAAACATGATGTAGCATATGAAATTGCTCTTCAATCGTTCAGGTTATGTGTAATGTGGCCTGCTCATATCAGCATTGAGATACCATAATCTTTAGCAACTCAACTCATTGATGACATTTACAAAACTTACTTCAGTCAAATTCACAAAGTCGTATATCGTGAATAGATTGTCAAGCTTTAGGGCTCCATAAATCCCTCTGCTTGCGGCACAGTCACTGAAGAAAGGAAATAAACTCAATTATTTTCTCAGGTTTTGAATTGATTACATCTTCAACTTTCCAGTGGTGAAATCTTTCACGAGCTGAGATCTGGTGGCTTGGAACATAGACCATATTAAAAGACTAGCAATGAATTTTATCGGTTCAAACGATTTGAGAACAATCTTCTGAAAAGATATTTTCACTCACCTCATGACTTCACCAAGTTTGAGTGGCACTGACCCATCTTGAAACAACAGGTCACCCATGATGTAGGTGTCATTCCAGTATTCAGGCTTGTCCAAGAACTGAAGAAAGGATTGGTTAAAATGTCATACAATTATTCGAACTATTCCTCTCGTAGGATACAGTACAAAAAAAACTATGACTGCTAATTTCCACTGTGTCACTGTGTCAGAGATGTGACATCAATTTTGACGCACTTTAATGTGAAAATCAACATCGCCTAGTGGAGTTTTAAGATATCATCAGTGATGAATCAATACATGTGTTTGGGTGCTTCAAATTGGATGTTGTGTGGTTAAGTTTTTTATTCTGCCCATGCAACACTTTTTGATAGTTTGTGGACACATCGTAGTAAAGTTGGCGATGGATATGATGGGCAACAGGAGCCAGAGATAAATATGAATGGTATGTCTCGTAAAAATTAAGCTGATAATGATTTGACAGCAAAAGTAACATTTACAAAAACCCTGAACAAAACGATAGAGGCTGTGCAGTGACGTCATTGGGATGGCCATTTCGAATGTCAATCTGTGCTCCTCAACCTGCTGACGTCACCAACAAAGTGTAGCACTTGTGGATAACGCTGCAGTTGACGATTGGCTGGTCATTATTGCACCTACGACAAAGTGACCACGTGCTTTAATGATATCAATTTGACAACCAAAATGATATCTTTTCCTCTGATGACGTCATCTTAATGGTCTCTGTAGAGGTGTTTTTTAAAGATTGTCAATTAACATTGATATCGGGGGAGGTTTTTGGCTCATACCTCAGAGAAGATGGTTTCATCTTTGATAGGACTGCAGACAAAGGTCAGGTGGGAGCCAAGGAGGTATCCAATAGCTGCGATCAACAGGAACCAGAAGATCACAATGAATATGATCCAGGATGAACTAAACGTTAAGCAATAGGAAGAAGGGAAGGAAAATGAAATAAAAGAAATGATAGAAAGGAAGAAATGATAGAGAAAAGCATGCAGGAAGAAGTCAGAAAGCAGCAACGTTAAGATTACAGCAGGTCCAATAGCAAGTGAGGATGTTATATTTTGAGCAAAGAAAGTAGAATTAAAACAAAACAAAAGGATAGAAGGCAGAAAGTATGACAAATGAGTTGACGGTAAACATTTTTAGAAGTTAGGAAAATGCAAAAGAATCTACTATTTTGTGTCCATGGTTGACCTACCTCCAGTTCAAGCGAGCACCAGTGTGTGATACCCTGTTCCTGGCTTTTACAGTAGGCCTACACTTGGTCCCAAAGCCTCCCAGGCATAAGCCTAGCATGGCGAGTAAGACAATCAGAGCAGGCAGCGAGAAGATTCCAATCAAAACATATTGCCTACAAAAAAAACAGAAATGATACTGTAATTTCATGATTGGAAGTTATTTTCAAATATCTGTGAGTTTCAGCATTGGTTATGTTCAGTTGTTCGATCTTTGGTAAATTTTGGAAGCAAACCAGAACTTCCAATGAAAACAAACTAGGAGACACCATCTCTCTGTCACAACTATCAGGAATCTAATCATGCCTTTGGTAATATTTGGTCATCATGGCTGGTTAAGCTGACTTATAACTTTATCATGAATGATGTGTCAACTGTCTATAAGTCAAAGCACTTACTGGAATCCACTTTTCTGGGTGATGATCTCAGCTTTGCTGCGGATCTCGTGTCTTAACTTGGTGGCATTAAAGGCTAGCGAATCAAAGAGCTGCAAGAATATGAAAAGAATACGTTGTGAGCTTAGACTTTTGCAGAGCTAAATGAAATGGTCCAGGGACCATGTGCTCACCTCAGGTATGTATAATGCATGTCAATTGATGCTAATGTGAAATATCGATATCCGTGCTAATTAACCATTTATTCTTCCAAATATCAAGGAATGACAACTTGGACATTGTTCTCAAAATATCAACATTTTAAAAATTTTTCTTGATGACACGGAAGACAATGTCAATCGGAGGACAGAGCCAAGATTTGGGGTGAAAACATCAAAGTCTAGTTGATTAAGAGGCTCTGAGAGAACCATACAGCTGTTGTGCCTAAACTAGGTTAAAAAGAAAGAAAAAGAACTTCAATTCTCATATTTATAAGAAGTTTTTCTGTAGAATTCACCTAATAAAAAAACTTACCCCATTCACCAAAGGTTTGACACTAGTGTTCAATGCATCTTGGACAGGGTCAATCAGGCCATCGATTATGTCCTTAATGTCTGCAAGTGCAAGAAAGAAACAAATTTCACAGGTTTTCCTTCAGCATCATGTCAGGTCGCAGTCAGGTCGCATCATGTCAGGTCGCATCATTTGTCGTCCAATTCAACAAGTTCGTTTAATCAGCCCCACTTCAATTTGTCTGAAGCCACTTCTTTGACTAAACTGACGATACAGTTACTCCCAGATCTGGCTTTCTCAGTGCTTGTTTCTGTAAGTTTAACTGAGGCTAAATTTCTAACAACAGAGAAGTGATTGACAGCTCTGCGGTGGAATAAGAATGTTACGGCATCCGAGTGTGAGTGGATGCCAAATTTATAGAAAGGCATAAATGAAATGGCCAGGGCCATTGTGCTCACCTCATATGGAGGAAAGATGGATGAAGAGCGTGGTGTCATGTAGTGAAGGAAGAAAAGAATGTCTTTGATCAACTGATATCTGATGGGAACTTGTTGAAAGTTTTATTTTTAAATCATGTGCCTGCAGCAGGTGACACCACTCATGCTTTGATGAGTGTTTAATCAGCTGGGCTGGTGTTGTATTCTAGATCTTTCAGGTGCCTGTGGCTAGGGAGTCAGTGACAAATGTATGTTTTTAAACTTCTCCTTGAAAATGTTGATCAATATTCTCACAAATCACAAGGGCTTGACCCAATAATAAAGGTACTGACTCATCATTATCTTGACATTCCCCCTTTAACCAAACTAATCCAATCATCCATAATACTTCATCAAAGCTGTAAGAAAGGGATTGCGAGAATCAGAATTGAAGCATTAGCATGACAGGCTTGACACCGGGACAATGGACAAGGGATTAGACTGGACTAATGAAAAAGAGGTTTGGGTCACATGACTTAATTAGCATAGCAGAACCCGTTCTAACTGCCCTGTGCATTTTGAATCAGTGCTGGTTTGTCTTTGGACTGAGGTAAGTGTGGAAATTTGTGTCTCATTTTTCCTGAACAACTTGATCAAATTCATCTAAATTTGAGGAATCGAAATTTGAAGAACTAAATTTGAAGTTGACTTGTTCAGCTTATTCAGCAGGAGATTCTTGAACCTTTCAACAGTTGTATTTCTGTTCCCATTTTTCTCTTTGAATGAGTTTCTTCTGGATTTTTCCGCAGGCCAAGACTCGAGGCAGGTCAACTTGGATGTGAGCTACTCTAAGTTGGGCGAGTACAACTTCTTTCCACTTTCCAAATGATCAGAACAGATGCAGAACGACCCTGTAAAGCTTTTGTGGTCAGGTAACACTGAAATCAAGAACTTGATTAAGAACTTGATGTTGACTTATCAGTGTTCTCTTGATACCACGTAAAATACAATTTCAAATGATGTTATAAATCAATCAATCAAAAACTTTTGGCAACCACTATCCCGCCTGTTGTGTCACACCGACTGTAACTAGCTGAAGAGGGAAGTAGGCTGTTATGGATGTCAGATAGTGGTCTCCCTGGCATCTGCTTGCAATTTTTATTGACACTCCACCGTGATCTCAAGGACCTGGCTTTATCTAATGATATGTCCGCAAGGGGAGAGCGGGGGAAGGGTGGAAGAGCCAGTCACCCCCGTGGGAGCAAGATTCCTGAAAGGGTGTCTTTGGAAAGGGCAAGCATTTGTTCGCCATTAAACACAAGATCTTAATCCTTGTCTTGGGTGTCTTTGAGAGAACTGATCACACACAATTCCCAACCTACTCGTCAGCCAGCTGACAGATTACCTGGGTCGAACATGTTGCTGAGATGTTTTTGAAGAGATACTTGTGGCTGTTGGAGAGACTTCTTGTCTAAGCAGTACCATTCTGCCCCCTCTAAGGCATAACAATGGTAACTTATAAACACAAGATTTTAATCCTTGTCTTGGGTGTCTTTGAGAGAACTGATCACACACAATTCCCAACCTACTCGTCAGCCAGCTGACAGATTACCTGGCTCGAACGTGTTGCTGAGATGTTTTTGAAGAGATACTTGTGGCTGTTGGAGAGACTTCTTGTCTAAACAGTACCATTCTGCCCCCTCTAAGGCATACAGTGGTAACTAATAAACTGACTGCGAAATAAAAGCAAGTTGAACATGAGATGCTCATCATTCTGTCTCGGGTTGCAGAGAAAACTAATCTCGCAAAGACCCAAGAGTCCAGAGTAGTTCTCTAGTAATAGTGCAGATAGTGAGTCGACTGTGTTTCCTCCGTCTCTCTGTTCAGGAAATGCTTCAGTCCTGGTTCAGTTAATCATGTTGCAGCTTTCAGCATTATTTCAGATATTTTGATTGCCATGGATCATTGAATGCCGATGGCCAACCTGTCCACAAAGGCAAGACAACCGAGATAAGATCTCTGAGCCTTGAGTGTCTTAATGAGCACAGAAATGTGTTGGTTTCAAGAGAAGGTGAGAAGTAAGCTTTTAATCGTCCTCTAATAGAGCAGACTGTGGTACCAGAGTCTGGCACTTGATACTAAGCTGCAATCTCTCTGATCAGACCAGTTTATGCTCTAGCCCTGTTTAAGTAATCATGTTGCATCTTTCAGCATATTTTCAGAGCCTATTGAATCGTTGAATGCCGATGGCCCCACTTGCACACTCAAGGAAGACAGCCAAGCCCAACGTGAGATCTTTGAGCATGGAGTTTACCCAGAGCACAGGTTTGTGCTGACAGATTCACACATTACAAAGTGTCAACCACTGTGCATAATGCTTTCTTTGAAATCAGAAAAGATACTTTTTAAAGAGACATTTTTTGTTCTCTTATCTTTGCAACTGTTTCATGTTTGGTACTGTCAGGGTTATATCATTCTCCCTCACCACCATAACTGCCCGCACTGACTGCACTGCCCCTCTTCCCAACTTAACTCTCCTGACCTGCCAAGCACTATAATTGCCTTTACCTTGCATGAACTTCCTACCTGCATCCACCTGGCACATTATGAAATAACTCCGACTGTATCACATGATGAAATATTTGCTGCTATGAATCAAAGATTTTTCTGCGAGTTTTAAGATACCTTGCTATTGATCGGTATAATTGCATGATTTCAGATTCTCATATTTTTAAGGTTCAAGAAGTCTACAGGAATACAGGGAAGTAGGACTGTTATGGATGTCAGATAGTGGTCTCCCTGGCATCTGCTTGCAATTTTTGTTGACACTCCACCGTGATCTCAAGGACCTGGCTTTATCAATGATATGTCCGCAAGGGGAGAGCGGGGGAAGGGTGGAAGAGCCAGTCACCCCCGTGGGAGCAAGATTCCTGAAAGGGTGTCTTTGGAAAGGGCAAGCATTTGTTCGCCATTAAATACAAGATTGAGGACTGAGGCATCAGATTTTTCAGTGAGATTTAAGACATCTTGCAAGGCATCAGATTTATCAGCGAGATTTAAGATATCTTGCTAGTGATTGGTATAATTGCATGATTTCAGATTCTCATATTTTTAAGGTTCAAGAAGTCTACAGGAATACAAGCTTGGAGAGGACAGGTTGCGGATCTTGGATTTTCATGTTCTTTATTATAGCTAGGATAGATATGGGTCAGGCCCGTGGGTTCTAATAGCATTATAACCTTGACAGGCAGAAAGTGCCGTCCAGGCCTTGTCGTTAGTGTAGGCTTTAGTGATAGGATGGGGACCAGTGAGTGTGGTAGGTGTAGGCGCAACGTAGCTAAGGTTAGGCACTCACTGGTCTCTCTCTCCAGGAAGATGACACAATCTCAGTTACCAAGCTGCAAATCAGAAATACAATTTTCTAACTGGTAAACATGGAGCCAATTCTTTGGTTTTATCAACTCTTTAAATGTTGTTCTTTGAGATTGACTGTAATTGTATTTTCTCTGCTGATATTGTTTATAACTGAATGTACAGTAAACATACAAATTACCTTGATAATAAACTACCAGTATGCTGTATGTCATGGCATTTGAATTTTGTTGTGTGTTCTTCTGTTAAAATTGTTCACGTAAATTTTTGCCTCTACTGTAAACCCGCCCAGGAGTGGTCTGAACCCCCAATATGGCAGCACCTACTGACTCCATCATTTTATATAGGTCCCTACTGTAAACTCACCCAAGAGCTGTCCGAACCTTGAATAAGCAGCACAAGCCCATTCTGTCTCATGTACTGGTACCTACTACTGTAAACACACCCAGAAGCTGTCCCTACAATCAATATGGCAGCACCATAGGTCCCCACTGTAAACTTGCCCAGGAGTTGTCCCGACCTGTATGGCTGCACCTGCTACATATATGACACTGAAAACTCTCCCAGGAGCTGTCCGAACCTTGAATATGGCAGCACCTGCTAGATCAATATGCATGAGTCCGTTCTCTAAACTCACCCAGGAGCTGTGTCTGTGGCTGTAGGACCTTGAAAAAATGAAACTTGCCCCCATTTCCCAGTAACTAATTCGGGGCAAGCCGTCATCTTGGATATAAGTACATTATGTAAAACTGAAATGTCTGAGCACTAAAAGAGTGTTTGATGCATAGATATCTGAGGATAGAAACTGTATCAGAGTCTTTCACTGTTCAGTAAGCTGGTCCCAAACTGTTTTACAATCCTTATGACATTGTTGACAGATGTGAGAAATACAGCTTCAAGACCAAGTTCAAACTTTGATATTAAGGCGGCATGAACTCAAACTTGAGGAAGGCATATATCAAAGCCAGTACATTCCAAGGTACGATCGAGTTTGAAAACTTGAGGACAGTGAGTTTACATAAAGATGACGAATTCAAAAGAAGGAAGCTGACCTAGGGGGTCATGTGTACAAAGTTCTTAGCACTAGCAGTTAAGAAACGTGCCACTGGATACGATGACGACGACAGACGACAGACACAGGGCTATTGTATAGACTCCCCCAACGCGGCAACGGTGAGCCAAAAAAGAAAGACTTACCATTTGCTTTGTCAAAAGCTGATGCATTGACCTGTTTGGGAATATCCTCAAAGGTATTCCTCGCCTGCAAGTCACAGAAAGAAGATATTTGAATATACCATTTGACTCCCTAGCACTGCAGCTGGCTTTACTGAAAGTTTCCTCATCCTCATAAGTTCTGTAATCTGTTATGCTGGGGCAGAGATATGGTGAACAACCAGAAAGGTTGTGAAGACACTCCAACAAGTCTCCATCTTGACATGGTTGGTATAGACTGACAGGTCACTCTCGGCAGGAACTAGAGAGGATCGCCAGAGACAGGAGACGGCAAAAGAAAGTTGCTGTCAGCCTATGCTCTCACTAGTCTCAGAAGACAGAAGAAGTAAGTTAGCAAATAAGAGACTTGTTCTGTTTTGAGGACGATAGGCACAACCATGATGATAATGTGTCCAGATTTAGAAAATTTCAAATCAATTGGCAGTTTTCAATTCAGATAGTTTTTCCCCATATTTTCAAGGTAGGTGCAAGGAATTTTTTTGTGCTTTTTTATGAAAATATGGCATTAAATGAATAACAATTAGCATAGACATAACTGGCTTACCATAGTGGCGATACCCTTTAAATCCAGACTGAGCACAGGGCCCAAACTTGCTGTTTCTCCTGTCATATCTGGGGTCTGAGGACGAAGGAAAATAAGATGGGTTGGTTACACCGTTTGTTGAGCAAGTCGCTCTCTTTGTCTTAATAAGGGGGGGGGGGGGGGGGGGTGATGAACAAGAGGGGAGGGTGGGAATATGTCTGAATTCATCACAAAATACATATATTTGATCTAACATGACTCACACTCACAGGGTTTTACCATGAGTTGTTTTGAGAGTACGTTTGGTTTTGTACACAATCTCTTACCTTGGAGAAGTCATAGACAGATGACACATCATTAGGATCCATCATATGACCGCAGTCAGGTGATCCTGAACAGGTGGTTTTCAGAGTGGTCAAGTTTGCCTTGATCTCATCGATCAGTACTCTGATGCTGTCACCCGAGTCCGTGACATGTGAGGAGATTGAGTCGACCTCACTCAAGCGGTCCTTAAGCGCGTCCAAGTCTGTAAAGATGTATATTTGACAAATATTTTCATCACAAGTTTAAGATTATCCTGAATGATTGAGCTATCAAAATATTTTTCGAGTTATCAAAGTCTCATAAAATTGAAGGCAAGGTCACATTTGCCTCCTATGTAAGGGTTTGTACGCACTCTGAATTCAACCAAGGATTTAAAAAACTTACCCTTGTCAAGACCCAGGAGGTTTCCAGTAATGCCCTGAACGACAGGTCGACCTGCGAGCATAAAGGGACCAGTGACTTCGTCAGGTAGGCCTGAAAATCATAGTCATACAATGATCAGTTGTTTACAGCATACATATCATAAGGACAGAATTTCAGTAAGTTTTTGATGGTATCTTCCAAACATTTTCGGGCAATTCTCAATACTTACGGTCAAGTTCGGATGACATGATATCAGCGACATTCTTGAATTCTCTAACGGTGACAAGATCAAGATCCTGAAAGTTTAAGAAAATGTTGTCAATGGTTAAGATAAAATTTGTCTAGTTGTCAGAGAATGAACCTTACCCTCCCCTAAGTGTTCGAAGAGGACCATCTCTGAGAAGAAGCAGAGAGGTCCTTACTACATACCAAAAAAGCAACAGATGAAATGCAATGTCCTTTAGTATTTGTAAATGGATTGAATCGATGCCATGATAAACCTTACAATTTTGACAAAGATTTGACTCACCTCAAAGAACTTGTCTCTGAAAAGCGAAAAGTCATCAACTGCGTAGACTGCAGCTTCTGCAACGTGAGGCAGTGTGTTGTGGAGTCGGTGTGAGGATCCTACAAACCCGCAAGCACCGAGACTGAAGATAAAGATAATAAAGACAATGTCACAACCAGCAACCATCGGTGCCTCCCCATTTGCTCTGCTGTCCTTGGACCCACGCAGCAAGGAGTTAAATACCACAAGTCGTAATGTTTCAAAATTGATTGTGAAGTTAGCTTTCTATCTTCTTAGCCTCGTAAAATATTTTTGAAAAGTGAAACAAAACCCAATTTTCGGAGGATAGCAGAGGACGTTTATCTCAACTCACATGATGAAAATGCAGCTTATGATGAGCCCTAATCCGACCATGAATCCACAGCTCTGACTTTTCTTTTCGGCTTCCTTGGAGGTGTATTTGCCTCCACACCGACCGCAGCAGCGGCAGCAGCAAAGGTTGAGTCCGACGAATGGCACAATGAGTGCCAGGAAGACGCCAATGGTGAATGGCACAAGCATTGGGGCCTCGAGCTTGGCATACTGGAAGATGAAGGACAATCATTTGATAATCATTCAACTGTGTGGTGGGATTTACATAAGATTCTGGTTATGTTGATTCACTAATCACTTGTCACAAGTTCATTTACAGTGAATGCTATGCGGGTGTACACTCCTGATGCAGTGGACTGGGCTCTTCCTGTCACCATGAGAAGAGACGCTCAGGAGAATGAAATGGACTGCCCCGGGAGTCTAATCCTATGTTAATATAGCTCACTCTTTGGAAATGATTTGTCTGATTACAAATATGATATCCAGGACTTCACTTTCAGTACCAAGAGCTTGGTGAACAAGACTGTGTGTAAAGCTGTATGTCCATGATCTGGGTGATAAGATAAAATACTCCTACCTCTTGCCAATCGTTGATGATCACGTTAAGTTGAAAGTTAGAATTTTTCAAACGCACAATCAGGTCTGAAAAATAGAAATAATTGTTCAGTGAAACCCCATGATTTCTGTTAAGAAATTGATTGCGGCAATTTTGTCATGCTACAGATGAAAAAAATTTTTGAGTCCAAATATTATATTTAAAGTTATCCTGACTGCTATTTTGTTTGAGGGCTTATTGACCAATCGGTGAATACCCAAAGAGCACAGTCTAGCAACTGTTGTTAGCACTGGCAGAGAATTTCTTTTGGATAGTTTACAAGTTTTTTTCCTGCACTGAGGCTGATGGAGTGATGGCATTTGATTGAATGAATTGAAATCAAACGCAATATATCAAAATAAACAGAGCACCAGACGATGAAGGCCAACATAAAGGACTGAAATAGATAATAGCCTACATTCATAGAAATCGGCTGATGTTACTTAAATCCGAGAAATGGGATGGTTTACTCACCCCAGGGAACTTTGATGAACGTATCAACGAAACTTGTTGCAATCGCAGTCCAAGGGCCAAGCGACCATAGTCCTGCTTGCCCTTCGTAACTATCGAGATAACCTCCGAGGGTATAGGTTCCGCTCGAGTTGAGCTTTCCAAAGATTATCGTTCCATTGGAAGCGAGATGAGTCGGCATCGACTCCGAAGGTGTGGCACTTCGCCAGTTTGAAGATGGCTGCTCCGACGCGACGGGCGCCAGAAAACAAGCCAGAAAAAACATCACCAAATAACTCATGTAAAGCATGTTGGTGAAACTAGAGGTTCTGTATGAACGCAAGATATTGTGCGACAGTATTCGATCAAAAAAAAGTATCTAAGACCGGCTAAAGTAGCAATATTTGGTTTTTTACGAGAGCAAAATCGAAACGACGTTGCTTGCGCGAATTCCCCAAACGAAATTAGTTGCGTTGATACGGTTGTCACGTCACGCCACGTGGCTGAAGGGATCCTGATTGGCTAGAAAAGTTGACTGTTCTTTTGTTTAACCAATCACAGACGAGATATTTGGCAAACTCCAATGCAGTATCACAGTTGCGCATGACGACGACACGATCCATGTGCGGAGATTAGCAGCGTTAGCTAGTGACGTCTTTGGACTGTTGTAGTAACTAAACGTCTTGCAAGACAATCGGCTGTCTTCACGACCTCATTGCTTCGACTTTCGAGTAAAGCATTACCATCGGGGAAAGGTGATGACGAAGAAGAATGTCAGTAGAATGCTCTCTTTGCTGTTGCAATGGTTTGTGGCTTCGTCTTTAGGATATGCGATCTAGACCGATTGGTTGTGACTTGGTCTCTACAGGGAGACATTCAAGACATCTGCCTGTGATGGCACTAACGTTGGAATAACGCTAGAGTGACTCAACCACTCTCTTGATAACGGCAATTTAGTATAAGCAATAGTGCAAGACATACTTCACGAGGTGTTTAGGTAAGCTATCTTAAAAAGCCATGATAGTACCTTTGATAAAAACAAAACAGTTTTCCTCTGTCACGTGATACTGTCTAAGACTCTTGGTTGATATGTTCTTTACTGGTTGGGCAGTTAGTTATTAAAAGGCCCATCCCCGATACAGGGTGTCTGTCGTCTTAGAAACAACGGGAAAGGGACGAAGAAAAACACAATGATTCGGGTGAATTGTTCAAATACAATATTTTATTATGTGTCATGAAATATCATCAATGCAATACATGAAGAATATCCGAGGCAATCATCACCCGTATAAATATACATGTACATAATGTAACTACACGGATTAGAAGGAGTTCAAGCAGTAAATGAAGGGGTCAGAGCCACGAACCTATAGCACGCATAGGTCCGTGTCAGAGACCTGGACAACAAATATATGTATGTACATGCAATGACGGGGGTAATAACATAAGTTTTTTCCCCTTGGTATTAACGACCAAAAAAGCAATACATTCATGACTAAAACGCGCAGTTTCCTGTATATATTTGATGTGTTATGCATACAGAAATAAAAATTGGACAGTGCAGTGACGTGAACGAAAAACGATGTCCGGTGTTCTCTCAAACATAACAGGCTCGTATTCCATATGATTTTAGAGCCCTTACACTAACTTCATCGAAAGTTATCTGGCCCCGTCGAAAGTGAACGAAACTATACCCATTGTAGAGAATCAGTACCTATAAAAATATTGCGACCAAAATAGCCAATACTGATAAAGTTCTTGTGTCTGTCGGCACAACTATACACCTGTCCGGGACACAGTGCTAGTAATTACAAATTGTGCATCGCATCACTGATGTCTTATCCATCACTTGTCATAATGGTTGGTCAGAGCTGTTCTCAAGCGTCTGGTCTCAAGGGTCAGAGCTGTTCTCAAGCGTCTGGTCTCAAGGGTCAGAGCTGTTCTCAAGCGTCTGGTCTCAAGGGTCATTGCCTCCTCAACCTTGGAGCAATCAAACAGTAGAACACAATTCAATATTGCTACAACGTCAGTTAAGTATCTTCTCTAAAATTTATATATTTACATCTCTAATAATGAATCCTATACTGAGATCGATAGCACCGTGGTATATAGAAAATATGCTCTGTTTTTTTCACATAATCAGGGTTCCCAAAAATGCACATGCCTTATCGATCCGACTGACAGATTGTTTTGAATAAGATGATAAAATCACAATCAAATGTTTCATCAGACGAACGTTTCTCCTATACATCTACATGTATATACACTGAGTTATCACAACTTTAGCTCCTCTCTTTCGTTGACATTGTGTTGGGACACCCTTTATAGTCCATTATGCAGTTTTCTTTCATTGACAGTGTAATAAATAATAAAATGTCCTGATGAATAATCACAGACGTTCCTGAAAATTTACAGTACAGAACTCCTCATCTGCTACGTCATAACTGAAAAGAGAAGGAGAAAAACGATCAGAATACGGGTATAAAGGCGTCACTTTTTGGGAGAAGCCATTCCCGAGGATGACAGAGGTGCGTTGATACTACCGTGGAGAAGCGTTCCCCGAGAATGATACAGGTGCGTCGCATTTGATGTTGAGACTAACAAGAGACGTTCGTCACTTCCGTGGAGAAGCGATCCTCGAGAGTAACAGAGGAGTGGGGAGAGGAATGCTAGTGCGGGCTTACTGTTTCATCTTGGAATGTCTGATTTTCACACTTACCTTCTCCTGTAATTGACGTCACCAATACTTCTATCTGCAGCTTCTTTTTGAGTGCAGCCCGGCTCAGTATGAGCGGGATCTCCCTCTCCAAGTGATCACCACTGGTCTCCACGTCGGCTGTCATTGTCACGGACAAACCTGATTTCCTGTGAAAGAAAGTTAACGTTGTTACAGCCCGTTGTTTCCCACTGATACAAACAAGCCTAATCTTTCGGCAATGACCAAAATATGATCATTGTAAAATGTGCCGGATTGTCGTTCCCGGCCACCCATCTCACTCAGTGCATCCGGAGATATAAGATTCAGCTCAGTCGCTCAAGGCTTACATCATGATTGAAATCTCGTGAGGCTGAGTATATGGAAAACCCCGTTACGAGAGGATTAGTCAGTGGTTCCTACACGGAATAGTCGAATAACATCCTCCCAGAGAAGTTTGTCCAAAGTGCCATGAGGCAGATGAGGCGTACCACCGGGCTTTGTATGATCACCGAGCTTATCTCGACCCACAGCATGAGGACTCACAGATTTTTCGATCAACACTGCAACCAACCTTGAGGACTCACCCTTTTCTCTTCCCCGTCACCAGAATATGATGGAGGTGACCGGAAAGTCTACTCTTGGTATAAAGCTTCACGATTTCCGCGTGAACCATGATTAAGTCTAATTCCAGTTGTAGCTCCTTTTCGTCTATCCGTTCGAACTTTGAGTTAACATCCTCAACGGTGAACCGAAGCTTGTATTTCAGAACTGAAATCAAGTAAATTTTTTTTGATCAACAGTCCTACAGCTGAAGGTACGTCTCTTTCGTCAGTGTAACTTGAATCAAAGTTTTTCATCAATGGTGTTCACTGATAGTAATGGCCTGCATAGCTACACCAACCAAAGACATTAGAATAAAACGTTTGTTTTCTGATATACAGACTCTATACTTTCGACATATGGATGTTTAAAAGCTAATCTCAAGACGTGTACCAGTATATGGTCATCCTGTATTCTTACCCGATTGACTGCTTTCACTTCGAGAAACCGTTCCGGATTCCAAGTCCTCACCGGCGTCTCCATCTGGAGTGACAAGGAAACACTCCGTGGGACTGAGGTTGAAATAGCTTTCGAACCATTTCGAGTTGTCCACGAGAAGGGTCTGATATTCCTGCAGGGTGCATCCCGAGTAGAGAGAGACTTGGGCGACGCAGCTGGCATAACCATCCAAGAATTGCCTGCAAAATCGGCCAGAAAGTTGATTACGCAACTGGTATGTTTTCTTGGTCACGAGTACATGTACATATATGAAATTAGAAGTCCCAAGCAAGACATAAAAAGACTTTTCAAACTTTCGTTGTTGGAATAGATCATCAGCTTCGCAGTTAACCAAGGTTGACAAGAAATATCAATCTGATATAAACTTGAATCGAAAGTGTTGGCAAAGCTGATTAAGCATCATAATACCAAAAAAACAACTTAAGTATTTTGCGACAAAGGATTGGTCTCTGTTGTTGGAGTACTCAGTATTCGCGGTATTCTCGAGTGTCGTTGTATTGACTTCTAATGATCCCTTACTCACCTGCATTTTCCGGTTTGATTCATCCACACCTCATTACTATCAATACCCCGGTCCCCAAGCCCGACGTAGTTCCCTGCGAGACTACTGCTTCCTGCGACAGATGGCGTGGCAATCAATGTCTGCATCTGCTTCCAACAAGTCTTACTAGAAATCGTGTAGGTGTAATCAATGTCATCACATGAGGCGTCCTTGTTTGGTCCGATGTCGAAAGTCAACCAGGGGATCTTTTCCTTTTCAATGAGACAGGACACGATGCTGAGTGTGTTGTACATGACTTCGAGTTTTCTGTGATTCGTAATGGCGATTGTGTCCACGTCTAGTGGTGAGCAGCCATACCGGACACGTGCATGGCGGTAGGCGCAGATAAGCATTTGCTTGAAGGAGCTGCAACGGGAGAATGCGTTTGAATGTATTAGTTTAACCTCTGCATTACCATTATTCAGTGAACTTTAGAACAAGGTCGACATTTATTCAAGATACTTTAGAGCCTGTACATTTGTTGGACTTGATTGAAGACCGTTTTTGAACAACTTTTAAAGTCGAATGGCAAGAAATCAGTTTATCTTACCTGCATTGGGTATTTCTCGTGTTTGCATTCCTTATCATAACATGATGAGGTCGGCATGAGTCCTTAATTACATTCAAAACATCAACAGCATGACACTGCTTCGATGTCCGATGGTCCGTGGTTAGTCTTGGAGGTGTAACAAGGACACAGATCGAGGGATCGATTCCGTAAGCATGCTGAATGGCGTCAGTCGCGTCAATGAGCGTGGAGTAGTAGGCTTCGGGGCTGCAATCCGCTTCCAAGAACTGCTCGAGCACGCACGATGACAAAGTCGAAAGAAATTGGCTGTAAAGTGTAAGGAAAGGATTATATATAGCCCATCTCATCGAATTGTCACAAACGCCGAAAGGTAAATGTTTACGTCGAGAACTAGTCTTTGCCAAAATCTTAAGCTAACAGAGAACTACCAGTGTAAATGACAACTTACTTGCACTTGCGGCGTCGTCCTGCAAGTCCTTGACTGATCAGGTCATGCTTCCCAGCATACAGTTCGGTATCATCTGACACCTCATTCAGGGATTTGAAAACGTCAGCCATATTTTTCGATCCCGTGAAATCCCGCGCATGTTTATTGCACGCGCTATTCGCCTTCTGGAGGAGGAATTTCGGACTGGTGCATCTCCGGTTTTCGTTGGTAGAATACTTCAAGGTATCGTCTGCAATCTTGTTTGTTGACGTCGTGTTTACGAAACAGACGATGGGGTTGAAATCGTCGAAGTTGTGCTGGATGAATTTCCTATTTACAAGGACAGCCCAGTCAACATCCAATGGACTAGCTCCGGACTTCGAGGCACCTTTTATGAAACTCATTGTACATTGCGAAAACGTTGTGATTGACCTGAAAGAAGGGAATTGTTTGGTTCAGGATGAGCCGATAGGTTTCTCCACCAGTAGTTACCCTGGGGAAGTATTCATCGGGGCCAGGTTGTTTAAAGCTGCGCTATGATAACGGTCGTTAAGAATTCTGACAAGTTCGCTCCGGTGGGTCTATCAGCTGACAGGTTGGGGTTTCACCATGTGGTTCATTATCTTAATGAAGCCCTTGTCTTTATTTACCTGCAGTTTGTTGCCGCATCTCTCTTTCTTGTTATGGAGATGAGGGATTTGTAGCAGTTCTCAAAACCAACTTCAAAGATTTGGCGGGCGTACGTCCACGTGTGTGAAGCCGTAACTGATTCACCAACTGAGGCTGTAAATAAATGAAAATTCATTCATGCAAGGTGGGTTTGGACATAGTTAGCGAATTTCAAGCTAATGTGCTCAATTCTTGTAGTGCACTGTATATGACAGTTTAAAGATTTTTCAACGATCCGGTCCAGCTCCAAGTGTGAAAACCAAAATATCTGATGCCCAATGTGTCCCTTTCACAAGGTATAACCTGCCCAACTCGCCGCAGCGCAAGTCACTTCGTTACAATCTATGTTCACTTGAAATTTTGTTCCTGTAGTCCATCTAGTACATGTGACGTTAGCAGTTTTAAAAAACCCACCTGTCTCGACGACGGACGGCATCTTCCTCTTAGTCTTCACTACCATCGAGGCAGCAGCAGAATCCACCGTATCTAGCAGAGACAACTCGTCCAACTCGTTCAACTCCCCAGCCTCTCGGTCATCAATGGAATCTTCTGCATCGTCTTGAACATCAGACTCCGAATCCTCAGCAGACCGCCTCCTCCTCTGTGTTTCAACGACTTCAGAATTCATTGCGTTTAGAGGTAAATCTAAGTCTTCAACGGCTGGGTCATCGATAAAATCGGGATCGTACGGAGCCTTGGTTTCTACCTCAATAATATCAGTCGTAGTTGTTGGCGATTTTGTTGTTATTTTGACCACTACCGTAGTGGGTGGGTCATTCGTGTCTAGTTCCAGATCGGTGGTGGCCTGGCCAGGGAATGTCGTGGTGCCCATACCAAGATCTGTGGTCACTTCAACTGGAATTGTAGTTGTATCAAGGCCCAGATCTGTGGTCGCCTCTGTAGGGAGAGTTGAAGTCGGAGATGTTCGGTATGGAGTTGTGGTAGCAGTTTGTGTTGTAGTAGCCGCCTGAGTTGTGGTAGCAGCAGCTTCAGTAGAAATCACCGCGGTGGTCTTCTTCGTTGTGATAACAGGCGGAACTGTGGCCGCTTCTGTTGTAGTCAGCTGAGGTGTAGTTGCTACGGTTGTGGTTGTAGTTGTCGTAATGATCAATTCTGAAAGAAAGTTCAGAATATGATATGACATATCTGAGGTTCTTCTGACAAGTCAAACTAAATCATGTAGTGTATTGCTTTCCAAATGGCACATCTGAAGGTTGAATTAGCTAGTTTCTAACTATGGTTGTTCCAGAAAATGGAGGAAACACTTGGTCATAGACGTGACGAAAAAGTCAGACGAAATTATCTTTTTTTTTTATCCTTACATGTGTTTTGTCAAGGACGGCCAGTGGATAAAAGAAATGGACAGCGGTAATGGCTTGGATACAAAACGATTGATATAATGAGATGGCGAAGTTAAGCGAATTTACCTTCAATGACAATCGTCGTCACTTTAACAACAAAACTCTTCCCCTGAGAGTCTTCCCCGAGAGTAGAGTTGTTGGAGGTGATCCTTTTCGTCAAGACTTCTTGGACCTTCACCTCTGTCACATTCTCTGCTTCTTCGCTTATTACTAGGATAACCCTGAACAGTACCAAGATCCGGTTCCTAGAAATAGCAATAAAGAAGGTCCCTTCTATACTAGTTTTCGGTACATTAGAACCATTCAAGGGATTCTTATGAAGACTTTAACCAACACTTGTGGCACAAAATTGCATTATACAGGTTTCGATCGGTACATGAGCAACCAGAACATTCATAACGGACTGTTGTCAGATGTGAAACGAAAGGAAGCAAAAAACATACTTTCGGGTGGTGGCCTAAGTCGGCGCAGGCAGGGACAAGAAACAATGTTTACCTGTCCGTATTAATGAAGTACTTACCCAATGGGAACGTAGGTATCCTCAAAAAGTCGTTTCTTACGAAGGAGGGTGTCCGTCAAGTTTTCACCATAAGTATCATTGACACAAACAAAACCAGTAACATCAGTCAAGTTGTAAGTGACCTTCAATTCTGGGTCCGACTGGTACATTTGATCAAACTGAAAAAGTAAAGGGGAACATGTATGAGTCACACTAACAATTGAAGTGACAAAATCTACTCTATCATCTAATATAAATAGGCGCTTCTTTCAGTTCCTTTTGCCCCTTCCATTTCACCTGCAACCACAAAGGATTCTGACAGGTCTGTTGTGGCCTCTAACTGGTATAACACTTTGATATCACAATGAAATTGAGATTTATTGTCAAATCCCTTTCATACTTCCTTACATATATTCATTTTTCATCCCATTTTAACTCCGAGCATATACAGCAACATTGGGACAACAGAAACCGTTCAGGAGTCAAGCAAATCCTGATCTTTTATTGTGCATTTTCATATTCTGGAGACTCTATTCAAAGTCAAACGTACCGTCTTCTCAATTTCAAGAGCCAACTGAATAGCTTCAGGACTTGAGATGTTCTCTAGCGCTGTGGTACAATTCCGTTCCTCAACAACAACCTCGCCAAGAAAGACAGGTGCTGAAATGTATGGAGAACGAAAGTTAGATATCTCCCGTACTAGAGAACACACGGTGTGGGCGTTGTCGTACTCAAAAGAGAGTAAGTGTGGCTGTTCAGCGAGAATATTGTAGACTAATGCGGCCAGGGAAAAGAATTGGTATAAATTAGTTATGGTGAATAAGGACTGCATTGAGAGACTACTTGAATGTTATTTACCTGTAGGTGGCGCTGGTGTTGTTGGTAGTGCCGTTGTGGTCGTTGTTGGCGCTTCGGTAACCTTTGAAGTCACACCTGAAAAGGAACAGAAACTACAGTCGCCTGAAATGCAGGGGTTTCAATGAGTTTGGAAGCATCCCAATTGGCATAACAGAACGCATTTCTATTTTCCTGGACCGCCAGTAAATACGAACGGCCTACCCCTTTAATGGTCGCCATGGCCCTGATTTCCCCAGAATGGAACTTTTAGCCAAGACACAGTTCCTCGCGGTGACAACATACCTTCAACTACAACAGTGGCAGCCTTGATTTGATAAACTCCTAAGTAGTCATTGTTGCCCTTTATCTCGGTGTCCAGGATATTCACCACTTGCTGTGCCGTGACTGACAAGGCTTCGTTGACTGTCTTCAGTACGATCAAGAAGTAGACTTTGAGATAATAACCGCCGTCGTTTCTGAAGAAAGAAATAATGTTGATACAGAGTGTTCATCATCATTTCTGCATAAACTCATAGCTCGATAGAGAGTATAAATCAATTGATTGCGATGAAGTTGCATGTACATGTACAACACAAAAAGCCAATTGCAACAGCTTTAAAACCTTTGCACGTCTCTGAACGTATTACTATTGCGGAGAGGATTCAGATATATACATGCGCATGTGCTTTAAGATTTGTCTGGAAACATTTTGGCCTGCCTGCAGTACCTACAAATATATTCGATGGTTCCTTTTAAGTAAGCACTGTCAATCTTCTCCTCCCTTTAAGAAAGACATAAGTGGTCTGATTTAAGAAAGATACAGTGTGGAAGTGCTTTGACAGATCTGAACCCAAAATATCAGAACAACCTATCTTTAACCAGAGTCTTCTGCTTTTACACAACATTGCTACTCACTGTGCGTTCAAATCTGCGCCAGTCTCACGTTTTTGCCGCAACACCGTTGACGCCTGGGATTTGTTGACGCACTCGAATCTGATTATCTGAGTGAGGTTGTAGGGGACGGGCATCTCGTTTTTATAGAGAACATCAAACTAGAAAAAGGAAGTTGCATGTACATGTACTTTATTATAAGGTTCAGGACACCAGAATGAAGGTAATGCTACTCTTCTCTATACGACAGACAGCAAATTAACCCAGAACCCAGGATTGTATGTCTGGATGAACCGGCGTGGCTTTCAAGGAACTAAAATTCCTGGCTCTTCACAACACGTACATTAACGTATGAAATAGTCGAGGGTCTGTCGGATGAGACTAAAAGCCGTGGTCCCTTGTACCTGAGTGTCTATGCCAGGGCAAGTAAAAGATCCCACATAGGTGGACAGTAGCCTATAGTGGACTCCATACCTCCGGCAAAAATCCAATAGGGTTACAACGCCGGTGTAATGTTTTTGAGTGTTTCTGTTTTTGAGTGTTTCCCCTCATTGTTTGGGAACGCTCAAAAATAGATTGACAAGTTTTTCTGTGTATCCCCCTATTGAAAAGTCGTGGTCTCTCTAGCTGCCTATTGTTTGGAAACACTGACACATGGGAAACAACCACAGATGTTACACCGGTAATGATGACGAATGATGAATTAATAACACACACCCTCCCCCCCCCCCCCTCTCCAGAGAGGTTCGGGGTGGATTTACCTGGTAATAGAGTTTCAAGGAATATTTTGTTCTCCTCAGGTAGCGTTTCCTTTGGGGTTAGAATTGAGAATGAGAAATATTCACTCTTTCAAAGCATTGCTACTGATAAATCTACTGCCTTGTTTCGCACATACTAATCTGAGTTGCATTTCATGCCCTTTTTCAAATACCCTAATTTCCTAATAACAAGACAACTATGTTTAACTTACCGAATTTCCAACTTCCACAGCGAGTGCTTCGGCTTCGGGGCTTGAGAAGTTCTCATGCACGGGAAGGCATGCAATGTTGACGATAACCAACTCGCCGCTAAAGAGAGCAGCTAAAAGGGAAAAAGGAAAGATTTTAGGGCTTGATCCACTTGGATCTTTTACCACTGCGGTGGCCACATCGGGACTAATGGTGGGTATTGGGGGTGTTTCAAATTACCTGCTCGCGCAGTTGCTACATGGAGTTCAAAAGCTTCACATTTTAACAATACAATACGTCATCAATGAACTAACCTTGTGGTGGGGTGGTTTCCGTTGTTCCTGGTTTGGCAGTGGAGGACGACAAATCATACAAGAGATCTGAAAAAAATTGAGAAACTTTTCTTTAGAATACAACAAAATGATACAATACAATAATCAACGCTTATAAACGTTTTCAAAAAGGCCCGACTTCCAAATGTATTAATGCAAGGAAGGTTCTTTTGTTCGAAACTTACCATCCACGCTTATCGCCTCGAAATCGAATGGTTCGGTATCGCCATTTCTTACGGCTGCTTGCAACACCCCGAGTATATCATTCTCCATGACGTCTTTTGAGGGGTACGCATTTGGTGTCAAATATATGTACACGTCGACCTGGGTCTGGCCGTTATCATCTCTGGAAAAGAGAAGCAACATTAAAAAGAGAATTGGCGCCATGGGTCTTGATTATTCAGGAATACTGAAGCAATTAAACGCTTAATGAGTTGTATCACATCTTTTACATGTTACATAAAACTTCAGATATTTCAGCGCCGAACCGTGGACAACTCGTCACTCGTATACGACGAGCGGCATTACAAACACGACAAAAAATGATGATTGTTCGGTGACCAAGAGAAAGCCAGTATAACTATACAAATGTTCTATACAGAAGCGAAAGGGTTTGAAAACTTATGACCCTTTTGAAGTGAAGGGAGAGAAATCACATGGCAAATTAGTGTTTCCTAAACGTGGTCATTAACCGTGGCATCGAAAGCAAATCAACCTGAAGGAAAGTGCACCATGCGTTTCCGGCAGTCCCCAAGAGAGTAAAACTGATTTGGTGAAGGTATAAAAAACTGTATCTACTTTGAATAGTTTACACGTCGTTTTGTAAAGCGGAGACGTAAGATGTTCCGTGCATGTATGTATATACATATAACAACACATACTTTCCGTCATAATCTCTTTGCTACGCAAAACTAGAAGGACTCTCGACGCCACCTTTGGTTTCCTTTCTACCTCTTGATTATGCCAATAGTTCTCAACTTGCAGTGTGACAAAATGAATGGAACCATACACCACACTTGGTACTTGACTTACCGATATGATATGATATCATTATGGCTGTAGTAATCCTGTAGACTACTTTTACTGAATATATCATCGAGCTGAAATATGAGAAAAGAGATGCCATTTTAAGACCGTAACCTGAATCCATTGGCTTCTATAACCTGAGCTTCACCCATTACCGCATACTAGTAGTATGAATAATGAGAAATGACTAATTCTTCAGGAGGGGGGGGGGGGTAAATTTACTTACAAGTCAATTGACAAAATGATGAGTCTTCTGGTTTTCAATTTTTGGAACGGTAGACATTTATTTTCTAATTTGTTGCATATATCTATCTTTCATATTTATTTATTTAATTATTTATTCATTTTACCTTTTGTTGCAGTTCACTTGATACTTCGATAAAATACTCTCCCTGTCGATTTAACAAAGAGGGCCTAAATGTTAAATTTTTGGCGGTGAATAAAAGCCGAAATCTCGGAGCTGGAAAAAAGGAAACAAAAATCCATGAAATCATTATTGGGGCAAGAACACAATGATAAAGCACCAAGCACTTCAGCTACACAGTTATTGAAATGAAACAAAACCAGTAGTTTTCATAAATAAGATCTGCTCTGTTGGAGAATTTTCTAGTGTGATGTTTTAGTGGTTCTTATGAACAAAGGGCATTTAACATGCAGCCTCAGTTACTTCTATGTCAGCTGCTCAAAGAGATTACTGGTCTGAACTGATTTCAGATGTCAGTATTTGTGGAAAGGTTTCACAGGAAGAACATATTGAAGTGTTTGGGGGAAAGTTCGCCTACTCACTTTGAAATTGTGTTGTTGGCGTGTCTGTAGTACTCGAAAGTGATTCATCACTTCCCACTGGAAAAGAATCAGATTATGAATTAAGTATATGAACAAAGACCAGGGAACAAAGTTTCAAACTTCGATTATATATATAAGTGTAGCATCAAGAAAGAAAGGCCGTGTAAAAATGCCATTCCAGATATGAATTAAAACTCGAACGCATTCTTATCATTATTATTCGGGGTTTTCAATTTCCATTATCATTAAAAAATATCTACACTTACAGCCAAAATATACAGCAGTAAATATGAGAGCACCCAGTGCTATGAGTATCAGGATAATTATGAAGAAGCAGCATAGTCTCCGCCGGTAGGGATGTTTGTGGTGCTCCCTCGGCTGAAGCCAGAGTTCTTGGCTGGATGTTGATGACGGTGGCTGCCAGGGGCGACCTGCAATGAGCAATGAGAGGTTCAGCGAAAGAAATTGGTAACTTCCTGATATTACACATTATCACTAAAAGCCAGAATAAATTGCTAACAGTACGCATTGGCAATAATTATTTCCCACGTTGGACAGCTGATGGAAAACGGCAGCGAGGTAGTTGTAAGAGAGTGTGGAGAATTCCCGTCGAAAAAGAAATGGACGCGAATTGGTGACATGGGTGACATGGGGAAGCACGGTTATTACCTGTGTATAACGGCTTCGAGTCCCTATATGCTGCAGCACCACGGGGTAGTTCTTCTATCCAGGCTCCTGTCCGGGTTTGCGGATCGACTGGCCCTTCATCATCGGAAAAGTAAAGAGGATTTTCGACCGAGCCTTTGGAGCCCGTTGGTCTTATTGGGACTTCTGTTCCTCTTGGATCGAATCCATCCTGCAATGAGTAACAATGGGAAAATACTGCTTTAGTTTCATTATAGGTTTTACCACAAAAAACACTATAGATTCCACTATATTTTACCACCATACCATACACTCAGTGTGCATGGAGGAAACTACGTGATTTCGTTTATGCTTATTCATGTGTTTCATGACTATAGCTTCATCATTTTATGACCCTTGCTCGTGTAGGTGTTTTGTTTGTGTCTAACCTTTCGCCTTTTTGAGGTAAACATAAAAGAAGATTTAATCGTTAATAAGAAGACAATTCCTAAGATTTCGCAAACACATTTTCTATTCAATGACATGTTTTTTTCTTTTTGTTGGTTTGGACGATTATTGTACACGAAGTCTCATGATGAAACTTTGCATAACTGGGGTGAGAAATATTTTAAGCGTGTTTTTTTCCGCATTTTTTTCATTCTGTTGGTTTTGACGATTATTGTACAACACGATTCGTGACCACTGACGCTTTCTAAACCACGCACTGCCTAAACACTGCCCGCTCATTCCAAGTCAGTTGAAGAAGGGTGTCGTCATGTGACACTGTGACTCTGTAGAAACATCTAAATCCCTTCCCAATTTCAAGATCTCGACATGGTGCAATAAGGCCTATGCTGTATACCACACCCATTTACATGCATTAGCCTATATATAATGACCTTAAAAGAAACCAAATATTTGTTCAAAGGCTAGACCCGCCTATTGACAGCCGATATGGCAACTCCTTTTAACCATGTCATTACTACAAAACAAACCTTCTGAGGGTCCTTTCATGTTTTAGCCTACTTTGACAATATACCGCCCCGAGAAAAGGTAGTACCTTCTCCTCGCAGATCAGTCAGCTGGATTCGATCTGCTGAATCACAGAAGCGTTCCACTCAGAAATCGCATGTGGGAATATGAATGACTTGTTTTATCAATTGTTTTGATTAATACCGACTGAGTGGTTGGAAACGGAGGAGTATTGTGTGGCTCGTGCGAAATTCACTTTTTTCTTCAGTGTTTTAGAAGCCGATTACTTAACGACTGATACTGCATACACCTGAGCAATAACACTAGACTTTGATTATGACAGGAATGATATTTTATTTTAAAATGGTATCATGTTTACTTTGACCCCTAGTACATGTACATGTACGTATACGAGTGGCCCTGGTGAGCAAGGATTTACGCCCGAGACAGCATCATAGACACATATTGACGGAAACTGGGGCGTTGGTGTCTTACTCGGCAGGGGTGACGACCCTCATTTGTGACGTTTGGCCGGGTGCATCAGAAGAGCTGTCCTTGAGGTGTATTAATAAAAGAACGGCCAATTTAAGTGCCGGCAACATATGGTGACCTTTTTATGAAAACCATCCTTTTACACTCATTACTGCCACTGACCGTCGCAGTGTTTTAAATGACACCGTGACCTATTATATCTGATGAATACTAAATGTTTTCTCGTCGTTCAATGTGTGGTCGGGCGGGACTGCTTGGACGGGTGTGACCAATGGATGGTCGGCAATCTGCTGCTGCCTTTGGGGTAGGAGACCTTCCAACTACACGTACATAAACGGACTATACGTTAGAGGACTTCTCTTAACTTATACTGAGCATAATATTCAACACTGCTACAGCGTACACTGATGTTGATGTAAAAAACAGTACATGCCAAGTTTCATCGTACTGGTCTAATTACTCCACCGTGGCCATATTGATTCAGTCACTGCGGTTATTCGTCATCGCACCGTGCACTTACCAGTAAATTCCAGGGGTAAAGATGCGGGGGTTCTCTCCGGTACATCGTGCTTCGTTTCTGGTGAGGCGGTGGCGATAAGGGGGTACGTTATATCGACCTTTTACCCCGGCCTGCAAACAGAAAGAGGAGTTTTTGTAAGTTGAATCAATAAATCCACGCGGGAGACGGTCAACTGTTGTAGCCGAAGGAACGAGTTTACAATCCCCGATCACACCCGAAAAAAAGGTCATCGGTTGACTAACGAAGCACCGCTGTTCAATGGATTTATAGTTGAATGCGATCAAACTACGTCATTTCCCATCGGGGATTCTAAAGTTTAGCCCCCAGGGAAAACCAGGAAACCCCCCACCCTAATTCAAACTCAAAATTCAAATTATTGTTTTCTTAGTACATGTATATCACAGTGTATGAAAAACGGGTAAGATAAATTACTAATCTTACCAGAATATATCTACTAATGGGAGTGGCAACGGGAAAAGAACTGTTAACAGCAATCAAATCGCATGTAATCCTTAAAAGTTATGTATAAGCAGTATCCATTTAAATCCTTTTCGTGAAATATCCAAACAAATTAATGTAATGAATATCCTTGAATGAAGTTATTGGTCTTCTTCCTCTTCATATATGAAACCGACTGGTCCAATCGGTGCAAGTTTGTCAAATCGAGGCGTGCTTGTAACATGAATACAGGGCGTTCCTTGAAAAGGATTATATCCAAACATATGACGTACAAACTTCAAACACAATTGCTAACAATGTGGAGAACATACAATGGGTTAGCACTGAGTATTTTTAGTTAAAAGTTATTCAGTCATGACCAGTAGTGAGGGGGTGTTAATGTGCGAGTACACGAAAATAGCCTGAGCGGCAAACTCGGTGGTTTGAGGATAATTACTTCATGGTTTGATGGGTCTTTTGTTTAAGATGTAAAGAGTAATTAATAAGAACAATTGTTCAACCTTTTGCCAATGCCTACATGTCCACAACGGCATGGACATGAAATAATAATGTCAGTTTTTTATAATCACCAATATGATAGGCCTACTAAAGGATACGGATGGCGAAACCTATCCAATATCGTCCCTTGTGAACCCAAAGAAATATTGTCGACCATTTTGTGCTTATCAATTTGTATTATCCCTATCGATTTTTTTCTTTATTTCTCCCTTCCCGTGACAGCATCTGTCAATATTTATCGATTCGGAACAGCTCATGGTTTTTCCTGGAAAAGAGATCGCCCATTGATTACTGACTAAAAAGATTCTGTCGCAAAGGGAAATACTTTAATTTGGCCCCTGATTAATTTCTGATGATCTGAGTTAATTCCTAGAAATGTCGATTTCATGATTGTGACTTAGACTACATTAAGGTTTGAAGGACAGCTGTATCAAATGTTAGAATACAATCAGAAGCAACGCAGCCTATTGAGCACTTTCATAAACATTTGCCGCCTTTCTAAGGAATATGGACTTCCGCCGATACAGGCAGCAGACCAATCGGAAGCCATGTAAAGGCTCCAAGGTCCATGCGCTCTGCTCCGAACAACAATGGTAGGCATCTTTTAGTTGGCTCATATATCTGATTGAAGTTTTTCGTCAGAATAGAGACGAATTTGTGCGTATATACGCTTATACATGTATTTCTATAAGCCTCAATGGTACATGTACGCGTTAGTACGAATACATATACAATGTATCTGCAATGAAAGACTGGCGCTGTATTTGCGACAAATGAGAAAAAATAGATGTATACAATTTATAATATGCTATCATCTATGGTGATGTCGCTGAAGAGGAACCTCAAACCCATTTCGGGAAGAAGCAACACACCTTATGGTTGGAAGAGCACACCGTCTCCATCCATGTTTACCTGATAAAACCATGGGTGGTCGTTTAAGAGGACAATGCTAGTAAACAGAAAACGAGGACAAGCAACATGAGGAAATCGACGTGATGATGTGAGATTATCCACCATTTGTTTGGCCTGCCGATTCTCATTGGTTCGTTGTGGTGACTTCATCTGCTGATGACGAGAAGAGTTGAGTCAGGACGAAGTATATGATGCTTTATCCTCAGCATGCAGTAGATAATGACTTGTACAAATAGCCAGTGGTCTGACGTGCGATGAAGACAGTGACATGTAATATAATCGAGTCATAATTTCAAACGAGTACAGATTTGAAATGCACCCGTTTATCAACAATTAGCTTTCGCAATTCTGAACTGCTCATTTTGGACTAGATTTCAATTGGCAATATCACTTCGCGGACTTTTCATTAGATTGACTTCACTTATTTTGCTTTTGATTGATTACGCGACATCAACGATAAGGGATCCACATCAGCACGGGTTTGAAGGGGAGAGTCTTTAGGTGACGGAGTTATTTCGATATGATTGTCATAAGCTGGATCATAGATGCCTTCATTCTATTTATTGGACTTCAGGTAAGCCCTGTGATCAACTTGAGTGTTATGTATTTGTATAAATGTGCTCCAAATCACACAGCCAATGAAGCAGACAAGATTTTGGTCCAGTAATTTGTTTTTTGTGGAAATATAAAGTGTAATGGGGGGGGGGGGGGGGGGGTCGAATTTAAAATATCTTGAGTGCAAATACTGAGCTAAAGTGTGTTTATATTGCTGTAATGCCTTCCTTTCAGACCAGCGGTAGAATGCCAATTGCGACTGGCAGGCCACAAAGGCAACCCAGTGGTAAGTTAACAACCTGGCTGAAACTTACTCTAAAAGTGTTGTATATCGGTGTAGTCTGGCACGACGCATGAAGTATAACGCCAAGACCCTTTGAAAGCCTGGTGGTGACGAACTGGCCGAGTCGTTACGAAATAGTCTACATTGTCGCAGCGTCCGTTTTTCAATTCCGAAGTTATCATGAAATATAATCTTGAATGGATAACTATTTCTTGAAATGCCAAAAGAATACCCATGCACCAAAAGAAATGGTCTTGGGGCTAATATCCAAGTTTTCAGTCGGCTGCGCATTTTAATTTCATTTGATTGAGACACACGCAACAACATTTTCTCTGCAATTTTCTCTAATTTCTAAACACCATTCAAATTTATTTGCCCCTACCTTCAGCAGTCCTATATTACATCTCCCGTACTTCGCGTTTATCCATTGAAACACCTAAGAGAAGTAAAATCGTCTTAGTTTGGCCCTGGCGCGCCACCGTATCTATTTGTGCTGATAAATGTAAGCCTATATGTATGTATACATAATATGCCTATTCCAAAAGAACTTTCTCCCAAAGGAACCCCCGATCGTTGTGGTTCAACTTGACAGGAAGTTAATCAAGATCTCAATTCCCAAGCCTATAGCCGAACTGTGAAGGTGATGGGTCTGGCCATTCCGCATAAAAAAACTTCCGATTCGGTTTTGTCAACATGCACTTGGAGAGATGAGCAAATTGATCTCTACGGCATATTAGGATATATACGGTGATTAACAATAGAAAGAAAAGGCCTATTTCAACACATCTTGATTGACATCGCTCTTCACGCTGGCGAAAGTATGAGGTGGCATGAAACGCACTGAAAGCGTATTGGTTACTTGGAATTTTGAAATAAAAGTGTGCACCAGCATTGAACTTAAAATTTATTTGATCGTATGTTTGTAGCCGAATTTCGACATTTAAGCCTGTATGGACTCACGACAAAAGAGTTTAGTTCACTCTTGGGTCATCGAGACAAATCTTGCGGCTAACAAATAACTTGATCACGGTTTTCCAGAATCTCCAAGTCCGTGATATGATGGAAGGACTAAAAGTCAAAGCATCATGAGTTATCACCGCATGCAACGTACCCACCAATGCAAATGAGGTACATGTAACATGCTATCGTGCGTATAGGCCAGGTATCAATCCTGTTTATTACATGTATGTACTTTGTAACTTCGAACACTCTGGCAACGACGGATTCGTGTGGACCTTGGTTACTCTAAGTGTGGACATTGCAGTAGCCTCCAGAGTGACAGGCGCATAACTAACTATTAAACGTATCGGCCTCGACAATTTCTTGGAAAACAGTCGCAACGGCTATTAGCTCTGATTAGGATTGTAAATACATGTATAACCACAAAGAAATTTACTACTAGCTCCAATAACTGGTTGCAACAAAAAGCAACAACATTCTGAAGAAGAAACGTAGGCATCTGCACGCCAGTCACGATCGCAATGAAGATTATTCTCGCATCATGAGGGACGCTAACGCGGCATCACAAGAAATTGGACTCGTCGGCAAAATTGTTTACATAAAAACTGACAAGTTTCTGTAAATTACGTCCGGTTAGCCTACGATTGTGGCGTTCATACTCTCATCAGCAACACATTACTACTGATCAAGGTTTCTTTAAGTACAAGTGTATGAACAATGCATGCTAGATTAACACCAGCAAACGTCACCCCAGTCAAGTCATGGGTTCGCCCCCCGCCCCCTCTGAGCACGTACTAATGAGAGGGTGACTCCCTAGACTCCGATAGCGTAGGCGTCCTCCGCTTTTCTCCTACTTTACAAATCGCCCAAGACCGCGTATCGATTTACTAATGTCCTAACTAACGCTCAGGTATGTACTCCTGATTATTATCCTATTAACGTCATCCCTTGATATGTTCTTCAATATCACCATTAGCATTATCTCTTATATGATCGTCATCATTGTCAACATCATCATCGTCATCGACATCGTCAGCATATCATAACCCTAATCATTTTCATCATCATCATAGCTTGCATGATAGTCATTGGGCGATATGAATAAAGACTAGCAAATGCTTTTACTTCAATTCTGTACAGAAAGGCCTAGTGTAAATGTACATAAAGTTTTAGATAAAAGCATTTGCTAGTCTTTATTCATATCACCCATTGTCACACCAGCACCATATACATCAGATCGTTCCGCCCAAACTGAATCTTCATCACGTTAAGGTATAGAATAAACATGTTTTGTCGGAAAGCCATGGAAATGTAGCTTTCAAGCTAGTTTGAACTTGTTGTCTAATTTAGCTGAAACATTTTCTGTTCGACAAAAATGTTATAGTCCTAGTTCCACTCACTAAATAGAAAACATGTCATTCAAACGTGCTATACGGTTGCTCAACACGGGAAGGCCTAGGGTCTGAATTCACTAATGTTAGTTGGGCCATTTAACAACGGGAAATCGAAACTACACCCAAACTACTCACCCAGAAGAAAATTGATTGAAAACATTGGTTTTTTAATCTACATGGTGCCCTCTACTCGCAATTCATTGATCAGACCTACTCAAGTTGGCGAAAACATGGTGCGATATTTCATGGGCGTATAAGATCTTTTGTCCACCATTGTCTTTCCCATGTTATGACAGCGCTGAGAGCGCAAACGGACTGATTGAAGTGAAAAATTTCTTCTCAGAACAGCCCTACTTGCAAAGTTATGCTTCTGGCACATAAAAATAACCCCTCGCATCTTTATCGACATATTTCTAAAATCTAGCTGGAACGCCGAAGACGCCATTTCCAAGCATATATAGAACTGTCCCAGTACTACTCAGCGCGAGTATAGGTGGGGGTCCACATCACCCTTGGTCTGGACCCCTCCTTGCCCCTGTCTAAAGAATGGCTGACAACTAGGTTTAACAAATATCACATTAAGCCACCTCTATACATGTTATACATGTAGTATTTCCTTCCTTGTACTCCTACAAAACTTGTGACGCCATGGACTCTCTCATTCCTGATTCTTGCAAATTTGATAATTCTGTCGACAATTTTGTATAATTGACTAGAAAACATTAATGCCAGAATGAATTTGCGTGATTTCGTTAGTAATTCAATCTGTCAGAAGACAAGCATCAAACGGCGTATCCGTACTTGATCATGGGAGACAATTAATGGACAGAAGCACTCTGGGCGGGAAATTACCAACTAACAGTGGAACCGCTGTCGGCGACCACCCCGGTAACGCGACCAGCCCGCTATTACGACCAAGAATCGCCGGTAACACTACCACCCCGGTACCCAGACCACGACCACTGGATTGGGCGGTCCAAATGACCCAATTCACCCCTCTAACCCGACCAAAGGGCCTAATTGCCGTGAAAAGACGAATGCTGCCATGATTTCTGTTAAGAAATTGATTGCGGCTAATTTGTCATGCTACATATGAAAAAAAATTTCAAGTCCAAATATTTTTTTCACTTTTTTTTCTGCTCAAAATAAAGAAACATCATCAGCCCAAAAATGTTGGCCTTGAAAATTTTTCAGAATTTTGAACTTATGAAAAAATTCAACAATTTTGGCGGGCCCTTGATATAAAGAAGCCCTAAATCTCAGGATGGACTGAACCAGTTATTCCCCGTCCATCGTGACAGATCCACTATTGCACTCATAGAAATAAAAAAATTGAGCCATTGTAAAAGCTTTTTCCAACACAAATATGCACCTCTAGGTTTTTCGGATAATGAAAACCAACCGCAAAGGTTGGGGTGAACATCTGTTTTGGCCAAACAGGCCTTGAAGGTTTTTCAGAATCTTAAAACCTTTATTTTTATAAGTGGAAAGCAGTTGCGGATATATTGTTCATCATTTACCTGTTTGCCGATGAACTTCATGCGCAAAACGTAAATCCCTCGCGTCCGTTTCCCCAGGGTAAGCGTGATCTCTCGCTGCCCTCCGCAATGCCGAGCAAATAGCGTGTGCCGCAACAACAACTCTTCCGTCAACAGACTAATGATTTACTGGTCCAGTCGTACATGCGGAGTTATTTGTCTGATTACATGTCATGTACATGTACACTGGCACTGACTATAAAATATGACGTAGGAAACCTCCCCCACCCTGTCAATAGGGGTAACTTCACGTCAGCCTATATGTCAGAGACCTTGGAAAGTAGATCACAATTCCCCGTGAAGTAAATGTATATGAATAGTTCTTTTATGCGAGTCTGGCCTGGGCTCTGCTTTTGCCAAGCGAACTAGCCTATCCTTTCAGCTTACTCTTTGCAGGAGAAAGGGATCCTGAAAAAGAGAATTCTTCACTTGGCTTCTTGGCTACTTGAAAATCAAAGAAATCACAATCAATATTTTGGTACTTATCTTTCACAGGAGCTGAGCCAAACTGTTACATGCCCTTGCACCGATCAAAGTATACCATCACCAAGACTTGGCAATCCTCAAGGCCGAGAGTAACAGAGGGCCTGGCACCAAACCTCCATGGAGGTGATGCGTGGACAGCTGAAGATCCCGTCTTTTCGGGAGATTACGATTTTATAACAGTGAGTATATGACAGCGGTTACTGTGGCTCCATAGACAGATTAATGATCAGACGGGTACTTTGATAGCCGTGTTTAGTTTGAACTTGTCCACGCTGACGACGACGGAGAAGGAGAAGAAGGCGAAAAAAAACAGAAATAGAAGGACAAAATCCGGCTCTCGATATTTGTATCACAAACCTCAGTCTCATGATGGGTAGAGTGAAACTGACAGCGGCGGACATGGACTATCACTTAATTGATGAATAGACGTATTTTTCTTCACCACTCACTCAGAACTTCACTGGCATGTTTTCGGTTATTTCAGATAGTTTTCGACAACAAGTACACGGTGACTGGAATAGAAACTCAGGGAAGTCGAGGCGAGGAGGAGTGGGTGACGGAGTTTGAAGTAGCCTCCAGTGAAGATTGCAATACATTTACAAAGATTTTGGATGGAACAACTCCAAAGGTATAATACTCTGTTAAAAACACTTCAGACACCCATGAATCTTCCTCGGATGTTATCTAGAAGCACGACACTTCACCTTTGAACTCTGTTTTATGGAAATAACAGATTCATCTAAATTCGAACCAACGTTCTCTCGATCAGCAGGCGTCCAGTACCCTTCCTGCATCACCCCCCCCCCCCCCCAAAGAAAGTGATCAGGACATGTAGAAGTCGATCAGCAGGATTTTGCTAAGGGCCGCTGTTGGTTTGGCCACGAGTACATGTATACTTCGTATATCTTAAAGAAGATGTCTAAGACGGATGACATACCTTTGCTGAAAAACCTCACATTTGTCACAGGCAAACTGTAACATTGAGGACCGAATAAGAGTCTTCTTATAAACATTGACCCTGTGGAACATTTCCATCTTTTTCGTTTCAGATGTTTCCCGGTAACGTCGATGGTAGAACAGTGGTATCAAACGTCTTCCATGAAGCGCTGGTGGCAAGGTGTGTCCGCGTCATCCCTAAAGCGGTGTGGAACAAAAAGATAGCTCTCAGGCTCGCAATTTTGGGATGTGGTAAGTTGATCTTATGAGACATCGTTCAAAATGAACGGAACAGAGGTTTGTCACGGGGTAAAAGGGGAAATCGGAGGCAAGGGGTACAGGAAAAGGAGGGGAAATAGCAAAGGGGCATTGGCATGGGGAAATGACAATATGATCTAAGTACGAAACTGTTGTGAGGTGGGTTTGAGACATGCTTTGCTTTCAGACAACACGCTTAGAAGGCTCCGGAGTGAAGTTCGCAATACTGGAAGGGTACATTCATTTAAACATTCAAAATGCCTAGGACATGTAGGAGAGGGTGTGAAGTGCGTCGCTGCTCATGCTAGCATGCATTCAGCTTTAATTCACAGCGTCTATAGCCATGAAAATGTCGTTGAGATTAACATGTTTGTGATAATTGACTTTCAGATTTTGCCAGTTGTCGCCAAAAGCTTTCTTCTGAAAACATGAGTGCCTTTCCAAAACCCGATCTTGTTGCTGGAAACTGCTGCGGTATATCAAAGTACAGTCACGCGCGGAAAGGTTCCGGGGACCAAGCGATCAGAAAGCGTATCGTTGGCGGCACGCCGTCTTTGCCGGGCGAGTGGCCGTGGTTGGTTGCCTTGTACGAACCGGACCGGACTGGCCGGAGGATGAGACAGTTCTGTAGCGGCTCCTTGATACACCCGCAGTGGATTATGACAGCGGCCCACTGTTTACAGTAAGCGCGGTAGTCTGACGTTTCTTCAACAAAATGAAAATTATCTTTGGGGTTAAGAGTTCGCGACATGACATGCCGTAATCTTAATCGCAGGGGCAATTAGTGTTGTCCAATCTGACTGGTAGGCCTCGCTAGTGTGGGTCGGAATGAGGGGGTCTGAAGGATCCAGTTGAGCAGGACGAGTCCTTGAGCAAAAATTCATCTTCAACATTGACCGTGGGTTGCCCCCTTTTTGGGGAAACGACCCGCTCTCTGGAAATCCTGGCCACGCCTAATACTCTCTTTTTTTAAAAAGACGCTGGTCTGCATTGTGCCCTCAAGGGACAAATGCTCTTCCGGCATCACCACGTAAAGAATATAAAGTCTGATGATTCCAACTTTCAGGCACATTCATATAAACTGGGAGATGAGCAAAGATGGACATTTCAAGTTTTCCTGGAGATGGGACTTCGACTACAAATCATGGGAAGTTCGAGTTGGGGAGCGTAGCGTTAACGGAAGAGTGGAGACACTCTATAAAGTAACACCTGACAAAATAATAGCACATCCAGAATATAGGAATAAAACTAGTCTTAATTGTAAGTATACGACGAATGATGCTTTGAGCTGCTAAATTAATTTCCTGAATACGAGAAAAGTATAAAACTTGAAACTCCTGAGGTGGCCGACACGTCACAAATGTTAGTGGTCTTGTCAAGGAACGGAGTAACAATCTCTCACAGCGTCTCGCGCTTGTCAGTGCGGGGAACACATCACCCCTGGTCGTCATACACTGATCTTTCGACGCCCATCTAAAGCACAGTTTCTTCCACGTGAGCTTTCAAAGACTTCTGTTGAAATTATCTAGGGATTTTGATACAAAACCTGTCTTGAAATAGCGTTTGAGCGCGCTCGTTTTCGCGTGAAGGTAGATGCGCACGTGGCCAACATTGAAAAAGGAGCTGTGAGGATGATCAGGGTGTCTCAGGTCAGTCTAGATATCAGTAAATTGTATCTTTACAGCTATTGACAGAATATCTTACGATATAGGTTTGATAAAGTTGGCCGAACCTCTACCTCTTGGAGACTTCTTAAATCCCGTGTGCCTTCCTGAAGAAGATGAGATGCTACCCAATGGGATGGAATGTTTCGCCTCTGGGTGGAGTGATACCAATACATCATCAGGTGGTAAGCGAAACCAATGTTATCCCAGTTACTAGTTCATTCTGGGAAAGATCCAGGTGAAGAAGTTTGAAATGTCCAAGGTTAGAATGCGCTTTAATCTCTGACCTACTGATGGCCAATGGCTTCTTTAGAACCTTAATCCTTCAGAATATTATAATAGGGCCGGATACTTTTCCAGGGGAACATTTTCTACTTCTACACCGGTATTTCATATGAACAATGACGTTTCTTGATTTCAGAAATGTCTTCCGAAATTCGTCACGTGGTTCTCCGTCTCATCGACAACGACGAATGTACCCGGATGTTAAACAAATCTAAAATTGGCGTAGATGATGGAGAGTTGTGTGCTTATGCTCCGGAAGGTGGGAAAGACACGTGTAAGGTAAGCATCGCACATCCTGAGGAAATCAGGGGTCGGACTACAATATCTTTTCTCATTCCCTCGTTCGTTGGTGACAACAGAGAGATGAATAAATAGCCTGCACTGGAAACAGCAAGCCGGAAACTGACTTTGCTTTCATGTGTATGATCGCAACGAAACTGACAGACACTCTTCTTTGCAGGGCGACTCTGGAGGACCACTGGTTTGTTACCTTAACGACCGCTGGGTGCAAATTGGTGTGGTCTCATGGGGTTACGGTTGCGGCAGACGGGGCTACCCTGGGGTCTACACACGAGTCAAATCCTATACGACATGGGTAAATTCGGTTATCAGAGCGGAGACGAGATGATACGTGTAGGCCTATGTACATGGAGTTGACTTTGATGATTAGAGAATCTGCTTAGAATCTAGAACTGCTGCATGATGTGTAGGTGTGGTCCTCTGTCCTCGTCGTTAAAATTAGTGCAGGGGATGCCAACTCAATATAACATTGTACCAGTTACCATGTTATGTCAAATTTGAGTTTAGCAGAATAAAGTATATATAGTTTTAAAATGTATCTCATTATTTCTGTGCTGTTCTTGATCGAGTGCCTCAATTCAGGAAAAATTAGAAAATGAATAGAATTGAGCAGACTTGAATCATTAAAGCATGCATTCCAAAGGTTACCTGCGCGGAACGTCATCGAGTTTCAATCCTTTTTATTCGCAAGGATGACACGGACGTCTTACCCACGTCATGAAGATGTGATAGACGGCCGTGTCAAGGACAGGGGCACACTGGCCAGGACAAGTGCCTAAATCAGACTTGAAAGACTATAGGCTACCGTACTGTCGTAGGTTGTGGCACCAGTCCTCCAAACCATTTCTCGACTAGAGGTACATAGGCGTAGCCAAATGTCGTCGCGTGCGAACGATCACCCCCTTTGGAAAACACGAAAGTTATCTACATATGTATAATCACCTACAGGCGCTTGTCTCCAGTTGAAATGGGTTAGCTAACTTCACTTTCGTATGACTTTTTATAATACCATTATTGGACTCTATACAGATTGCAAAGATTGAATTGAAATCAAAATAAATCTATTCAAACAGCATCCTAAATAATGAGAGTGCGCATTATCGAGAGAGACACTTTCCCTTTATAGAATTGGGGACGAGTCTCCTCCATTCACTCATTACAGAGACTGGTACTTGACGGCAATTCACTCGTCATGAACTCGATTTGGGGGCGTAAGCTTCCGGTGTCCGGTCACATGTTTTTCTGTAGAATGGGTATTGAGTAATCTGCAATACCAGAGCGCTCGGTATGAGAGTGCATCCACCGTATCCACTGAACCTCGACCCTCCGCTGCGCGGTGGATAGGGTCGAGGTTACCTGGAGCGCTAAGAAGTTAAAAATAACTTTTCAAATAAACATGAGCACGTGCCTTTCACATTCTATACTGAGTTAGCAGTGAATCTGATAAGCCGGTACAAAGAAGTCAAAATAACTCGCTCAGTTCACTTTTTTTCATATTTCTTTAAACAAAATCATAAGTAATTAAAAGATATTAACGGATGCGATATTTTTTTCATATCTATGTCCACCTACATTGACAAATTAGGACTTTAATCATATGTTCAGGAATAATCCTTTGTAGATTGGCGGCCGATCATCAGCGCATAGCTCCAACAACCTTACACAACTCCCACAATTTTGATCGATTTGTGCAGGTAAATAATCACTGTTTTCTGTATGAAAACTTAATCTGATCTTTAAGGTAACATTAATTCAATAAATACAACATCACCATTTACATGACTGGTGGTTGAAATAATGTTTTTGAGCCAAGGATCCTTAGGAAAATAAGATTAATGCGAGTCTATTTTTTGACTTCCTGACTCAAGAGTCAGTCGCTGAATTCTGACTGACAGTGACTGTGACATATCCTAACATTTTTCAGTGGCTTGAGCACTCAGCCAGGCTTATCATCTCTCTTCATAATGGCCAGGGTGCTAGTCCAGGGAGCAAGTAGGGGCATAGGGCTGCAGTTCTGCCATCACATCCTCAAGACCAAGCCTGAATCTGTAGTGATTGCTACCTGTCGGAATCCTGATACAGCATCTGAATTGCTGGAACTGCAGTCACAGTATGACAGGAAGTTAAGAATTATGAGGTAAAGTCTTCACCCAATGTTACTCATCGATTCAATGAATGAGGATATTCGAGTTCGGAGTTGACTGATAGATTTTCTTTCTTTGCTAGCTGAATACCGGTTCCTCCATCTAAACCAACAGACATTTCACCTGCTGGTATCATATTTACAACTAGATTATTCTGTCTTGCTCCTGAAGCCAAATCAATATCCTTATATCATTTGCTGCTAGCACCACAGTGAGAGGTTCTTATATCACCTATGTCATGCATCATGGTACAGTGCAAGAGAAGCTACCTAGATGAGTCATCCTCCCAACCAAAGGATTGAGACTGAGAGTTTGGTGTTAAAAGGTCTTTATTAAATGAGTCTTCATTCATTTCCAGATTGGATGTGACAAAAGAACACGACGTAAAGACAGTTTCAGAGTTGGTCGGGTCACAACCAGGTGGCCTGGATCTGTTGATCAACTCTGCTGGCATGTTACATCCATCTGGAAAAGGGGAGACCAGTTTAAAGGATGTGACTCCAGAGGTAACCAAGCTTCCGATTTGACGTCAAAGCCCGACGTCATTGGGTCGTTATGAAACTTCGAGGAGACAAAGTTCTTCTATTATGCCTGTAATGGTGTGTCTTCCTGGAATTAAGATTTTCCAAGCTGTTAGCTTTTGAGTCCTCAAATCAAGACACATTAAGTGGAGGAGTAATCAATGGCAATTTTTCCTTGCTGTTGGCAGCCCAGTCAGTTATCACACTACATTATTAGCTTCCATCATCAAATTCCACACTGCGAGCTACCTTAAGGTTGAATTGTTCTTTTTCTCCAGGGTCTGCTGGCTACTTTCCAAGTGAACACAGTTGGTCCTCTAATGATGGCGAGGTATTTCTACCCCCTCTTAGCCAGTGGTGGTGCCGCATTTGGAAAACAAGCAGCAGAGAAAAAACAAAAACATAATGGAGTCCTCGTCAACATGTCTGCCAAAGTGGGATCCATAACACTAAATGGTAAGTCGGAACGTCCATTCTCAAGTTGAAGACAAATGCTCTACCCCAGTGCTCAAGAGACATGTTGTCCTAGGAATGGGGTGATATTTGATTTCATAGGCATTTCAGATGTCCTGCACCATTGTCAATCCCCGAGATATTCATAATATCTGAACCAGCAAACAGCAACAAACTTTTGTTCTCATTTCAGGACTTGGTGGATGGTACAGCTACCGAATGTCTAAGGCAGCACTAAACATGGCGACCAAAAATCTAAGCATAGAATTGGGTAGAGGGCAAAAGAAGGTCATATGCCTATCCTTGCACCCTGGAACAGTGAATACGGACCTGTCAAGACCATATCATAAAGGCGTCCCAAAAGAACAGCTATTTTCTAGTGAACATTCTGTGAACTGTCTCATGAACATAATAGAGAACGCAACTCTGGAAGACTCTGGGAAACTTTTCAATTGGAGTGGCGAGGCGATTCAGTATTGAATATGACAAGATATTGAGTTTCATCACGAGACGGGATTCATTTCTTTGGACTTTTTAATCATAAATACACATGCATTACTGTTAGCCAGAATGCTAGGGATATTTTGAGTACGGAGCACTGTGCAAGATATGTGTAAATTAGATAATAAATTATGTTGTCTCGCACTTTTGACGGCTTAAACCATCATGCTGCACAAAACAGAAGAGAAGAAAGAGTTGTCTTGTAAAAAGTTTACTGCGATCTTATATGTACAGCTCGAATACAAAGAAAGGTTACAATTTACACAAACTTGTTCATGAGTTGAATGAATGATATCTGTTTAGGAGTCCAGCACCTGACAGGTTAAGCAACTTGCCTCACATGACATATCACACCCACAGTTGGGACATCCAACATAAAGAAACAAAACAATTCTGGTTCCCGGTGTCATGACGCAATGATTTCCTGACGTCTTGCCCTACTGGCCATTTCTATTAAGTGATCTGCACCATTGTCTCTATCCCGAAATGTTTGTCCAGGACATCATATCTTGGACCCCGTCAGTTGTGTCACGATAACAGAGGAATAGTCTATTGGTACTTCGATTTTGAAGTCCAATCTTCAGGCAAAATAAATGCATAAAAGTGCTTGTAGCGGCACCGTAGATCAACACCACCTCACAGCAATATGTCAGCGAAGTAATCGTCAAACTCGTCTTCTCTGAAAAAAGAGATGGGAAAATTTGAGTTGGGAAAGAAAAGGCCGATTCTGTGTTGAAATGATTATGTTTGAGGGATGATTCGTCTTTAGGACTTGGTAGGCCGAACAGAAATCAAAGGTATGATGATGGAACCTGAACAAGTTATTTTTGTACCCAGGATGAATACAAATGAACTCTTTTCAAGACTCGGGCAGACAGGATATGGCGGTACCCGGCTAATTAAGTATAACACAGTATCAATTATAGTTAAGGGCTCAACCAGTATTAGTTCACATGGCCAGAGGTTAATTACCTTGACTTGTCCTCATCAACTTTAGCTGGACCACTCCAATGGGTTTCAGGTACCTTCTGATCTGAGGTTGAGGTCTCGGCTTTCTCTGTCTCAGGTGACTCTGTGGAATTGAAACACCGATGGCATGAGCAAATTCAAGGTCGCAGTGATCACTGATTCTTGTTGCAGATACCAGCGATTACCAATGCAGATGAGATATTGTTATTGCATGCGATCATGACAGCAGGTTGTCGTTTAAGGGGCGTTTCAGGAGAACTACCAACCTGATGATTCTGTTCTTGCTTTCTTAGGCTCTTCAGGAGATTCCTCACCATCGTTTTTCCTCTTCCGAGGCAGAACTTCTTTTCTCCTACAAAAAGAAGACATGATTCAGAGTTTCTTCAATACAATGAATAAAGATGCAATCTTGTGTCAGCCGACAGCTAAAAACAATGGACTACACCACTGCAAATTGACATCGATTAAATATCTTATGCCTATTAAGTTAATAAACACTGGTGATATGCAACTGGTAGTCAGTCTAGCCATAGAGAGAGTGTGGCACCTTGCAATGCCATTGCCAGGGGAGCCAATGTGTGAGCATTTCTCACCAAAAACTGATCTCAAACTTACTTTTTGTGGTAATTTAACTTGTAAGAGCAATCTGCACATAATCCTGAAACAGAACAAGTACAGATGTAAGAACTAGGCCTGTATGAAACTGTCACTTCGGAGACTAATAAGGATGCACAACAAGTTTTTCCGCACATCGACATCTATCAGTTTGGGGAAGAGCTTGAAGGACTGAGACTAAGAACGTTCCACAGCAGTATAGAATGAGCTACATAAATGGACTACCCAAAACTACTCACTTAATTTGACTAAAGCGTTCTTCTTTTCATCATCTTCCTTATAGGCAAAGTTGACCTCCCAACTGCGCAGACCTTCTTTTTCATCACACCGTTTGTTGCCACATGTAAATTGGCCTGGAGGAGAAAATAGGTCAAGTTTAGCAAACACCTACACAAGCACTGGAGAATCTGTAGTGATTAAGATGAGTTTTTAACAACTCCACTATTGACTCAACTTTGAAACTGAATTACATGGAATACAAAAAACTATTTTAAGAAGCAATCAGGCCATCGAGATAAAAGTGCATTGTACCTTTCCCAGCGATAACTTCTTTCTCTATCCTCCATCTCATTGCCACCTGATTCTCCTTGTAACGACTCAGGTCGGTGATGCAGTACTCTTTAAAGAGTTTGTCATAGTATTTCTTGGCAAGTCTCTTTTCCCTAAAATATAACAATGTGAGTTTGTGTGGAAAGTGAGAGGAACACCTCAGAACAGCTGGGGGGGGGGGGGGATCACAATTTTAATACATAAAAGATCTTGTGAAATATCTCTGACATGTATGATGTGTTATGGCTATTCAATGAAAGAATACTAATGCATAAAATACTATCCACAGGATTTTGGCTTTAAAACCATGACATCAGTCAACAACCCTAAGTGCTGTATTCTCCTACTGATCTGATGGTTTTGAAATTGAAAATTCATCAATTGGTAGAAATTACAGCGGGTAAAATAATTAGTTTTGGGCTGTGGAATTGAAAGGATTAACAACACTTACCATGAGTCTGGCTCATCTTCATCCTCCCAGAGAAACTGATGGTTTTCTCGGATCACGTCCAAGTCTGTTTTATCACGTGAACTACAAGAAGGAAATGGTAGAACAAGTTCAAGTGATCCTGTCAGCTCACCAGCAAGATCGATGAACAGACCTTCCAATTTTAGATACATGTATGGCTATTCAATGAAAGAGTACTAGTGCATACATTGTAAGATTACTTCACAGCTTGTTGGCTTTAAAGGTCAGAGTCTAGAAGAACTAGAAACAAGATTATGACATCAAACAACAACCATAAGTGCTGTAGGCCCTATCTATCTACACATATCCTAATTTCTTTCTTACCTATCTCTTTTTAATTCCTCCCTTGATCCACAGTAATACTGCAAGTAGTCATTTACCAGCTTCTTGTGTCTATCGTACTGTGGCCAACATTAAGGTAATTTGATTTGATTAGTAGTGTACAACACTCTTAAAGGTTTCAGGTTTCAAGGACACATACAGTGGGAGACCCCTAAATACTTCAAAGATTGAGAACTCAAAACTGGGACAAAATATCACTTATCTTGTCAGGGATGGAAAAGAAAAAATCAGTAGATCAATACAGAGTGAATTACAACAAGTCCACAAAGGTTCAGCTTCATGCAATATTTCTCTCGGTTTGTCAAAGATAAGATTATCGCAACAAATCTCTCAGTAAACAGTTTGAAATGACTGGAACTGTCAGCAATATTGACAGTCTGTACCGGGAGGGAAAGATCTAGATTTTCTCTCGTGTCCATATAGCTGACTACCAATTTCTTGTTGTAAAGGATACAGCATTTAGACTCAGGTTGTGGTATCGATGTGTTCTCCCTTCCTCCCTGAAAAGTGAAAGTTAGTAGGAAAAGTACAGAAGGAAGAAAAACCTTCAAATAGTGATAGCTTAGTCACAATACTTTTAAATGGCTTCCCTGAATACAGTTCTTACACAAATGATTAATGATAGCTGCCTTTTCAAAATACTCACTTTCCATATTCAGTGTCAAATTCCCTTTTGGAAGCAACCTTTGTTTTCACGGTCCCCTTATTTGTGGCTAGGTCTTTCCGTCTGGCTCTGAAATAAAACCAAAAGCAGTGCTGAAGAACCACATGAGAAATGGGTTTAGCAGGAGTAAACCATGTTTTAGTAGGCCTTTCTGTGACATAACCACAATGAACAACTGTCCCTTTTGACACATCCTACATATGAACCAGATAATACCAATACCATTACCATATGTTGAAAGATAATTCTGATATGATGCCATATACACATATTCAAGTTAGGCCCAGCGATATTCAAGGCACTGACCTAACAATAAGACTTGTATTGCCAGACGGAGAATTACTGATTTAGTCATCTCCAAGCAGCCGATGAATGTTAGGTCCATAACATGTAGGCCAGTGATTCTAAGTCCTACTTACTCTTTCCTCTCAGCTTCTGAATCGTATTCAAATTCAGACCCATATCCTCCAGCATTATGAATCTGCAAAAGTAAAACAATAGGGCCTACAGATCAGATGCAGCATTTGACTTGGATTTTGGAAGAAAAAATAATTTCTTTCAGTTGTGAAGATTTTTCTGGCTTCTCAGTCAAACTGGAATGTTAAAAATCACTGTGTATATAGAGTATGTCTATTACTTCACCATCAGCCGAATTCCAAGATGAATTATGGTATAACAAGTTAGATTTAAGAGAAAACTTAGCTGCAAACCTGGACAAGATCAATTTGTTCAGCCATTTCTAAAATTGATTTATCTTATTTCCCAGCAGATGTAACACTTTTTGACGGCAGCCTCTCATATCCAGCCTTCGATACGCACTAAATAGAGAGGTTCCGAAAAAAGGGAATGGACGTGACTCTTTTCTGTTTGAGTATGTGATACTGAATCTCATGGTGTACAGCTAGCAATGGCTAATAGTTTTCACGTCAAGACTCACAAGTTGTTCTGTGTCTTCATGGCCATTACTGCCATCAGTCATGTCAGTCGTATCACTGTCATCGTCATCCAGGATGACATGGTAATCCTGGCCGCCTATGCACATTCTGCAAAAAAATGTGACAAACAAATCTAGAGTTTGTTTGATGACTGGCAAGAGAATAAAAAGCCAGCCTCTTCTTAGGCTGGTTCACTTTTCAAGTGACACGTGTCACATCAAGAACCAACAAGTAAATTTCAATACAAAGAGCAGGCCACATGCATTCACCATAAGTCCCTTTTCACTCTCATGTCCCTCTCGACCACCAAGGTTTTTTCATCATATCAATATTTAAAACCTTGCATACATGACCCCCTCATGTCATCTGCTATCCAATGTAAACACACCTTGAAACTTACATGAATTTGGCCTGTTGAATGTCCATGTGCATTTGGCCAACCTCGGGTAAATGATGGTCAACCTCAAGCAGGTCTTTGTCAACCTCGTGCAGCTCTGTGTCAATCTCAGACTGGTCTGTGTCAACCTCGCGCAGCTGTGTGTCAATCTCAGGCAGGTCAGCGTCAAACTCTGGCAGCTCTGCGTCAATCTCAGGCTCAGGCAGCTGCATGTCAACCTCGGACACACATAGGACACTATCTTGTGAGTGGTATGTGTGATCAATCCCGATATAATGATCTTGAACATCATCTTCTTTGCCAGAATCTACAGCTGTGACCTGTCAAAAGATGATAATAGTATAACAAGCATCAGAACAGGTCATACACTACTGTACTGGCTGCAGGGTTTCCTAGGAGCAGAAAACTTCCAAAGATGGCCTCAAGTATTTTCATTGATTATCATGTTATTTGCCCTAGTTTATGATCAGAATTCCATTGCCACCAAGTTAGTCAGCAGAAAGACCAAAAGTGCAATGCCCTTGGTATAGGCATGAACGATTATCATATGAAACAGATTACTTCTTACAGCAACAGTGTATGAACAGTAATCATGGTAATACACCGATTGATTACATGGATTACATGATTAGACTGCACTAACAGTGCTCAAGATATAAACTTTGGTTACCTCTGTACTTGCTTCCAAATCCAATACTGCTGTCCCCTCTTCAGAACTTGAATCAGCCTTTTCTGCAGCAGCTGGAGGAGGTGGAACAGTCCCTATAAACGTACTACTGAACAGCAATTCCTCCTTTGGAGGAATGAAGAGCGAATGCACATCACCGTTAATCCCCACAAAGTAGTACTCCTCTGCACTCGTTTTCAAATCCAATACTGCTTTCCACTCTTCAGAACTTGAATCAACCTTTTTTTCAACCGCTGGATGAGTTGGTACAGTCCCTATAAATATGTTACTGACCAGCACTCCATCCTTCGGAGGAATGTACAGCGAATGCACACCACCGTGAATTCCCAGGAAGTACTCTTGGAGCCGAGTGGCCTGTCTATTCTTCGCACCAATTAGTAAAGAAAACGCCCTCATCACCATTTCTTCATTGAAATTTCCACTATTCTTTGTGGCAGATGTACAGAGAACCATCCACAAGAGTGGGGCTCTTTGTTTGATAAAATCCTTCATCTCTTGCAGTGACGTTGTATCAATGCCATTATCATTTGATACAAGAAGTGGCGAGTCATTCTTCGTTAACGCTTTCAGTTCCGTTGCCAATACTGTATTCAGTATGACAAAGTTAACATGCGTAGGAAACTTTTCATGCAGTCGCTGAACACACTTGCGAACATTTCCAGTAAGAAGAGGCTCTACACAGGAATGCATTTTGTTCTTCAAGTCCAAAGAGCGATATGTTACATTGCATCCCCGACCAGCAGCCATTTTGTGACTTTTTGAAGGAGGCGGTTTAGGTTTAATAAATGCTGCTGCTGTTGAATCAAATATAAGCTGTGGCCTTTCAAGACATTTTTCTTCATTTTCAGCTTTCAATTTCAATAGGGTGCGTATTTTTTTGGTTTGTATAGCTGCCCCAGTTTGGCTGGATGTATATTGTATTCCATTAAATACAAATCCACTCAAAACCACATTTTGTTGTTCAGTTGGAGAAGGTGTGTTTCTTGAAGTTTTCTTTATCGCCATTGGTGGGTCTATAAATTCTATACGGCCTTGTTGGCGCTGGCTATCTAGGATAGACTTAATACGTTCAGCTTCAGAGAGGAGAGAAAAGTACTTTTCCACTACCCTTTTACAGGTCTTACAAACGTAGGAACCGACATTTTTCTTGGCACTGAAAGAACATTTAAAAAATCGTTCTGTCAGGCCCTTCATACTTCCTGGGTGGCCATTCTGAGTAAAAATCGAGTATCTTGTTCCAATACCGATGACACATATGTTGCAGAAAGCACACTTGGTGACATCATTTAAGACAAGTACTTTGTTTTGAAATACTAAAACATTCCGTTTACTGGTACTCATGGTTTTGCATTTGGTTCGCACAGCCAAAGAATTAAGAAGTATTTCTTGTCATAAAATCAGAAAAACTGTCGTACTTTGTATTCCCAGGCAGCAATATGACTACAAGTTTTACGTGTACGTCACTCTACGACTCTTTGAAGTAGGGGCCTAGATTACAATCAGTCTTCTCAGATGCCAAATCCTGGAAAAAGAGAAATGAAAGGTTATGATACCTACATTACCACCGTGGATTATTGTCTCAAGAGCAACAAGCATCATGTTTATCACGTGATTTGATACATTACCCGGTACATGGAACCTAGGATCTCCGACATTAAAAAGTGGCGATATAACACAAAATCTTCTCACAAGACACCGGCGATACAATATCGTGTACACGTACACAGTGGTACTGGTGGTGCAGCCACGTCTGAAATATGACGACGACGTTAACGATGAGGTCTCGCGTCACGGGCTGGTGCGTTTTTGAAAAATCTAAACCTCCCTATAATAGTATAGGCCTACGTACAATGATGCATTGCATGTACAACAGTACATGCACAACTACCTCCTTTCGACAACAGAATCTCATTTAATAGAATACTTTACGAACACCTTTAGACCACCTATATCTGGGAAACTACATCTTTATCGATCGGAGGCTCAAAATATTTCACATTTTTTACCATAAAATGACTTTTGAAGACGAAAAATATTGGGGACAAAAAACTAACCAATCTCCCAGTCTTCGGTCCGTAATGTTGAATTTTACATCTACCCGTTGATTGTGGTGACAGGTGAGCCAACTGTGGCAGAGTCAGTAGGTCGAATTAGGCTTGACATCAATAATCGCCATCATTGACGACGCTTGGAGAATGATCGTGCGTATCGGCGGCGAACAGATGCACGCAAAATGTGCCATTCTCCAATCGTCGTCAATGGTGATAATTATTACTAAGCCTCACTCGACCTACTGACTCTGCCGCAGTTGGCTCACCGTCAATTTCAGCGGGTGCATGTAAATTGGACATTTGGCCCGGCGCCCGGGAGATTGACTCAGAAAAACACGATTTTGTATGAACTGAAGTCAACAAGAAATAAGAAAAATAATCTGAACCTAATCATCTACATAGGCTTCTGAAATTATTGTATAGCCTATAGGTTTGTTAAAAAGTGCAACGAACGGGGTGATTAAAAGTTTTTTACATCGTCAGTGATATATTTGTCTGCGATAGGTAGCAGCACTGCATTGTAAAGTACCAGAAAACCTGTCTTGTTGGCATTCTAAAACCTGCAATGGTTGTTTTGTATGATGACTTAGAATCACTTTCTCACCATCAGTACCCGGATTACGAAGATCATCACATGAAGATGCTAGAATTTGACCCAGAGTATCACATGGGGTCCGCTGAAATTGTTTTTTCTTTAGTTTATTTTTTGCTTGGGTTGTGCTTGGTTGCCCCACCAACAGAATTTATTCATGCTGGCCTGACTGTTCAGAATGTTTTAGCCAGTTATCTTGGCAGTGAAGAGATGAATTTTATTAACTACCACATCAAACGGAGCACGGCGACAGCACTTTTTCATTCAATCATTCCAATAGGTAAGATCTCGACACTGCCACTGTCACTGTGACCGTCTCCAATGACTCCAATGGGCATGGTGTCTGGCACTGGGGGATCTGTGGCTCCTTGCCCGGTAGGCGGTGGTGCCAAGGTGGTGTGACAGCAACACAGCCAGTCAGTAGTTCCCTCCATCATTTTCTTGTGACTGTTGGCACCATCCTTCATCATAATTAGTTAAACAGGTCTGTCTTGTTGAAAGAGCGGATGTTTAGAAAATAGAACTGAACTAATCAGCACTCGCAACAGAATTAGAGAGGCTATGAAACATTACACTGGATCAGGAATCCGTACCCAAATCTTATAGGACATGAATGTTGCGTCATAAAATTCTTCCTTAAAATCTCAATCTTGTTATTTCAGGTTATTATGTTGGCATGGCATTGTTTGCACCACATTTGCATTTATTTGAGTGGTCGAGGATGACACTGATGTGGCAACTCTACCTTGGTTTCTCCATCCTGCTCCCAATTTCTGTCATCGCCTTGACGTACCACTGGTCAGGGAACCAATGGGCCAACCATCCGATTGCAAAGACCCTCAAGTACCACACAACAAGTAACTCGTCCTGGCAGCCAGTATCTTCTTCCATCAATATCGAATTCCGCCGCATAACAAAATTCACAGCTGGACCTCCGGGACGGAGAGTTATTGTGACAGATTCCTGGGTCATGTTGACGTCAACTTATAACGTTTATATTGCACAGCAGCAAGATATTCATTTGACATTAGTTGCGAGTGAAGAACATTCTGTAACCCCGGAGGAAGGCACAGCTGGGGCTCAGATTCTGAATATCAATGTTGCTACAGTCAGGAATAATGTCAAGTCATTTGTCATCAGGTAATTTGAAAGGAAGAAAATTATCTTATCATGTTAAGGAATTAATTAAGGCTATTCTTTAATTCTTTCTTGTTTTAAATACCATACCTTGTTGTGTAAAAACAAAATCACTCAAATATTCTAAACAACTGGATGAAATCTTTCTGAGGTTTTGAGAATAAGTATGGTCGTTTTCTTACATGTATCTTCTGTAATTTTAGATTAAATGCCTTAGAATACAGCGATCTCCGTGAAAAGTTGTCCGCCCCGATTAGAAATGCCCGTAATATCGTCATCCATCAATCGCTGAGTGAGCGATTCCTGGTGGCATTTCAGGAGCAAGTTGACAACAATCCAACCGTCAGGAAGACATCAAGTTTGGTAAGTTTGCATGGCTGTTGAACTCTTCAGCAAACCTTTATAAATCTTTGTTTCTTTGCAGGTCTGGTGGCTGTCCTGGAATAAAGTTTGCTGCATACAAAGTGTCGATCACGGTAGTCAAATTAGAATTAGGAATTTGAGACAGAGAGAGTGATCTCTGCTTCTGTTACTCTCAGCAAAATACTGAGCTACCGATGCCAAGACCAACGAGACGTTTGTTTGTTTATCTTTATTTTTGTTCATTTGTTTATTTTGTTCTTTTGTTGGACTTCTATTTCCATTTGCAGGAGGTTGAGCAGTGTATCGGATGCATGGCCATTTTGGCCGACGTCAAACTACAAAAAAGGTGTCATAACGCAGATGACGGAGACTGCCGCCAGTGCTATTGTCGGCCAATGTGGTGTCTCTCCTGTATGGGAAAATGGTTTGCACATCGCCAAGAGCAGGGACAACCTGAGACGTGGCTGTCTGGTAAAGCGCCTTGCCCGACCTGCCGGTCGACGTTTTGCATGTTGGATGTTTGCAGGATCGTATGACAGTTATAAACTTCAGCTTCAATTGACATTCCGTGGCGTTTTGAGTTAACATAACAAATCATGGATTGGACGATCTTTTATAGCAAAGACATTTCATTTTGATGGTGTATGAATGATTAGGTTGTCTCATCAAAGCTGGTTGTGATGTAGATGAGACAACCTGTCAAGCTACTCGTAAAGGAATTATGACTGTCTGGGTCTTGATGCAAACATGATCACGGTGACTGTCTGGGTCTTGATGCAAACATGATCACGGTGACTGTCTGGGTCTTGATGCAAACATGATCACGGTGACTCTGGGTCTTGATGCAAACATGATCACGGTGACTGTCTGGGTCTTGATGCAAACATGATCACGGTGACTGTCTGGGTCTTGATGCAAACATGATCACGGTGACTGTCTGGGTCTTGATGCAAACATGATCACGATGACTGTCTGGGTCTTGATGCAAACATGATCACGATGACTGTCTGGGTCTTGATGCAAACATGATCACGATGACTGTCTGGGTCTTGATGCAAACATGATCACGATGACTGTCTGGGTCTTGATGCAAACATGATCACGGTGAACTCAAAACTAGAAGTTTTATGTCTTGGTTTACTGTGTGGTTGGCCACATTTGAAGCACTTTAATAGAAGTGGTACATTCCAAAAAGTTGGAGAAATTGAAATACGTAATATATGTTAAAAATTTATAGAGATTTTCTTTAACTTCTTTTAGAAAGTGCCAAAAGATTTTGTTGTACTTGTCTGAAGACGTGATGAAGTTAGTCCTTTCTTCCTGCAAGTTCAGTGTAAATGTGTACTTGTCTGAAGACGTGATGAAGTTAGTCCTTTCTTCCTGCAAGTTCAGTGCAAATGTGCAGTTTCTGTTGAAAAGTGGCTGTGCAGTGATGTCATTTGGGCATCCAGTTTTGAAGTCGATCTGTGTCCTTGATTCTGCTGATGTCACAATGTGTTGATGACGTTGCCTCACTTCACTACTGCCATCATTTTCAGACGATAACATCAATTCGATATCGAAAATGAATCCTTTTCTGTAATTATGGTGTCATCTGCCTGGTCCTCTTTATGATTTCTGTTGTAAAATGGAAAATCATGTAATACTTATGTGTCTGTTGTATTTACAATATTCTTATCTGTGGCATCCTTGTAGTAATTTGCAATGAAAACCTTTTCTTAATTTAGAATTATTGTAGTGAGGAGTTGGGTTAAGTACTGAGATTAATTCAGTTACTGTTACAATATCAATTCATTAAGTTTTACAGTACAATTTTGATGACTTGTATGTGTACATAGGCCTTTGGGAAGGGTGTTTTACTTGACAATGTGACTGTACCATAAGGAAATTTCGTGATGTACATAATTTGTTATTAGACAAAAATAAAGTTATCACTTTAAGAAATTTCAGCATTGTCTTGTTCTGGATATTTTGTGGCATTCAGCGTCGCAATCGGACTGAATTGTATGAATGAAGACACGGGAATGCCAGTATAATAATTCCACTATTAGACACAATACTAGTTGTGTAAAAAACACCCATTGTAGTCAGTGTTGCAATCAGTCTTGTTCATAGTGTTGAAGATACTGTAAACGTCGGCGTCACTAGACTAAGTGTCAGTGTCACAAATCATTGTAAATGCCAGAGTCACAATCCGTCTTTGGAATAAATGAAGACACTGAAAACCACGTTTCAATTCACTTATTGGATGAATATGAGAAATCTGTGGTAATAAGCCACAGCAAGTAATATGTCTCTTTAAAATGATGATATGAACGAGGGATACGTTTTAGTTCCGTTGGCCGCCGTAAGGAGAAGCTGTGGTGATTGCCTGAAGTGGTGGAGTAAGCAATCTCCAGAAGCTATCATTCTGGTTGACTAGAGACCACAAGACCCTTAGTTGCCATACTCTACGACTGAGAATGGAACCATTGGATGGTCCGCACACGAATCCTTTGCCATATTAGTTGTCGAAAGAGCAATAAAAAGTGATGTCACAACCTACCACATGCTAAAGCCGTCCTCAATGTTTACAACATAATACATTTAACTACAGATCGTTTCAGCTTTGCCAGCACAAGGATGTTTTACAGTATTCAAACTCCCTTGGTCAGACTCTCTGAGTTGGTTAACGTACTGTTAACTCGGCCCTGCACCGTCCGGTATTACATTGGTGTAACGTTTTTCGTTGTCCATATTTCAATATTTCCATGAAATCGACAGCTAGAGAGACCATGAATTGTCAATAGGGGGAACGCATAAAGACACGTGTCTGTCCTTCAGTGTTCCCAAATGATGAGGGGAAACCCTCAGAAATGGAAACACCGAAAAACGTCCAGATTCTGAAATAAAACCGCTAAGAGACAGTGAGGTACATCATTTCTTACTACTTGCCCCGGGATGATTGGCTGTGGTGTATGATACGGCTCATCACTCTCAAAGTGAAAACCAATATAGATACGGGCCTTGAGTCCGAGAAGTTTGGGACACGCCAAAGCCGAGTCAGCAGCATCTCCTGAGCCAATTCGCCCGCGCTCGCAGCGCCGCACCGCTGACCTGATCACTATTGATTCCTTGTTCGCTTGATTCTTCATTCGGTTAGCTAACATTCGCACCGATCGGATATATCGTGATCGATCTCTTTCGGCTACTTGAAGAAACCATTGCTATCTCACTCGGACAAGGTAGGATCCCGTTTTAATTCCATTGATCATTTTTTGAGCATTTGATTTTTACGCACGCAGTTTCAAAACCAGGGTATTTCAATATTTTGCAACTGATATATGCCATTATTACTCTCAATATGCCATTGCGTAAGATTTATTTTAAGAAGCTTGTCGATTTCCCAAATGTGTCTTCTGCCAAAAAGTACGTTAGGCCAATGATGGAAGATCAATGAAAATGTTTTTTGATAAATGTGCGGAAGAATACTGCAAACTACGATTTGTGCCGTCCGCAGTTGTCTCCGATCAAAATGTCGGTCAAGTGCCGTTTATACCAGTTCTGACTACCCTGAAACCTCCCGCAAACGAAAGATTTTTGTCACTGCGGCCTGAAATAATGATAGCTGTGCTGGGCGACAAAAGGATCTCGTCCACGGCTAAACCTGTAATCTCTGGGTTTGTTTCTAATATGTAATGGCTGCGATCACTGCTTTTTGTCGCAGGTCATCGCATGTGCAAACATACACCTACAATGCGTATCACTTCTATCTTGAGTTGTTACTAAAATCGCGGACCTAGAGATATGTGATACTGTCCGCGTTATTTATACTGGATCTAACGCATTCCTGATCAACAGGTACACCAGTGGAACCCCGGTAACACGACCACTCATGGGACCGAGGCAGAATGGTCACGTTACCGAGGTGGTCGCCGACCGGGGTTCCACAGTATAATGATGGTTATGTTTCAAGATTAGTGAGAAATGGAAAAAAACAGCCAGGTGGTGAGCGTGAAAGCGCTATGGTTACCGCCTGCTTGGATGACAAATGTGTCTCTAAGATATGGTCTGGGGTAGGGGCATAGATTCATAAACACCAAGGCATAACTAGAATCCCGGTGCAGTCCATTCGTCATCCTGATCGTCCGCGGAGATGCACAACCAACCTGAATATCCTGATCTTATATTCCCTTTAAACGTAACCGAGGTATTTCTGTTGAACAACGCCCAGGGATTATGAATTACTGATCAACACTTTCGGCTCCATGGAAACTGTCTCCTTACCCTGTCTTATTTCTTCAGTTCTATCTCACTTATAATCAAATCATATTTCGAGAACATCATCATTGCCTACCCAATATCCTTTGCGATAGACAAAGGGTGCCGAACATGAGATGAACATTTAGCATCTACCATCTGTTGGAAGCCTGATAAAAAGCTGCCAAGCAGACGCATTGTACGGTATTCCCTTGGTGTCTCATCCGCGCTGACGGGTTAGAAATCAACAGTTTCATGAAAATCCGTCACCTTAGCTACGTCTCATTAGCTAACAACGTTTTTTGTTTGTTTTCGTGACAACGGTATAAAGCAGCGTTGTATTCGTTGCTGCGTCAACTCATCGGTAGATTGGAACCTTACTTATAGTCACATGGTTCGAGTCACCCGATTGTCGTGGCATCCATCGGTCCTCGGGGTGAACTATGAGTGGTTGTGACCAGACCATTTTCATTAGAGGCCCTCGTCTTGGAGGACAGTCATCAAACAAAGAATATGATTTCGGAAATGATTTTTTCTTGAACTACATGTATCCCGAATTCTTTATAATCTGCTTCTAAAACTGAGGTTGTCCGAAAGTGGAATTGTCTCATCCAGGAAGACAAGAGACGTGATTTGCCTTGCGTGAGGACAGAATTCAGTGCAGCTTTCTCATTTGCCCGTTGAAATAGACTTCGATCCGCTACGCTCTTACAGTTGTAGTGGGAAGGGCCAGGCCGGGGCGGCCGGTACTGTCTCATTTGTCGAGCCCCGCCGAATTTTGGTAGTAGAAAAGGGGCTAATTTGGGGTGTCTGATTGTTTACCTTTACCATGATCACGATAGATGCCAATATCTTTCCTGGCCGAGATCGGTGACGGGGAGATTTGTTTGACAGCTTGCGTGGACGTGGCTGAGATATAGGGACACCTGTTTCTGATGTTGATCCAAAATGCTTCTTATTATCATCTTCAGCGCCTGAGGATATATTCCTCTTAGACGTTTATAAGGGTTGCGTTACCTGCCTGTCACGCAGTAACCACACGTAGACATGCCAGCGGGATAAAATTCGGGCTTCATAGGATTTTTTACATCGATATACACAACATTGTTGAAATGTGTGTTCACAAACTTGGACAATCACAAATTCAAATTCAAATTTGAAATTTTCAGTGAACAAGCATGACCTTTAAAAGGTATCGTGATTCATATATATTTCCCAGATGACGGATATCCCAATAATATAATAGGGTCCTATTAAGCTATTCCAGAGATTGCTTTCTTGAAGAGAATGCAAATGGTGTCACGTCGCTTTTAGATTTATGTCAATGACATCCAGTTAACAACGATTTTATTCAGTTTATCAATGATAAATAGCTTAAACCTTTCCATTTATCACGGCGCCTTTCAACGATGTACTTTCAAAGTACTTTACATAATTGCTCCTGAGAAATATTGATGAAGAACTTCAAGCTTTGTTTTAGTTGTACTAGAAATCGAATTGAATAGGGAACAAGCAGTCCTGTGGTCACCGGGCTGATATCACAGGCGCGTGGCGACATCAGAATCGACATCAGAATCAACAGAGTATGATATTTTAGGCTTTGTGTATCAGATAGATCTGGGCTGATCGATCGCTATTATTTTGGTATCCTCACGCCTCTCCTCCACGAATCGTGGAAGTGGCGGATTCAAAATGGCAGTTTGCAGAATGTTTGTGTGGTTGCCCCTGTGATGGAGGACATATGCCAACAATAAATTATTCTGCCAGACGTCTCTTCAAATTCCAACCGCTGGTATTCTTAGGAAGTGAGATGAGACCTAAAATTAGATGATGCGTCTCCATTACTGCCAATGTCTATATTGATTTATTGGCATATTGGTGAGAACTTAACTAAACATAATCAGACAGCTGAGCGAGTCTGTGATACGAAAATGAGAAATGGATCTGCCGGATTCAATCAGCGATGGAACAAGTTAGAGTAATATTTGCCTCAGTGACTGTTGGTCACTATGATTTACAACTGGAGGGACGTGAAATTGAAAAACGAAGTCGAAGAAGTGTTCAGGCTTTCCACAAGCTAAAAGATACTGAGGAATTTTTCATTTCTGGGAAGGAATTAATAGGGGGTGCGTATTTTTGTGGGCTGAAAACCCCAAAAAGGGTTTTCGAAAGCTCTAACCCCTGAGCGCGCATCAATGTTGCGTTTGGCTTCTTTCTCATCAGGGCTGTCAATTTCCGAAAGGCAGATTCTTGAATAAATTGTAAGAAAAGGTTCACCATAAGAAACTGATAGTAATATGATTTGAAGAGATCAGTTTCGCAAACCCTAAACGACGCTCTTCGAAAGGGGTGCGAAACCTTGTGGACGAATGACCATATGTAGTTCAGCTCAAAACAACGCGCATGCACTGGCAGCGCATGAAGAACGCAACCGAAGAAAATCGTAGACTTCGAAAGTTAAAGGTGAACAGTTCAATATTGATTTCGTGGCATATTGATGGAAATAGAAGTGAATCCGATCAGACGCCTGTTTGCGTCTCAGACATCTCAGGATATCTCACTGCTGGAGGTATATCCGCCCACTTCACTACCGTTTGAACACTGCAGCAGGTGTTACAACCTAGTGTTCTTCTGTGGGATTAGAATCTGGCGTTTCTTACAAATCATTCCGATATTTGAGAAATGCTTCGTTCATTCTTCCATCCACGAGTCTACAGTTCTTTCATGTATAAACGCGAAGACATCGGTAACGGCGAGGTATCGAATGATGATATTAACTTTTCAAACGAACAGATAATGATGTCTCAGATTCATGAAATGCCAAGAGTTATCTGGTCTTGAATAGTCGCTCATTTCCAGAGGAGGATATACCAGATTCACCGTCCATCTCCGAGTTGTACGCTCTTTGGTCACTGTTAAAATCGATGGACTTATTATCTCGAGCGATCGAGATAATGAGTCCATTGAGTCCATCGATCGAGATATTTCCTGAAAAAGAAATTTCATGTTGAAAGAAAAATCATGTGATGTCCTTTCCCAGCCACCGTACCAGTGCGCACTGGATCAGAAGAAAGATGTGAAAATGCATAAAAATCTGACAAGCTATAAATCATATTTCTGGATGCTGGCCATTTTTTCTCGGATTTGTACATTGAGATCAGTGTCTGTTTGTCATGTCAGTCAGAGTCATTAATCGTTCCTCTTATTCCTAGTCATGATTTCTGCCATGTCAGTCAGAGTCATTAATCGTTCCTCTTATTCCTAGTCATGGTTTCTGCCATGTCAGTCAGAGTCATTAATCGTTCCTCTTATTCCTAGTCATGGTTTCTGCCATGTCAGTCAGAGTCATTAATCGTTCCTCTTATTCCTAGTCATGGTTTCTGCCATGTCAGTCAGAGTCATTAATCGTTCCTCTTATTCCAAGTCATGGTTTCTGCCCTGGATATACCGGACAAGTGCTGAGTTAGATTCTTGCAAGTATCAATAAAGATTCTTCTTCTTCTTCTTTTACCTTCGACTGGTTTCACATCGTTTGTCTTTAGGAAAGTGGCAGTGTGATCGCAGCTCTGTAGGAAAGTGGCAGTGTGATCGCAGCTCTTTAGGAAAGTGGCAGTGTGATCGCAGCTCTGTAGGAAAGTGGCAGTGTGATCGCAGCTCTGTAGGAAAGTGGCAGTGTGATCGCAGCTCTTTAGGAAAGTGGCAGTGTGATCGCAGCTCTTTAGGAAAGTGGCAGTGTGATCGCAGCTCTTTAGGAAAGTGGCAGTGTGATCGCAGCTCTGTAGGAAAGTGGCAGTGTGATCGCAGCTCTGTAGGAAAGTGGCAGTGTGGTCGCAGCTCTGCTTCAAGTTCTACTTGGAAAGAATCCTCCACAGCAGCGATAATATTCAGACATATTCTAGAGTAGGACGGCGCCTCATCACATCACTGCGCGAGGAGTATAACGCTTGGAGAGATGTTTGGCCGACTTTTCTGGGCGCAGTCGCTATAGTGCAGTGCGAACCATTATTTTCCGAACTCGTCATTCATTTTAACTATGCTATATATCATTCAGAAAATGCCACCAGTGGAAGATGATTTACGACTATTTCCTGAATATTGGATGTTCTTGCTGCATTTCATTTTCGTAATGTTTTCAATGCTGTCGCCTCCGCGTCCTCCTAACGGAAGTAATCAGCCATCGATCTTGATGATTCTCGTTCCACGGACATTTGCTGGTCGGTCGTCGCTCAAAGCAGTAACTATACACCGTACAGGAATAGTTGTTTGGACAGTCCTGTGGACCAGTGGCCAACTTCGGCAATAAAGCTCGTCCGCAGACTCCGTCTTGCTATGGTCCCGAGGAAGGAATAGGAGCATTTCCGCGTGGCTTGGTAGAGAAGCGTTGGTAGTCGCCGTCAGAAGTGCTGACATATTTTGATTTTAAATAACTAGCTTTGCATGGTAAAGCGATGCAATCGACTTTGATCACAACAACTTTCAGCTAAAAGTGTAAATATTTTCGACATCCTGTTTATCCTTTTTGAATGCCAACGTGCTATATGTACGTAGTTGATGTTTAATGTTTAAAGCGTCGTTGTGTTGTCAAAGGAGTTTCGTCTTTGCATCCTTTCTTAAATTCGATCGGTTTTTGTGACATTAAAAGATTGGTTTGCGTCATGAGTTCCGTATCAGGCTTCGAAACACAACAAGGAGGTGTATAAAGAACATTAACTTTGGCGTGATCATACATGTATTTCTCTCCGTATCTTTCCTTGCTGAAGTCGTCTTGATGAGATACCGACATCATTCGGGTTGGCAAAAGACACCATCAACACAATAATTAACCGCATTTAGAAATCAGAATATAGAGTGGTACTCTCCTTTCTTGACGTGTCTAAGTCTCTCTATCATTGCCATCATCACCTTCAGGCGACAGAAAGCCCACCGGAGCGCTGCCGGCTAAGACACAACGAGAAATGGTATTCATTGATTTTTCATGGTATGATATCCCACGGCAGTAGCGGGAAATGACCGATCGGTTTCACCACTGCCTGATCGCATACTCATACATCACCAGTGTGACAGCCGTTTATATGCTACACTTGTTCTAGGGGCATGTCCGATGTCCTTTCCCAGCGACCGTAACCACACCCTGGCTCAACGCTTATAGAGAATTTGCAGGGCAATTTTTCGTAGTTTTCAAACTATCATACGGGCAAACACCACGTTTTTAAAGAACATTAGATAATGATTAATTAACTGACGAATACCGCTGTTGCCTGATCGGTATAGCCGCCATACATCATGATTGTGACAGCTACTTACACGCCACACCTGTCGGGGCTAAGAAAGACCACGGTTTGTTCTCGAAGCATTCTCCTGGCTGCCAGTCACGCAGAGCAGACGAGTAACTTGCTGCGTCTCTTGATCAGGCTGAAGCCAAAATGGCAATTTACATATTTCAGTACATGTAAGTCAATAACACGGAATAACCTCATGTTTTATCATAAAAATGAGAACAATCACTTAGAACTCGTGAATTGGTGACATGTCCCCGCATCAGCATAGCCCTCTGTCAATGACAGACACTTTTCGGAACACTTGTCGACGGCTTGTTCTTCAAGGGAACGCTTCCTGGCTGCCAATCACGCTAAGCAGCCAAGCAGCTAACTGTATCTTTGTTGACAGTTGGCAAATATCTCACGGGGATAGACGTTCATCAAGGGGCATTGCTAAGGGTGGGGAAGGCTTGCGTCAGGGAATGCAGCGCTTTTTCCACTGAGCAGCCGAAGGCTTACTGGATCTTGTAGCCAGTTGGGAAATACTGCCAGTTGTCTTTCATCTGAGAGAAATTGCCAAGGGGAGGAACAAGAATGTCGGAGAAATCTAGCGCTTTGTGATTGTGAAATCCGGAGGCAAAGTGCCGCTAAGCTGTTCTGAGCTTTCCACACGTCGATAAGATTTGTTGAGCTAGCTGAAAACCGTTGCAGGTCATTCGTTTAGATTCTGTGATTTTAGATTCTTTTCAGCAATTCAATAAATTGTCGTTGCGCCGGGGGTTGTCAATTTGCATTTCACTAAAGATGTATATTTAGACCAGATAGAGGTGACCTCTCTCTTTTGGGTCATTTCAAAAATACGAAGCGTTCTCCTCTCCGTTTTGTTTTGGTTAGTTTAGTAAGCTTATATTCAGTTCAGGTTGAAATTTGTCTCCACTTATGCCCTGGTGTTAAGAACTGTATTCGACTGATATTACTGGCAAGCTCTAAAAAACAGTGTCCATAGTCTGAGATCCGATGCCTCCTGCAAAGACCAATACACCTTTTCAATATGACCTCGTTTTTTTGCAAAAAGGCAATGCCGTCTCTGCTTTCCACGACGGTATAGGTAATGGATTTGGACAAACCTAATTGATCGAACGGAATTTTGTGCCATTTTTTGGTGTCGGCTGACAGAAGTGTGTGGGCTTGTTTAGCTGTCGTGGAGTCCTGAACAGTATTGCAAGAAGCTAATGCAAAATGTCCTGTCAATATCCTCTTGTTGCATCTTAACGGCATAGGCTTGGGATGATGTGCGCCATCTAGCGGGGTAATCCTTTAATGAGCGCATCCTCCGCCGCACAGGCGGTGATTTTATGTCGGGAAGATGACAGGTAGGAAGCTCTGTCTGGAGGCCCACGTCTACAAAGTGGTCACTGCCAACTGATTCCTATCCAAACTCGGCACTTAACTGTCATGGTCAGTCATCTCTTGGTAAAGTGTTGTCTATATGTTCCATAACTTGCCATTACTTAATAATATAACCAATATTTCTTCGAGAAAACCATTACTCTGAGACCACTTCTCTGACAATATATATAAATATGTATATAGCAGAACTATCAATCTGTCTATGGACAAAGATCGAGGACATTTCGCCCAGAAAGTGGACCATTAAATTGATGTGAATAACAGCAGAAGATTCATCAGGCTGGTAAATTGTCCGCACCGGATTGCATCCAAGTACTCCCTGCTCGTTATAATCGGTTGGGCGAGATTCTGCTGGTATCGTTTTTGGACAACGAGCGGAATATGTCCGGGTGATGGAGTGTCGTGGAATGTTTGCTGGTTGCAGAGGAGTGACATGTACTTGTTTCACCAGAGGATTTGGAGATCTCAAGCTCCTCAATCTGTGTAAATACGCACTGAATATGATATCAACAATGCCACTGTGAAGATTGATAATACGAATACTATATATGATGCCAAGTTTCAGTAGATTCGCGTGCATAACAACTGCACCATGCAGTCATGTTTAAAATACATTGAAGACGAATGCCTTTACTAAACGAACTATTTTCATGAAGAGATGGAGTGTAACCCGATCGAGAATCTGCAGCGTTATCGCTATTCACGTTTCACCTTGCCTTACCTGAGTTAAGCGATTACTTTTTTGAAACTGATGGGTTTAGAATTCCTGCCTTTTTATTTGGCCTCAAACGGTTTCTCTACGCGATGACGGTGATGATCAGAAACCGCGGTGGCTGACGAGGAAACAAAAATCGATGAAAGGCATCTCAGACAGAAATTCTTTTGGAATGTTTAGGTCGTTAGAGCGAGTGAACTGAAGAAGGGAAGAACTTGTTGCATTGGTGTGCATCAAGCATTCTGTTCAGTGCTGGGGTCGTAAGCTGAATAGGGTAAACGTCTACTCTCTACTGCCAGTCAATGTCTCTGATACTGCCAGTCAATGTATAAGGGGTAATAATTGTACTTGCTATGGTCTATAATTGTATGCCTTTTCCTTACACCACTGATCACCAGTTTTCATAGGATCAACTAAAGAAAGCATTCGCAGGAAAAATGCTGCTCGCGTCACGCCCATAATATTGCAACGAAGTCTCGAGGCTCAGCGAATGATCTCGTCATGAGAATGTATTTTACAGCGCCCCTAATGAAATGATTAGCTCAAATCGTGATGCAATCTGTCATTAGGCGCGGCAGAGTCGCGATCTTGCCTCTTGCAACAATCTTTTAATGGCCCGTTGTGATTTCCACCCAAAGCATGTCAAGATTACCCTGTAAAAAAGTGGTTACTTGCCGTTTCGTCAAATCAGAAAGATCGCGTGAGAAAAATGTACGTGTTTGATGTTAATTCTGTTCATGCTCCAGGCAGCATTAGGCGTCTTATATGTTACTTAGTTCTTTCTAGTCAGGTTGTTGCTATTTGGCTCGCAGACTCCAGGCATAGTTTTTGAGTTAACTTTGTTGTTCTAAGTCAAAATCGAATTATTTCACGAAAGCACGGGGCTCGAATGGGAAGTTCTTAAGTCAATGTATTCCATGGGCATCCTTATCTGTAATAGTCTGCTGACTACTTCTTTCAACTGCCAGCTAATTTGGAACTTAGGATCCCAGGAGAGGAGGCTCAGTCATCAACTCACATCTTCAATAACCTTTCGCCGTCCTTTTTTCCACTTATTCACAGCTAGCGGAAGAAATCTCCAGTCAAAACAGTTCACGAAAGATCTATCGGATGCAACTGATAAAATCATGTGCATTTCACCGTTTCCACACGTCTCCTTCACACCATTAAGCCATTCCTAAGCACCGGTGCAATACATTTTGCATTTTTATAAGTTTTTTGCAGTTCGATTAATCAATTTAGTTTTTTCATTGATATCTCTAGACGCCAGGCAATATGTCTGAACAAGTGTGCGGGTCTATCGCGGCAGGAAGCGATAATTTGCAGTAAGTGGTAACGTAAGAAGGATAAAGTAATTGGGAAAATGTACTTGTGAATTAAGTAGAAAATTTTGAAAAGTAAGGTAGGCTATACAGCGCCAAGTTTGTAATTGCATTGATGGTGTAAAAATATGGCTAAGATTTTTTCTTCTTTGGGGTGCTGCCTGCTACAGATATCATTCTTTTTGCGACTGATAAGAGCTAATTTGCTCTGTGGCGCTTTTTTGCCTGGCAAATGGTCTGATATCCTTATGCTTAGAACATACTAGTTGACACGAACATATTACAATTATTTTTTCCTGAGGTCGGGGCATGAACTTATGCCAGTGCTTCTTTTTTTCTCAGGTCAACCAATAATCCGTCAAAACCCTCAAGAACTTCAAAACAATAATGAATGTGTTGTTATTGTCGTCTGACATACCGATTTATCGTCGGTATGCGACAATCCTAAAGTCGGCGTCTTCATCGGAGAAGGGATTCAGACGCACAACGCCGATAGATCGGTGTGTCGTCTGCGAGCTTGATTGGTGACCAGTGAACGATCGAAACTGGTCGGGTGAAATACATGTAGTGTTGAGAAGATAGAAATCGCTATAGCGCCTAACCGATAAATACAGATATGCATGTAATGAGGTCAAATAAACTGAAAGCTAAAATTCTGTTACGCAAACCTTGTATTTGATGAGTCTGAAAATGACAGTTTTACAACAATCCAATGTTGGCATCTCTCATCCTGCACGAGGCACACCATCAGCATCAAATTGAATCCACATCCTCATCAGTTTCACTAACGTAACCAAACAGATCACTTAATACATTCCTTATCGATTTTATGACCATCTATCTTCATCAACCATTCGCAAAATGCAACTGAAAAGACCGATGTTCTTTTTTCATTTTGTTTATGTTTGATGAATGGGTTTCCTTGTCGTATCCAAGACGAATTAAGGCGAAATAAGTCAGATAAGGCATCCATCGCTTGCAATAAGATGCGAGGTGGTACCATAATGAAATGATAGAGGAGAGCTTCCTCTCTAACACTGGGCTTTTTATAGTTTAACTGAGAGAAAGTTACGACGAAACCATATGGTAGATCAGGCGTTCAACGCTCTCGGTGAAAGGAGACGTGAAGTGGTAGAAAATAACGCACGCACCGTCACAAAGTAGGTAAATGCCTCACCTGATGGTGGCACTTGCCTCTCTCTTGGAGCTTCACTCCAATTTCGCAGGCTCAAATCTCAGAGATCCACGAACACGCTCAGTCTAAACTAATCGATGGTTTAATCTTGGTTGACGGAGAGAAAAAATGCCCGACATTTAAGTTGTAATTGCACAAAAAAGCAAAAGATTTTAGCAGTCGGAGAATACGCCATCATCTCAATTTCTGCCCGAGGCGACTTGAATGTATTTTCGTCGGATGCTTCTGTCAGTGCTTAGTCGGCGGTAGGTGAAGTTGTGCAGCGAATAGCTTTAGATCGACGGCAATAGTGTCATGACGATATTGCCAGTGCTGAAGCGCCAAAAATATGCTGGAAGCCTCTATCTTTTCTTCTTGGTGTACTTTAACCGGAAGACGAGCATAACTTCGCTTTAACTTAGTAGAGCTTAAAAGGCTGCCTCGCTGCTTTTACGGCCGCCGACAGTTCAAATTTACTGCTCTACTACTGCGTTGGCCGATCTCGAAATGAACAAAACCCAACAAAGAAGCATTAAGTTTCGAAACCGCCGAAAGGGCTGTTTTCAATAAAATAAGCGCACAGTAGGCTCCATCACTCGCATTTGTTTTCCAAGTACTCACGACTACACAGATCCATCGCATTTTGTACCTCGGAGAGATCTTTGCAGGTGTATTCAATCACAACAATGATGAATACAATGTACCATTATTCAGCATGAAAACATCACAGCAGCGCTCGCCAGGTAGAGAGGAAATCTGGCGGAACCTTGCCGCGGCTGCCCTGGTTTTTTGCCGGCAATCATACCAGTCAAAACAACTACAACAAAACATAATCAAAAGCTGGTATTATAAAATCATCCGCCGAATCGCACGAAGTTTTCATCATGTGGTGTTGTCATGGCAACGATATAGGTTTGCCCGAAATCGATATTTGGGAATAAGGAATCGGATGGGATGGTTGGCGAATGGTGCGCCATCATGGCCTCCTTATATGTTATAGGAGATTGCCAGGAGATTAGTCGATTGAAGAAGAAAATACACGACTTCCGATTATCTGTCGTGTTTTGACGCTGATTCGGAATATTCAGTTTGTGCAACTTGGTACTGAACTAAACCGAAGGGGACCGAAGCTGTGAAGATTAGAGCAAGAGAAATACTATACCTCAAATGACAAACTTGTTACAAATGATGCCATCAACGGTTGCCCCTGGCTTCCGGTTACAAAATGTGGACCAATTCAACTGTCTTGAATGAAAATAGAAGCCCCTCTTGGAGTTTTGTATGAAATCCTTTTCAAATCAATAACAAGGCTGAGATACAAGTACACGTGCTAGACAGCCTTCAATACCCACTGCTTCCAAATTCCTCTGCTCGCATTCCGCGCCTGTCATTTCCCTTGCAGCTCAGCCCTGGCTGTTATCTAGGGCGGGAAGCATCCGTTGTCATGGTATTTCAGTTTGGATGGAAGGCTCGTCGAAATCGTCGATATTACTAGTTTATCAAGCAGCGGTTCTCAGAGATGATAATTACAGTTTGGAAAACAGGTGTATCGATTGGTCCATGGCATGTCTTTCGATAGCTTTCGAACTCTTAGTGTAGTTCTGAGGACATTGCGGTGACGTCCCCAGGAATACGCTTTGATCACCCATGATTCGAACTAAAACAGTGCCCCGGGGTGGTACTTGGGACGCTAAACAGATACATTGCCGATAACTGCCGAGATTGAGTAATTAATAACAAGTAACACTAACTCGATGGACGCAGGCAAACAAGGAGTAATTTTCAATCCCGATATAGCAATTGCATCCAATAAACATTGGCAATTCCAATATCAATTTCTCGTCCATTCTCGCCAATCACACGGTAATCTCTTAGTAAATTGATTCGGTCAAGTGACTGAGATATCCGGTAGTGAATACATGTTAGTTGCTAGGGATGCGACAATTCGTACTTATTCATTGGCGGGACTCCATTCTGGACACTGCGGTGTTGACAATGCACTACCTTCTATACAAACTACTGATTTCCACGCGTATTGACAAAATCTGGAACTCTAATTCTGCCTCTCCAGAATTATGTGTACAATCTCCCACGCCACTCATTTTTCATCAAGGCATTGTCGATATTCTATTCCGCAAATTCATCCACGAATAACTCGATAAAGGATGATGCCAGAATCGGCAGATATCAGCCAGAATGACCTGGAACAACACGGGGTAAGATTACCAATCAATTCATCTTGTTGACAAGAAAACTCCATTAAAATCAGACATGACCAGAGGTTCGGGATTGCTGCTTCCAACAATCTGTTCAGAAGTCTGCCTGCATGCACCTGGTCTTTGGCCCTTGGGTTTTTTCTCTCATCAACTCCGCGAGACATAGTCGTCCACTTCTGATAACATAGGACAAGCTGACAGGGAGACTGGTCAAAGCTTCTGAATGGGACACTGTTCTGTCGCGAAAGTTATCTTGTCGCCGGTTAGCTGATATTAAAGAGAGTCATAGGCAGCCAGGCAAGCAGGTCAGATTCAGTTACACACAAAGTCACCGACAGGGGTCACTCGTACATTTATATCACAGTACATCATAACTATTCACGCTTGGACGAAGAGTATTACTTGTAGAAATGTTTACCTTTGCTAAATAGATCACTGCCTTGTTCCCCGAGTGTGCATATCATAGTCACCGAAAGACCACCGATTTCACCCCTAGTGTCTGGCTGTAAGCCCCCTTTGAGCAATTTGATAAAGCGATAAAATGGCAGACAGATTGTAAAGGTACTATAGTAAGATAACATGCAACTCCATCAGAAGCATTTATCGATAAATTTCTTCAATGATTACTCTACCAAATGCAGTTTGACAGAGTTCATTTCGGAGCGAGGGTCCTCATTGACGATATATAAAACTGTCGAGAGAAAATCAAACAGAGTTGTATCAAAGACGTATAATTCAAAGCTCAGTACGCCTCGACCAGATCCGACAAGTCCGTTTTTTGCCCAGTCATGGGACCGCCGCCGCTCTTTTCAATCTGCTAATCAAATATCTGGCGACGAACATCTTAATTGTGTTTGTTGAATCAGCATCATTTATATCTTGACGAAGGCTTGTAGAAACAGCTTTGGGCCTTCAGTACCTCATCCTGAAGCTAAGGTCAGCACTCGGCACAGCTTATCAGTAACATGTGCGAGGGGAGGAGGATACGACTGACTCTGGATTATCGAGGATGTGAGTACCTCTGGTGCAGCGATCTTCATACAAGGCCTTTACTGTAAATCGCCAACATTTTGCGTGCATTTGATGTTCTTGTTGGTCATTCTCGTTCTACTTACTATCTGCCTCTAGGACCCGCCCTCAACATCTACACAACTAAAAGTAACTAGAAACCCACCATGTTGGCTGCTATGCACATCACAGTGCTCCCTCGGCATGTCTGTACGGGTCACAAACGTCAAATAAAAGGCCACACCATCGATAGAACTCTGGCAAACAAACAAGATTCTACGCCATCAAACATGCATCTCGTTGATTGTTTACACTCTGCTCAATCTGATTGGAACGATCCATGCGATATAAACCAGCCCCCTGAGCTCTCTGGAAATCGTCTTCACAGCAATGTCAATATGGCCGCCTGCAACACTTGATCCTTGCAGGGCGCCCACTTACTGTTCATTCATAAGTGGACCACCATTTCGAGTTATGGGACGGAGTGTGAAAAACAAAGATGGCGGCCTGGTGGCCATCTTGGATTCCATATCATAGCGCTGTATGAAAACACCTCAAGCTTCTGGGATGGCCAGTTCGATTGTGCTGTTGGTTCGATTCTCCATTAAGTTCCTTCGTCAGTGCAGATGGTTCCTTTACAACTCATCCCATATGATACCAGTTTACTGTAGCGACTTTGCTTGCACTTTTGACAGATTCGAAGAAAGAAAGCATCCTCAAAGGATTGTTACTCTGACATGTTCGCCTTGTTTTTCGAGGTGTCATCAGCAACGAACTGACTGAGTTCACGTAAGTCTTATCCTTTGATGTGGACAGCTTCGAAAGAACAGGTCAGATTTTGCGGGCATCCTGGAATGAGTTTTCTGCGTCACTCGGTTTTTGGCCTGGAATTGCATTATCAATTTGACAATGAGGTGTGATATGAACTAATTACTAGTTGAGAGGAGATATCTCCCAGAAATAAAATTCGTCATTGTACTAGAAGTGCATTAGATGGCCGGTTGGTTTATTTCTTTATGGTTTACCGTTAGAATGGATTGGCCGGTGGATCTTTAACTGTTTCGTCACTGCAAATCGTATTTCTGAAAACATACCGAAAATTTATTCGTTTTTCTCTGAAGACTTCTTGGTCAGTCTGATGATTGTGTTGTGCGATCACGTGCTTTTGTAACGCGTGGCGGTAAACGTTGCCCCAAAACGTATTTTGTCTCGATGAAAAATTATCCTTATGGACTGCTGAAGATAAAACCTTGAATGGTTGAAACCGAGATGCCATGTGTAGGTGAATAAATGGCCCTCCTCCACAACAAAAGAATTTCAATAATATCACCTTAGCGAATTGGTGATTCCTTCCTCTTGTGCCATTTTTATGTCGAATGGACGGGGTATACGCTTTCAGGAAGCATTTTGCACATCTTCAACGTATAGGGAGCACTTGAAATGATTGGTAACTGCCTGTGGGAATAGTGTGATGTGTTTGAATGTACAAGGTAGATCTTTCAGTGAAAAGTGCTCTCCGCGTCAAAAAATACATCAACAACTCTTTCAAGAATTCCATTTCTCAATTCCACAAATTCTGAAGTAATATACGTCGTAGACGCCTATTGAATGCTTTACTGCAGTTTTGTGAAATCCATCAAATATCGCAGCACGTCATTCAATCGTTCGCCGAAGCACTGTCATCGCAAGCTATAAACTAACAGCACCATCTGAGAATATGAAATTAATTCGGCTATATGATAGATTATTATCTATATCAATGTGAGGGCCCTCCGGCAGCTGGGCACTTTTTCTCGCCCTGTATACCTTCATATTGGCTGCTGTCGAGTCATCAGAAGGTTTCTACTTGGAGGTCGCGGACCCGCGGGGAACGTGAACAAAATGACTTCTCGAATTCCTCTGCTATTACACTTTGATGTCCGTGTTTGAAGGGAAGAACTGACTTCGCAGATCAATAAACATGAACTACCGTGTCAGGGAAGGAAGATTTGGTTCAAGGAATTGATACCAAAATGGGGGTATTTGCTGTCTCGTCAATATCGCGATGGTGGAACTAAACTGTATATATTTGGGATATTTCTGAAACGAAACACCTGCTCCTCCCAAATGAGGTACCGAACGAGCTCAGATAAAAAACTCAAATGTTCTATCATTTGTCTATTCTGTGTGTTTACGATTTATCCGGACTCTCATTATCTTCATTATACCATATACCGAGTACATTTGTTTTTCTCGCGGCAGCTGGTGAACAGAAAGATAAATGCGGGCATTGCACAACGCTGCCGCTTTGATAAAAAGGAATACAAAGTCTTGCCTTCAGCTAGCCAAATTAGGCAATGAGATGCACAGAATGTCTTCGTTCATGTGAGCAAAAATATATAAGGTTCGCTTATATATGTTTCATGTGAGTTGCTATCGAGTGATACTCTATATTTGAACTCAGTGTACGTTTAATGGTTGAAAATGTGTTACCATAAGCTTCGAGAAAGCAACCTGAAAGGGAGAGATGCAAAGGTATCTTGCTGATGAAATGTTGGGATTTCTTCCGCCAGTCTGTTACAGAGTGATCACTGCGGGAAAATTCAACATCAAATAGATACTTGAAAATAGTATAAATACGTATAGCGTCAGAATGAAGCAGAGTCTTCAAACACCAACTCTATGGAACCATTCAAGGGACGTATCTTTCACTCGCTTTTAATACCATACCATGTAGCTTAACGTACCATACGCTTACCCTTTACTTTGCCTTAGACCAAGCTCTTGATATGTGTATATTTGACGGTTCTATAGTCACTCTCTCTCTCACCGTCTTTTAATGACGCCTCGCGGCAGGTGACCGTCCTGGCAGTTGAATTTCAATATTGACTTCTCATTTACATACTTGTGGTTGGAAAGTCGCTCAAAGATGCAGATGGTGCACCCAACCACTACATGGAGATATTTCGAAGATGTTATGACCTTCAAGTCGAGGAAACGCGTTTTGGTTTAGCGGTACTCTTACCATAAAGGAGATGCAGACTGGTAGTTGTCTTTCCGATCCGGCGCTTCCCCCCACACATGGGAACTCTCCAACCATATTTCATACGTCCGGTTTTAACCTCTCTTCATTTCTCTCCCCCTCTTCTTTACTTCTTCTTCTTCTCCCCCATCTTCTTCTATGTCCTCAAAATACAACTGCATTTGCCTTTGTGAGCATCTGTCTTGAGCCTTCGCTTGAAGTGCTGCCATTATGTCATCATAGGCTAAGTATAATACGACTATAATGCCAGTCATAATGCTTGCTACTTCCGTGGGAACGAGAAAAGGCTTTCCCCAAAATGTCAACTGAAATACTCCTTTTGAGACCTGATCGCGTAATTGTAAACTTTTTTGTTTTTCTCGTTTCAGAGGTGGTGCAATGTGGAAAATAATATCTCGTTTCCATAACAACCCATAGAAGCGCTGACAAGAGCCTTGTGAGAGTTTCAAGGGATCAATTGGGTGAGTGGCAGACGCTTGCAAAGATTCAATTACAGGGTAGCTAGCGATCTATTTGCCGTAAGGTGCAGACTTAATGATTCGATCGGCAGACCTTTCGCAAACAGATAGACTTGCATGATCTGTTGTAATTTTGTGTGAAGTTGTCCTTTTTTATCCGAAGCGGCCAAATCTGATATACATGTATCTTGTAAGAAGTATATCTAAACATCGCGTTTCCATGTGGTGATTTTTCTTTCTTTCAGGAAGTAATACTGTTGCATCAAAACCAGTAATGTGGCAAGAAAGTCACACCAGTAGGTACAGAACGAAAAAATGTTCTTCCACATTTGGTGGGATATCTGATCGTACTGTCTAATGAGACGAGTTAAATCCTGCATCACTGACGCAGGCATTAAGAAAAGACCAATCGCAAGGAGTTATGGGGAGGCTTGTCTCTGCTTTCGGGAGGAGGTAATTCGTGACCGTCATAGGTTCCTGTGCAGCAAACAAAAAGCCATAGATCATGGAGATAGTTTACATGAGTTGAACGGCAGCAGCCCGTCTTCCTCTTTCCCACGAACCAGTGCGCTAACATCCGCTATAAATTTCGCAAAGGCCTCAGCATCACGTCTTCCTACGCGAGGTGGATGTGTGATTATTTTGCTTGACGCTGCGTAGCTCATGTTACCCACGCATGCACACCAGGTTACAAACATCACGGTACACAACAAACGATTTAAACATGCAGTAAAAAAGCATCTTGAAAATGCCGTAGTTCTGATATGATATCGAAGTCTTCACTACTAGTAGTCACAAGAGGCTGCTACAACTCTCGCTCTGTGTTCTATCTCAGAAAGTCTAGTTTCATTTTCTAATGTTCGATGCCCTGGGCGACACTTTACTTGTAAAGCGCATGTCAGTCGTTATCTTTTACTCTCATGTTCTTCCCAGTACATGTATCATGGATCATTCTTTAGACTCTTTCACCAGTCTCCTCCATTCACTCATCACAGTAGACAATCGGGTATATCTGTCGCGGTTCCACTGTACCCCAAATACATTGCTGGTATCGAGCGCAGTATTGAACACCGCAGGCTTGCATTAGCTTTTTTCGAAACCTTGCAGAACGAGAATACTTGGAAGAAGTTCTTACTGTTTGAGCCCCTGTATAGATACCATGTATTTATTGCACACTCAGGAACCATAAATGTCGGTGTTACTAGTAATAAAGTGCGCGTCTAAATCACGAAATATCGCCTGTGAGACATACATTTGTATATTAACCCAATAAAAAGGACTCGACGTGTCTTGAGAGGACATAACTTCTGCCGTCGTTGGTGCCGTGGTCGGGTGATCTTCAGTCCAACCATTTTAAAGGGATCCTAATGGCCGGAGTCGGGTATGTCAGATTACGTTACACGAAGTCGCCGATAGGGTGGCTCCTTTCTCACCGTACACCGGAAGAGGAATAGTTTATTTGAAGTTAACACAACCCAGGCCACTAACTGTGCTAGTCACGGACGTTTTGAAGCGAGATATGCCAGTGAGGGAAGGCCAATCACGCGGCGAGTGCACGCTGTTGTACTCGGCGATTTCTACAACAGAACCCTCTCCACCTCCCAATATCATGATAACTTCATCATTACCTCCTGTTCTATCAAACAAGCTCAAAGTAATCTGTACTACTCAATATGTTATTCACGTTTCTAGCGCCCATCTCCACCCAGAACACGCGTCGGGGTGTATTCAATCATGATTTACTTTCCTGGTGAACCTTCGTTTTGTAATGAAGATGAAAAGGAAGCTGATCTCCATTGCTATCACGGCACTTTCTTCGTCGCAGACAAAGTTGTTCATGAAATGATAGCAGGCTTTCTAACTGAAAGCTGATTTATTTGTTACACCCCGTTAATTACTTGGATTGAAAGTCATGGCGGTGTTAACAATCATGCAGACGGTCTTGTATTTAAGGATGCGAATAAAGACAACATCTCTACGGATTGCATCATTGTGACAAAACATCAAACGCTCAAAAACCTCTTCTATTTTGTGAGAAACTCGGTGTGCTGGCCAATCAGAAGTCATCAATCCTGCTTTACCGGTGCAGGGCTCGGAATTCAACCAATCGCAAGGCAATGCTAACATCTCCCCCTGAGATGTTGCTTTCGAAATTCATAGCGGTTTCTCGCTGTTGATATTGAATGCTGCGCTGCAGCAGGTTAGGCGAATAAAGACATCAGAACGCGTTAATAAATGCATCGAAGTGCCAGGGATATAGTAAGGATTTCGTTCGCGACAAACAATCAATTTCGGCTCAAGTACCAGTGATTTATTACGGGAATATATCGCCATCAGCGGGACTTATTTGTATTCTGTCCCCGGGTGCTGCCAAGTCAGAGTTTATTAGTATGGTCAAAGGACGACCTGTTAGCGTGGCTCAAAGAGTTCATTACTCTCTTGTGACATTCTGTAGCTTGTAAGCAGACTGCATGGGCTTGATATGATAACACATATATGTAGCTGACATATCCGAATCATTATCAAACGATTTCGTTGTTCTGGGTCTTGCGGGCCTCGCGATTGACACTGTCTCTGCCAGTTGTCGTTTTGTAGTGTTACTTTGGGTGGAAACCGATGGTACGTCGAACAAATTATCCCTAACCCTGGTTACATGCGCTCCAGGGCATAGGCCCTACTGAACTTCCAGCGGTTGTGCGATCTTCGAAACTTTTGGGCTCCCCCGAAAATAAAATGGAAATCAAAAGTGCCAAATGTGTGTTCCCGGGCATCATGGGTTAACATTATTTGCTTCTTGTGAACAGGTGTCCTGAAACTCGTTGCTTCCCGTCGATGGCGGGGCGCGCGGGCGGGGGGGGGGGCGCCGTGCCAGAGAAGTGGCTCTGACGTATGTATGTATACTCATGTACTCGAACTGATTGTCAGGAAGTTCGATTTAATTGCTCATGTGCATAGATTGCGTGAATGAGACTAATGTAATTGCTTCCCTATATTGCTTCACCTCATGTAATCAGACCGCGGCAAGCGTGCGGCTTCAGTATTGACAGCTCGTCAATAAACACAAACTCTCGCATTCACTTCACGATGAGCATGATATCAAATGAACCTCACACACAGGCGCTGCAATCACTTTTTGGTGTTGTTGTTGTCATGATTGGTGTTCTATATTGTTTTCCTGGAACGAGGTTTATATAAAAGAGATGTAAGACAGGTATAATGACGCGCAACCTGCCTCGTAAGACACGGTGTGCTAAAACTGATATCCAACACGTCATATTTTTATGTATTCATGTATTATCAAGTATGGATTAGAGAATAACCCAAAATAACCCCATATACATGTACATTTTAAATCGCATAGTGCTCAGTTGCAATGACCCCCATTCTTGATATCGTGCATGTTTTGCATTCAAATTGATCAGACCGATGTTGAACGATGTCAAAAATGATAAAAACCCAAAATGTCAGCTAATATCACTTTAAGCGTGTAACACGAGTCTCATTTGGCCAGAATGATGCCTGCAATAACCGAATGATATGAGTTTCTCTCTTGGTGTTGGAGCTTGATTCTATAGTGGAGGCACTTGCAAGGTTCTTGAGCGTTAATGGCTTAAACACTTGGGTAGCGCATATATTTCATTGCTGACAGGTCCTCCATCAAAGTGGCAACCACACACGAAATTCTCAACGAATTCAACATCATGGCGACCTGAAGCTTGTGCGAAATAAAAATGTCGCTCTATTTCACACAAGGTTCAAATCACCATAGCCTGGCTATAAGACGCGAAGAAAATCTCCTCCCTAACAGAAGAACCTCTGTGGTTCAACGGTTAGAATGCTGGATTTTCGATCTGTTGGTCACGGGTTCGAGTCCGTGTATTCGCAACATTTTTTTCTATTCATTTACTTTTTTTATTCATTCATGTTCATAATGGTATTATTAGTATCCTCATCATCATTACTATCAATATTTTTTTATCTTGAAAACCCCTGAACCCGAACTTTACAAACTCAAGTACACACTGATTTCAGACTGTAACGAAGATCTCACCGAAACTGAATGTAACTGTAGAATTTCCTAGACGTCCAAAACCACCTCACAACACTTGCGGAAATCGTTATTGGTGATCAGCATTTAGTCTGTTGCTACACCAGGAGGCACGTGTCCTAAATGTTGACTCTGATGATGCCGCAAGCACAGATAGGCCGAAACATATTCTAATTAGGAGCGGATCACGGGCATATCGTATTTCGTTTGAAAAGTTACCGTGACCATCGGTGCGGCTATGGTTTTCCTTTCTCAATATTGGACCATTTGAATTTCCCACCCTGTGAACATAGGCCCTTTCCTTGGAAGTTGTAGGCCCTTCACTTCCAGACGTTACGTCAAGAAAACCAACATGGCTCCTGTTTGAGAACACGCCGACTTTGTCGCATCTTTCCTACTCCATGTACCACTGTGAAGACTTACTGAGCCGTCCCCGACAGACCTGGTGAAACTTGGTTCATATCCGATAATGGTAGACTTGTTGTAATTAATGGTGTTTTGATACTATTTCCCCGAAAGAGACTTGAGCCAAGGAAGGGGTCGTAGAATACTATCATGATTCCCTTTCTCAGAAATGGACATTGGGACCGAACCGATGTGAAAGTAAACTTATTCCTCTGCAAATTAGTCATGAGTGACTACGGTATTACATGTGACTTGATAGCATGATATCTGCAGGCGTGGATGATATTTCTTGTGGTTTTCTTTATGCCCCTCTTGGCTATTTTCGGCTAAGGTTTCTTATGTCTTTTCTCCTTTGTTTCCAGGTGACATCTTGGCAGAGCAAGGATGGTTAGCTAGGATGACGTCACTCGTCACGAGACAACATTTAAATTAACCTTTTTTAAATTTAGGCGGCAGAATTCAAATGCTTTACCTTTTGACACGCAGTCCTGGCCGCGACCAAACCACATGTGAGAAAAAACAATCCCAAGAAATGTCAAGGTCGATTACGGCCGTCATTGAATCTCAAATTGCCTGCTAAGTTTTCAAAAGATCGATCTATACCCAATTTCCGCTTCTCGTAATCCAGGAATCCTTGCTCCGATATTGAATTTTCATCCAATCAATGATGCGGTTGTATTCACTGCTGCTCCATCGACCGTCTGCCGCCATTGACGGGTGTCTCGATGGTGATTCCATCAATGTTATCGGGCCATTTGTGATTTAATGCTTCCGTGACACACGCAGCTGAAGATTATTGAATCGAGATTATGCCGTAAACAATCATTTATTGACATGTTAGAAGACGAGCCCATGTCACCATTTTTTTCTTTTTCAAGAAAGGGACTAAACGTATAATGTGTAGAACGGCCGTTGAGACTAAAGCCCCTTTTCCACTACCGAAATTCTGCGGGGCTCGACCCAGATCGAGCACGGCTCGCCTAAAAAACGTGTAATGGGAATGGGTCGAACGGGCTCGGCACGGTGCCATCATGTGGGTCGAGACCCCCCCCCAAGAGGAGGTGAGCAAACCCTAGTTCCAATGTCTTAGCTCAGATGGCAGCACTTGACAGTGACGAACACGTGAAGATGTGACAAATGCACTAACCCCCGGGTCATATTGCTGTACGACGTCCTGTAATTGACTGCTATGTTTCTCTGATATATGAAACCCTCCATGAAAAGACAAAAATACTTTACTTTCCTGGTGGTTTAGTGAGAGTATTACAATTTCGCAGAGGGCCAAACTTACATCATCATAATATCCATTAAGGAATTTTGCCATTATATTGCAACCAGCTTAATGGAAGAACAGGTCCAGAGAACAACTGAACTCGTCAACTGATCGCGGGAGTGACTTTCTAACGAACACTAAGAAGAACAAAATAATCCTCAAGAAAAACAACCACGATATTGACATACCTCTCAGCATATCAGGTTTGTGCGAGTGAACAAAACGCGTCAATTACAACACCGACAACAGAATAATCGAATCACAATGGAATGCGTTGATTTAACTGACAGGAGCCGCTGCTAATAATGATAAAACACCAAATACCACCTGCGAAGTCTCGTATTACAGAACACAAATGCACTTGCGAAAATCGTTATTAGTGATTAGCATTTAGTCTTTTGCTATGAGGAGGTGCATGGAGGCGAAAAGGCACATTAGCTCCTGGTCGCCTAAATCCCGCACCTAAATTGTCCCTTTAGATAACAGTGAGGCCGGCATTAGTTGAAATTGGGCCAAATGTTGCAGAATCGCATTCTAACCTAGTCTGAAGCTGGCACGAAACCTTTTAGCCCCAGTGATACTCATCAGTCGACATCACCTGTAGCGCTCAGCCTCCACCAGACATGTCGATATAGGAACCAGTCGGGGATATGGTTGCCAGGTCAACAAAGCACGCTAAGACTGGTTCCCTAGACACCAGGCTGATCATCAGCTATTTATAGCTACATGTACCTGGCTTACGATAAAGTGCTGTCGTTGCATTTTAACCCTTGGAATTTGCCAAGTCAAAATGGAGAATACGAATATCATCTTCTCAGACTCCAATAATGGACAAATTAGAAACAATGTCGGTAATCTTTTATCCATTTAAAGGGACAACTTGCGCGTGTCATTTCATACTTTGCCGGCCAGGAGGATAATACCCGTGCTTGCCACCATGCGACACCACTGGTAGTGTCACACTATTGCTGATCTGTGATACTGATTTTCGTCAGCGCTGCGAGGCAGTTTTGGGATAGAATTTGAATTTCAGGCGGGCCTTTGGTTGCATCCCGTTCAAGGACACTGCTTATTGCAGATCACTGATTTTTCAGTTATCTTGTTTGGAGAAGCAATTGGTCCTGCTGTAAGCCATTTTTTGTATGAAAACCAACATATCTCACGCTCAAGTTGTCCCTTTAAGGAGAACATGGGTGACAATTTAACGCGATTTCTCTTCTTATGATTGAAATTCACAATCTTATTTAAATCTCAGTGCCGTCGCTCGAGTTTATCCGATATCCCATTAAACAGGCAGAATCTTTCATCATGGCGCTGTCATCCGAACGGCCCTCTGATAAGATGAGATGATATAGTTTCATCATTGGAAAATTACCCTAAGAGACGACGGAATGGCTCAAATAGCGCGTTCTCCCGAGGCTACTGAGTAGTAAGGTGGTATGCTGGAGGCAAGGGGGAATTGAACCCAAGTGGCGCCAGAAACACAATAATATGAGCAACGGTGTCCATCAGCCAGATTCTTACAAAAGAGCAGAAATCACTGCGCGCTCTTTTCTTGCCGTTGAGGCTTAAGCTCCGCCGGCCTTGAAAGAGCAGGATTTATACCTTGGCTCGACCTTCGCACTCTTGAAGTGTCCTCGCCTTTACTCTCCCATGCGCAGTGGTTACCATCATTCGAAAGTCTTTCCACCCATTGAATAATGACGACGAGTGATATGAAGACCACTGCGGAGTGAGTGTTGCCCACATATTATCCGGGTTACTGAGCAGGAACCATTGATCCGCTACATCCCTCATTTGTAGACCTCTCCACAAAATCCATTATCTCGTGTTTGGTCTCTTTGGTTGATGACGACCCTTCTTGTGTAAAGCTGGGAAGCCACAACTCAATGACAGTCAGTGATACTTACAGCCTCAGTCCTAAATGGCGTACGCCCAGCAGGGAGAGTGAAGACCACGTGGCGTTCGTATGACTGACGCTCTCCAATACCATCAGGAAGCGTTGGACGCCGAACACTTAACTGGTTTAATCGTTCCAAAGCTGTGATATCATCACGATTTCCACTATTAAAAATGAATCAAATATCTTTTTTATTAATTGCAGTGTAATTACACGATTGATTAAGTTGAACTGGGTGACTTCGTCTACTGACTGTCAACAAACACGCTTCCGATGGTAACGCATTCCGCATTGACGTACTCATTTCCGATAATCCTCGCCAGATTGTCCCGCTGGTCAGCAATCAGATAATGTTTCTGGTCTATCGCCCTATAGCACTCGCTGTCATGTTTGTACTCGTATAATGTTTCTTCCCTTGCAATCGTGTCAAGATCAGAGTGGGGCGAAAGGGCAATTGCAGCAGACTAATAAGGAAGGCAGATCCACTGAAAGTCGATTCGTGGCGCTATCAAAGAAATAAAGGTTATTTGAGCTTTTGAAAAACCTCAGTTTTCGCCCTATCTAAATCAGTGATGTTTATCGGCATTATGAAAAAAATATCTTAGAAGTTTCTCATAATCTCAAACGGCATTAGAGGATTTCATCAGAAATGGTGCGCATATTTGTGTTGGTGAAAAACTGAGAAAGTTTCCAAAGCTGTTTTTCAAGGAGTGTGGCAAGGTGTTTAGTCGGTGGTCATAGCTAGGTTTTCCTTCTTTCACCCGTCTTGGCATAGTCAGCCTCCCCCGAGACTTGGATTCTTCACGACACACCTGTCGCCGTCTTTTCATAATCTATCACACTATATATACGCTCTCATTCTGATGCTAGTAAAGAGAACCATATTAGACTTTCAAATAACTCCGTGGTGAACGGCGTAAAGAAAAAAACCCACCAACACTGTTCAATACAGTACCGGGTACATGAACACCGAATTTTTTTTTCTTGACATACGGACTTTTCGATCTGGCTGTGCATTAAAAAGATCCTCACTTCAGTGGGTTCCATGGACAAATGCTAGTCGGCGCTATCGGTGGGTGTCGTCTGTCTCTTTCAATGGGATGAAACATTCTCAATACAGCCGGAGCTACAGCGGTCTTTCATCGGGATGTAGGAGAAGATCGTGCGCCGCGCCCGCTATGATTTATGCCAATACGGATGGAAACTCTTCCATGTGGATGGTGCCATACGGATATTTCGCTCCTCTTTGACCAACGTACAGATGTAAACATTTTCGCGACTTGGGACATCAATCTGCCATCCACACGCACAACCATGGATGTTGATACAACCTTCCATCTCATGAACCATAATGACAGTCCCATGACGGAAAATACAACAGCATGACACCTCAAACTATGATACCTATCACAACAGACGTCAATTGTTACCTCGTTATACACCTTGATGTGACAGTGGTGATTTTTGAGACCCACTTATGTCGGACATTAGTGAGTGTCGATAACTAGAGGGCAACTCCCTAATGGTTCATGACATGTTCTCATAATCCATTCTGAACTACGCGTACTCCGTCCGTTACCTCCCCTAACGGAGTCCGGGTCGGCGGAGTGTATCCAATGCTTGAGAATCAGGATGTCATAATCATGACTGATGCCAACGTTTCGCCGGCGAGACAACCGGTTTCTTCCAGACAAAACGTATAACAAACAAGTCTAGAAACATGTTTAGTGGTGCTGTCTTTATCTCCGTTATATCAGGCATTGATTCATATATATTTGATGATATACGTGTAGTGGCAACACCTGTTAAATCCGCTTTGATGTTTATGAAACGAATCCTCATCGGTTGCCAATGGAAGAATGCAACATCCCCTCTGCTCTCAGTATAATTATCACATGGTATAGTTAATAACTACCAGCACGTATCGGGTGAGCTTTTGATGAACTCGTCATTGCAGGATAACGGCCATATCTATCTGTTATTGCTTTGCTCTTTTCAAATACCTTGATTATTGATAATCGAAGACGGAAATCTTACAGGGAAGAACCGCGTGTACGTAATTTTAACGAGTCGCTCATCGTTCGTGATGAAGATTTTTGGCTATATATACAATACATCTTCTTAAAGCCATCATGCCATCTCGAACCCGCTAGCGCCGGGCCATCACATTGTTTGCATCCAGCAGCACCAGCAAAGACCTGGACAGTCGCAAAGGGTCAACTGCGCATGCCCAGCGTGATGTAAATATTGACCCCGCGTCGTCTGTCGTTTGATGAACCGTGAATGCACATCAAAGGGTTTATTGATCTTGGAGGTCCGGAGGAATTGCCAGTAATTCTCACCCCTTTTATGATAACCCAATTGTGCATTTTATGATAACCAGCGTGAAAAGATCAATTCGATGTCCGTCGTCTGTGAGATTATTGTTGGTTAGAAGTAACACTCATAAAGTTCTATATATCAATCGGGCTATTCGAAAAGCTGGATCACTGGACTGCTGGACCGTGACTCATGGATCACCACCGCCTGGATGGACTGTTCAATTCCCAAATCCCTCATGTTTCCCACCATGTGCTTCAAATGCACGTCATTGCCAATATGACGATGTTCCGAGACTGTATTATTTCATTAAATAAAACGAGGGAAATAAACTCCTCTAGGACTCAGATAAAATTATAGCATTGAATTATTCCACTGCTGAAATACCATGGTTGGCATCTGTGATTCAATTTTCTGTAAGACGATGACAGGAGGATTTGCTTCAATCTTGGATTTGTTTTGGTGGAGTTTCAGATAGGAGATGACTGTGTGCGTTCAGAAGGTTGCACTTGTAAAACATCTTTTGATAACTAGATGAACGGGCGAGGTCGTGATCTTATTATCACTAACAGCAGACACATTAGTAACTCCATTAGTACACTGTTACTCATGTACCTTTATAATTTTGGTCAATTATTTTCTTCAAAATGGTGCTCCGAGATTCTTGATTAAAGTACTAGACTCTTCTGATACATCATACTCCAGTGATAGTAAAGCGATGACTATCATGTCTGCTCTGAAGAATGTTGAAGTTGTATCTTCTAATTACCTAGAAACACAACGCCAGTTGCTTGCGGTAGAATTCCAAGAGAGCTTTTGCGCCACGAAAGGGTGAATACTACTGGAATGTAGCAGTTATAGTACCGACTGATGTTTATCAACAACACCGTGAGTACAGCAACCACTGATAGCTTTCATGGTTTGTTCTATTCAGGCGTGTTTTACGTGACCTCCCCTTCGGACCCTCCTTCCCAGGCAATTGAGAGAAAGGCTCCAATCAAAATACCAAGATTTCACTAATAAGCAAAATGATAGTCCAAAGGATAAGACTCTCCATTCGACAAACTACATTGTATTACAGTGAGCATGAATATTTGGAAGAATCGAGGAATCTCACAAAAACTCACTGGTTCTATCAAGAATTCATTATTCTTGGTTCTATGAAGTCCATAAATAGCTGATAACATGTAAGACTCATGTATAAGCATAATGAAGCACGCAGACGGTACGGACGGTTCCTCCTTGGTTGCAATATGGGTATCGACTGATATCTAAAAGCATTATTTTACCTCAGCGAACTTAAACTACATGTAATCCCCACACAAAAAACGAGAAATAGCTGATTATCGATCTGTCGCATCCCCTCAGCCCCCTCCTTCAAAAGCGGCCTTCGCATCGTACTGCTGAAACGTTGGTCGGCTGCTTCCGCGAGAGGATGCGCGGATGTGAAGTAATGTAGATATTTCGTCGGTGATATCGGGACCATTAAGTGAAGGATATCGAAAATACCTGGCATATTTTTTGGATACTTTCTCCCAATATGAAGCGGGTGCATCGGAAGGTAAAGGTAAATGTTGTCACGTGAAGTTGTTTGTGATGTTGTTACATGTACCGTACTGATTTATCCTGTTATGAATATGAAATTACAAGTGTTATTTCATCGACATTAATGACATGATATTTCATTGTAGTTTTTTTATAACAATCATCCCATGTAGACCGATGTACATCACATGTAACAGGCCATATTTTCCCCTCTGAAAGTTAGTCCCATATACCCTAATTGAAAAAGTTTTACTTTGTGATTATGTCAAACAGGTCAAAATGTATCCACTCAGTACGCGTCAGGGTGTTGAGAAGTGTTGCATGCGTAAGCTCAGAAAGGCAAAGCGGTCCCACTCAATCATTTTGAGAAAAAAAGGTACCCATCATATCAAAAAATAAACAATATAGTACATGTACGTGTTAAAACGTAAACGGTCTATGACCATATTGCGTGGCCTCCGTCACGGTAAGGCGCTGTACTGGCAATCGGGTTTATCGGCCTATAGACTAAGTCTCCGTATGGAGCCCATCGCAAGCTACATGTACTCGATATCTCAATCGAAGAACGATACAAGTGTCTTGCTCCAAAACACAATAACAAAACAGTGGCATCGTCCTTTCAAGAGTCAAACCCACGACCTTCTGGCCCCAATACCTTTTCCCAAGAACAGTCAGCGTACTGTCGGACGGGACTACCAGTAGAGTATTCATTAATTGTTCAGTTACAAATGATATATTGCTCATCATTACATGCACTTTTTTTATAAAAGAGAAAATCATTTTTCACCAAACGTACCAATCCTTAGGTGACAAAAAGACAACTCCTAAGCAGTGAAGCCGTATTCTCCTGTTACGGTATCACTAAACCGTAGGGCTGGTGTTTAACACGCCATGCACCCTTCTGGTCCCAAGCAAATAAAACCGAGTATGCTGATATTGGTACGTGACGTGAAGCTCAAAGCAAGTGTTATGAGACGCCTCTTATGTTCGTACTTTAAGAAATGGCTTTCTAAGATTGGTATTTGCGAGTTCTCAGTTTGCAATGCAATTACGTGTTTTTTTACCAAATTTATTGTGATAATTTCTCGGAACTGCATGTTATTGGTAACAAGAGTAATCGCATTATCATTATATTGAAGCTGAACTGATCCCCCTTCGCCCCCCCCCCCCCCCCCCCCCTCCGAATAGACACCACAAGTCTGTTAAAACTTAAATTTAGAGCTGAACTACGGGACTATTAAACCTAGACTTTGTTGTGGTGTCACTCCTCGATTATCCGTCGTTTTCGCATTTTCCGAGTGCGAAAATGTTCGGATAAATTGGTTGCCTGCAACTGACCGTGAACTCGTAACTCAAGGCTGTAACGGCACCCTGCACGAGCATGGCACTCATTGGTTGGAGCTTTCTCACATTTCCAGGGGATCTGATTGATGCTTGGCAGATGTCAGCTTTCCTTGCGATGAGTTTTACCAGTTTCATTACGATAATTGCTTGGCAATGTGTTTGAAACAATGAGAAAGCCTCTGATCATATTATCAAAGCTGAACTGGTTGCTTTACACCACAAGTAAGACTTCGGCTGAAAAATGCCTCCTACGCGCTTTGAAAGCGAAGCAGGGAAATTGCACTGAGATGAGAGTGCAAAGTAGACAAAACCAAAGGTAGGCCTACTTTACGTTAACTGGCCCCTTAGAACCCAATTAGAACATCACAGCAGCTGCCTGTCATTTTACTTGTGCTAAATGGCTCCTCTTAACATCTCTCGGAGATCTTTGTCGTAGAGACCCGACCGATGCTACACATTTTCAGTTCAAAGCCAAACGCCAACGATAGCGCGTTTAAACTGACCGATAAGATGCCTGTCCACCAGAGGCAAGAAAAGCCGTCGCTTAAAGGGTTCTTACCCCGGCCAATTTTCACAGCCCACAAAAATATACTTCAGAGGAGCATTTCATTTCTCAACTAGGCGCTATGCAAAATGCGCATCCGTTTTAGAGCTTCCCGATATCATTCGATAACGAGGACTACAACCACTTTCTACTCTTTTATGAGTATTTAAGTCAGGTTGCCTCGTCAAAAGGCAGTTCCAGCAAGAAATCTCACCAAACAAACTCCCAAATAGGATTCCTCCATGCGTTCGACTCAGTATAAACTGGTAGTTGGATATGCGTCGCGTCTAACCGTTATCTTAGTACACACATCAGATAGCCATTTAATGCTCCTTACCAACGGTCAATACCAATGATAAGGTCCTTGGGGTCCTCGCTTGAATAATGCATCTAGATACAAACTCTTCATTCATATGCGCTCGGCCGGTTATTAAATGCAATGGTGACTTGTGAAATGGCAACCCATTGTTATGAAGAGCTGTGTTGTGCACATACCCAAAGTGTCTCCAGGCTTGTGTATGATCTTCACATTTAAGTGTTGGGGTGTGAAAATGTAATGGCGCGAAGATACATACACGGCTCTAAAGCAATCCGGATACTAGGGCGGGGAGGGAGGGGAAAGCCAATCCACTGCAGTGGCTCCAGAGCCTGCCATCGTACACAGGGTTTACATTAACCTGTACACGCCAAACAGTCTTCCTTCTGGGTGTCCATGCGAGACGAAATACAGTTCGCTCAATCACCGCCAGGATACACTTTGGATCTGCACATACCCAAAGTGTCTCCAGGCTTGTGTATGATCTTCACATTTAAGTGTTGGGGTGTGAAAATGTACAGGCGCGCACGCCCGGGCTCTCAACCATCCCGGAGAAACATGCCCTACTTCATAACTCCTTTCCCAATACTTAAACAAAATTAACTAATTAATCCGCCATAATTAATTATTAATTAGGGACTAATTAGTCCGGAATTCGAAAATAAGGTAACGAGGAATTGTAACTTAAATTCTAACATTGCTTTATTATAAGAACTCAACACTGTATTTTAAATTCCACAGAAGATTACACGGTATGGTTTTAGTATGATGATGCATGTAGCGAAAAGGCGAGGCCACACTCTAACCAACACAATCATGCAATAATTACAATACGAAAATGCATAAAAATGTACATCGAAATCTGCTCAAGGGAACGCTGCTGGGAAATTATCAACATCGCCAAACTTACTGTAAAGTGTTTTAACCGCTTCTGGCCGACGAGAACTGTCAGCCAGGGCTTCGGACACATTAGCCGCTTTTACCAAAATATCTGACCGACTGTAGTACTCTGCTGATGCCTCTGTGAACCAACCAACATGAGACATTACTTCCGCCGGGCTTGAAGCTGCCCCCGACAGAAGCAAAGTAATGGAGCAGCCGGCTCTTAAGCCGTGAGGGGTCTCACCCTGGTTGATCCCCAATGTATTTAGATAAATCTTTAATCTATCGTAAATTGCACTGTACGAAATAGGCGCATCCAACACTACACCGGCTTCTGAGACTGGACGGAATAAATATCCGACCGTAAGATCCACCCCCCAGGTTTGTGCCTTGGAGATATACTGCTGAACTCCCTTTACCGGGCAAATAAGATGATTTGGACATTCTTTAACAATGAAGGTATTCACTTTGTTTACCGAAAACGATTTCCCATGGGAATGAGAGATTACAAGACCTGATCCATCGGGTAAGCGTTTAACTTCCTGTGTTTTTAAAATTCCCAAATCACTCGCCCTATCCCCGGCAAAGAACTGCATCTTGAGAAAAGCTTGGTCTCTGGACAAAACGAATTGCTCCCTAAGGGATAGATCTGGTCTTTTAATCTGGTTATCGATATATTTTGAAATAGCTTGAAGCTTATCCATGAACAAGGGTTTTGCTTGCTTGGCAACTACGTGCGAGAAACCTTGCTCTCGTTTGACACACTTCAAATACGATTTCACAGGAGGTGAATCAGCCGGATTCCCAACCCCGGAGAAAATATCCCACGTGCTGCCCCTGTCGGTTTCTTCAGAAATAATAGATTTCAGGGACCGGACTAATCCTTCTAACGTACCGAAGGCAAGACGGGTAGGACACCCACAGTGGAATTTACCATGATGCCCGAGGAATATACAGGAAGCATTATGGATCTGTGTCCTACCGGCTTTGTCTTTCCATACTAAAAATCGTGTTAGATCATTTGGAGAAACCCGTTCCAGGGTTGGCCTCTTAGGCAGTTGTGCCAAAAATTGCAACAGCTCGTTTTTTAGGGATTGCCTTTTCTTCATAAGGGGGGTTGCGGAAGCCGCCTTATCCAACTCCTGGAGCCGCTTGTCAATTGCCCCCATGTCAACGCTGATTTTCTGAAATAATCAAGATTAAAGCGTCATCCACAGAGTATATTCGAAGGATATCGCACATTATGATGTGCAGCTAATTCGAAAAGCCATTAATGTTCATCTCAAACCGACGTTATCTCTGATGAACCCCTGCTTGGAGGGATAATATACTACGCCCTTTTCTCCTTTAACCCCAAGGCAAACCTGTGAAATTATCCTGGGCTTTAATAGTGGCCACCATATTGGCGCGGGTGACGTCATGGGTAGCACAAGCGTGCAAACTGGGATTTCCTGCTGGATCAAAAACTGAATAAGGGGTAGAATGACAGCGATAGGTGGGAAAACGTAAGGATTTAGCTCCTTAGCTATTTCCTGGGCGAAAACATTTTGACCCGCTGACAGAGGTGAAGGGTGCAGGGTAAAATGTCTCAAAACATCGCCCTGTATTGAACGCATTGCATTTGAGTCACATGCCATGAGGTCTACTCCGTGCGGGCCATAGAGTAACTCCAATTGGAACCATTTTTCACTTGCCAACATAGTGTCCTGAGCTGAAATCGCCCTAGAAGGAGCATCTGCTGGGTTTTCTGCCGAAGAAATGTACTGCAAACGTAAATCAATATTTAATTGCTGAGTAAGATGAAACAATTTTATGAGCATTTCATTTAAGGCGTTGTCCTTGCAACCCTTGTTATTCCACGACGAAACTAGGCTTGTGTTATCGACTTTAACGTCTACCCGGTGGTCTTTTATATTTGTACTCAATGCTAAGAGGGAAGAATAGAGGGCGTCGGCCTCTTTGACATGAATCGGCCTTATATCATCTGCAGCCCAATAATCACCTAAAGTATGACCAACCTGTGGCCCTGATAGAGTGACCGCGCCATAGCGATATCCCGAAGCATCAGTAGCCAGAGCGTAATGTAAATGTTTTTCTGGTCTCCAAGAAAAATGCCCATGCCAATCATCCAAAAATGCCCAGAATTGTATCTCGTCCCGTAGGGGGCCAGAGATTGGGATGGTTTTACTGTTTTTCGAAGCTTTGGCTATTGCGCTAAACAACTCTCTCGTAAATAGTTTTGCGGCCGGAAAAACCAACATCATAGATATGCATTTACCAGCGAATCTTTGTAGCGTTTTAAGGCTGACGAAGGGCTGACGAAGAATTTCCTCGCGCAAAACCTTAAACTTCTGTTTCTTATCAGATGGCAGAAGAAACGCCTGCCTGCTAGAATCTACTAGAAACCCTAAGGACTTGAGCGCCATCATAGGTTGTAAAACACATTTTGGCAAGGAGAACGTGTAACTTAGTTCTGTAAGGATATATAATACCAAAAAGACCCAAAGCAAAGGAATGCTTGACGCGTCAATATTCTTAGGGACCACGTAGAATCTGTCGTCAATATACTGGATGGTTGGGATCCCCAAATGTCTTAAGAAGGTTGTAGCTGCATAGCCTACAGTTTGATAAACATAAGCCGATGATTTCCATCCGAACGGAAGCGTCGTACAAACTAGGTACCAACCTGCCCATTCCATGCCAAAATACGTTTGCGAAGTTAGCGATAATTTAATATGGTCATACCACGATTTCTCATCAGTGGCAAACATGAGAGCATCTTTGTGTACCAATCGCGGTACTTCTTTCAATGTATCTAATGTGAAGGGAGAATCCTTAATCCACAGGTTAAGGAATCTCTGGTCATTGCATAATCTCGGCTTTGAAGGTTCAACTACCAAGGGCATGACTACTTTAGGGGGCGGACACTCCCCAACTTTACCCCAAACTCTGACTGAACCTGCTTTGATTCTATCATTCAAGGTTTCGGAAATAAAAGCAGCTTGTTTCTGACAATGGACAGAGTTAGGAAAAAAAACTAACTGGGGGTTCGTTTAAATTGTATTTCTGACCCTTGAATTCACCCTTAAATGGCCTAAAGAAAGAATGCACATCAACCCCTTTTTCCAACCAAGTGTGAACCATCTCGCTCTCTGGGAAATCGTTCATTATGGAACTCCAAAGTTCAATATTTTGATGCAATTGTCCAGCGACAAAGTGTTCAGGGTCCCTTAAAGGCAAAGTGTCCAAAGGCACCGGAGTTTTTTGTAGAAGTAATACATCATTTACAACCTGATTGAGTTTGAATTGTTGAGCTGTGAAGTCAGGAGAAGTTTCCCCAATGGTAGTCCAAGACGCCTGTAACCTCTTGACCTTTTCGGCAGCAATTGGATTAAATTTCACCGCATATTCCCATTCTGGAATCTCTGGCTTAAAGTGCCCCAGTGAGATAGTAGGGGGGGATTCCTGCAAGAACCAAAATAAAATGTAGAAACATCTCATTACAGGCGTATCAGACTATCAAAGGGAGAACTTCTCCTAACTCACAGCTCGCGCGAACTAGGTCCGCAAGGGGTAAGATCCCTTGAGCTGAGAGAGAGGAAGATGTTCAAAAACAAAATTGCTTTACTTATTAACGGTTTTCTAAACAATACACTTATACCACTTAGCGTACCGGACTATTTTACCTTAGACCTATTTCTTGTTGTCAAATTGGGCCTTTGCCAACTTCATCTTTTCACATTCTTTGTACCAATGCCCAACCTCACCGCAAAAAATTACATGGGCCCGGGTTATTTCTAGCATAACCATAACCGCCATAACCCCTGCCGCGACCTCTACCTCTGCCGTACCCATAACCCCCGCCATATCCCTGACCGTAAGCGGCACCATAGCCACCAAAGCCAAACTGATGCTGGGGAGGTGGGGGAGGCTGCGCGTAAACATGCTGAAGGGGGAAAGAGGATACGGCAGAAGAGGTAACCGGTGGAGACTGTGACCTGGAACGAAGCGGCTTTTTTACCAACTTTTTGGCCTTTTTGCACTTGGCTAAAGCTTTCATTATTACGTCAGACTGGCCTCCACCCAATGCGGAAAGACAAAAAGTGGGGATATCAACAGTATCTTTGAAACGTTCAGCTTGTTTGCCGAGCTCGTAAAAGAGGTGCAAATCTTTGTGATCTTGGTCCTTGGCGCACGCCACTAGTTCGTCTAAAGTGGCTAGGATGAGGGTAACGTTGGGCTTTACTTGTAAGGATAAATTCCTCACCTTCCTCAGGACTGCCTCCACCGGTTCTGCCTTTCGGTTCTTTTCTCTCTTTTCTAGTTCTAGAATTCGTTCCCGTAAACGCGGCGCGGTTTCCTCATCCTGTTCTTGACGGTCGAGGCGAGGGGCTTTGGCTACTGGTGCTTCGTCTTCATGCAATTGTTGTCCAACGGGCTGTCCATACTCGTTCGCAACCACAATGGCCGAATGTAGCATCAGGCGGAAGTTGCCTACCGAATCTTCTCGACCTGACATTCTGAAAAAATCTACCGCATCTTCACCCGTGAGTTCCTGAAAGGCTACTGCTATGTCGGGGACGTCCAATTGTTCGGTAGGGCGGTTGAGGCGTATACGAGCAAGTGGGTCCGGGAGGTCGTCGTCCTTGAAACGGGCGAGAAGCTTCAAAATGGGCAGCAAATCTCTGCCCACTAATGAGTGCCTTTTCCGCAATAATATGTTATTGGAAGCCATGACAGAAAACTTCTAGGAGCGAAGCAATCTAGCCACGGCCTAGAAGGGAGTGAAACAAGATTGCCACCAGACCTGAATTTAAACTCACGCCCAGAGATTATGAATGGGATTATAAAACCAGTTGAAAGGTGTAAAAGCCAGTTAACAAAGGATCTCCGGCGTGCACAAAAGGGCGTGTCACGTAACACGAATCACGCGGCGAGCTTGACGGGAAAGCGCATGTGCGCACCCAACCCTCGATATGTTACATAATGTAAAACCTAATGTTTTGCTGCCCTAGCAGACCTATTTCCATAATGCATTTACCTATGCATTTCCTATACCTCTGTATACATGACCAAACCGAAATGGCCGCCATACCAAATAACCAAACTGCCAAGTAACCTAAAACTTGGAACCTTCACTATAGCTTTATAATAGCCCTTACCGAACTCTAAATTTGGCAAAAGGACGAGCACAAACTTAGAAACGGGATAGCTGTATAGAAAATCTAAAATAGCGAGAAATAGGCAAAAAACGGAGATAATTACCTGAGAGCGCACAAAAAAGCCGACCGTAAGGTGAACATGCGAGACGAAATACAGTTCGCTCAATCACCGCCAGGATACACTTTGGATCTATAATGAAATGACTTTGACCATTGTTAAAGGCACAACTTAGGCATGGTACATGTTGGTGTTTCATACAAAAATGGCTTCCAGTAGGACCGGGACTTCTCCAAACATGCAGGATACTTCATGATTTCATGCCGAAAACTTAGCCGTCGAACAAAATGGTTTGGTTTTTCCGATGGAATTTTCCCCGGGCTTTACCATATAGTCCCATCAAGTAAACGCAGAAAAAGTAACGAGTACTCGAGATCGTAGATGGGTACCTCTTTCTCGATAACGACAATTACATGTCTGAGCTGACTGACATACCTGCACGATTTCAGTAATGTCACGTAGTTATCTCTCAGCTTGTAATGAAAGTCCTTTCGTTGACTGAATCAGGAATGCCAGGTTATCTGGCATTTCCTTCAGTACACGCGACAGATGAGGCTATAGTGATTTATGGTTGGAAAGGAAAAGAGATTTCGGTTCATTCGTTTTTGGTGGACTGGCCATCTAAAGTTAACAGAGTGATTGGATTCGGCGGTATATACTCGACTATAACGGTTATGGTTGGTACCGAAAACCGATTTGCGGTTCGTCCGTTTTTGATCGGCCGACCATCCAATTCGCAGCAGATTATTGGGACGGAAGTTGAGAGACAATATATTGGGATGAGACGAATCTTTCAAAGTGCAGTGACTGGATACCATTCGTTAGAAATACTGGTCACACTGCGTGCACTTCAAACTGAAACACGAATAAGATGTCTGACCGATTCCGCACCGTCACCCTATGAAATCCTGATCACCTTGGCTGCCACAACGGCTGATTGAAAGTGGGTGGCAGTCGTATCGTTGGATCTTCACACAGTATGCTGAAAGGTCCTGTCATCAGTCTTAGATGAATAAACGCTTTGACAGTACCGAGGACAAGTGTCATACTCCATGAGGCAGATTGGTACTATGAGATTCTCTTTCATCACAACTGTCAGCTGCCGACTGCTGATTGAAAATGGACGACAGCTCTATCACATGGTTTCACCTTTCATTCATTCTCAACCCTCCATGTCAGAAGTCAAGGAACGCGCATATGCTGCGCTGCGCTTGGCCACTTCAGGCGAGTTGAAAGTACAGAGAGTGCCACTGGTCGGACCTCGAACCCATCACCTTCTGACGAGAAGTCGGACGCTCCGGTAGTCAAAACCCACGACCTCTGCGCTGATGAGCCAGACCGTCTGCCAGACTCTGTGACACCAAAAAACGCGGAATATACGGACGCAGCCATCCCATCTGCATGATTTGTTTACTGGCCAAAGATGTTGATCAAATACGCCACTTAGGGCTAAACTACGTCTATATGCACTGTCAATCTGATGATGCAACATGGTTTATGCAGCATTTTGGAAAAAAACGGGGTAAAAGATTACCCAGGAAGTGGACAATTTCTTTTGGGGTCGGAGACATGATGCCGGCCTGAGGAATTGACAGATGGGCTAATGATGTAAACAGTGGTCGCCGATGAAGAAATGCCTAACATTACAATATGCGGATCTCGCTTTAATTAGATGCGACTGATGAGTGTTGGAACTTGGTCTTGGAAATATTTTGTATTAAAAGCGACTACGTCAACTGCTCCCTATACCATGGAATAGACCAAGAGTGAGGGACCCAGGTCCCAACCAACTGCTCCCTATACCATGGAATAGACCAAGAGTGAGGGACCCAGGTCCCAACCAACTGCTCCCTATACCATGGAATAGACCAAGAGTGAGGGACCCAGGTCCCAACCAACTGCTCCCTATACCATGGAATAGACCAAGAGTGAGGGACCCAGGTCCCAACCAACTGCTCCCTATACCATGGAATAGACCAAGAGTGAGGGACCCAGGTCCCAACCAACTGCTCCCTATACCATGGAATAGACCAAGAGTGAGGGACCCAGGTCCCAACCAACTGCTCCCTATACCATGGAATAGACCAAGAGTGAGGGACCCAGGTCTCAACAAACTGCTCCCTATACCATGGAATAGACCAAGAGTGAGGGACCCAGGTCCCAACCAACTGCTCCCTATACCATGGAATAGACCAAGAGTGAGGGACCCAGGTCTCAACAAACTGCTCCCTATACCATGGAATAGACCAAGAGTGAGGGACCCAGGTCCCAACCAACTGCTCCCTATACCATGGAATAGACCAAGAGTGAGGGACCCAGGTCTCAACAAACTGCTCCCTATACCATGGAATAGACCAAGAGTGAGGGACCCAGGTCCCAACCAACTGTTAGGATTGCGAGTGAGGGACATTACAGACTCAGATTGGTCGCTACCAGCGGTTGACACTGGTCCTCGAATCAAACATTTGAAAGAGAAGCCTGACTGCACTTGGGACATTTATTCTAATGGCTAGACTTTCTTGGGACGTTTATATGACAATTTTATCGTTAATATTACATGAACATCGACATGACCTGAATAGCGAACGCGGTCTCTCTCCCTGAGAACGCTGATGGCACATCGCATACCACAATCCTGATACTATATTCGTAGGTTCCATCATTTCAAATTAAAACCCGCCCGAGGCTCAAACACGTTTATTACCTTGTAACACGATATAAGTTAGCGTTTTATATTGTATGTACAACGCCAACAGGCTATTAATTATGTATCTTAGTCGAGGGGTAGGGGTTTGAACTGAGAATCAGATACACTTGGGGCCGTTAATTAGATAAACACGTTCTTGGTGAAGACAGAAATGACACTAATACAATGGATACATCGGTCGTCGTGTGTAATGTAATCTGCGCTCTCCACTCAGCATTTCAGCAGCTCGTTCATTTTCATCAAACATTTTTGCATCAAGGGTGAAAAAACCAATCAGTGTCAACCCACAGAACACTCGTGCTCCGGCCGCAGACAGAGGGAATGTACATGTATTACGATTTTACCAAGTTCAGGGAAAAAAGGACACCATTTCGGTAAAGCTCTGCTTACAGGACACGCTGCTTTGCTGCTGGCTGTCAAAGGAACAAATTGGCACCTTGCCTTGTTGCTCACCTTCTGCATGCCGGACGTGCCCTGTTTGTTGTTTAACGAATTACCATCTTGCCTGAGATGCACTAATCTATCTCAGTGTGTTAATTAATCAACCATTTGATAGATTTACTCTGTTGTTGGTTTCTGTACGAGAACAGGACACGGTTTGGATACATCATTTGATACGGAAACTAGTGGTGGCATTTGTAGGGACTCAATGTTGAATAAACGCAGTAATAAAAACTAGTTTCCTTCGAAAACAAACAGAAGTCGTATTGTTGCCCATGCGCGGTGTCCCTTTTCATCTTGTACAAAACAATGGAAATTGATATTGAAAACAAGAGCGCGGCCTTGACCTCACAAGACGTCAGTTTCAAATAAAAAAGAAGTAGAAAATATTTGGTGCCTATTTAGCACGTTTATAAATTACAATGCATGCACCTTCTCAATGCGCTCTAAATTCATTCACAAGCCCAAAACACCGTTCTGTAGAAACACCGAGGCGCACATTCTGCGCTCCATTTTTTTCTGGCGAAAGGGTAACATTTTTTTTGGCGAGCTTGTCTCTTAAGGAAAAAGTCCCCAGCCGAATGCGGCCGTCCCTGCTCCATTTTTTCCTTTAGAAAGTAGCAATTTCTTGGTCTGATTGAAGTTGTTATCTCTATTTGACATTCATGTTTGTCTGGAAAGCTCACTAAAAGGTTGCGTCAAAAGCACATCAGAAAAGTGGGTTTGCTGGAAGACATGTTGGTACTGTACGCGTTACATATCGTCAGCAAGGTCGGATAAGATAGACGGACTATTTTGACTCAATTAACATGCACTTTAACGTATTCGGTTCAAAAGTGAAGGATTATTCCATTTATACTCAGCCGAAAGCTATTAGTAAATAACACGAAGCCAGCGTTCACGATATTCATTTTCTCAAAGGTTCTACCAGCAAGGGCTAGAGAAAATTAACAACCAGCTGCTGTATCAGGCTGATAGTTAATGGAACATTTAAGGTTTATAAATGGTACCGCTAACATTATTGAGATATTCTAAATAATATGTACCTTTCGCGCCGAAATAGCCAGAAGGCGAATGTGTATAACGGGAAAGCGAAGTATACGCTTCCTTAAAGTTTTGCATCATAAGATCTCAAAGATTCGGTGGGATTCGAACCAGCGCAAAAAGAAAAACAAATCGGGTCAGCGCCTCAGACCACTGAGCCATATACCATTGGGTGTGGAGAGCGGTAGCCGGTACATATTCAGCACGGTTCAGCAGTTCAATGTGCTCATGACGTGACGAGAGCAAATCTCACGGGTGGGGCGGAAATTCGCCATATTGCTGACATCATCGGCGCCAACAACTGTTTCTTTTGACCCTGCCGGAGTCTTTCAAAACAATAAATGATTGTGTCTGACCCTGCTGACCTCGATGTTGAAAAACTTTTTAAAAATGGTCATTCAAACGTTAAATCAACTGCAAAGATAATCTTTTATATCACTGAGGTATATACATACGATATGTTGAGAAAAATCTGTACAACTATCGAAATATACGATTACTTGGAACTATTTCGGCTAATCACTTTGCCACCTGCGCGACCTTGTCACTATTGTGGCGCGCTCGTTTGCATACCGCATATAAGAGGCGAATAAAATCCCCATTTCAACATGAAAGCCTTGACGGTTCAGCGCTGAAGGTGTTTGACTGTGGATCGGCTGGTCACGGGTTCGACCCCCGGTGAATCTGCCGAATTTAAAAAAAAATTTTTTCTTCTTCCTTGTCTTGTTATCTAATCATCCATGTACAGATGTAAACATTTTCATTATCATCATTATCATACCCCGCACCCAAACTTTTCAAACTCCAGCACATACTGATTCCGGGCGTTCGAGTACATGAATTATGAGGTAGATGTATTGTTTCAATCATCGCAAATCTGCCTAAAACGGCAAGTTTTCTCAGGTACGGGTACGGCAGTGGCGTGCGTCTTTTTCATTGAAACGACCTCGCACGGCCGGCACCGACATATATCGTCGTTGATGATGGAGAGAGCGGTAGCCGGTACATATTGAGCACGGTTCACTAGCAGTTCAATGTGCTCATGACGTGACGAGAGCAAATCTCACGGGTGGGGCGGAAATTCGCCATATTGCTGACATCATCGGCGCCAACAACTGTTTCTTTTGACCCTGCCGGAGTCTTTCAAAACAATAAATGATTGTGTCTGACCCTGCTGACCTCGATTTTGAAAATTTAAAAAAAAAAGGTCATTCAAACGTTAAATCAACTGCAAAGATAATCTTTTATATCACTGAGGTATATACATACGATATGTTGAGAAAAATCTGTACAACTATCGAAATATACGATTACTTGGAACTATTTCGGCTAATCACTTTGCCACCTGCGCGACCTTGTCACTATTGTGGCGCGCTCGTTTGCATACCGCATATAAGAGGCGAATAAAATCCCCATTTCAACATGAAAGCCTTGACGGTTCAGCGCTGAAGGTGTTTGACTGTGGATCGGCTGGTCACGGGTTCGACCCCCGGTGAATCTGCCGAATTTTTTAAAAATTTTTTTCTTCTTCCTTGTCTTGTTATCTAATCATCCATGTACAGATGTAAACATTTTCATTATCATCATTATCATACCCCGCACCCAAACTTTTCAAACTCCAGCACATACTGATTCCGGGCGTTCGAGTACAAGAATTATGAGGTAGATGTATTGTTTCAATCATCGCAAATCTGCCTAAAACGGCAAGTTTTCTCAGGTACAGGTACCGCAGTGGCGTGCGTCTTTTTCATTGAAACGACCTCGCACGGCCTGCACCGACATACATCGTCGTTGATGATGGAGAGAGCGGTAGCCGGTACATATTCAGCACGGGGGATTGGGGCGGTTGGCGACACTGCGCGTGGGTCTTTTTTGCGCTGGTTCGAATCCCACCGGTCTCCATCTACGTGAATAAGTCCCAATTATCACTCATGATATCCCTTACGAAAAATGTGTCTCAATTTAACCATGGTAAATCCACAAATCACCATGGTAAACTGACAGCATATGAATTGGGACGGTGAGAAATATTTACCATGGTGACTATGGTAAACTCTGAGTCAGAATTCACCATGGTGAACGGTGACTTCACCATTGTGAGATGGTGGTAAGTTGGCATGGTGACCCCCTGGCCACATAAAACCCACGTCCAACTTATCTCTTTAAAGGGTGAAAGGACTTAGAGAGTAGTCAAAGCAGTTGTGACATTGGCTGGTCGCGTATACTTATTTGAGCCGAAGGGTTTCGAGGAGATACGTCATCGATATGTCACGTGCCTCGTGAAGACCACGCGATGTGCGTGCCCCCATCAGCTATTCCCGGCCCTAAGACCAAAGGTTGAACAGCGATTGTTCACTTGTAATGCAATCCCTGCTATTGCATTCACTTGACTTACCTCATCATCTGTTTGAGCCAAAGGAAGGGTCTTCCTCCGTGTGATGTTGGTGCTGCTGCACGTACTGAGCAAATCGCCTGAATGGTTCCTTATCTGGCTTCACCAGTGGCTGTTGATACATTTGCGTTGAGATACGTGAGAAACGCGACGTGGCTAATAAAGCTCTGGCGAAAACGTGACTGGTGTGAAAATACAATGATATTGTTGAGTCAACTGACAAATAACGGGGTGTAAACACAACAAAAATGCAACGGGAGAATTATTCCTGACACAACGCCTTAATTAGTTGTCGGAGCATGGAGCTAAATGTGTTCAGGACTAAGGAATGCCCTTAGATCAGAGTCTTTCGACTAAATTTACTTGAAAGACTCTTGATAGATATTGCAGCAGTCGAGGGAGCATGGCAATTGTAATCCTATAGCCATCCCCACCTGCATAATTCATGGCTGATAGGCGACGGTAAATGTTTGCCGTTCTCTGCTTAGCATACAAGACCCGTGCCATGGGCTTGAATTACCAGACTGCTTAACCGACCATCATAACATAATGGGTATAGTGTCCGACCAGGCGCGCAAGATGGTCTCTCGATGTCTCGTATTCACGTCGGTTCAACGAAGTTATCGGCAGGCAAACTGAACAACATTAGAAATGGATGCAGAGAGGTCAACTAAAGCTGCCGCAGTTGCAAATGTCCGATGACCTTACGAAATAGTGCCCCCCCCCCCCCCACCACCACCACACGGAAAGTCTTTACAACTTCATCTCTCAATATGTTACGGCCCTTCCTCTATCTGTTCCCGTACAGCCCATTGCCATCCTTTATTGCTATCCCTATCAATATTATCTTCTTATTGTGTGACCGTGGCAATCTCATATAGCACTGTCCTCATCGCCCTCCTAAGGCCATGATCTGAGCACCGCTCACAAACCTTTGCTGTGCAGTCTTTGTTTATGTAAGAACTCAACAGGATCAATGGGAAAGCAATGCTTGGTTTGATAACCTGCTCTGGCTGAAGGCAAGGCGGGGGATCAATGCAACAGGTTCTTCCACAGCTGTTATCTGAGGTTAGATGTTACAGCCATTCTATACCATAACATCTTACAAAAAGGGGGGTTCGCACGACCAGCGTATCGGCCTACTTTTTACATTTTCTCGGGCGGTGAAAATGAACCTTCTCATTTCCTGTTTAAGTCCGGCGCAGATCAGTTAGCGAGATCGGGCCCGATGAACATGTGGACAATAGGGCCTGTATTTAGGCACCGTCGCCATGGCAAATGCAAAAGGCAAACGCACCAACGGCAACCGCTCTCTTGTAAAATTTTACCCCATGTACCGTAAAACCCAATCTGCGCAGCGTTTACGACTTGATGCAGTTACCATGTACAGTAGCTGTACCGTTGATATATTGTAATGGAAAGGCTACTTGGGGAAATTGGTTTGTGACACTCGGGCGCTCTTCATGGCATTAGTGTGCCAAGGATACGTGCGAGCTGGTTGAGAAGGATAGATATCACGGGCCATTTCTGCTCCAGAACTGAAATCTCAAGGAGGTTTCGTTGGCACAAGTGTGAAACATCCTGTCCCAATCAGGATGAAAGTTTGTGGAAATTTTAATGTAAGGCCAATGGTCACCATAGCAATGGATCTTAATCCGTTGGACTCTCAATTTCACTCAACAGCACAGCTGATGATCAGTGTTGCCAGTTGCTACAGTTTGTACACGCAGTTTGTAGGATTCGCAGCCATATCGGGACATCATCAACTGAAGATTCGGCCTTCTGATCAGAAGAAAGAACACGGCATAGTTTCAATTGATGTATTAACCATCCGTTAGTTACACTGTGGGGAGTTGGCTGTAACTACATGTACAGGGAGGTGATGACGAGAATATTTACCATGAGAAATGTCAGTTGTCGTTGTAGTCTTTCATTACACAAATGAAACATTTGACCTTCACTCTCAGGACACTTCACGCACCTTTCACCACCTTGAGAACGAGTTAGATGAGATAAAGCTACGAACTCTAGTATGATTATCGGCAAATCAGAGATTCAGGATAAGATGTCAGACCAAACCCCAGTGGCCATAAACAAATCAGACAGCGCCACACACAAAAGAGTATCTTATTTCTCAACACGTATCAGAATTATTGTTTCCTCCAAGCGATGATGTTGAACAATGTCAACGAATTTGATAAAGTTGTGAAATTTCAAACCTTTGCCGGGGCAATTTTGTGGTTTGGACGCTCAGATAGGCTTACTTTCATGAACAGCAGTGTTATGTGTAAAATAGCCAATTTTTATTACCCAAGTCAGTTACACACAGCTGAAACAGTCTACTGTATTCTGTTTTAACAAAATATCAAGAAAAACAGAGGAAAAAAAGAGAAGTCCCAAACTCGGTGTGATAGTCGCTGTGGCAGGATGACACTATAGCCCGAAATTGTCGGGTTTTGTCGCACAGATCTTTTCGCAACTTTGTCTTCACCGGTTGTTGTTGGGCCATTATAACCATAAAGACGACGAGAGTAGTGTCAGCATAAAGGCCTACGCCCTTTCCAAAGGAAAATATCCCCTTCATAGCTGCGGTTGAGAGTTTGCTTTGCGTATGAAACAGCATACGCAACACCAAATACTCGCCCAGCAAAAACACCGCACTAAAGTGCAGTACTTAGCACAGCAAAAACACCGCACTAAAGTGCAGTACTTAGCACAGCGGCAAAAACACCGCACTAAAGTGCAGTACTTAGCACAGCAAAACACCGCACTAAAGTGCAGTACTTAGCACAGCAAAAACACCGCACTAAAGTGCAGTACTTAGCACAGCAAAACACCGCACTAAAGTGCAGTACTTAGCACAGCAAAAACACCGCACTAAAGTGCAGTACTTAGCACAGCGGCAAAAACAATGTTTTGCCTGGAAATAATTGGTTACTGTGAAGCCATAATTGCATGGTTTCAGATTCACTTCGTTCTCGGTTTATTTTCTTCTTCTCTTCAATCAGTCTTTCAAATGAAAACTTTATTTCAAATAAAATTTATTTGAAAGACACTGCTTGAATGCAGAAGCTTCCGCGTGAAAGCCATGGACTGTGAAGAGAATCTCTATCGTTCTGTCGAGCAGAAAATTAAGTAGTGTCGAACATAAGCTTACCTGTCGCCATCGTCATAAAATTTGGCTGGTTTACTTGGCAAGTCGCTCGCCGAACAGGCATAATTGTTAACCTCTGGAGAGCCGCTTGCCGAACAGTACTTAATGGAGTTACTCGAATCAGTTAAAAATGTGGTGAAACCTGGTGGTTTCATTTCTGCATCTTGCTACACTGGCTGGCTCATGCGAGCAATGTCAGGACGTGGGAGCGGGTTTAAAATAATCCTTCAGTTACCAATCAACCAAGAAAATGTGGATACAAGCAGTCGATGATGCTAATGGCCTGCTGGAATGCTACACACGAGGCTAAAAAATTATACAAACACAACCCAATACTATTAAGCTTTCAAGAATACAAGTAACGGGAGAAATATAGTCGGCTAGAAGTGTGTACCTGGTAGTCACTGCTCTGAATAACGGCAACAATTTCATTGCCTGAAAATAGACTCATCAACCTGATACTTGTAGATACAAGAGCGATGAGTTTGGCATCTCTTTTTCCTGAGTTCCGAGTCCATCCCCGGCCCGATACCAGGTCTTGGCAAAAAGATATTGGAACCGTGCCGTGGGTACAGCAACTTTGACCAATGATGGATTTCAGTGAAATCGAGCATCATATAAAATCTCCTGAAAGGTCTGTAAAAAGGGCACCAGGTTACCCCTAAAATGCGATGCAACCTTGCTCGGCAAAATTCCTCTACTTGTCAACATGGTTTAGCGTGACTGAAATCATGGTCCAACTAATTTGGCCGGCCTGGCCCCGAAGCAACATTCTCACCCACCAGGACTAACTGGTTCTTGGCTGCCATGCTCAACCGTGCTCTAATTATCAACTCATTAAGTCCCTCTCGTGCCCCTAGGACATAGTAACAGTAGCTCCTTATTGATAAGAAATGTATGACAGACGATAGAAATCATGCGGTCAGAATCCGATCCGTCATCGTCAAGTATTGATGGCGCGGTCAGTGGCGTGGTAGTGGGATGAGTTCGGACTTCTGACCGATAGTTTTGTGGTTGCAAATCTCTTCGGCGAGTCACTTCGTTCCTTGAGTACGGGTGAGAGTTCAGAGTTGGGGAGGGGTTGTCAGCTCCATTAAGTGGGCTTTCGCTGGGGTACACTCCAACGCAATGATTGGAAATGGTAGAGTTGACTTGCGCTTCTTCGCCCGGAGATCAAAAGCCTGAACTCGGCGGTAACAATTGCATTTTCAATTGCTTCATTTTACCCAATTCTTTTTACCTTTAAGGCTGCCATCTACATAACGGGCTTCTCCGTCAAAATTACTCACAGAATAGAAGACCGACACGTGTCCCCCAAATATTGATGTGACCTCCATCCTTTATCACACCGCATCCAGAGACATGAACGTAGAAGAGAGGAGAGCCTGGGAACTTTCCCCCGGGGTACTTTCTTTCAGCACACGTTTCTCATGGCTCTATAGTGAATAATTCCTCTTTAGCCACTTGGTTGAATGAGATCAATATCTTACGGTCTGTTCCTATTCTTCTAATTCTAGACTTCGGACATCCTCGGGATGCATCGGCAGAATAAGGGTGCGATTGCTCGGAGTCGGAGCATCGACCACCAGTTGGATGAGGACAGAGAACGGAGGCAGAAGGAGATCCAGCTATTGATATTGGGTGAGTGACAGACTGCTGCCAAAGTACGAACGGAAACTGTTATTGGGCAACCAGCTGATGCCACGGCATGCCTCAGGGGACGGGGGAGTTGTGTGTTGGCGAGTTGAATAAGAATAGAGACAGAAAGAGATTCAGATATTGCTACTGCTGCAAACTGCTGAAACTGTTATTGGCAAACTAGCTGATGCTACGGCATGCCTCAGGGGACGGGGAGGGGGTTGCGAACTGGATAAGGACAGAGAAGAGACGAGGCAGAAGGAGTTAGCTATTGATATTTGGGGGTGGAATTGCTGGCAAACAACATATGAAACTATAACTGACAAGTCAGTTAGTGCTGCAGCATGCCTGGGGAGGGGGTAGGTGAGCTGGATAAGGACAGAGACAGAAAGAGATTCAGCTATAATTGATATTGAATTGGCTGATGGAATTGCTGGCAAACAACATGTGGAATAATTACAATTCTTGAGCAAAATCACAGGTTGTCTCAAAAAATTCAAACTTTTGAGAGCTATGAGATGCTCTTTTCAGGTGGGGCTGGCTCTGGCAAGAGCACCTTCATCAAGCAGCTCCGTATTCACCATGGTGATGGTTACCCGGATATTGAGAGGTCAAAGTTGAAGTCCCATGTATATGACAATGTGGCAGATGCAATTCATGTGGTACTAGTGAGCATGCCTAAATTTAACATAGAATTCCAAGATCCACATATACAGGTTAGAAACGTTTTAAATATTGAAATGGTGATCAAATGCAAGAAGCATGAGATGCATTAGAAATGAGAAAAAAACACAGGTCTGCTTTAAGGTTTTTTGATGGAACTTTTAAAGGGGGATTATGGGTAGGGGCCAAGGGTCAAATTGTTGGTCTTCAGGTCGAAAGATAAGGCCTTCTGTGAGATGATAATCATCTGGTTAATCATGGTTCTTAAGATACTTAAACGACCACGCACCAACTGTTGAAGCACAGAGGCTTGTGGATTCGTAGGTGCCAAGTAATTTTTGTTTCTTTGCAGGAAATTGCCGCTAAATTCCAAAGAGACTGCCCCTGGACGGTCCATTTGTATAGGACTGGTTCTCCAGACGAAGATGAGACAGTTGCAGGGAAAAAAGCACTTTTGCTCTCACCAACAAATTCAGAAAAGGTCCAGAAGTTTAACAAAGATTTCATCACGTTAGTTCGAACGCCTGAATTCAAGCAGTGCTATGCAAAGCGGGAGGAGTTTGAGATCCCTCCAAGTCAAGGAGAGGAATAGTAAGTACTCATCATTGACATATAAGGATGGATTACCATCCACTGAGTCAATGAGACGGGCAGAAAACTATCCAAATCATCGTACTACCCCGTGAATATCAGATATGCGTGGATGGCTTACTGTCCAAGTATTGAATAATGCACATCCAATCAAAATAAATGGTTTTGATAACACTAGATTCAAATACAGATGAATTATTGATAGTCCAAATATGCTTGGCTGACCATCGAAAGAACGAACATGATAGCTCACTATCTAAATGCCAAATACGATTGTTTGCTAATCAAATACCAATATGGATGGCTTTGATATTATTTTAAAAACCACATCATGACATTAGACATCAGGCATCAGATTAGACTGTTATAGGAGTGTACATCTGGAATTTAATGAAGTTCAATAAGCACTTTGTTTAAATGCACGTACATGTAGGCCTGCTTATTTTCAATTTCAGCTTTCTAGACCATTTAGACCGCGTCATGTCATCCAATTACATCCCCACTCTTCAGGACATCCTCTTCATTAGAAAGCCGACATTAGGAGTCCAAGAACATGCATTTACTGTAGATGGACTTGATTATAGGTATGGAAACCACCAGGCTCAAGATGTTAAAGGGGAGACTAGGTCATATTGCTGCTCATGTGCAGTGTTTTTGCTTGTGCCACAAGTAAATAGACAAACATTGGTGCGGCACTGTAGGGTTCAGCCAAACCTGGGCGAAATTTCATCTTTTTTCAAACTTCTGACATCAGCCAGATAAAATTTGGATACCAGACATCAACATTTATCATCAATAAAAGAGGGATAGGTTGTGAGAGAGATGAAAAAGATTCCTCTTTCATTGCATTAAGCAATTTTGAGATGATCCCTAACGATATGACCTCAAACTTAGTTTAGGCCAAGAAGCCAATACTGATGATGATGACGATGATGACGACGACGACGACGACGACGACGACGACGACGACGACGACGACGACGACGACGACGACGACGACGACGATGATGTTTTTGCCTCTATTTGCAGAGTCATTGATGTAGCAGGCCAGAAGAACCAAAGAAAGAAATGGATCCACTTTTTCGAAGGTGTTACAGCGGTGATTTTCTTCGCCTCGTTAAGTGGCTTTGACGAAACTTTAGAGGAGGACCATAATTTAGTAAGTACAATGGAACCTCTCTTAGTGGACACCTCTCTATTAAGGACAACCTCTCTATTAAGGACAATCTCTCTATTCGTATTAAACTTCTATAAACACTAGAATGTTATTACATCTGAAGGTGTGCTCTTTTTTGTTTTTCAGAACAATCTTCAGGACAGCCTACAAATCTTCAGCGAGGTGTCACAAAATGAATTCCTGGACAAAACAGACATCGTCATGTTTCTTAACAAACACGACGTACTACTATCAAAGCTTAAAAAGAAAAGCATAAAGGGCTGTTTCCCAGATTATGAGGGTAGGTTTAAACAATGTTTTAAAAGGTTAAAAATGTTCTGTTTTGGCGGTGGATCTTGAAGTTATTTGAATATTTGACACATAGCTGTTCTACCAAGCGATTTCTAAAAGTATCTTTTTCAATTAATTTCAGGAGATAATACGCCGGAGGCTTGCATAAAATACATCAAAGATGAATTCTTACGCAAGAGTCCTCAAGGGAAACACATCTATACTCATGTTACCACGGCAACGAACATTGAACTCATGAAAACAATAATTCAAGACGTGTTACACATTATAGTTGAAATCAACCTCCGAAAAGCCAGTCAGCCATACTAGTCAGACCCTGTGGAGATATTTTGTGACGTTACAATCGTTTTATTCAATGAGATTATCGTGAATACCGGCACAGAAGTATTGCTGCGCGAGTGAATACCACTAACGGTTTCTCATCGAACTCGTGAGGTAGACAACTTTGATGACTTTTGTAACCATCGATAACTTTGTTATCATTGTACAAACGGATTTGAGAGAGAGCTGTGCATTTATGGAGTAAACTATTTATGGTATTATTGACGCAGAGCGGGACTGACGGCATGATGAGGTACGAGTGCATACCGCTGCGGTTTCTAGCAAGCCCAACAAGTGGCCATTAAGAGAGTTTTTCTAGCACTCGATGACGTTTGTATTTTTCAATGAGATTATTGTGACGGTATAGCGTGGAAAACATTGCCCGGGAAGCAGTTTTGGTGATTTCTGCAAAAATGGATATAACATTGGTGTCATTGTAAAAATGGATCGTGAATGAGCTGTTCCTTTATGGAATTATCTACTTGTTCAAGGAGATAAGACAGTGGTGACATACAGGATACACAAGGCAATGCGCATATCACAGCCGCTTCTATTGCTGGCCGAACTTTCCCCGGCAGCACTGGACGACATTGGTATTATTCAATGAGATTATCACAGGGAGGGGATTGAGGAAGACATTGTCTGTAGGTCAGGGCTTATAGACAGCTCACATTATCATTTGTAAGGGGGTACATTAAGAACAAAAAGAAATCAGAAGAAGAAGCATTGCTCCAACTACAGTATCCTTTAAAGGATCGTCAATGGTCCCCACCCCCAAACTGCATCCTACCAAGGAAGATTACAATATTTTAAAAGTATTATTTCTGGGACCAGAAGGTCAAGTATGTTGTTCAGTGTTTGATTTCTAAATGTGTTATCACTTTATTAGTCGGGGCCAACACGAAACATCGTGACAGTCTTGAACGTTGATGGCGGCTAGTAGTTTCTTTATTAACGCGACACAAACCCTGATCTCGATATAATCTTTGTCGATCTTGAACAAGACAAGTCATCAAGTTATCAAAACGAACAAGCTTATCAGGATTTACAGGTTTGGAGTACAGCTGGGTGTCAAACTCATTGGTTTGTCAATTGGCTGCAGATGCTAGCACGACCTTCTCAGTTGGTCAATGGCACAATCAAATATAGGTTACACTGTACTCCGTTGGGCTGTGCAGAGGAACCTCCGTTACAGATACCTCTCCAGGAAGGAAAATGATCTTGGTTACAAGTTGGTCATTTTGTTCAAATTTGACCTCTGTAATCAGGACACCCCTCTATAAAGGACAACAATTATCAAACCCAAGGTGCCCTTATATTAATTCAGGGGTTTTACTCAGCTGTCCTTGGAGTAACCGTCAAAGACTTGTAGGCCTCCTGGATTATACTGGGCTGTTATATTTGGTAACTTAAGAGGACTTGTCTTGTTAAAGTTGGTCCTAGTTATGTATTATAGAAAGTTGTTGGGTGTTCTTCAGTTATTCTCTTACTCACCCCAGGAATCACTTCCTCCACACGGCATGGACTTTTATAGGTCTGCGGATTCTGTTTGGACATCGGAGAACTAGAATGGTATATTGCTAAAGGATGCACAATTTTTGTTACTTTGGTCCTCGCAGTGGGTTAACCTGGTGCTTGGAGTTCCGTCTGTGTTATACTTGTCATACCTTATAGTAGTAATACAGTGGAACCTATGTTAGCGGACACCTCTCTATTAAGGACAACCTCTCTATTAAGAACACTAGTTTTGGTCCAAAATTGGTCGTTTCTATTCAATTTGACCTCTCTAATCAGGACATCTTTCCATCAAGGACAGCACTTGTCAGTCCCAAGGGTGTCCTTAACAGAGAGGTTCTACTGTACATATCATCATTACAAACGTGGTTAACAGTCTACTACAAGTGTCTAATGTGAATTGGTTCAGTATCTCCCAACCTACCTTGCAATAAAACTATATCGATTGTTATTTTCTCATATTTTCAATGTGCTTTATGTATCATGGTGTACCTGAAATAGACTTGTACCAAATACTTCTTCGTTATGTGTTTTCAGTGGACACGATGAACAGCTTTGAATGATAAATGGACATTATTCCTGTCCACTTGTGCATAGACCAGCAACGTAATCAGATATACATGATTTTCTCGACTCCAGGAGGAATGCACACAGAACTCTTGAGATCTTTGCACTTTCCCAATTGCAATATTGCTTGATCTAATTTCTTTGAAATTTCATGGATAAATAACAAAGAAATAAAACGCCCACGAAAACTATGGCGGCTTCTTGTCTCCAGACAATGAACAAAGTGAAAGAGACAAAATCTTTCAGCTAGCTAGTTTATTAATTCATAAAAATATATACAAAGTTGTTTGCACATCCAACACATTTAACTGACTGCAAATTACAAAATGTTCATGTACACATTGCGAGGTGGCATTCTTCAATCAGTGCAAACTATTTTATACCACTGAAGTGCTGAGCATGTACAGGTATATACAGGTTGTCTCGGTACAGTTTGAGAGCTTAGGGTCATCCTCTATTTCTCAGTTATTGCGGCTCTCTTGGGACCACCAAGTCTTTTCTTTTTGGCAGGAGGGGGTGATGTCTCTGGTTGAGGGTTGTTATTCTCGTCACCAGACACATCGTCCTGTAAAATAGAATTAGAGATCTGTGACTAGACATATTGTCAGATATAAAACTGCATAAGTCACATTTGAGTATTTTTCAAACTGCCTAACTCATCTTGACCCGTTATGTATTAAAACCTTCCAGTGAGACACCAATTCCATGTTCATTGTCATGTTTTTAAACGTTATTCTTAGTTAGCTGCAAAATAAATTTGAAATCGATAGGAAATGAATAAGTTTTTTCCATTTTTCTCAAAAGTAGAAAATATGACTTGGTCAATTATTTGATGAGGATGACGATATTCAAGTTGAGATTCAAACTTTTCCATAGGGGAAAGTTTGTAGTAACAGCAAGAATATCAAATAAGACCACACATATGGGTACTGACAGAAGGGTTTAGGACCTCAGTAGGAGTTGTACCTAGGTACTTCCTGGTAAGAGTGATAAGATTTGATAAGACAGCACCCACCTCCTGTTCCTCCTCACTCTCTGAAGTAGCCTGGTCCTGCAATGCCTCCTGAAGGGTGTTCGTGTTGATTCTGAAGTCACGTGATGTGCTATGCTTCATGTGTTCCATCAAGTTGATCTGCAAAGAAGGTTTACATAGATGTCACGGAGATTTAAAGGCAGTTTGTAAAATATTTGAAATTTGTAATTGATTTTGAAAGTTTCAAATTGTGTGAAAATACAACACAATCATGACAATTGAAGGGGCAGGGCCACAGCACCAGCCACTGCTGCTGTCATCAAAATGAAAAGTGGGGGACAACAGTTGAAATTCAAGTCATACCTTTGATTTCTTTGAGAGCTGGATCAAGAACTTCTCATACTGTTCTATGGAGAAGACAAGGTTGGGGATGGAGCGGGCCTCTTTGATGAGACGCGACTGAAAATAAACAGATGATACCAACTTGAAAGACCTCCCAGTGAAGTTCTGTACCACAAGTTATGCCAATCTGTTCATGCTAATACGAGCGTGCAGGTATTTCTTAAATCATCACACATGGATGACCAATATGGACAATGTCACAACCAGGATGAAATCACAACCAAGACAAGTCACAAAGAGGTGACATCTAAGTCTAGGTGGACTGACTTGACATTATCAAGTAGTAGCAAGGTCAGGTTAGAGGGGAGAAAACTTGGAAAGTGAGTCATGGTATTCAAGTAGAAGCATGAGACTGCAGTTTCAAGAAGACAAAGAATCTGTAGATTGAAGCAGAGAGTCAACGCTCGTACCTTCCCAGCTTGTCCAACATCTGCATTCTTCCTCTTCTCCCCCTTCTTCCCTTTCTTCTCCATCTGTTGCTGGTAGAGCTCTTGTGCCGAAGCCTGGATGTAAGTGACAAAGGCATAGGCACACTGTGTCAAGTGGGTGCCAGACAGCTTGACTAACTTCTCAAATCTTGCAGAGAAATGGCCAAGACTCTTTGAATACATGAACTGGTACTGAAAAAGTTTGTGGAAATTAATGTATTATTGATTTGTGTCCCATTTTTTGACAAAAATCATTATTTGAAATGCCATGATGAAAATGATTACTTTGTTCAACTACAGAGTATCATACATGTACAATCATTAAAGGAAAGACATTAAGAGTGCAATATTTTCAACAGAAAGTTTGTACAGCAAACATGAGATAAATTTTTTAGTCATTCAGACATGTAAGGGACAACTTCACCATTACCCCCAAACTACTGCCGTTCTCCTGTCATAGGAAGAATCAACATCAAGTAAAAAGGTCAGTACACCAAAGACTTTTCACCAAAACTATTACAAGTACTATTCCTTATCAATACTTACATATTTACATAGATTTGTAGAGACAGTGTAGAAGTGCGTGAGGGACTTCAGCATGGACTCTGAGCAGTTGCCAGTTGGCATGGCACACTGGACCAGTTCATGGAAAGCTGTGATTAAAGTACCAAGCCTCGTACAGACACTTTTCTCTTGTCCTTCTCTCTGTGTTGGGACCTCATCGGCTGAGTTAACAGAAGGAAAACAGGTCTTCAATTGAGGGATACCGAGTTGCTTGTCTCACCCAACACAGCAAGAGTGGAGCTTTATAATACTGCCAAGGTTTTGGGTCAAATCTCATCTCTGCCAAAGGACTGTTAGGCATGTGAGACATCCAATACCAAAAGAGAGGTATCAATTTCTATCCTAAAACAACTCAGACTTGATAAATGTTACGCATAATCAACAGAGAATGTGCTGTTGACTCATTTTATGCCAACGAAAGAGGTTATGGTTGTCTCAACTTCAATGAGATGTTCTTTTCATGGCCAGGTATTTTCACATTTTCTATTAATGTGAAAAAACACAAAAATAAAGGCACATTAACATTTCTGGGTTCACAGTATTTCACAACTCTGACATCTCATCTGAGCAGACTGCGCCATCTGACAGCTGAGCAGACTGTGCCCTACTTATAGAGGTCACTGTTTACCTGCTGGTGTACTGTTGATCATAAGCTTCCCCCTCATCTTGCTAATCGCCCAATCAGTGTCCTCGAGGTCTCGTTCGATCTGCGACAACACCAGGAGTAACACGGTCGGCGCCGAAGTTCGATGTGTGATGATGGCAAACTTGCTGTCGTCTTCCACTTCGACATTCTGAAAACGAATTGAAGGAACATGTCAAATGAATAATTAGCAGACATTCTTGGACCTGGGCCAGGGCAAGCATGAAATGAATTGTGAAGAGCTTCTGATGACTGCTCCCTGGCCTTATCACAGAGTCACAAGACCAACCAATCCCAACTCAAAGAGTTCTCCACAGGGTTTTCTATAGGAAGGATCAGTTTTGCCAGTGTGCCACACTGAAGACAACCTTCTATAAAACTAGCTTACCTGGTCGACATCGCCAAGTTGACAGTGTATGTCGAGAGAGATGTCTCTTACCAAACTCATGGCGCTCCTCATCTGTGTGGTCATGGTCAGGAGCTGGCTGATCAGCAATTTACAGATGTTGACATCGTCTGTGTCAAAGAAGAATGAAGCAGGTCATTCAGAAGTATTTTTATATTGTTTGGGTGTCGTCTGCTCCTGGGCTTTCCAACTTCTCCCCAACTCTGTCTGTCGCTGAAGATCTCTGATGTACAGATAATGCCACAGAAAGTGGGCAACAAAACTAACTCAATGTTGGGATAGATGGTAGGCAATATCTAGAACTGATAACTCAATGTTGGGATAGATGGTAGGCAATATCTTGAACTGATAAGAGAGATTTTGAGGCTGAACTGGATTTGCTATATTCATTTACCATGTGCTTGATGGTTAAAATGTCATTGGAAAGTGAAATACCCAAACATTTTGAAAAACTTGCACCAAACTTTGGGGTCAACAGCCTGGCACCCTGGGTCAGCTTGGTGCCCCAACACACTGCTTATACATGTAGTAGTAGGAAGCCATGCAGCCTTGCTTTCAACACTGTTTAGGAAGACCCTGTAGTGTGAACTTACCTATCTGATGTTCCATACAGATCTTACCAAGCCAGTTATGTATTTGAGCATACTGTGTTCCAGTGGCTTGGAGATGTTTGCTGAGCATGCTGATGATGCCCAGCAGGCTTAGGCCTTCCTTTGTGTTCTTGTCATCATCATCACCAGTCACGGTTGTGATCACCAATCTCTGGAAAGAAAGTAGATAACCTTTTGACCAGGGGGCTTCATATAAGATAGATATCATAGTATAAGAGTACTCTGAAGAGAATGCCCAGGAATATTTGCTGTTTCCAGTAGGGACTGTTATAAGGAGATGATCACACAGCAAAGAATCAAACCAGCAAGTGATGAGAATTGCAACTGTGAACTATGAACCCACCTGGAACAATTTGATGTATTTATGGAAGAGATCATCGGACAAGTCTTCTGTATCCCCGTCACCAGCATGGAGACCTGCAAATAGACAATTTGAGTCAAGCGTCAGTTTCGTGGTTCATAGTACTGTTACTACCAAGCGGGGCCTAAATGAGTACAACATGAGAACTGGAGATGGAGAGTGACTTACCGAGTGACTTTAAGAACTCCTCTATCCTCTGTATGTAGTAACTACAGGCGGTCTTGAAAGCGAGAGTCAAACCTTCCAGAAACACTGACCCCAACTTCTTCTTTTGTTTGTTTTCTTCACCTCCAGAACAAATCGTGGAATACTGGTTGAGGAAGACCCTAAAAACAGAAGAGACAAAATTCCCTTTGATTTATTCAGTAGCACACATCTAGATGTGACAAACAGAATAAGTGATCTAATCAGAAGAGCAAGCGTCATGTCCCACCTAACTTCACAACTGCCCTATTTTGCAGGGCGATTAACACCCTCTTTTGCCCTTACCTGAGCTATTGTAACGCTGAGACTTACTTGGCTAACTGTGACGTATACTTGAATATTTTCTCCTTGTCGTGTCCTTCCGCTCCTTGGCAGTGACCTTGACTGCTGAGCTGTTGGAGCTTCTGGTTGGCGACCGTCAGCAGATACTTCACAAACTCTGTATTCTCACGCAGCAGCTTGGAATTACTTGGATGAATTGTTTCAGAGAAATCGCTGCAAAAAGACAACATGAAGTTCTTATCAAAAATAAAGTGGTCAAATGCTTTTCAAAACACTGTCACTGTCCAATGGCACACTCACTTACTTAAAAACCTCTCCCAGGGTGTCAGTGACACTTCTCAGAGAGAGCAAACTCTGCGGCACCTTGGAACTGGCCGACGATCGCCCCTTTTTCCCTGCAGCATCGCCAGCTTTCTCCCGTAAAACATCACACAGCTTCTTGTAGTTTTTGAACAGGCCAATCACGTCCTCGTACGCACCAGAACTAGAGAAGAAAAGAATGGACACCTTTATTTTCAACTGCTTTAAAGGGGGACTATGGACAGGAGCTAAGGGCTCAACTTTGAGGGTCATGGTGTAGAGACAACTACATGTACTGGCGAATTCGTGCAGCACAATCAGGCTGACCAGGCTCCTGCCAACACTTGTGAAATCAAGCAGAGTCTCCACTATCAATTACAATATCCCAGGGTTTCCCACGAGAGGACATATCTTACCTCATTTTTCCAGTCATCAGATTATATTCCATCAGGGCCTCATAAATCCCTAGTACAAGAATTGCAAAGATGTTATTCTTTAATCCCACACCTGTTCCACGGCTGAAATCAGCTGATTTATCCTGAAAAGGCAGAAATCAGAAAATACTTTCAGGTTATTGATGGTGTTGGGTGATAAGCCTCCTAACACAGGGAAGACAACAGTGGAATACCTTCTTTCACTTAGCAGTATTTAAGTGTAGGAGAAACCTTTAATTTCAGAGTGGCTGTCTGGATTGACAAGCCTTTTTACTCACGAGCTCAAAGTCTTCCATCTCGGACTTGATCATTCAGAGTGGCTGTCTGGATTGACAAGCCTTTTTACTCACGAGCTCAAAGTCTTCCATCTCGGACTTGATCATTCAGAGTGGCTGTCTGGATTGACAAGCCTTTTTACTCACGAGCTCAAAGTCTTCCATCTCGGACTTGATCATTCAGAGTGGCTGTCTGGATTGACAAGCCTTTTTACTCACGAGCTCAAAGTCTTCCATCTCGGACTTGATCATTCAGAGTGGCTGTCTGGATTGACAAGCCTTTTTACTCACGAGCTCAAAGTCTTCCATCTCGGACTTGATCATTCAGAGTGGCTGTCTGGATTGACAAGCCTTTTTACTCACGAGTTCAAAGTCTTCCATCTCGGACTTGATCATTCAGAGTGGCTGTCTGGATTGACAAGCCTTTTTACTCACGAGCTCAAAGTCTTCCATCTCGGACTTGATCATTCAGAGTGGCTGTCTGGATTGACAAGCCTTTTTACTCACGAGCTCAAAGTCTTCCATCTCGGACTTGATCATTCAGAGTGGCTGTCTGGATTGACAAGCCTTTTTACTCACGAGCTCAAAGTCTTCCATCTCGGACTTGATCATTCAGAGTGGCTGTCTGGATTGACAAGCCTTTTTACTCACGAGTTCAAAGTCTTCCATCTCGGACTTGATCATTCAGAGTGGCTGTCTGGATTGACAAGCCTTTTTACTCACGAGCTCAAAGTCTTCCATCTCGGACTTGATCATTCTGCGGGTAAGTGACTCGAGGACTTCTTGGTAGGACCCCAGATCTTCCTCCTCTAGGCTCTCCTGGGACCGGCGCAGACACAGTTGGATACCATTCACAAGCATGCCCTACAAAAGGGGAAGATACCTCATTAAAGGAGCGTACGGTTTCTATCACAAGTAAATCATGCTGCCCCATCATCCAGCACATGAAACTCTCAGATTAGCCAACTTACCAATGGTTCGGCAATGTAGATTTGATCTCCTTGGGCCACTATGCATGGATCGAGCTTCAGCGGTGGTTGGACGTCCTCACCTTTCTCATAGAACTTCATCAGCTGTGCATGTAACATATCCAGGATGGGCAGGCTGAGCTGGGAATTCCTGTACAACACCTCATAGAGCCCCTATAATAGAGAGGAAGAGCTAGTTTATAGCCTCTTGATTCTCCTTGTGCCAATTCCCACCAGAATAACAGGAAGATTTTGAGTTTTGTCTGACAGCCATTCCAGACCTTGTTAAGTTTCTCGTCACCTACCTCGTATAACATGAGACGTATATCAGCTTGTTGTGAGAGGCACCGCCTGAGGTTGGTCAGGATCTCCAGGCAGAAACCTTCATTGGTGGCCGCGTTGTACGCACCATGGACTTCTATCTATAAAACAAATCATTTTTGATTATTGTGAACAGAAATACTTCGATACACTCATATCAAAAATTCAATATTCATGCCACGGCTCAATGGTTTAAAAATAGTCTTTCATCAGATGTAATCAAGTATAGATTAATATTGTGACTGAAAATTTGACTTCATTGAAAAAATGACAGTGATTTTTTTGCCCGAATCAAATGCTGACGTTTTTCATAAGGCAATATTTCAGCACAGATATTTTGGTCAGCTGTGATTTATATTGGAGTCTCACAGTTTAATTGTATTTTAAAGATTTTAAATGCAAGCCAGTGACTCTTCAAATGCCAATGAATCCTTGCAAATTTTGAAATGCCTCACGTCTCAAGTGCATAGACTAAATCACATCAAATCTTGAAAAGGACTTTTAGATTCCAATATGTCGGCCCGACAAGTGAAATTTTCAAACTCAAAACCCTATGTCAAATCATCATAATCAGTTGTTAGAAATTTCTAAAGGAGTCACCAGCCATCCAAAAAGCCTCAAATCATCACAAAAACTTTCATTGATTTTAATGTGAAATTTAAAAAAAAAAGGCAATTCAACATTTTCAATGGGACACTTTATAAATAGACAACCAATTTGCATACCATTCGATCACTTGGAGAAATATGGGACATCCTATCCAGAACTAAAATCCAAAGGACAAACAACTCTGCGTGCTTTAACATGAAACTGTTTTTTGTTTGTTACATATAAAAACCCAAGGAGGATGTCGACGGTTTAGCATAGCAGCAAGCCTCACGTGTACATGTTATGGAGTCGTTATAAATCAAGTGTGAGCTATTATCTGGGCTTGGATACCACAACCAGGCACGGCAGACAGAAATGAATACTTTGCCTATTCTACCTGGCAAGCCAGTGATCTCACAAGAGTCACAACAGAGGACAGATATTTCTGCAATTCACGTGGAAAATTCTGAATGATGGAACGAACTCACTGATAGGATAATATCCACACAGGTCCACGTTATGCTTCCTAATTCTCCAGCAACTCTGTAAACACTGGCAAATGCAGACAACTGTCTGTCAATCAAGTACATTGGATTCAGGCTTATCAAGTGGATTCCGTGTTGTGTTCACTTGTACCCAAGGGAATTGAGCCGGGTACTATTCAAACTTTTATCAGTGAAATCAATTTTCTTTAAACACATCCCAATTTCAAGTTCCACCAACTTTGAAAGATTCCATGTGGAGGATTATTTCAGTTCGGTCAGGACAAGTGCCCTCAACTGGGTCAAGTGAAGCAGTTTGTGCGTTTGTCACAGGTGGCCTACATTTTGGTAACTGATCTGCGAACTGAGGAAGTTGCAAATTTCATGATATAGGAGACTATTTCAGTCAATACTAAAAAATAACAATATGGCAGAACTTTTTGAGGAACTGTGGGCTGCTGCTGTTGAGAGAGAGGACGAATCAGAGGTCACAAGGTTAGTTAAGAAAATTGACGTCAACTACAGGGACAGTAGAAGGAGAACTGTCCTCCACTATGCTGCACACTTCAACAGGATAAAAATGATTAAACATTTAGTAGGTTTAGGGGCAGACATTAATGCACAAGACCGCTCACATCACACTCCATTACACCATGCCCTGTCCAGCTACACAACAGAATTCATGATGCAGACCACCATGAGGGATGATTTTCCATCACTTTCCGATGACTGCAGGACGAGACTTCTTATAAACAATGAAACTGTATCCCTGGCAATAAGGGAAAAGGTTGAGAAAGAAAAGATAGAGCTTGTCGACTGCTTGTTAGACTTAGGTGCAGACGTGAATGCTAAATGTAACTTTAACGTGAAATCAATACATGAGGCAATTAGAGTAAGGAGTGTCCTGGCAGTGAAAGTACTGGCAAAGCTGGGCTTATACAGAAAACAAACTTTTGGAAACGAGGGATTATTAATCACTGGTCAAACAGCTCTGTTCTTAGCAATGGAGCAGGGGCAAAAAGAAGTGATGAAACATTTAGTTCATTCTGGAGCTGACGTCAATGCTTGCTATAGTACAGGTCCACCACTTCATACTGCTATACAATCTGGGAACACTGACATAGTGCTGACTCTACTAGAAAATGGGGCTGATAAACTGGGTCGGACATTCCGTAACATTTCACCAGTTAGCCATGCTGTAATAACCAAGTTCAGCGATTTGGGTATTTTTACTAGCTTAGCACAGCTGGAAGCTAATTTCAACAAAGTCTTTACCGTATTTCATGCTGTCCATGAAGCTGTTGTATTAGACCGACCCGACATCCTGAACTGCCTGGTCGAACATGGTGTCAATGTGAAATACAATAGGCTTATGAATCAGTCACCAATTGTGAAGGCTCTCATTGATAATGAGACAAGCATTCTTATACACCTGGTGCAGTGTGGGGCCAACGTGAATGCCCAGTATGATGATAGAACAAGTACAATGATAATGGCAGCGAGGAATGGCAATAGACAAATGGTAAAGGCACTAGTCGAACATGGCTGCAACATTACTGAAGAAATCATCACAGTGGGTGTGACAGCTTTAACCGACTATCTAAGAAATGTTTACCCATACTTACCACGGCATGATGACCAAAACGAACAGATTGCAGTAGAGAGAGCATTGCTGCCACAACTGTTACTGCTGATTTCACTTGGGGCTGATATCAATGCTACATACAGTAGATTCTGTATAATACACGATATGGTGGTTCAAGGTGATGTACATATGGTGGAGGCATTAGTCAACTTGGGAGCAAGTCTGAATACCACAGCAAGAAGAGGAGATAATATTCTCTGTGACTTCATCATGCTGAATTCACTCAAATCAAGGCAATTTGATGAACCTATGATCAAGATATTGATCGCATTAGGAGCCGATGTAAATTCCGAATCAGAATTGGTAAGACCACTTCTTCTAGCTGTAGAGCGTAGGGACACAGTGATGGTTGAGACCCTATGTCGTCTTGGTGCGGATACAAGTTCAGTAATGATCAAAGGGCCAGGGGAGCCATTGAAATTGGCGTGTACTCTGGACACAACAGACATTCTGAAACATTTGATCAAAAACGGTGCAGAACCAAATGCAGAACAAATTGTTGGCATTGAAGCTTTACTGGTTGCACTACAACTGAGGGATGAAAAGATGGTTGAGTGTTTGCTTAAGTGCGGGGCAAATCCATGGCTTGGAACAGATTATCAGAGACTGAATGCTGTTGGCTCGGCAATACATACAAACAGCAGTGAAGCACTGTTGTCTCTGATTGAGGCAGATTTCACTATCCCACCTGGAATAGAGTACGGTGTTATACAACACCTTTTCGATGAGGAGGCAAGACAAATTGCTGACAGGTTAGGGGTCATCATCCCAACAGAACCGTTCCTATCATATACACTGCTAACAGAAGCCATGAGTCTGAATGTTTGTTCAGATATATTTCAAATGCTGCTCACGATTGGCGCGAACAGAGTATGTGGGAATACACAGAATTTCACCCATGTGACTGCCCACACCTTTTCCAATCTCCATGCAGCTTGCCAGCGCGGAGACCTTGATATAGTCCGCTTGTTGATTATTGACGGGAGTGATGTCAATGAACTTGATTCTTCTGGTAACGTGCCATTCGAAATGTTGCCATTCTCGTCATCCGTTGACTACCACACCCTGCAGGAGACTAGAACTGCCAAGAAGGTGATCACATCAGTTGGTGACGATTTCAAACCCATCTTGCCCTACCAAAGTATGGAAGCCTTGGTCATCACCCCTGGTCTTGGAAACGTAAGGAACATACAATTGGCTCATACAAAAAGTACGGAAATTGATGAACAAGTTCATTCGGCAATGATGCAGATAGGAGAAAAACGCAATTTATTTTCAAAGATCATTGACTGTGGAAGTGCAGGAGAGGGAGCAAAGGTTGGTTTACCAGATGAAATGGACTTCCTGATTGAGATAGACAAACTCACAAGCACAGAGCAACTCAAAATCAAAGATGCGGGCCATGACTATGTGTACTACTCTGACGAAACTCAGCGAAGACTAAGGGAAGGAAGCAAAGATTTTCACCTTGAATTCTTCAGTAAATTTCACTTTCCTCCTCACACGAGATACAGCTTTGAAAGAAGCTCCTTGACCCTTCGCCAGCCCGCTAGTGAGCTTATCAAAGACTCCAACAGGAAGGCTACTTCACCCATTGAAATGACATGGCAGGACCACTTTCAAGAAAAATCACATGTCACAATTTCGGTGGATGCTGTGGCAAGTCTTCATGTCAAGGGCAGCTGGCCAGAACGTGGAATCCATCAAACGTGGCTCCTGAATCATGAAAAACTGCAACAACATGGCTACTACCTAGTTCCCAAACCACCCCATGCAAGCGGGGAATTGGCAAAGCAGTACAATCAAGGCCAGCTTCAGTCTCTGTGGAAAATATCCTTTCCACACCTTGAAACTTTGCACATGCAGCATCTAGAAAGTCGAGTGAAGGATGTCTATGTTCTGGCGAAATGTCTGAGGAACCCAGACGTGTGTCGCATTATGATCACCGACAAGGGATCATGGCCAAAGAATGTTAGTAAGTACATTACTAGCTACATGCTCAAGATGATCTTCTTCAAGAATGTAGAAGACTTCCTGGGATCCAACCAGAGTCTTGGTGAGATGGTGTGCCAAGTGTTTGACGAGGTTGAGGAGGGTTTGTCTAAGCGATTCATCCCGTTGTACTTCATGCCAGAGGTGAGTGCGTTGGCCGGACACAAGCTGGACCTTCCAAAGTGCACAATGGTTGCCAGGTTCATGAAGAGGTTTGTACATGCGCTGTACTTGCGTGATTGTCAACATGACCAGGATGCAGCAGGAGATGTGGATGAAATCATCATATATGAGCGTGAACCAGCATCCGTGTACAGATACATTGACATCAGTCAGCCAGGGGAGATGCCGGAGGTGAAACTCTGGGATGGAGAATAATCACCTCGCCTACAACTCACCCTCTCAGAAATCATGCGGGACTTGGATACACAAGTTGATTGAGCTTTTGGGTACTGACTGATTTGGCACAAACTGATGTTAAAGCTGCAAACTTTGCCAAGGGTGCAGTCAGTTTTACTCTCAAATTCGACCGCAGTAAACAGAGTAGAGACCAAAGGCTTGTCCAGAATAATTTGTTTTTGGAATTGTAGATCAGTCTTAGTGTGAAGGGGTTTTATAAATACTTACCTGACTGGAAGACAATGACTGGCTGGTCACTTGACTGCAGGGCAGACCTCCAAGAACCTTGAAATGCTTCAGGAGAAGCAGGTACCCGGTGACAGCAATTTTACGAGATTCTAATTGCCTGTGAAAGTGAACAAAAGAATAGAGTCAAGTGAAGAAACACTTATTGTTCCATCGAATATTTGAAAAAGTCTTCAGCTCATCTATTTGAATTTGAATATCTATCTGTGTTGCTTTGATAGTTTCATGCAAGTGCAAGTAATTAGGAAAGTGATTAGTCTTATCCTGTAGATACAATGTAACTCCAAAAGCCTGTGGAATAAGAGAATAACTTTCTAACTTACAATCATGTGACCTACCTGGAGAAGAGAGACTTCCTCAAGAGAATAATGAGTGAGTCTTTTAGTCCCATACTGATCTTCATGAGGGGCTGGAGGGCATGTAACAGACCCTCAGCAGTAGCGACGGGCAGGAATGCAAGATTATTAAGGGTCTCACGAATCCTTGGCAGAGACTCCAAAAAGATCAACGGAGCTTGTAGCACCATCGCAGAGAGCAGCTCTGAAATTGACAACAGAACGGAAGTAAATTACACTTCTGACAAACATTTGGCACTTGATGTTCAGGTCAGAGTGAAAATAATCACTCGTTTATTCTCAGTTAAATTGTACATGTAGGCAGAGTGCATGTAGGCCTTTCAGTTAGTAGTAGCCTGATGACACGGTTGGGTTTTGAAAATTTGCAAACAAAACTGTTATTTATACTAGTATTCTAGACCTAGAGGAATGTGTGATAGATTACTTGTACCTGTAACATCAACAGAATTCCTAACACTAGCTGCATTTGAACTTATAGAACACTAACAATATAAACACTAACAAAATTTGTACAGCTAAATTATGACTAGCATGATACTGTTATAGTTCTAGTTGCATACCTATCAACATGTTCTGGTTTGTGCTCCTACAATATCACTTTCACAGCCTACTAGTATTTCTTGAGAACATTCAGATCAATGAGCAATACTTTAGGCCTATACACAACCCGATTAAACAAACATACAAGTTCAAGCAAAGCACTGCTCTGTTGATTGCCGACATGACTAACCATTGTAACATCACCCCACAACTAAAGTCATAACATGTCAACTTGATGCGTAGTTCTATCATACTGACCAAGATAATGTCGAACGGGTGTCGACGGAATGACAACACGGTTGAGAATCTGCTCCAAGATCTCTGGCCGCACCATTTCATGAAGCTGCGGAATAAGAAACAATCAGAGCCAATGTATAGTGATTGTCTCAACCCCTCTATATCTGAACCTCTTGTCAATTTGCACCAAATTTTTAGACCTTTTTCCTGGGTCCACAAAATACTGTATTTTGAATGTAATCTTTAATAATTTACTGTACTTTGAATGTAATATTAAATCATTCACTGTACTTTGAATGTAATATTAAATCATTTACTGTACTTTGAATGTAATCTTTAATCAATTACTGTACCTTGAATATAATCTTTAATCAATTACTTTACCTTGAATGTTTCTTGAAGGACCTTTGCACCCAGGTCGCAGGCATGATTGACAGGTGTCAGTGCATCTGGTGGTGGTTTCTCAACAGTTTTCCCGAAGGCCAACTTCGGACCAAACGCATCCATCAGGAGAAAGCCCAGCTGGACGAGACCTTGTGTGACATGATCCCAGCCAAATGTGCTAAAATAAAATATATAATTTCATAAACTGTCCCAGTCAAATGTACAGAAGATCAAGAATACTTAATTCAAAGTACCAAGAGTTAGTCTAGAGAGGATAATGGCAGGCACGTACCTGTTTTTGACTGTCTCAAGCACGGTTTTTGCCACGTCCATCTTATCTGGGTACATCTCACGAACCCACCACGAATCATTGTATTTCTCCCTTTCCTTGTAACATTTCAAGACAGTGGTCTTTAAGAATTCAAACAACTGAAGAAAAAGGAATCAGTTTGAAATTAAGGCCATTAGGAGTTTCTATAAATGCATAAGCTCTATTCAAATGGTTAGATAGACCCCCCCAATAACCCCTCCCTGACTCTGACCAGACACTGCAACCATACCCCTCCCTGACTCTGACCAGACACTGCAACCATACCCCTCCCTGACTCTGACCAGACACTGCAACCATACCCCTCCCTGACTCTGACCAGACACTGCAACCATACCCCTCCCTGACTCTGACCAGACACTGCAACCATACCCCTCCCTGACTCTGACCAGACACTGCAACCATACCCCTCCCTGACTCTGACCAGACACTGCAACCATACCCCTCCCTGACTCTGACCAGACACTGCAACCATACCCCTCCCTGACTCTGACCAGACACTGCAACCATACCCCTCCCCAAACTTACCCCCTTCAACCAAAACTAACATCACACACAAATTCTGAGCACCCACTAGAGCAAACCTGATAAGGACGAGACAAATTCAAAGTATGATGCTCTTCCCACTTTGGCCAATAATGTGCATGTACAGTAGAACTTATCTGAGGATACCCTCAGGACTGATAAATGCTTTCCATAATAGGGAGGTGTCCTGATAAGAGAGGTCAAAATGAATGAAGACAACCAATTTGAGGCAAGAACAAGTGTAATCAATAGAGAGGGTGTCCTCAATCGAGAGGTGTCCGCTAAGGGAGGTTCCACTGCAAAGGTACACAGGACAAACTGCCCCAGGTTCTGAGGATGGCATAGGGCATTTGAAAAACTTTCCAAAATGGCAGGGGCCACTTTGACTGTGCAAAGGAACCTATAGTCTGCTAGTATTAACATTACCTGCTCATCAAATCTTCCTAGCGACAAAATCAGTGCCAGACTGAATGGGGAAAGAATTTTGTTGACACAGCTTTGCTGACTAGCCTGAAAAAAAACAACATGTCGTGGTCAACAAGCAGTCTAAAGGGGCGAATTGCATTATTTCATAATTACATATATTGAGTATCTAAAGAGCAGGCATCGAAAGCTCTCGTCTTTCCACTCTAATCAGACAGGACTCCCAAGTCACTCAACTATGTATCCTAGGTTTCAGTGGTGTGATTGCTCTCCAATGTTGAGACATAAAAAGACGACAAAAAATGCCACAGGTTGCCCCACGTACCTTGAGACTTTTCAGAAATTCCTTTGTTATCTCCTGATCTTGTTTTGCGGCGAATGTAATGTGGAGGATGATGGTGCCCTCAGTCTGACGGATCTGTTCCATGCTGTTGTCAGTCTCCCAGAGATCCATACTCTCACTGAAAGTGGAATTGATTATTCAAGTTCAGCCCACAGACTTTTATCTTTTTATCCATTTGTTCTGTAACCCTTCATTTTCAAACGTCACAGAATTTGTTAACACTTCATCAGAGGGAAACCGACTGCCACTACTTGGATAGCGATATAAATGGATGCCGGACAACTTACACATTCACTTCCTTGCCTTTGTTCTTCTCCTCTTCAGTGTTAAAGAATGAGATGATGCCATCTAACACAAGCTGCCTGTGACCCTGCACAAAAAACCAATGTGATGAACAGATCACATTTAGAATGTAGCTTATCAGAGCTGTCAAATTGAAGGCAGATGAAATAAAAATCAGACAGTGTATGACAAATGAGGCAAGGTTGAATGGTGCAGAAAATCCCCCATTGGAGCCAGAACACTAGACCTGGTGCAGGATAGGCTCTTAGCTTGACAAGACTGGTCAACCTCAAGGGTGTTCGACCATATTTTCATTTGACAAGCCAGGTACAGGACCAGGTGACAAGAGCAACCTCTAACAGACAACATTGCCGTGTTCAGAACCAACTGTAAACTAGGACCTGATCAACAGCAATCTGGGCAATGTCATGACTTCCGATTGAGTACATGTATGCCACAGAACTGTGGTGAAGAGCCGGGAAATTGACTTCCTTGAAATAAATCTCCGCCGGTTAATCTGAAGAAACAATTTCTGGGTTCGAGACTCAAAATCGGGCACTTGAGTGTGGTAGACAACTGAGTGAACCGCTGTGCTTCTTGGATCCTCAAAAAGCCAATAGTCAGTCAAAAACAAACCAAGACTTACCTTTGTTGATAAGAGCAAGAGCTGGAACACGAGTGGAGGCAACTCTTCAAAATCTAAATCGGGGAACATGCGGATGATCTTCTCGAGCACAAACTTCAGTTCTCCTGGGCTGAGCGAGATATCACGGAAAATGGCAGCAAGGTGAATCACTGACTTGTTGTCCCACCTGACAAATGGGAAGTGAATGAAGGCAAATATGTTGCTACTGTGCTTAAACTAAGCTGATACTAACAGACGATTTGATGTCACCTTTGATCACGTCTCACTGAAGGTTTCTGGCCAAAGTCTGAGAGACAAGGCCAATTATCCCAACTGGTGCCCACATGTAACTGTATTGGGACGTAAAACGCTCCTCCCGCCTTGGAAGAGGAATACTCCCTGGAGAATAACATGTCTAAATGAAGAGCTAACGTAGAAGGAGAACTGACAATTGTGTTGCTCCAATCAGATTAAAGCACAATGATAATGAAGCATGTACAGCCTCTGTTGGTTATGGTCAGAAGAAAGCGACATCTCGACTTACCGAGTTGAACATAAACTGTTCAAGACATGGCCTTTGTATTCACTTCCCTTCAGCTCACTACCTTGGTATGGGACTACTTCAACCAGTTCAAGAGAGGACAGGATCTTGGGGAAAAGCTCAAGATATCTGAAAGAGTAAAGAGGTTGCAGTTATAAACAAATGAGGAATGGACTCATCAGGCATGTCGGGGCATGGTGTTTGGTTGAAGTATTCTGTTAGTCCTGAGCACTGTACAGGTGCAGCTCAGATGTGTAATACACCCAGAGAGTGAAGCTTGAATCACAGATGTGCATGCCAATAGCTAGAGGTAATAATGTGAAAGGCTTTGAGCAATTGAAATAAACTGGATTTAGTGCTATATGTAAAAAGTCTCATTTTTACAAGGTTGAGCAGCAGAAACGAGGTTAGCCCATCAAAATGGCTTTAGCATATCAGGAGAAATGCAGTGTACAATCCCACTCACTTCCCATTGTTTGAGCAGTAGGTCTTGATAGCCTCCACATACACACTGGCCAAGTCTGCAAGGCATCTTGGTGGCAGACTGTCAACCTGCAAAAATGAATGACCTAGATAAATGATTCATTTCCTTCTTCTTCTGCAATCAGATATTACATAACTATCATGTCCAACAGTCGTGTGCCACAATAAAATAGGCTGTTTCAAGTAGGCTATCTCATTGGCACCAATTAGGTAGGTGCCATTCGAATCCACCAGAGGTGCTGCGGTCTTGAATGAACCTTTTCATGGCTCAATAGGAAGTCTGTTTTCATACCAAGAACAAGTTGAACAACATCGATGTCATGTCCAGCATCATGTGACGCGAATGTCAACCTACCTCCAATAACAGATAGCCAACCAAGTTAGCTACTACCTTGGTGTGTATGTCATTGTTCTGTAGAATCTTGATGCAGTACTTGAACACCTGAATCCTTCTTTCTAGTCCCTTCACACTGTCAGCCTTGGACCCTAAATCGGACAACGAATATGGAATACATATTTCTTTATTTCCTCCTCTCTAGAATATTACAAAATCAAAAAAGTTTATATTAAGGCTGTCGGAGTGACCGAGTGGACATATCACCACGGAGGTCACATGATTGATTCTTGCTTGGTCCCAGTACATTCATGGGATTCAGAAGGTGACACTCTTTGACAACATGGGTTTCCTCCAGGTTGCCTAGTTTGTGGCAATACTAGTCAGCAGTTCAATACAATATTGGCTGCAAATCTGTTGTGTATTGGACAGCTATTACTGCAACCAGTAACAAAGTTTCTCATATGATTTGAAATCAAGGAAATTCTTACAAGTTTCCCCAGGACATGTAGGTTGTCACTCACCAAAGAGGATTGCTTTTATCAGAGGAGTGGGGTCACCACGTCCTTTTGATATTCTCCCATCTATCAGTTTCTCAAGCTGAAATGAACAGTGAAAAATGCATTCATGTCATTGATTGGTGCTATGAGATCCAGTCTGAATTGAATGACTTTCTAATTAAGACAAATGTAACTTTTTTTTGAAAGAATTTGCTGTGCCCTTTTGAAGCAAACTGACTTACGGGAGCCATGGTATCAATTAAATTTACAGCAAAAGTTTAACAAAAAGTCACAAGAATTTTTAAAGTATGGTTATTCAAGATGAGGTTTCACATACATGCCAAAACCAGACTAATTTAAGAAGAGCACTTGATTTGGCCAATATTCTCACCTCCATGAAAGGAACAGATGAAAGGACTTGTGTTATCTTTGCCTCATCCTCCTTTTCACAAAGACCGATGAGTTCCTTCTCCATAATGATGACACTGACAGGTCAGCCGCCCCTTACTTAGCGTTGTCTTATAGCCTCAATACGATTAGATAATAGATCAGAACAACTTCAGGTTTTTGCTCGCAGGAGAAAAAAGTACATTTTTCTCCTCCTGCAAAAACGCCAGAAGAGTATGAGTGAGGTTACCAGGACGGGTAGTTGATAAAGTATGGAATTAGTGAAACCTTGGAAACACTGATAAACCTTGGAATATTCAATGTAAACCATGGAATCACTGTGCAAATAGCGCGGGAAATCGGGTGCGTTCCTTCCACGATTTATACCCTCCCAACTGACAGTCTCGTCCCAGCTGACTTTATTGATAGCAATTTGCCAGTTAGTTCAGAAGCCAACATTTTTAATGTGGAGGATGACGTCATCAATTGGCAATGCGCTGTGGTCGTTAAAATATTTTATTTCTCTTCAATGGAAGCAAAAATTAGTTTTTATGATTGTTTTGTATTCCATAGACGATAAAGTATTATGCTCGGTACTAGATGCACGAGATCATAGGACAAACACACACGTGAATAAAAAAAACCGCTTAGAACTGGTGACGTCACAAAGATCTCTGCATCCCTCGATGCGTACTGGAAGATGTAAGAAATCGCTCACGGCGAAGGAAATTTTCATCCGCAAACTTCGGTAATAAACATACATGACTAGGCTTCTTTTATTCATCGTTTGTTATAAAATATCAGTCAATCATAGACAATTAGGCCTAGACATAGTCGTCAACCTTATCCATGCATAATGCATGACAGGCCCCCAATTTTCTCTGTATCACCCTGTATGAACAGACCGATCCGTAGTTCAAATAGGCCCCGCGTGGTGGTGGCGTATTTATAAGAGGAGCGCTATTGGTCCATATTATGGGTGTGTGGTGGGCGTGTCTTCCCATATTTGGGAGATCAGTACTGTACACTGGAGGCGAGGTACAACTGGGTTGTTCTAAAATATAGACTATTGAATCGGATATGCGACAGATTTCTAAATTACCATAAAATTCCGATCTGATCATGTAAGAATAAGCTCCAAATGTTGATTCGTAACCACGTTAGGTTCGAATGGCATTATTTCAGGTAGTTGATAAAGTATGGAATTAGTGAAACCTTGGAAACACTGATAAACCTTGGAATATTCAATGTAAACCATGGAATCACTGTGCAAATAGCGCGGGAAATCGGGTGCGTTCCTTCCACGATTTATACCCTCCCAACTGACAGTCTCGTCCCAGCTGACTTTATTGATAGCAATTTGCCAGTTAGTTCAGAAGCCAACATTTTTAATGTGGAGGATGACGTCATCAATTGGCAATGCGCTGTGGTCGTTAAAATATTTTATTTCTCTTCAATGGAAGCAAAAATTAGTTTTTATGATTGTTTTGTATTCCATAGACGATAAAGTATTATGCTCGGTACTAGATGCACGAGATCATAGGACAAACACACACGTGAATAAAAAAACCCGCTTAGAACTGGTGACGTCACAAAGATCTCTGCATCCCTTGATGCGTACTGGAAGATGTAAGAAATCGCTCACGGCGAAGGAAATTTTCATCCGCAAACTTCGGTAATAAACATACATGACTAGGCTTCTTTTATTCATCGTTTGTTATAAAATATCAGTCAATCATAGACAATCAGGCCTAGACATAGTCGTCAACCTTATCCATGCATAATGCATGACAGGCCCCCAACTTCCCAAGCAACTCGTCTGACCGAAAAGGCCCCGTGTGGTGGTGGCGTATTTATAAGCGGAGCGCTATTGGTCCATATTATGGGTGTGTGGTGGGCGTGTCTTCCCATATTTGGGAGATCAGTACTGTACACTGGAGGCGAGGTACAACTGGGTTGTTTTAAAATATAGACTATTGAATCGGATATGCGACAGATTTCTAAATTACCATAAAATTCCGATCTGATCATGTAAGAATAAGCTCCAAATGTTGATTCGTAACCACGTTAGGTTCGAATGGCATTATTTCATGTTTTTATGCATTTTTAGGACTGATTCCAAGGTTTATCACTGGTTCCAAGGTTTCACTGATTCCAAGCTTTATCAACTACCACCAGGACGTGTTGTCCTTGATGTTAAGTCCTAGCGTGGTGCGCAAACGATGGATCCAAGAAGACTCTCTCGAGATGCTTAGCGATTTCTTCTACAGTGTTACCAAAGACATTGCAACCGATGTCATAGGACATCATTTCAACCTCCCAAATCACCACGGCCTCCAGGACTTCTCAATCTACGTCCTAGAATTCATGCACATCGCTCCAGATGGCACAATCGCCGAGGCCAAAAGACTCTCCAGAGAGTCTTCTTGGATCCATCGTTTGCGCACCATGTCGCCGCTAGGACTTAACATCAAGGACAACACATCCTGGTAACCTCCCTCATACTCATCCAACCTTTATACTATGCAGATTTTGATCATGGGTTGCCCCGTGCCGCCCCCGATGCCGATGGGATGATAAAGATGCAAACTCTCCTTTTCAGTAAAGTGCATGATTTAACAAAGAGTGAATAAGCTGATCAGTTGTGTGTGTTAATCTGTCTGGCAATAAGACTCCACTCTTATTGCAGCCATAGGGACTGTGATCAGACCTGGGTGTCCGAAAATAGTTACGATCAACTGCAATTCATGTTGAACTCCTCAAACACCAAAGTACATCATTCATTTGTCGGACGATCAACGTCATATACAGAAGTCCCATTAACATCTCTGCGACTTGTTACAATATTATATCTTAAATTTCTCATCATTCTACATTAGAAGCAACTTACTTTTTGGTAATTCTTCTAATAAAAAAACATTTATAAGCAAGAAAATACCTAAAATTGAGCTGTCATTTGTAAAAAATTTACAAAAATCGCGCTTGTTGTTGTTGTTACTGTAAGTACATTTTCCATTCTTGCCGTTACTGTAAATCCATTTTCCATTCTCGCCGTGGTGTCGCAGGGACAATGGTCTCATTTAGTTTTTTGTATTCATGCGCGGCCAACCCGTAGTTCTTAAAAATCATTAATTTTCTTGGTCCTCAAAGTATGCTGGTGTTAATTTAGCAGTTGTTTTGGGAAAGACATGTTTTTTGGAGTTTCTAAAACCTAGAGCGCTACTCAATGGGCGGCTAACAAGAAACTACGCGTTTTACTGTTGTTGCCGTCGTATGTGTACATTGAACTTGGGATGTGCGTTGGCCCCGTGTTGAAATGCTGTCCAGTACCAGTAGGTGCGTTTTTCGCTGATTTGTGCAAAATCCAACATATCTCAAAAGTTCAATGGTTGACCATCGATTTTTTACTTATTTTTTTGTAGCATAAGCAACTGTCTTTCATGGGAGAATGGTCACTGTAAGAATTATTCAGGAAGAAATGTATGATATTGGGGGTTTTCCGTGATTGTCCGGCCCAATTGGCGAATATTGCCATTTGGGATGGTGAACAGAGCTAGGAGCAAATGCGACGCTTATGATTTATCTAAAGAAATAAAATGCCCGATTTTACATTCTGCAGAATCAGGGGGATCGGGCGTTTCAAGTGATATACGACACAGATGGGTTGTCCTCATGAAATCACATTGGAAACGCATTTTAAAACCTTCAGTGCCGAACCACGTAGATCTATCTAGTGGTCCAAACCCCCCCTCATTGAGCTGGTTATCGGAGTCTCATGGACTTCATGGAAGAACTACGCCATCCCCATCTTTAGGGCCAGGTAGGAACTGAAAAGACCAAAGTCTCATTAGGGATTTTTTTGTATTCATGCGCGACCAAGCCCTAACCGTAGTTCCGAAAATCATTGATTTCTCGGTCCTCACAGTACGTTAGTGTTGATTCAGCAGTTGTTTTGGCAAAGACATGTTTTTCTGGAGTTTCTGAAACCTAGAGCGCTACTCAATAGGCGACTAACAAGAAACTACGCATTTATACTGTTGTTGCCGACGTATGTGTACACTGAACTTGGGATGTGCGTTGGCCCCGTGTTGAAATGCCGTCCAGTGCCAGTTCGTGCGTTTTTCGCTGATTTGTGCCAAATTCAACATATCTCAAAAGTTCAATGGTTGACCCTCGTTTTTTTTTTGGTTTTTGTGTAGCGTAACCATCACTGTAAGTATTATTCAGGAAGAAATGTATAATATTGGGGGTTTTCCGTGATTGTCCGGCCCAATTGGCAATATTGCCAGCACTTCACGCCAAAAATTCTGGTCATTTTCAAACATTTTTGTGAAAAAGGGGACCGGCGAGGTGCACTCAAATCGCCAAAGATATATTCTGTGCGAGATGGACCCCGGGGATTATATGTCTGCTCACAACTGTAAAAGAGTTTCTTGTGTCGACCAACAGAGTGGTTGGAGCGTCTTATTGACCATGTCCCAATATGACTGGGGCTGAAGTCAAGAGCGTCCGTCTGGAAGAAGCCCTTGCATTGTGTGGACAATGGCAAAATTGAAGACAAAGATTTGGTGGACATGCCACCATAAATCATCATGTCCAGTACATATGCAGTTAAAGGACACATTTTATGACACTTTTTTTCCACACGATGCCAGTAGAAGTATAATTATATAAACAAAAGAAAGATGTTTCGTATATAGAAATATTTAATTTTCATCCATAATACAATTTCAAATAAATGGACCATTATAAAAGTGTTTTACACAAAGCATGATTTGAAGTCTATAAAATGTCTATACATCCATCAGGTAGTAAAAATTAATACTTGATCCATTCAGGGTTACATTCAATCAATGAATTTGTAAATGAACAATTAAATCAGAACGTCATCTTACTGAGAAGACTGAATTGGAAATACAAAATTCCCAGGATATTATGGTCAGATGACGTCAGGAATGCATCAATGATGCCAGACAAGAGACCTTGCGTGGAAATTATCCAGTCAAATCACCGAAACATGGCAGTCAGCCTGGGGGTAGTCTGGATATCGTGTATAAATTTGTGAAGTAATAATAACATCAACACTGCATTTCTATCATATACTCAAGTTCCACTCATCTAATATTATTTTCGAATATCAAAGAAAAGGATGGAATTAGGCACAAGGTCTTTTTGATTCCAATCAAAACGTTCCCAAGCAAAATTAGAAATTAACCGCCAATTAACACACCTTAGGATGGAATGTAATCAGTAATCCCTTCAGCCAGACAACTGAGGATGGAATGTAACCATTACATGTACATGTATCCTCTTAGCAACACAACCTAGGATGGAATGTAACCATTACATGTACATGTATCCTCTTAGCAACACAACTGAGGATGGAATGTATTTGAATGTAACAACTATCTTAACCCCTCACCAACACAACCTGGGATGGAATATGATTCTAAGAAAAAATGGACGCAATCAATTTCGATCAAAAATATACAAAACATCACCTGCACTGTGTCTATCTATGTTATATTATACAAAACATCACCTACACTGTGTCTATCTATGTTAAAATATACATTATTTACATTTCAAGTTACAAATGGTGTAATCTGCCTAACTTTCAGCGAGAATTTTATTTTCCATGTTTTCACAGATTTCAGGAAAAACCTTCGGTACTCCTGTGTTCACCCCAAAAAATGGGGGAAAAGAACTGTAATCTTGGGTGAACATTTTATTTTTTTGAAGAAATTTTTAAAAATTGCAAAAATAGAGGATGATAATTAGGCAGTTTTCAGTAGTACCGTAGTAAAAATAAACAACTAGTCTTTTGGATTTAGTTCATTATGATATGGTTTGCATCTGAGCCAAAAAACTGATCAGAAACACTACGGAAGTAAAAAGTTTTGGACATGATCAGAAATATACAGATAAAAGTGCTCAAATGATATGTACAGATACAAAAGTGATGTCTCATTATCATATAAAGTATCAATCATAAAATAAATATAAGATGGGAGTTTTATGCGCAATACCTGGACTGAACATACGTTTTTCTATAGCATTTTGTGATAATCTAGTGCAACTTTATAGTATCAAAGTTAAGAGATATGTACATGTAGTAATATACATATAAGAGCAAGAAGTTTTAAACTACGATATTGCAGAGAAGGAATTCTGAACACATGTCATGTTTCCATCCCATGAGGGCCTATTTCCTGGGAAATTGTCCCCAGGCCCAATTGAATTTCATAAAACAACTAACAACCAATGCTTAACATTTTATGGTCCGGACATTTTAACGTTCAGAATTCCTATAAGCACACACACATTTTATACATTCATGGCAGGATGGATGAAAATGAGTCAATTAAAGTAACAAAGCTGTTGAAGTTAAAATGGCTATTAATGTGACAAAATATTTGACCAAGGAAGTGTTAGTAGATGATGCAGGTGAACTATCTGTGACAGAACCACACTGGTATCTATGCAGCATCTGCATGAGACGGTCAAAGTAATCGCCCAGCCACTTTTTGTAGTTTTGTTCCTCCTTGGGGATCTTGAGTAATTTCACGGCGGAGTCAGAAAACATCAAATCGTGCTTGTTCAAACCGGAATCGAACATCGTAAATTGGTCATTTCTGGAAATGGAATATTAATCATTTCAATATTGGCAAAATGAAGCAATAACGATTTTGCTTCAGTAGCAATAATCATTGACACTTGTTCTCCTGATTCATAGACAAACTTCAAATGTACCAACCTCTACTTAATGCACCAAACAAGAGGCTTTACAGACGGAGGCTTTACAGACGGAGGCTTTACAGACGGAGGCTTTACAGACGGAGGCTTTACAGACGGAGGCTTTACAGACGGAGGCTTTACAGACGGAGGCTTTACAGACGGAGGCTTTACAGACGGAGGCTTTACAGACGGAGGCTTTACAGACAGACAACGCTCAGTTGAATAAATCACATTTCAGATCGTCATTCAAATTCAACTTACGCATCTCCAGAGAAGTAATTCTGAGCATAGTCCAAGAGTTCCCACATTATCTCACGGTCTTCTTCAGATTTATAACCTGCAATCATAAAATTGATATACCTGTAATGATTTTATAACAAAGGTTGAGATCCTTCTTGACCCTCAATGTTTAAACACTTCTGACCATGTGTTAAACAAGTATTGTTTACTCTCAAAGCTTTACTGTAGACAAGAGAAGGCCTAAGTTAGCGTGATATGACTTGGCATGTGTGATCACGACATATGTGCCAAATGTCACATGCTTAACAATGTACAAACCTGCAGTGACAATCGCTGGAGACCGCAACTTTGCCAAGTTGCAGTCTTTCCACTGGTCTATGCCCATCCTGTGACCATTCCTGCACAACAGCTCGTAGTCATCGGAGCGACGGTTCCTGGCCCAAATATCCTGATTACGCCCATCTGTGTTGTCCCGGACGGCCAGTGATCGTGTGAAAGCAATTTCCCCACCACCTGGAAAAGGTAACAGTTTTATTATCATTCTTATCAAAGGTACAAGCTGGGCACAAGATGTGTTGTGTTTTCAAATGAGAATGGCTTCCAGCTGGACTGCGATGTCTCCAAACAGGAAAATTGAAAAACGACTAAACTGCAATAACAGAGCACTATAGATCCATGCACTTGATTGGGAACAACGTTTACATGACGTAGTGTTGGCCGTCGTCACGTCACCATGCACTTTTACATTACTGTAACGTGATGTGACGTCTTCGTAAACATTGTTCCCAATCAAGTGCATGGATCTACAAGGATGTAAAGCACAGCCTAGTCTGACAAGTTTGAGGTACAGTAATGTCAGACAATAGCCACGACGTGCATATACAGCTGTTGGAAAAAATATGCACATGGTTCTGACAACAATATGTTGACATTAGTAAAGCAAAGCAGGTTTCAAGTAATAAAGCTTAAGTAATCAGCACTCACCTTCAACAAGGCAACGGAAGGAGCCACTGTCACTAAAGTATTGTTCACGACTGGTTCTCTTACATTTATCTGAACTACCAGCAGCACAGGCCTCACACATGTTCAGACCAACCTGTCTTGGATTATACTGTTTCTCCAATATACCAGGGGCACAAGCTCTGAAGAAGAATTCACCTGAGGACAGAAAGAGTAGGTTACAGTAATGAAAATCATGTATACTATATCACAAACTGCCATTAGATATGAAGAAGCACAACAGATTCACACTTTTCACAAGAATTTTTGGATCACCTTTTAACTAATCATCAATAAAGTGATAAGTTATTCCGAAGTGATGAGCAATGGAGAATTCTCTTTCAGCAACTTGCGTGAAATATTGTACTAGTTTCAGCCCAGTAATTTCACTAGAAATTATCCACAGCACAGGCAGACACAGATGTTGAGTTTCAATTCAGGTCACAGTCTATTTGAAATTGAGAGAGAAGTGATAATAGCAAGGTGTACTCACTCATGGCATCATAGAGCTTGCATGTTTCTGGCAAAATCTGCTGAGTCTCGATCAGGGTGAACACCGGAATCACCCAACCAGCGGCCATGTTCACTCCAGAGAAACACGCTCGCTTTGCTGCAAAGAAATGACGAAGAATTCATGACGATCATTAGCGATGCAAAATTCAATCGTGTTTTACATTGAAGTTACATGTAAATGTTCTCTTTTTGTATTTTGATTGCCCAAGACATTGTACCACACCCACCTTTTAGGTTGAAAATAGTGATTTCAGGAGTTGACTTCTTGGCAACTGCCACAGCATAGTAAGACATGGTGTCGTCACCATAATCTTCTGCTGCTATTGGCACAAGTCCATAGTATCTGAAAAAATAACAGCAGGAGAATATTATGAATCTTAATTACCTGCCCAGTATTCAAATCTGTTCTGAGAAAGAACCGCAAAAATAAAAGAAATCACAAAGCAACACTTGGAGCATCAAATTCTTACCTTCCGGCCACGTAAGTATCTGCCGCATCGAGATTGATCAAATCAGCATCGCCATCTTGAATTTTTTGCATACAGTCGAGAGCATTCTTCCCCATCACACAGCGAAGATCGGGTTTCAGACTCTTGCTTTGGATGCCCAGAACCATCGCTGAGCACTTGTTGATCTCGTCCTCAGAGGTTGTGCACCATCGGACGGATTTGACGGGACAGATTTCAAGAGAGTTGAGGCGTTTCATGTAATCATCACCTAACGAACAGAAATTGGGTGGTGAAAACTGCCAACTTGGAACTGGCGATTAAAGTTTGAGGGATTTTGTGAGAAAATGACCAGATTCAACTTAATTGTCAGCATTGTTGACAGACAACGTAAATTGTAAACTGCCAATTTTTTGCAGATTTAGCAAAAAAAAACACAATGCAGAATAAGGTTAATAGCAAAAATATATTTTTATATTGGAAAAACTAAAAAAAATTCTGAACCCACCTGAATAACAGTTGTTTTAACAACTGTTATTCAGGTGATTAAAGAATTAAAATTCTTTAATCATTTCGAGAAATTTTCTGCAGTTTACTGAATAAGAGGACAGGCAACAAGATCAGTCATTCCTAATATTACTCATCAGAGTTTAAAAGTTTGACTCTGTACTTACTGACATATTTGTGATAAGTGTCTCTTGAACCAACGTCGATCAGGTCTGTGGCGTCATCTGAGAAGAGGATGCTGTGGCCACCATAGGGGGAGGAGTCAAATAACGAGAAGCCATCACTGGTTGTGGCTGGTGCGGAGAACGCACGGCTCAGCTCCTTGAAGAACATTTTGAGTTTGTTCAAGTGGTCAGCTTTGCCATAACCGACGACTGCATTGCTTTTGACCCTGCCCCAGTTACATGCCATGTAATTTTCCATGGTTGCAACACTCCCGTCGCTGCAGAGAAGGCGGTAGTCCTGTAAAGATACACAAATATGAAGGAATTTGATTTACAACTCTTTTCTTCTTTACTGTGTTCTCAATTAAATGAGTTAGTATGTGTGTAGCATCCAAGTTATGTGCCAAATTGTCAAGATGATTCTGTCTTCGGCGGGCTATCTAAACCTAGGGTAGTGAGCCTAGGGTAGTGGTAGAGTAATGTCTTTATGACATGACCATTCCACTTACAGTCCAAGGATTCACTTTGCGGCCCAACTTAGAACTTCTGAAGAAGGACAGTCTCACCATCTGAAACTGCCATGGCAAACGTTTTTATTAACTGCGTCAAAAGGAATGGTTTCTTACATTCAGCGTCTCACTTGAGTCGTTGCCCAATGCCATGCGGACGGTGGAATCTTTCAAGAAGGCCACCTGCCCAACCCCCTTCTGAAGACAGTCAAAGGCACCATCGAACCCAGAGTACAAGTCGTTGGTGTCACAGATCTTCTTATTACACAGGTCACAGACCTTCATCGGGTTGATACCTGAAGGAAAGAATTAATAAGCAAACTCATTTCTAATAACTGTAGTTTAGCTCGAGCAGGGAATGCATTAAACATTAAAGAAGAGATGGAACTCAATGGCAAACTTCAACTTGCCCCAATTTACATGAGGAACCGTCTTCACCATAGACCTGTAAATACACAGAATCATTTTATCGTTTTAACAATTAAGTTCAGGAGAAGAAAGTTAGAATGGTCTATCACTGCATTCTTGTTGTGACTCTACCCTCATACGACCAATTAATAACATATTCAATCAGTTTTTGTGACATTTCAGCTGAAATCACCAACTTACCGTAAGGATTGTAGTATGCAATCAGCGCAGAGGGGATGCACATCTCACCAAAGAATTTGGACACCTGTTGTACATGGACATTACAACGTGTAACTTTGATGAAACCTTGCTCGAACATTTTGGAGATGGGTAGAACCCATCCAGCTGCTGTCCCCATGCCTGGAAAATGATGGAAAGTATGAAGAATTTACCCGGGTGTTCAAAAACACCAAAATTATCTTATCCCTCTGTCGTTTACGTTTTCTCTTTCAGTTGATCTTCTTGAGCAAACACTTGCTCTTGTAATATTTGAGTCAATCACCGACCCGTTCTTATCTTACCTGGTGAGCAAACCCTCTTGCCCTGTAAATCTTGGAGTCGTTCATACTGGCGACCGGTGTAGTCAGCAGTCATCAATATATCTGTAGCTTTTAAAACTACCACTGAATAGTAGTCACTTTCTGAAAGTAGACAAGAAGATGAGATGTCACTATTAAATGGTCAGAAAGTCATGCTTCAATATCTGGTCTTTCTGCATTTTAAAGGGTAACTCGTGTCAAATTTCACCATATAATGTTTTAGCTGTTTTTGACAAATGACTACGTCACTTTCTCATAAATCGGTAAGGTTTTCGAATCGAAATGCACATTTTCTAAAAATTGATTGTTTAATCCCGCCCCGACGGCTCGCTTTGAAGCCGTTTTCGTTGATGACGTCACAACATGAACATTTTCGCGGTTGCGATGGTTTACATTCAGCTAGTTTATAATAAATCTAATCAAAAGTGGAAAATTTGAGCTTTACGATTGTGATCAACAATTAAAAATGGACGTATTTCCGCAAAGTTGTAAATCACATCATAGTATCACTTTAACTTGATCCAGGATATGGCCTACCCAGTTAATTGCAAGATTGATACATTGGCAATACCAACAACTGTTCACCAAAACAAAACAACCTGAGACCATAACTTCCAACATGGCTGAATTGCAACGCCAATTACAACAGTAACTTACTGGTGCCATACTGCCAATTACAACAGTAACTTACTGGTGCCATACTGCCAATTACAACAGTAACTTACTGGTGCCATACTGTTCTCCTACAATCGGAACAAGACGAAATCTTCTTCCAGCCAGCACAAGTTCCCCTGAGTCTACCGTCATGACATCTGCATCTTGGAACTCAATCAACTCCATACATTTGAACTTGTCAGTGATAGCTGGACCACTGATGCAGACAACCTCGTATTTATCTTTAGCCCAAGCTTCAGCTGCAACGGCCTTTTTCATTGCCTCACACTTCTTCAGTTCGGCATCGTTGATCACACAGAAACGAACCTCTGAAATTAGAAAAGAATGACATGTAAATGGCTGAAGAGTTGGCATGATTAAGATGGTCAGAAGGCCATGTCTTTGACTTTGGCCAGCATCAGCATAGGTCGAGTCCCTATATTATCCAGTCATTCGAATGCGTTTGTCACAAACGTATGATTTCAAATGGGGTATACCGTAACAATACCCATTTTGCAGCGCCATACTTTCAAAATTCACTAACAGTAAACACAGCACAGTGAAATGATATCTATGACGTCCTAGAGAGAACGATAATAAAGTGTTGAAACTTGGTCGGCTCGACTCTGGAATGGTGACATTTGAGAGACTTCAATAGGCAGACAGTGCATTGAAAAATTCCAAAAACTATTCTATACCGAGCTACTTACTCTCAAGTTACTCCTCATGTATCCATTGTTCTCCAAATCGGTCACAAATAGTCATTAAAAGCACACAAAAAACCCAACCACCCAACGAGCACCACTGGTTTGACAAAATGGCGAAAAGCTCTTTCATCCTGTAAGATCCGACGTGAACACAGCCTGCTATGACGGTTCATTGTGAGATTTGGAGAACAATGGAGACATGAGGAGTAACTTGAGAGTAAGTAGCTCGGTATAGAATAGTTTTTGGAATTTTTCAAAGCACTGTCTGCATGTTGAAGTCGCTCAAATTTCACCATTCCAGAGTCGAGCCGACCAAGTTTCAGCACTTTATAATATTAGGCTGAACTTCAGAATCCCCGATCGGAAATGACGTAGTTTGATCGCATTCAACTATAAATCCATTGAACAGTGGTGCTTGGTTAGTCAACGGATGACCTTTTTTTGGGGTGTGATCGGGGATTGTTAACTCGTTCCCTTTATTATTGTTCTCTAAGACGTCATAGATATTAGATACCATATCACTGTGAACTGCTGAACACAGCTCTGCAGCCTCTCAGAGTCAGGGGTGGAGCCTCGGCCGAGAGTAAAAATACTTCCATTCAGATGATATGATTGGGCACAAAACCTGGTGTAGACATAGTCAGAGTGCCCAATCAATGATGAGAACCAGGGCAGAGAGTAGCCTGACTGACCACAGAATGAGTAGAGATTGGCCAGTTCGGAAACATAAGAAAGCCACATACATTTGTAGCACATTTGTACACACTTCCTGTACATTTTGGGGAATGTTGTGTGACCCAGTTTTCAGTTTACCTTTCTTGGACTGGTCTATGGGCGGCAACTGGGCGAGCGATTGCCCCACCAAGACAATCACACAGATTGGAATATACCACATTTTGAGATCGATCAAAAATAACACATGTGTGAGAATTATAAGGACGGAAATCGGCTGTTGAAAGAGAATTCAAAATCAAGGCGGCCTTGTTTAACAACTGTGGCCTTTTTTCACCAACCTAGTGCATTGAGGTTATGTGACTCCGCCAAAAATAGTGCTACAAAAGGTAACCTGCTATTTATTCTACACTTTAAACACGCGTTTGAAAAGAAGATTGTTCTCTTCAAAAATTAAATTAGCGTTATTACCAGATAAATAATTTGCTGACAAAGTGATAATGTGAACGAGCAATTAATAGCGGATGAATACCAATTATCCAATCAAACAGGTGCTGCCATCTTATCTAAATAGTGGTACTAGAATAATTGAGTCATCCGGTAGACTCATTCACCAGTCTCCTCCATTCACTCATTATAGAGACTGGTACTTGACGGCAATTCACTCGTCATGAACTAGATCAGGGGGCGTCAGCCTCCGGTGTCCGGTCACCTGTTTCTCAGGTAGATGGAAAACCTCGATCCAAGGAATACCAGCGCGCTCAGTATTGACAGTGCATCCACAATATGCACGGCTCGCTTCGGGTAAATCAACGAGGCCTCCTCGGAGTTCCGCTGCGCGGTGGATAGGGTCGAGGTTACCTGGACGAGTCATCCAGTGGTTGGGTGTGCGCCATCAGTGTTAACTTACCTACTCCCACTAATGAGTAAAACAGTAATGGGTTGCTAATGAGTATGACACAAAAGTGGAGACATTATTATCCATCTTAAATCATATAGACTTCAACCTAAAAACAACCCCAAAGTATGAAAAGCGAAGACAATTGCCCAAGCCAAAAATTGCCCAGTGATAATCCAATCAATGTGGAATTTTTGAATTCAAGTTAGTAAATTTTCGAGTAGCCCTTATGTTTCAGGTATCCCCGCAACGGATCATTGGCGACCGTCGCTAGGCAAAAGACAAGTTGACTCTGAGCAGTTTTTCTTTCAGCCATTGGGACCCAATTTATTTCGCCGGTATAGACACAAGCAGTAGTAGTGGATATCAATGTTATTTTCGAGGATACATTGGGGCAAAAAAGTTTTAGTGTAATATTAGAAATCAGGATTGTGACAGCTGCCGTCATCAGTTTGGTTGTGACGGGGTCTAGGATCAGGATTGTGACAGCTGCCGTCATCAGTTTGGTTGTGACGGGGTCTAGGATCAGGATTGTGACAGCGGCCGTCATCAGTTTGGTTGTGACGGGGTCTAGGATCAGGATGATTGTGACAGCTGCCGTCATCAGTTTGGTTGTGACGGGGTCTAGGACGAGTGAAGCGACTGGTAACTACTATTCAGATCTGGGACATTGTAGCGGCTACGGCATCGAGTGAAGCGAATGTCTCAGGGGTTTGTGTATACAATCCCTGTATTAACTGAGCTTAGAGCTTGGTTAAAGCTTACAGTAGGTACGTAAAAGTGCCCAGTTGAAGGCTTTAAAGCTCAGGATGGATAATAATGGCCATCTCAATTAATCGTCACCAAGGCAAGGGTGAGGGATGAGGCCAGTCCACTCTGTCCGGAGTGTAAATTAATTGTCACTCAACACTACAACACAAGACTACACGTATCGTACTAACTGTTTTAACAGTTTAACTGTTTGAACTGTTTTAACTTTATTAAAATAAAGTAGAAGCAAACGCTTTTACGAATGGGATAGGCCATTCCAATTTGTACGCCCCAACAAGCTGTTACACCAGTAGACGGGTTTCGTTTCCTACTCAGAAGTTCCTGGGACGAGGGAGTGAAACGACTTCGATTTGGAGCGAAACAACTGGGGGCGAAATGGTCAGGGAGGGAAAAAACAGCAATTCTGCTATCCATTCCAACATGTCCAATATGGCAGCGCCCATGTTTTAGACATGTTAGAAGAGAGAGTGGCTTGATTTTACTTTTGGCAATTTGGAGCATAGGAGCTAGATATTGTTTAGATAGTCTGATTCTGACAGTTGCAGTCCAATCAACCCAGAAGTATTAAGGTTAGCAGGAAGGGTTGGGCGTTTGTGGTTTCTGAGTTTGAGGGGGTTCGGGTTGGTGTCTGTTGTCAGTGTTGAGGCGCCAGTCTCTCTTGAAGCACAGTCAACAGGCATTTGGTCTCGGTATTTGGGTAAGTACAGAATCAAGGCAGCTCAGAGAGCAATGATTGAACGATGCTGTGGACAAGTCCAAGGAAACTGCATCAGTGACGACCAACTTCTCATCAGAAAGCGTCACCACCAGCATATTCAATGTTCAGTTCCAACCTGTACCAGTCCAATGCACGCCTGTCAATGGTCAGCAGTGGTCAGCTTAGCGCGATATGGAACATTCTTCCGAAACTCAAGCGAGGGAAGTCTGCTCATTAGCATATCTCGCGCACTGCTCCTTCTTGTCAAACATCGTAGTGAAATCGTAATGGAAAACGTCTGGCTTTGCGCCAGACACTGAGACTAATAAGTGAAGAACTAATAGGTAAAGAACTTCTACTTGCGCGAGACTGCTGTGATAAAATTATCATTGCAGAGACTCCGGTGACGTACACATATATTTTTTACAATCAAAAATGCCCTCAAAAGACGACATGGAATGATTATTTTATTGATATTTCCTACTATATACCTTCCAATTATCACTTTATACAAATAGATCGGCGTTAGGTCGCATGCTTTTCTTTCCTGGTGACACTATAAAGCAAAATAGTTGCAACCCCTTAAATGCGCTATAAGTCCAATAATAAGTGACGGTGACCCGTTATAAATGTTTCGCCAGCTTCGCTTTTTTGCTGCTGCGCGGCGCTTTGGGCCCTTGCGTCAAGGATTCAGTGTCTGCAACTCAACATTTGCACTGCAGCAGTGAGTAAGTCTCATTACCAACCAAAGGAGAGCGTCCCCGGCGTAGTCGAATGAACGATAGACGTATATTGGCTGAGACAATCAGATTTACGCCGTATAGACGTCGATGCAAGGATATCAGAAACGGCCTATCAGAAATACCGCGTAGATAAAAGCACGTGGAAATGTACATTTGCATATCAAAGAACCCGGAAAAATGCTACGACAATGTGCAAATCTTATAAAAAGTGAACATGTATCTACAGAATCTACCAAATTAATGTATTCTTTATCATCTTTATGTAGCTGTAGGTCTACAGTGTTTATATGCACCAAATTCGAAATCAACTAAGAAATAAAGTCATATTTAGACATTAATGACGAGAAAATCGCAAAGCTGGCATCTTCCACCGTCAATATTATTGTCACGTGCAGTAATCAATCTCCACACCAGAGAGTCGTTCTCTACCCAAGTCTTTCACCCCTGGCAGCAATATGTGAGGAGGTGACCGATAACGATTGAATAAAAACAAAACTTACATCAAATTTCTCAATAGGGTCATTCCATTGGTGATTGATAATATTCTTTTGTAATTTCAGAAAGATAAAAAAATATATCTTGATGCTCTTTTTTCATCACGGCAATTTTGATGAAAAAGTGCGCCAGTTTGCACAAAATGGCGCCATTGTTGTCAGCGGTTTATGCCTACACATGTAACATGCAATGACATGTTTTCGCGAGGAGATGTGATCTCTAAACCTATTTTTTGACTGTCTGAAACGAGCCGTCTTCGAAATCAAGTTGGTTTCGAAACGTCCTCCAAATTCACTTGAGATTTTAACCAATTTCCGTCTATGGATTTGGCTTTAAAATGTTTTCATCAACCGCAAAGGGTACTTGTTAACATGGTAGTGGTTTAAGCGCTTGCAGTGTGTTAATTACGTACTCGGTTCGACTATGTCTTTTCTGACTAATGGCCGCTGATGAGAGAGTTAAGACGGTAAAAGAAGCTTCTTTGAAGTATTTTTTTCTTTATCGTCTTAATTTTTAAGACTAGCGTCCCCGTTGTTTTCTGAATGATGCAGATCAGAAACTGTTATTGTGGTAGGCCTAGTATGGTCGTCATAAAACTCCACTGAAAACCTCGAAAATGTTTATGTTGATATACATAATGCATGAGTGTCAATGGAATGGCTTGCATGCTGATCTACTGATTGAGTCCATGCAATAGTCATTACCTTATTCAAATGAGTTTTTTATGAATACAAATTCACTATCTGACTCTGTGTCAGCCGACTTCTCTATCTACCATAAAGCAAAGATCGCATGAGTGATACCCAATTCATATTTTTTAGGCTGGCTCGAGGACGGAGATTTGACATGGTTCCCCACTGTCTGACATCATGAAATTGTCCACCCTCCGGCGACCAAGTTTTGTTTGTGACGCAATGTCTTTCCTCAAAATCATGAATACTAGCTATCACAAAATAAACATTGCTCAAAGATTTCTTTATTTTGCAGCACCTTCCTCTGTAGAAGACAGAGCTCTTGAATCCTGACAATGTCGATTTCAACAAATGCTGAGGATTATGGGAATAATGTAAGTGAGATTTGAGTGTCCAACATTGGAAAGTTCCAACCGTTTGCTGAAATGTGTTTATAATGTTTCGGGAGAAAAACCAATTAGAGCTAAATGATAAGTGAGTAAATGTGGCTGGACAGTGACGTTGATGTTGTTGGGTAGACAACCCCAAAAAACATTATATCATATTATGGTAGTTTTTGCCAGAATCACACTCCAAGGGATGGAGCACCCAGCCCCTAATATCCCTATATAAAAAATGTATCTTTATTTCAGGAAAGTCTTGAGTTGGTCTGGGCAGAAAAGACGTTCAAGCATGCCGAGGTTTATTTCAATGTAAGTACAGCGTGCCCTCGGGGAAATAAAATGCACAACTCGTAAACTAACATTTGTGCCAATGGATAACAACTGTCTAAAGATGGATCGAGTGAGCACAGTGGACCCTGGCAGTTTGATTATAGATGTTAAGTATTATGGCATCCTTGCAACATGTTTCTAGTTATCAGCCTTGAACAAGTGTTCTCTGATTACTTTTGTGTTTTCAGCTGCTGTGTTCCGTGCAGCAACATGTTTCTAGTTATCAGCCTTGAACAAGTGTTCTCTGATTACTTTTGTGTTTTCAGCTGCTGTGTGCCGTGCAGCAACATGTTTCTAGTTATCAGCCTTGAACAAGTGTTCTCTGATTACTTTTGTGTTTTCAGCTGCTGTGTTCCGTGCAGCAACATGTTTCTAGTTATCAGCCTTGAACAAGTGTTCTCTGATTACTTTTGTGTTTTCAGCTGCTGTGTTCCGTGCAGCAACATGTTTCTAGTTATCAGCCTTGAACAAGTGTTCTCTGATTACTTTTGTGTTTTCAGCTGCTGTGTGCCGTGCAGCAACATGTTTCTAGTTATCAGCCTTGAACAAGTGTTCTCTGATTACTTTTGTGTTTTCAGCTGCTGTGTGCCGTGCAGCAACATGTTTCTAGTTATCAGCCTTGAACAAGTGTTCTCTGATTACTTTTGTGTTTTCAGCTGCTGTGTGCCGTGCAGCAACATGTTTCTAGTTATCAGCCTTGAACAAGTGTTCTCTGATTACTTTTGTGTTTTCAGCTGCTGTGTGCCGTGCAGCAACATGTTTCTAGTTATCAGCCTTGAACAAGTGTTCTCTGATTACTTTTGTGTTTTCAGCTGCTGTGTGCCGTGCAGCAACATGTTTCTAGTTATCAGCCTTGAACAAGTGTTCTCTGATTACTTTTGTGTTTTCAGCTGCTGTGTGCCGTGCAGGATCCAAAGTTCATGAGGTTGACCGCAAGTGATGATGCCATTTATAATAAGTTTCGTGAAGAATTCAAGGATTTTGAAGTTGGGAACATTGTGGAAGATACATTAAAAAGAAGTGAAGCGAAAGCGGTAAGTAGAATATGTTTTTCAATACTCTCTCTGAGTTTCATTACTTCGATTGCACCCCCAACATTTTTCACTCAGATTCATTGCATCTTTCCTCAATTGTTTTCAAGGGCTCTCGACTGAGAAATCATTTTTTTGCAGGATGAGGAGGCAAAGAGTAAACACCCACCATGTTGTTGATGTTGTGTTTGGGAAAGTTTCGCCTTAAAATAAGTCTTCGATCTTTTCAGAAATGGAGGAATTTCTGTGATCAATTTAAAAATGTGCCTGACTTTAACTTTGGCACGCTGCTTCGGCTTGACAGTGAGGGGGAATATAATGAAAAGAATACCACGATAGGTAAGCATTTATTATGATCATGAGGATAACATAACTTCTTGAATAGCATGTAGCAGAGTGGTGTGAAACAGCAGGTAGTTACTAATGGTTTTCATTCTCTGTCATGCAATGTGTGTGGCTTGGAATAAATGGTAATGTACCAGAGTGGTAGCTGTGAGAGTAGGTTGCTGCTATCTGACCAGAGTGGTAGCTGTGAGAGTAGGTTGCTGCTATCTGACCAGAGGTACCAGAGTGGTAGCTGTGAGAGTAGGTTGCTGCTATCTGACCAGAGGTCCTCCAAGGCCTTCTTTCAGAGCACAGTCTGGTAATAAATAGTGTGTTGTGATTGGTCCCAAGTTGAGCATTGGTCAGTGTTTCCAATGCAATATTTTTGAATTGTCATAGAAAAAAGACCTAAAGCAAAGTGTTGTCTATTTTTCAGCTCCAAGAATACAGTTTCTAGCGATCGAGCTTGCACGGAATCGCGAAGGATACAATATGGGACTTGGGAAGAAATACAAACCCAGTCCTGCAGAGGAAACGATTTAGCATGGTGATGCTTTGTGGCTCATAGACTTCATCCTGAATGAAATGCCATGATGCTGGCTACCTGTGAATTGTCCAAGGGTCATTGCAATATCGTTGCTTGGCATCCAAGCAGGGGGGCATCAACCTCGGATAGTCTCTAGCTGGCCGAGCAGAATGGAAAGTTGATAAAACTCCTGGTTTCAATCGTAATCCTGGTAACTGGTGTCCCAGCAACTCTCGGTATGATGGATGATTTGGAGAGTCATCAAGAGTCATGGTGCTTTTTGGGGACACTGGTAGAGTTTGTGCTTCTTGCTTCACAACAGAAACAAAACCTTCACATTATGGCCTGTTATGTGCTAGGAGTCTCCAAAACTGACGAAAATGTCATGCCTTTTGTTATGCTAGAAAATTATGTTGTCTCCAAAATCATGTTACCTCCAAATTTGTGTTACGTCATGTGTCAGTCAAGGAGGGAATCAGTAAAGAGACAAACCTACAACTGAGTCATTAGAATTAATGTAATAAAACCAGAAAATGTGTAAGGACATTTTGTGATAAAAGTGAGTTGTTTTGTTTTCTCTTTGTGCGTTGAATGATGCTGTCTAAGGGATGGGATGCCAGCAAGTACAAGCAACAGTTATATCGTGCATCGATTACATGCTTGGTGATATTGATGGACCACTCTAGTTTATCATTTTGTGTCCGTAGTATGTTGGTTTCCATGCTGTGCAAATATACTCTATGACCAAAACAATGCCATTGGCTGTGAGAAAAGCACAATGGAAACCTCCGAGGTCCCAAGTTTGATTCCCTTTTGATCCCAGTATGATGGGCGGCCGAGGTTGCCTCCCAGTATGATGGGCGGCTGAGCTTGCCTCCCAGTGTGATGGGCGGCTAAGCTTGCCTCCCAGTGTGATGGGGGGCTGAGGTTGCCTCCCAGTGTGATGGGGGGCTGAGCTTGCCTCCCAGTGTGATGGGCGGCTGAGGTTGCCTCCCAGTGTGATGGGCGGCCGAGGTTGCCTCCCAGTGTGATGGGCGGCTGAGCTTGCCTCCCAGTGTGATGGGCGGCTGAGGTTGCCTCCCAGTGTGATGGGCGGCTGAGCTTGCCTCCCAGTGTGATGGGGGGCTGAGCTTGCCTCCCAGTGTGATGGGCGGCTGAGCTTGCCTCCCAGTGTGATGGGCGGCCGAGGTTGCCTCCCAGTGTGATGGGCGGCCGAGGTTGCCTCCCAGTGTGATGGGCGGCCGAGGTTGCCTCCCAGCGGCTGAGGTTGCCTCCCAGTTGCTTTAAATAGGTCAGTTCTAAACATTACATTGCTTTTATTGATTCGCCTACAATGCTTGCATGTATACAATGCATGAAGTTCCAGCTTTATTTTCTCTATCAATTCAAGGATTTAATACATGTACCCATCTGGCGGCCAGAAATCCTGGTCAAATTTCGATCTTTCAGAACGGTCTTGTTCAGACAATTCTAAAAGATGCCTGTAGCACCTTCACCAAGGGCACAATCCTGCAGCGTAAGGACACAATTTTTTGTTTGGCCTGGTCATCCTAGTCCTTGAGCCAGGTCATTGACCAGTGGGAACAACATTAGGCTATAGTCTCCAGGTTTGCCTCTTTCCCACAAGTTTCACCTTGGTGTCTGAATCCTCCCATCAGGTTGTTTTACACTTTGCTTCAAACAGAGGACAGACTGGGTGGTGGGGGAGGATGTGGTTGGTTATCAGTTCATATCCCAAGAGACAATGGGGTTTGCCTCACGACAGGTAGCAATGTTCTTCACAACACCCTGTTCGAATGATGTCTGTGCTCTCCCTTCAGCAATCAACAAGAAAGACCGTTAATTCTGTTTGAGGTAGAATGTCAGATTTATTCCCAGAAATAATGTTATTTACAGAGTTCATAGAGGAGTCCTAAGAACATATCGGGTTGATAGAAATATAGTTATAATCCAGAGTCAAAAATATATCAACATTCAACTGTCACAATGTGCAGGTCACAAATCAAACCAGTTAGTTGTTATCCAACTATTATGTGCTTTCACAACAGTGCAAGCAGACATTGACATCAAACCAGTTACAAAGTTGGTAGAAATATTCGTTTTCATTTTTGGTAAAATTGGAAGGCACCAGCAGTAGAAAATACAAGTAAGAATCAATATATCTCTCCAACAAAAGAATCGAGATAGACACCAGGGAACATATTTACTTCAACAGATGTCTGGGGTGTTTGAGTGTCAATGTATCAATTCACCCTCTGATAGACACAGCCCATCATCTCACACTGCTTTCACTTGTCCCAAGTTGATATCAAACTGCTCTCCATTGATATTCGGGTAATATGTTGGCTTGGTGAAGTTTGAAAATGCCTTGAGCAGTCGTTCCCTGGGTGGTAACACCTCTCTATTCCCGTTAGAGCTGAAACTCTCCACAGATATTTTAGAGGGCGCTCTCTTCTCTAATTCAACCAGCAGCGCCCTTCGGACAAGCTCTGACCTCAAATCACTCGACAAGTGAAGGGCAGCCTCAGTCTTTGGTATCGCTGACTCGGACACCCTTTTCTTGGTTGGCACGTCAATGATATTTTGACATTTAAACAGAACTGGGCGATCAACACCATTTGGGTTAAGAATAACCTCTTGTGCCTCCGGGGATATTTGCATTTCATCTAATTTCTTTTTGATATTCACCTCCGCGTCTGCGCGCTTTATTTGCTCCGATTCATTAGTGACAAAGACTTTGGGACTTTTCCAGATGTTCAGCTCATGTGGTGTGGCATGTTTATGTGGCATCATGGTGAAGTTATCCCGCGGGTAGACATCAGGCAGTAGGGGCAGATACTCATGAAATGTTTCCTTGACTTTGGTGGATTTGTTCCATGGCTTCTCATTATACCAAGCTGCCTCGTGTGTTTCCTGAGGCTCGGTGCTGTAGAGTAGCTCCTGATGGGGTGATATCTCCTTCATCATCTTCAAGTCCCCGTAGAACGCTCGCTCGGGACTTGAGCTTGCCATCGTTGACGGCGACCTGCTGCTGTGGCCATGTGTGCCATCCTCCTCACTCTCATGCGAGACCACCTGGACCCGTTTCTCCGGCACCAGATGTGGCTCCTGCTGCTTGATGTCACTCTGCCCAGATGACACACTATTTGGCTTATACAGTGACTCTTTTATTGGTTGTAGTCGACCACCAAGAACAACAGGCCGCTTTTCTGCAGGTTTATTCTCAACTCGCTCTGAAATCTTTTCTGGCTTTTTCTCGGGTGGTTTGGCTGCTTCTTTCTTCCTCTGCCGTGGTGGTTTTGGTTTGGGCGTGTTGGAACCCTGTGTTTGTATCCCGTGATCAGTCAACCAGTCGTTAAAGGCAGTTTGACCGTAGAACTGTTCATCATCTTCCTTATCAAAGTCTTCTAGTTCCTGTAGTGCTGCCTGCATCTTGGTCTTCTTCAGCTCACGCATCTCTCTACTGATGAAGTCTTTGTCCAGATGCCACTTCTCAGTCGCCAGGATTCTGGAAGAGAAATGAGACATTTGTAGAAACTCGAGATACAATATGGCAATACTCCTCTGAAATAGTGCGGCAGAGTTTATATCTAGTAACAGTGCATATCAGACACTGCCACGATACTTATTCATGCACATGCATAACTGGATATAAAATCTGGAAACTTTGCTCCAACTGTTTCAAATGAGGATGAGTTGCATGAGGGCGTTGAGCAAGACACCTCACCACCCTCAGCTTCTTCTATCTAGCGAGTACCAAAAACTGAAGTGATTCCAGTTGCACTGATTTTGTCTGACGAATGTAAAGAAGGATTTCTGATCTTTTGTCTGCCAGGATCTACTTGGCAATCATATGGCATTTCCTAACAGAAGTGACCAGCCGCCTCGGACCTGACCAGCACCCATATTTACCTCGCACACTTCCTATGCCCCCATAACTTGGCAAGGTCGATGGGGAGATGTCCTCTACGATCCCTGGCATCTATCTTAGCCTTTACATCAATGAGCAGCTTGAGACACTGGACGTGGCCCTCGCTCGCTGCTTGGTGGACCGGCGTAACACCATCTTCATTCGTCCTGAAAAAAATCAGGCCGTAATCGATATGAGACAGATATCACATGCTCATTAAGAGGTATACATAGTAGTAGACTAGTGCCACCCAAATAATAACAAGGATCACCGTTGTATCATCTGTATGTCCTTGAGCAGGACACCTGACCTGTATCTTATGGTCTGTCCTTCAAATGAGACATACAACCAAGGCTGCTCCTCCAGCCTCTGTGTCTGATAACAGGACAGGCTTGGTCAGGAACAGCCTCTTTAAACTAGAGTGACTGATGCAATACTCCAGCCTCTGTGTCTGATAACAGGACAGGCTTGGTCAGGAACAGCCTCTTTAAACTAGAGTGACTGATGCAATACTGCAGCCTCTGTGTATGATACCAGGACAGGCTTGGTCAGGAACAGCCTCTTTAAACTAGAGTAACTGATGCAATACTCCAGCCTCTGTGTATGATACCAGGACAGGCTTGGTCAGGAACAGCCTCTTTAAAGTAGAGTGACTGATGCAATACTCCAGCCTCTGTGTCTGATAACAGGACAGGCTTGGTCAGGAACAGCCTCTTTAAAGTAGAGTGAATGATGCAATACTCCAGCCTCTGTGTATGATACCAGGACAGGCTTGGTCAGGAACAGCCTCTTTAAAGCAGAGTGACTGATGCAATACTCCAGCCTCTGTGTCTGATAACAGGACAGGCTTGGTCAGGAACAGCCTCTTTAAACTAGAATGACCGATGCAATACTCCAGCCTCTGTGTCTGATAACAGGACAGGCTTAGTCAGGAACAGCCTCTTTAAACTAGAGTGACTGATGCAATACATGTACTTACACAGAGGCATCTGCTCCATGCTCCAAAAGGTAAACAAGACATTGCAGTGACCTCTTGCCAGTTTGGTTACTGATCGCCAAGTGGATCGGCCGCCAGCCCGTCCCGCTAACAAGGTTCACATCCACTTTGTGCTTCTCGATGAGCAGTCTGAGACAGTCCAAGCGTCCATGCAGTGCAGCCAGGTGGATGGGGGCTAGACCCTGCAAGACATCAAGATTGAATAGGATAAGAGTTAGAGCAGTCTCAGACAGTCCAAGCGTCCATGCAGTGCAGCCAGGTGGATGGGGGCTAGACCCTGCAAGACATCAAGATTGAATAGGATTAGAGTTAGAGCAGTCTCAGACAGTCCAAGCGTCCATGCAGTGCAGCCAGGTGGATGGGGGCTAGACCCTGCAAGACATCAAGATTGAATAGGATTAGAGTTAGAGCAGTCTCAGACAGTCCAAGCGTCCATGCAGTGCAGCCAGATGGATGGGGGCTAGACCCTGCAAGACATCAAGATTGAATAGGATTAGAGTTAGAGCAGTCTGAGACAGTCCAAGCGTCCATGCAGTGCAGCCAGGTGGATGGGGGCTAGACCCTGCAAGACATCAAGATTGAATAGGATTAGAGTTAGAGCAGTCTCAGACAGTCTAAGCGTCCATGCAGATGGATCACAGTTAGCCCCTGCAATGAGCACTTAACTGTGGTTATTATGTACATGTACCCTCCATGAGCAAACTGACCTGCATGACGGTGACCTCATTATTAAAACAAAGTGCATCTCCAACTGGCCACACCTCGATCAGCCAGATTTTTGCACATTTTCTGCACCCGAACACTGAAAACCCATCAATAGAAACTGCAGTAAGACAGTAAACATGGAGACTTTCTGTTTGTGTCCGGGGACCAGGTATCAAAAGAATAGTGAAGTAAACTGACACCATCTCCAAAGCATGTTGTATGATAAACCCCACCACGCTAATTTCCTCAAGCGATCCACCACCTTCAATAGATGCAATGATATCCAGACGTACAGCTTAAAATACACGGTATCACCTGACGTTTTAGTAAGAGAAAATGGAGACACAACACGAGACAGCTTAACTTACCCGTCCCCAAACACTGTCAATGCTCAAACCAAAACTGCCACCAGTTCCTAAAAACAGTGGCTTATCCAACTCAGATTCACTCGCAGCTGAAGATGATTTTGAGTTATCCTTTCTCTGTGAGAGGAGCTTATCCTTTTTGAGAGGCATTTCAGATTCTCATGACCATTCTTTCCAACACACACTGTGCAAAGTGTGTTAGTTGACATTAGTTACGAGCCGGTGCTATCGTAGAGACCACCTTGCTCTGTATGCTAGTATAATAGATCACATTCAAGCCACTAAACCAGACAATGACAATGGCAGAATGATAGATGTGCTTCAGCCTATTCAATGAAATATGATATTGATTTAAAAGCAATGGAACATGAATAACATGTTTATAAACCATATGGTTCAGTTGGCAGTGTGTGCTCTTGGGGGGGAATCGCTTGGCTGGATAATTCTAAATATCAATAAACGTTTGACGAGTGCATCAGAACTCTTATTTAAATTTAGAGAATGTTTCTGTCACAGGAAATGAGGGAATACATATGATACAAATGTATATTGCCAAAAGGTGGCAGCAATTAGTTTGCGGTCCAACACAATAAGTCAATACCCTTGGTGAAAGGTTACATCATACCAATAACCAATCAACATTACAACACAATAAGTCAATACCCTTGGTGAAAGGTTACATCATACCAATAACCAATCAACATTACATTTCATTCACCTTCCAAATGGGAGTGAGCTTGTGGGTCAAGTTGATTGTTATTGTATGTATAATCCAAGAACATCTATTGTCTAACAAGAGGAAAGGCACTGGGTGCTTTTGAGCGACAATCTTTTGGTTGTGATAAAGTACTAAAAAACAGGAGAAATTCTAAAAATAGCATGAATAGCACCAAGGCCCAAGTCACTGATTAATGGTCAAACAATGGACTGACTTTGACCAATATAAGTTTTATTTATCTTGCTTCAAACCCTTCAAACATGTCAAACTAGGAGAAATAATGGGAATTTTATAATGAAATTATACTCCGGCTAGTGGAATTGCTGTGCCTTCCTTCCCAAAAATGGTGAAAAAATGATTTCACATCTATTGCAAGAACAGTGTCAAAATGAGTAATCAAGGCCTACATTCAGACAGTCAGCCAAGACTAGTGACATGATAGTTAAAATGGCTAAATAGCTGTGACGAATGATGGCCATTGTGAGATGTGTAAGGAGCAAGCAGGGCTAATCCTTTTCTTACATCAGCCCCCTGTCAATGTCATGAATGGTGGATTATGACACACTTTCACAAGTCCTGTCATGTTTCACTGTCATGTGTCATGAATGGTGGATTATGACACACTTTCACAAGTCCTGTCATGTTTCACTGTCATGTGTCATGAATGGTGGATTATGACACACTTTCACAAGTCCTGTCATGTTTCACTGTCATGTGTCATGAATGGTGGATTATGACACACTTTCACAAGTCCTGTCATGTTTCACTGTCATGTGTCATGCCAAGTACTTGCTGTACTGGTGATAGACAGGTTTCACGAAGTTTATTTTGGCTGTCACCAGTGACCAGTCTTGTTTCCCTCTCTAGATAAAAGCCAGGATCACACTAACAGTGGAAGCCTGGAACTTATGAAGTAGCTGTTTGATAGACCCCAGGCCCAACCCACCAATTGCAAAGCAAAAGGCCCAAATGCCAATAGTGCAAAATTGAAAATACGTGACGAGAGGTCGCTTACATTTTCATCATACGTGATTTCTTTGTTTCTTTCCTTGAGGCTTTGTTTCAACCATTCAACGTCCCCAATTGCTGCAGCCATAAACTCATCAGGGGCGATTTTCTTGTCCAGCAACTGTCGCATTTTTCTTGGTCGAGACTTTGGATTTGGAGGAACTGCTCCAAGCCCCCCTCTGGGGCCTCTCTTTTCTTCCATTACGGGTTATTTTTGTTCAATCAAACAACACACTACAAAGTTATGGCATAATTGTTGTATCGCATGCCTAAATTATTGAATACAAAGTATTTCTTTGGATGAAAATTGACTTCTTCATTCCACAGAAAGCTTCCTTGACTTCGCTTACTTCCGGTTTTTGCAGCGTCGCCTAGCGGCGTAAATAGGGGACGCCTTGGCAGGTGGTTGGGGTAGTATCGTCATCAAGAAATGTGACACCTTCATTCCCTTCTCCTACCAATCCGGCACACTTTCATGAGTCGCTTTGACTATTACCGACCATTTTGAATATAATCCTTGAGGAAATAGTATAATTAGGTGACGAAAATGTACGTATTCCTGTGCAAAGTATATTAAACTGACGAAAGTACCACGCCCCCTGCATATTTTTCCCACAATTCATTTGCATAGCAACGTTTCAATATGGTGGACATGGCATGCATGGTCTGCATTTCCAGTCTTGTGTTTATCGTATGATATCATAATGTAATTTTGCCATAGTCTAGTTCGGTATAGGCCCTAAGACATCTCACTCTACCCCTCGGTATTTATAAACTATTGGTGTCCTACCCGAGTAAAATTTACAAGAAGAAGAAGAAGAAAACTGTCAGTCGGGGATCATTTCAAGGCCAATTCTGGGTCTGGGTCTGATTTATGACAGTTGTCCCTTTAAAAATTAATACAGGCCTGACTAAACTTGGCCTACTGCTCTTCTCTTGACTTCTAGCTGTCAAATGAATCACTCAATCACATGATCCCTCAGTCCTGCACATTAGACTTTTTATGTCATCTTGTAATCGTAAGAGACGTATTATTGCAACATTTCCAGTGGAAATGACGTGCTTGCGATGCATGATGATGATGATTTACTATATTTAGCCTATAATGTGGTGACAATGGACTTTTTGGGAGAAGTTTGTTTGAGCGCAGTCATGCGTTTTACCTGAAACAAACGGTTCACTTGACTACCACAGGATCTTCTCTTTATTCTTCCTTCTTCAAGTGCAGTACCTACGTGAAGTATTGTCTCACTGTAAAGCTGCAGCACACAGTCACTTCCTTTATTATCATTGACGATTGCTTCCTTTTTTATTCCATACAGCATTAAACATAAAGCAAGAAGATATCATCAGATTCCTGTTCAATTTGGAGATATCAGCTGTTTCTAGACATTTCCAGGAATATGATGTCCAGTCGTAATGCCTCGAGAGAGGCACGAGCACTGTTTGAGCTGAAACAGCGAGCGGTTCATTATTATAAGGAGAATGGCGTGCCAGAGAAGATGGAGGAGATCATGAATGCCATGTTTTATGACGACCCACATGACGTCTATGGTCACTTGGTAAGTACTGCATTCTTGACCAATGAGAACCTTTTCACTCGGAGACAAACTGTGGCCTCACCTTCCCTCTGATTGAAGATAAAGCATCAGTTGATATGGTAAGAGTTAACTTCCTTTCAGACTTCTGGTGCATGAGACTGCTAACCCTTTTTCTCTTCCTCATCAGTATCTGCTTTCCTGTTATAACTGTCTAACTGAGAGGAAAAAATGGAAAAAATGGATAAAAGGTAAGAATCACTTATTCTATTCCTGAAAATTTTTATCAAACAAGGAATTTTACTTGACAGTTTTGTATTTCAGAGCAACTACTTTGAGACATTTTCCAAAGCTCCAGTAATCACTAGACTAAAGGCAAGAGAGGCATTAGATAGCAAAGGTCAGCCAACCATCCAAACTCAAGTATACTGCCTCGTCAAAAATTTCGAAAAGGTAAAGTACAGAAATGTGCTGAGAATGCAACTGAGGTTAGCTTTGATACGGACTGATGCGCGGGAAGGGCTTTGTATTGCTCTTAGGAAATTCCCTTTAAAGTACAGTCAATGGACTTAATTGAAGGAGATAATGCCAAATTGTCAGCATCAGTGACAAAACTTAATTGGGGCCTGCTCAAGAAGATCCAATTTTTGGCAAACCTTATGTCCATCTATAGAAATGCCTCATTTTCAGTGCCTGGCATCATCAATATCCTCCAGTGTGAACAGAATACCTGAAAGTGGCAAACCTGAGGACCGAGACACAGAAGATACTGAGAGACAAGAGTTTGTCACAGCAGCTATTGACTACATAAATGGAGAATTCACAGATAAGATGAAAGAGTTGGATCCTCTCGATCAGGCAGCTGTTGATGAAGTCGTTTAGTGAGTTGCATTACTATTACCTCTGGTTTGGCACAGCATGGCTCATCAGCCAATCAATGATGTCATGTTATCAACAAATTGGACATGACACTGAGGGTTCAGTTTCAATATCAAAGTGCCTCCTCATCAGTGGGCAAGAATATTGATCATAACCCGGGTTCCAGGAATCGCCAAGACCCTCTGCATTCAAGACGAGGCAAGTGGAGTTTCCCTTTGACATAATAATGGCGATATCAAGGTATTTTAGAATTAATTATTGGCTCTCTACAGTGTGTGTCGAATAGCATGCAGCCAATGGTAGCTACCTGGTTTTCATCGGTCGCCTGGCGCAGTGTGCGGACAATACAACATTAGAAAGCAGTTGATGGCCAAAACATTGATATCAGTTTTGCTGGGAATTTGTACAATATTTCGTTTGCCTTTGTTGAATCATGGTTTTTGCGTCTTATGATGCTATTTTATGTGAACTGACATCGAGTGGACTTGAAGTGATGTACAACATGTATTTCTCTTGACAGTGGTTTCTTTGATCAAATGCGTAAAGATGAGGAGAAGAGGGAGGTTGAAGAGAAGGAGAACGCCGGTGAGGGTGGGGACGAGGTTGTACAACAAGCCCCGGCACCCACACCAGAGAAGGACAAGAAAGCACCCAAGTCCCCCAAGTAAGTCACGAGTCGTGCAGAAATCAATTCGGTCTGATTAGATTTTGTTTCGTAAGAAAGATATTTTATTGTGTTAAGATCCTGGGCAAAACATTTACAGTGTGCCAAGATGAGGAGTATCCGGCAAGACACTTGGGCATGACACTTCCTGTGTGCTATGTGGACCATAACCCACAAGACCCGAGGCATAGGCTTCACTGATTGTGTTTTTAGAGTAATTGCACAAATTTAAATAACTGGTTTCACATCACTTTTCTGCATGATCACCCTAACAGAGGAGGCAAGCAGGCGAGGTAAGGCGATGCATTTATCCTCTAACCCTGTCAGATCAGCACCTAGTCTCTTCCTTCCATAGAACACTAATTGGTGATTTTTAACAACAAAGCAAAGATCTTTTGTCAGTGTGACATAATCAGCTTGCCATCTGATGATAAAAAGTGACTGTACATTATACATTAATGTACATCAATGTCACATAAAAATGATATGATATTATACACAGGTTAAGTAGTGCATGGAGTGGTAAACGTCAGTAGGTAGCGCATGAAGACATGACACTCTCTCTTTAGTAGGACCATCTTGTGCCTGCATGGACCCCTCCAGCAAGTTCAAGCCCATCTTTCACCTTGCCGAAAATGCCCAATATCATTAGACCCCCATCCCTCTCTTGTATATAGCATATATCATAAGTTAAAGGGGGACTTTAGGCAGCAGCTAGGGGCTGACATTGGTGGTACATGCATGATTCGGGAACATGGTCGGGTTTGACATTGGACGCTGGTATAGACATGAATAGTTTAGACTCCTATTGGGGACTTAGTGTAACCTTCTCTGGCCTCCTGGCTCCTACCTCATATCTCCCTTTAACCTGCTCTGTCCCTGTCCAGCCTCGCGAATAACTTCTCAGTGGTCGTCCCTCTTGTCCCAGCATGTTTGCACTGATGTCTCTTTGTCATATTTTGCCTGTGCAGCACATACAATGGTGATGTCAACCATCTTCTATAATCTGTGGATTGTTTTGTGGACGCAATAATGGTACCATTTGACATGGAACCTTTATGTTCCATGGTTTATGGTAGCCACAAGTGGTGAGTCACATTCCTTGAGGCAGAGCTGTTAACAAAATGATAGGGAAACTATGGTGATAGGTTGGCATAACTTTCACCTTAAAACTATGGTGGTGGGCTTGCATTGTCTGAATCTCGGAATTGGGAGAGCACCCTGTACAATACAAACTCTTTATGATCTCTATGAAATATTCTCCTGCGCCACCCCGGCATATTGTACAGAGCGGCAAATTCAGAAGAAATAATAATGCACCCCCCCTCCCATTTGAAAATGACACAGATTTTGAGTGTGAACTTCTAGAGCAGCCCTTTTTTTTGCTGGATCCGGGATCTGCCCATTTTGTATGGTGGGTCCAATATGTTGATGTCTCGAGGTTTAAGATGAAGTCTTTGAAAAGCCAGGATATCACAGTTGTTCATTGCAAAGTTGAGAGACATCAAATCTTTGGAAGTGGCTTTCAGGTGAGAACATTATCTGTATTGGTTATATTCAAATCTTGGTTGTAATGTTTCAGGGGAAAGGGAAAAGCTCCAGCCATTGTAATCATACCTGAGGAACCCCTGGAGAAGCTCTACCCTGGATGTAATGCGGTGGCAGCCGTCTCCACGTGTGTCTGCTTGGCAGGGGCGGCCGTCAAGAGAGTACAGCTGTATGAACACATTGTGTCACTCAGAAGAACAGAGGTAGGTGGTTTGTGGAAGAAGTGAACAAATGATTTGGTCTAACTCACTTTGATCAAACAAGGCCCTTCGACTCTGGCCAAAATATGTGACCGCCCGCAAAGATTGCCATGGCCAGGTGATATGATCGCCATTCACTCAGTTGTATTGTTGATATCCAGCTGCATTATGCAAGTAATTAGCATCGTCTCTTTCAATTATCAAAAGATGTTAAATAATCAAATTGGCAAAATACACAAGAGAGAAGACACCATGCCAGATGATGACGATGATGATAAATTTTGAAGCTTCCACCTAAAGTCTTACAATGCCAATCTTTTCTTTTGTATCGTTTCAATGATAAGTAACACCACCCATATTATCATTCCAGTCAACTGAGAAATACAGATTACCGTTACCAATGGTAACCATTCTGCAGAGCGGGAAGGTCGCCCTTGGAAAGCAGAACTGTGTTAAAGAATATATGGTCGTCCCTAAACCTGGCGTCATGACGATGAAAGAGGTAGGCAACATGGCCACTCTGGTGCCGCTCAAGCAGTGACACCCATGGCCACTCTGCCCAGGTGCAGCTCAAGCAGTGACACCCATGGCCACTCTGCCCAGGTGCAGCTCAAGCAGTGACACCCATGGCCACACTGCCCTGGTGCAGCTCAAGCAGTGACACCCATGGCCACTCTGCCCTGGTGCAGCTCAAGCAGTGACACCCATGGCCACTCTGCCCAGGTGCAGCTCAAGCAGTGACACCCATGGCCACTCTGCCCTGGTGCAGCTCAAGCAGTGACACCCATGGCCACTCTGCCCAGGTGCAGCTCAAGCAGTGACACCCATGGCCACACTGCCCAGGTGCAGCTCAAGCAGTGACACCCATGGCCACTCTGCCCAGGTGCAGCTCAAGCAGTGACACCCATGGCCACTCTGCCCAGGTGCAGCTCAAGCAGTGACACCCATGGCCACACTGCCCAGGTGCAGCTCAAGCAGTGACACCCATGGCCACTCTGCCCAGGTGCAGCTCAAGCAGTGACACCCATGGCCACTCTGCCGAGGTGCAGCTCAAGCAGTGACACCCATGGCCACTCTGCCAAGGTGCAGCTCAAGCAGTGACACCCATGGCCACTCTGCCCAGGTGCAGCTCAAGCAGTGACACCCATGGCCACTCTGCCCAGGTGCAGCTCAAGCAGTGACACCCATGGCCACTCTGCCCTGGTGCAGCTCAAGCAGTGACACCCACTTCCTACTCTGGCTCATATGAGGAGAAAAGGGTGATGTCTATTCTGAGTCCTGTGAAAACGCCACTGTCTGTCAGAAAGATGCTGGCTGATCCCAAAAGGTTCCCTTCTCCCCTCCTCATATCTGTGCTGCTTGAATCTGATACAAGGAAGCGAGGAGCTCCTCTACCTGTCTCACATCGGAGATGAAGACTTCTTCTTCTCTGTTTGTTTATTTTGGATGCCAATTTAGTTTATTGGCATCGGTTTTACGCATAATTCCATGAAGTCAAAAGACCTGTCCAAAACTAGACTGCTTGAATTATAATCAGTCAATTGTGACAATTACTCCCATGAACAGTGTGCTCGGGCAGATCAGTTTCATGAAGTCAGAGGGGGAAGTGGTTCATTAGGAAAGAGTAATCCCCCATTCATGACAGTTGGACAACAATGCCGGGGGTTGATGTAAGAAATGGATTAGATCTGTTGTTGTTAAGCTGCTCAAAACACCTCATAATGGCCATCATAACAGCTACTATAAGCAATTTAGATTATGTCACTAGTCTTGGCTGACTGAATAAAGGCCTTCAGTTGATTTGTGGCAGAATTGTCAGATTTTGAAGTTACTAATTACCAATTTTGACTCTGTTCTTGAATATAACTTGGGTAAAGAACTAAAGTGTCCATCTAACCACAGGAAATGTGAAATCTTTGGTATCTCAGTAATATCAATGCGTAATTTTACCGTAAAATTCACATTATTTTCCTACTTTTTACTTTAGCACCCAGCCCCTTTCTGATGGTGAGTCATGCACTTCAACCACCCTTCAATGCCCTGATCATTTGTCCGTTTCAGAGTGTGAAGAATATCAGGAATATCTACAACACGGTACAGAAGAACCTCTCAGCCAAGGCGGGGGTAAGTTATAACAACAAGCCACGCTCACATTCTAAAAATGGCTCATTTGACAATACATAGGATTGCTATGATATGGTAAAGCTGGTCAATGAGATGTTGTTGTGCGGTAAAAACACGATGAGATGTCCGGATTGAGAGTCATCTCTTTGATGGAAGTAGAGAAGATGAGGTCATCTTTTCACAAAACAATGACCTTGGCGGTTCATGACTTGATGTGTTTTCTAATTCGCTGCCAGCCACAGAATGGAAAACCGTTGAGAACGGCCGATCGCGAGAAGATGGTGATGAGAGTGATGTGGCGTTATCTTATGTTTTTACGAGACATTTGGCGTGGTTCAGAATAGATGTCAGTTTTCATTTGTTTTCCATGTGACCTCAACACCACATTTTGTTTCATCAACTTATGATTTCTGTAGTGGCATTATCACAAAGAGACATTTGTACAATGTGATTACTTCGTGTCGCACACAGAGACTCTCCTTCTGTTCATCATAAAACACTAATGCAGATTTACACAATTCAGAGGTGACGCAAAAGAATTGTTGGTTATGCAACTTGCATGGCTGACACCTTGGCCCAAAACATTCATAATGGTGAAAAAATGAATTGAAATTGGCCTAATTAATTTCTTTTGTCTTGCTTCAAACCACAAAAAGAAAGGTAAATAGTGGGGGTTTTGCATTTCAAGAGTTTCCACAAGAAGTGAAAATAGTGAAAACATTATCTAACATTTGGAAAGAGCCCAAAAATGTCCTGAAAACATCATTGATTTGGCAGTTTTGCCTCAAAATTCTGTCCTTAATTTATTCAGCCGAGTCAATTATGACATAAGCCAACTGTCCGTGGCTAATCTCTCATTATGAGTGCTATTGACAAGTTTACCCAGTTCATGGGCTCTACTACTTCTTCTGAGGGTGGAAGCAGTGAAGTTTATGAATGAACTCAAATGAAGTTTTAATGAAATGTTTCCCTCGGTCTATTTCATAATGACCACCTGTTCCCCTTGACTGTCCCAAAGTGGTATAGTCCAATAGAAGTGCTCAGGTACCTTGAAATAGATCATAAGCTTAATTGCCTTATTGGCACCCTGATGTAACTGTTCTTGTCACTCTTATTATACTCTTATTGTATAGTGTGTAGGTGTTGTTATTAACATGAGATGGATCAGTGTACAAACTGAGCTAATGTAAATATGATTGTAAATGTTTTATCAGCAATGAATGTAAATGTAAATCCTCTATTCTCCTTATCAGGAGGTTTTGATAAATAAATAAATGAAATAATAATTATAGTTATAATTATAAATTTTTCTAACACTCATCTTTGCAGGCTGGATTGCGGAATGTGAGTGACAGTGGTGCTATTTGCCCCACGTTCGACCGCCCAGAGCAGGGTATGGATCTTATCCAAGATGCCTGGCGAGAGCTCAACTTTATTGACGGCGAGTTCAACATTGTCCTCAACCTAGCTGGCCACGAAATATTCGATTACGTAAGTCTTGCCTCTCACCTGTTACTACATGTCAGACCCACATACCACTTGCTCAATCAGCTTTGGGTTTGAATGCCAGTGTCAGACCCACATACCACTTGCTCAATCAGCTTTGGGTTTGAATGCCAGTGTCAGACCCACATACCACTTGCTCAATCAGCTTTGGGTTTGAATGCCAGTGTCAGACCCACATACCACTTGCTCAATCAGCTTTGGGTTTGAATGCCAGTGTCAGACCCACATACCACTTGCTCAATCAGCTTTGGGTTTGAATGCCAGTGTCAGACCCACATACCACTTGCTCAATCAGCATTGGGTTTGAATGCCAGTGTCAGACCCACATACCACTTGCTCAATCAGCTTTGGGTTTGAATGCCAGTGTCAGACCCACATACCACTTGCTCAATCAGCATTGGGTTTGAATGCCAGTGTCAGACCCACATACCACTTGCTCAATCAGCTTTGGGTTTGAATGCCAGTGTCAGACCCACATACCACTTGCTCAATCAGCTTTGGGTTTGAATGCCAGTGTCAGACCCACATACCACTTGCTCAATCAGCTTTGGGTTTGAATGCCAGTGTCAGATCAACTAAGCATTGTCTCCTTCATTATTTACAATAGTAGCTTTAGGACTAAACCAGTTAGAACAGTCGGCCTAGAACACTTTGGGACAGTATTGGTTGGCTTCATTTAAACTCTCGCCTTCTCTCAGCTTCTCTGTCGTTTGTTTGAATGTAAACCAAACATTGTGAATTTGGGTCTTCTCCTCAGTAAACTTGTTCAAGGGTAAGAAAGGCCCCTCATGTCATCCTTCAAGGATAAGCATGACATCTTCCTACTCGCAGCTTGTACAGGCTAGGGTCGTATTGGTGTAGGCCCCTCATGTCATCCTTCAAGGATAGGCATGACATCTTCCTACACGCAGCTTGTACAGGCTAGGGTCGTATTGGTGTAGGCCCCTCATGTCAGCCTTCAAGGATAAGCATGACATCTTCCTACACGCAGCTTGTACAGGCTAGGGTCGTATTGGTGTAGGCCCCTCATGTCATCCTTCAAGGATAAGCATGACATCTTCCTACACGCAGCTTGTACAGGCTAGGGTCGTATTGGTGTGTTTTGATGAGGTTATATCCACTGGAGCCATGCAGCAGACTTTGTGAAAGCTCATGCCATGCACCTCTCCCTGACTGATGCATGGCTCTGAAGCATTACCATATGATAGTTAGTGGTGTGATGACAGTTAATATAATGCATACTGTTTATTTATCTTGCAGGAGAAGGGCAAATATGAGCCTGTTACTGGTCAGCAAAAGATGGCAGATGACATGGTCGACTTCTGGGTGGAGATTCTCAACAGATATCCCTCCGTTATTGGTATCATTGATCCAATCAGAAAACAGGTCAGTTGAACACTTGTAAAATGTTTGTCTGGTGTTGTTTGGGGACCGTACCAGGACAGTTCATTGCTTCTACCTGTGTTGTGAAAACACACCTGAACTATAGATTCATGCACTTGATTGGGAACAACGTTTACATAGTGTTGGCCGTCGTCACGTCACCATGCATTGCAGCTCCGACGGTTTGACATTACTGTAATGTAATGTGACGTGACGCGACATCTTCGTAAACATTATCCCCAATCAAGTGCAACGATCTATACTTGTACTGTGAAACCACTGCTGGGTTATCTCTGCTGTGAAAACACTCCTGGAATTCCTGTGATGTGAAACCACACCTGGATTTCCTGTGCTATGAAAACACTCCTTGACTTCCTGTGATATGTCCAGACTAGAAAAAGCTAGGCCAATCCTTGTATCACCTGCTGTTATGATTCTGCTTTAATGATTTTGATGATTTTTGTGTCACCCTGTAGAAAGCAATCAATTCTCTCTCGTTTAAAGGATAAGGAACAATGGATGAAGATCTGTGAGAAGGTGTCGGAGCGCTGTCTCATCATTGGTGACTACGTATTCCATCGGCCGGGCTTGTTGAAGGATGACGAGTTGCCAGTCGACTTCCAGACAAGTGCAATCATTGTGAGAATGGAGTCCATGACGTCCGTCTCACATCTTATTGAACTTACAAAGAAAATGCAAGGTAAGTTACATTTTCAAAGCGTTGTATGCCACACTCGGCATAAAGCTCAGCAACTCTGAATCATTGGATTTTGATCTGTAAATGCATTGTTGGAATCAACCAATGGTATTTTAGAGATTTTAGTCCCAGGATTCATTGTGCCTAATGCATCAGTTCTTTCCTCATCAAATGATGGGCAGACCTGAAGTCTCAATAGTTGAGGAACTCTTCACTTGCGATTTTAGACTGGACATTTGATGTTGATTGCCATGTGAGGTATAACATTGGAATTCCCTGTGGCTTGTGCCCATTGTCCGGGCAAGCCAAGGTTTTGATTGCCATGTGAGGTATAACATTGGGTTTTCCTGTGTCGTGAGCCCATTGTCCGGGCAAGCCAAGGTTTTGATTGCCATGTGAGGTATAACATTGGGTTTTCCTGTGTCTTGTGCCCATCGCCAGGGCAAGCCAACGTTCCAAGTGAGAAAGATGACCTGTTCTACGCATTCTGTGGTTCAAAACGATATGTAGGACAATGTTACAGCTTATTGATTTGTAACATCTTGTTTCCAGAAGCACAGAATGAAGTGATCCTTGCGAGCAGCCTCGGCGAAAGCCCCGATATGTTCTTGACTGATCTCGTAAGTAAACCATTCAAATAAAAATGTCTGTAAAAACTGACATATACACACGATATACACTGTTTTAATCATGTCATCTTCATCTGACAGATGGTCTCAAACAAGTATTCCTTTGTCCAAAACAAGTATATTACAAAGATTTGAAACGCTTATTACTTGTATTCTCATCATTCAGCAGCTTTTAAATCCTTGTCTTATTGATTCAAATTCTGACTACTGAGAAGCTTGCGCTGGAACCGTAGTTAATTATATGTGCATTTTCTGTTGCCCTTGATCAGCAAAAACAAACTTTATGAATAAAAATTTTTGAAAGTTGCAATAAATGTTTATCTTTTCTTCAGGCTGTTGGTCTCGGCGCAAAATTTCTTAAAATGGGAGCACCCTGCCGTGGAGAGAGAGTGAACAAACTGAATCGCCTTGTTGAGATCGAGGAATGTTTATTAGAGGCGGATCAACTTGATCAATGGGGAGTACAGACGTTCCCAAAGCTGGAACTTCCAGCACCGCCGTCTGAAGATGACCAGGTGTCAGAGGGAGCAACTGACGAGCGGAAACCAGAGGACAAATCATAAACGTGGAACCATTCAGGGAGTTGTGTTTGGTGGAAGACCCATGACTGCCTGCAAAGGTAGCCTTCATGCGAGTGGAACTGTGTACCTGCACTGCTGGCTTAGCCAGGCCATCTAACCAATTAGAATGAGAAGACTGGTCTGGCCTACCATTTAGAGGTTCTCGTCCCATTGGTAGCTCATTCCATAACTCTGTACCTTCCAACGAAAATGCCCGGCCACCATAGATCAGCAGATTTTTCTTTGGGACCAGTAGCCCGACATTCTCTGATGACTGGAGACTGGCATCTTGCACAAACTTAATCTCATAGGTATGCCAAGTGATGACAAAGAATTCACTCTAGTATTGTATTCCGTCCAGTGAGCATGGTGTATTGTAATGGATAGTAAACTTTGTAAATATGTAAATAGTTCCCGTCATTTACCCTGTAAAGTGATTTCAGAATTTAAAAAATCTGCATTCTGCATACTAAGTCCTGCTTGGTGATTTCGACTTGAGTGATATGAAAAAGATAATGGACTCTGAGGCACCAGAGTTGGGAGGTATCATGCTTTCTGGGAGGGGCTTCTGATGGTCGTATGAGTATGATGAAGGTATTGGTGTTGAAATGGCACACTGCGAATGATGCGTGTTTGAGACAGCTGGTTGAAAGAATATTAAAACGAAACATACGGATATATATAGGGTGCCTTTCCACTGTGTAAACGAGTTCAATCAAAGCGCCATCCCCTCCAAATGTCTCGCAAACAACCATGTAACCATATCTTCAGCGACTGCGATACTTTCTGCTATCCTGATATATTTGCCTTCACCTGGCAGTTTCAGAGAAAGGGACTTGTTACCAAAGGAGTTATATGGCTGGCAGCCTTGTATAGCCAAGGCCTTGTAGCCAAGGAGTAGAAAATTCAGGCTTGATTCTTTCTGGATATGGTATATTTATTCAACAAGCATATTCTTGAGCATTTTTACATACATGCACATATTCGCACAAAGGCAAACCCTTAAGGAAAACTAAAAAGCTAAAAGGGTAACTTCCTGAGCAAGACTCTCTCCCTCTAGTTGATCAGCCTTGAGGCTCAAAACACCCACAGTATGAGTAGGCCACACACCATTCCTAAAGCTGTGGCTAACAGGTACCAATCCAGAGTTTCTTAGAAGTTCTAGAAACTTCCTTATAGTTGGTGGGATGGCTGTTGGTGAAAACCATATCCTTACACTTTTTGGTCAAAGGTGAACCACATGTAACTATTAAATGGGTACCCATGTATTTGCCTACATTTGCCCATACATTACCCATAGTTTTGATTACAGGTAAGTGTCTATAGTTCAATATTCTTAGCTCAGATGGCAGCACCTGTCAGTGACAAAACGAGGATGAGGGTCAAACGGCAATCTTGACACTAGAGGCGCTGATGTCGTTCCTAAACAACGGCTCTAGCACTGCTAAATTGCCACCATCTTGAAAAGCAGTACCGCGCATGTGGAAATGTAAAGAATCTTTACAATTGCAAAGAGGCTATCGCATCACCACTACGCCCGAGAACACGATGGCTGCACTACGCTGCATTGATAGTTTGCAATAAATTCACGTAAAAACACACCAGAACATCTCGGGTTTTATTTACAAAGATCATATTTTGTTATTTATTTATAAAACAAGCCATTTTATGAAAGAAGGTGGCACTTACTAGGCCTGGATAAGACTTTGGAGTTTGAAGTGGTGGTGACGCAGTGTTGAAAACACCTGAATCTCAGGATGCCGATATCCAAGATGGCGGAATTTTACCAATTCCAGTGTCTGAAATTGAATTTTAATTTCGGCACTGTGCGAGTTTGGGTCAAACGGATTTACTCTGGTCTTACCGGCCGGTGCGGAGGCCAGGCCTACCTGACTCCAAAAACGACGCGACGTCATTTCATGCATACCCCTGTTCCAGCGGCTGTAGACTTGGCAGTACCTTACTCTCACACAAACCTATTCATTTCTGAATAGCTTGTCTCTTGTAGAATACATCTGGTCAAGTTTCAACGTCGTCTAGACATACAGTCATGCATAGGTATACTATAAGTGCACAAGAGAAGCTGGTATTTTCCTCAAATAATCGTCAGAGCTATCCCTTCACAAAATACATCGGACATTTACATTTGAACAAGTAGCAATAGGGATAGAGTAGGCGCATCTGTATCCATGGTAATCACTCGAGATTGAAGAACCTCTGTGCTGCATAGGCCACCAGTAGCAGTACACTCCAGGCATACCGAGCACTCTGGTATTGTAAATTATTCACTTGGATCGAGCTATCCATCCAACAGAAAAACACTAAAACACGTGACCGGACACCGGAAGCTTACGCCCCCAAATCGAGTTCATGACGAGTGAATTGCCGTCAAGTACCAGTCTCTGTAATGAGTGAATGGAGGAGACTGGTGAAAGAGTCTATGGAATTACAGTTTCATTATATTAACTGTAGATGGCGCTCATTACATAGTAATGGTTCTATTGTCAATGAACATTGAAAGTAGGGTTTCGGTCGACGTGCGGGATGATTTGATGCTCTCTGAAGCATATTTAAGCAATGGATCCCTATTTTCCAGCTCCTAAGGATGAGCCAAATGTCCCTGAAGGTAGGTACCATTATTATATGTGATAATATTCATCTAAATGTGACTGTGAGGAACGTTTCTGTGTGGGTTTTGACTGGTCTCTCGACGGACAGCGTGTGAATACATTAGCGCCGTGCATAGTGTAATGGTGATACATTGTTGCAAGTGTATACATTGGCATTTGCCTTGCACGCCGCAAAATGATTCACAATGAATGTATGGAGAGGGGCATATAATACATGAGGTGTAATGTTGGGGTTTGGGCTGGTCTTGAGTGTACATAGAGTGTGGTGGAACACTGATATCATGATATGGTCAGCACTCACTGACTGGGGCCGGGGGGGGGGGGGGATGGCGGAGAGTAAGTTGAGTTGTCCTATCGGGATTGTAGTTTGTACAAACCTGCCTGGTCCGTGCTAGTGGTGGTAGGCCTACTCTTTGTAGGGATCTTCTGTGACGAATGCTTGAGGTTATAGTGTCTACATGACTGTCTTAGTGTCTATAGTCACAGTGTCCAGAGTGATCCTGCTAAATTTGTATGTCTTCTTCGAAAAGGTCGGTTGGCTGTGGCTGATATGCGACAGCTACTATAGAGTAGACATCACTTTTTGTAGTCCAGAGAATAAGAGTCTATTGTATCTAAAAAGTATTGTTCTCTCTTGCCATGAATCCGAGATAGATCATTGAATAAAACTTGTAGGTAGGAATGTTTCTGGGTGGGACTTAATTTCCCTTCACACCGGCAACAACTGCCATGTTGTTAGTAGCTTGTGTTGAGGAGCTTGGAGTGATAACAAGTCTGCTACTTTGTCTCCGTGGCGATGAGGAGTTGGACTCACTCCAATAATGTACAAGAGGTGAGCTCACTGTGACCTTTACTGCAGCCCTTTGACTTGAATGCACCTTTTGTGCCCTGATTTCATTAACAAAAAGCTTGCCTGCTGCCCCCAGGTGCTGGCTAATTATCCCAGCCAGGTTTGAATAGACTCAACTCATTATTGTCCACAATGGTGATATTGTACATGTACGGTGTGTTCAGCTATATGAGGTTCATGGAACCAGTTTGCTTCTATCATCTCATCATAGCTTTTGACCAATGGCAGTGGATTTTCAAAGGAAATGTAGGTTAATATGCAGTAAAAGTTCCAAGACCACAACACAAGAAACAAATCACTCCCTCAGTCTCATTGATATGGCGATGAATAAGTTTTAACATTGAAAAACCTATGATGTGATTGTGTAGTCTACTGCATGCATGGCGACCGGTAGGCCTATTTCATTTTGGGGTTGGATTTGTTCGCACACAGTCAGAACCCCACACAGTCAGTTTTTTATTTGATGCCACAGAGCTGTTGTTTTTCTCATTGATTGACGAAAAAATAAACACTGGTTGTCTGGCATAAATAACCACTTGAAAGTTGAAGTCAGATAAAGTTCTATAGTTTGTTGTATGCACAGGCGTGAGGTTTTTTGTGAGCCTCAAAATGATTAGAGCTTAAAGTAGCTGCTCTACACACGATAATTGTGTTCAACTAAGGGAGTGAAAACTAAAGTTAAGGGCAACTGTCCAACTGAAGTGACAAATAAGTGATTTTCCAACTTTAATGAAGTTTTGATCGATGTGGCACAAGTTGCTGTTTAAATCAACCACGTGCTTTAAATGTGTAGTTTCCAGTAACCTGGCCTTCATTCATTTGGTCAGTTGTGTGCTGGAGTTTTTATGAGAGTTGCTGTTTATTTGAAAACGTAAAAGCTTGACTTAAATTCTTGATACGATGACGGTGTAATGCAACTTTTCTGGTGTAGTTTACATACTGTCTATTGATGTTGTTGATTCATGCTCTTTGAATGCTCCCCATCTTCCCCCCTCGCATCATTCTTGCATGCAGTCTCTTCACCGTGCATTCATTCTAGAAACAAATCAAAGTCCCTTTTCAGGACAAATCCTTCCGTTCCTGCAAACCATTTCTATTTCAGAATTTAGCCGAGACTGTGAGAATGTGAGAAACAGCTTGATGATATTGGTCCATTGTTTTTCTCCGGGTAGAACATACAGGAGATCAATTTGGTTCATGTATGTAGCGATCGTTGCACCAACTTGAATTTCCTGTTTTCTAATCTGTCACCTCAGTTGTTTTTTTCACTGGCAACACTCTTTTTTTTTAAAACAAAGAAAATGTTGCTGGCCTCATTCAATGATTGCACGATCTCTTATCTCCCGTGTGAGCTGCCCTTTAGTTTTAAAACCAGATTACAAGATGAGATTTTGTGCAAGGCTGTTTTAATCCATTTTTTGCAAGCAGTTTGATATCTTGGTGATTTTTGTGTTCCACTGGTTGCAGTTGACCACGGCAGGATTGTTTCAGTGGTGTGAACAATACCTCACCCTGGAGCAGGCCTTGGTTACCATTATTACTAACCAAAATGGTAGATTTTGATTCAAGAATGAAACTAACCTACTTTTTTGATAGATGGGCGTAGCATGTTGATTTGGGGGTTCCAGTCTTCCATAAGCCTTACCTCAGGTGGCTGAGCCTGTATTCTTACATTGCATTCTTCTCCAAAAGGTCTATTTTAGCATGCTGTTAGGTGACATTACATCTACCTTGGTACTGTACAAATATACAAAATGAGGTACTGTGGCAAAAGCAGAAAGTGTCTGTGTAGGAAATGAACTGCCATGCTGAGTTGTCTTTTGGAGAAGTATGATGTAGGAGGTGCCCACTGATGCCCACATCAAACATGGCCATTCCAGGTATATTTTCATCAGGGGCAGTTATAGGAGCCTTAAGACTTATCGGGCACCCCTGAGAAAGAGGGCCGACCTATGCCAAAGACCCAAAGGTCATGGGCTCTGCTAATGTTTATTGATGAATAAGGATTGCAGTCTTATGTTGTGGCGATGTGGCCAGTTTCCAGTTCTTATAGTTCATGAATGATTTTATGATAAACAGGGTTCTAGCCGCGCTATTTCTGCACCAATGTCACACCAGCATTGAAAATAGCTTTCCTTGTTGTGAGAACATTGTCACTTGAAAAGTCAAAATATGCTGGCTAGAACCTTGTCAAGCCCACCTCCCTGTCTACCCTTCCCACTTCAGCTGATCAGCAACTTCAAGTTTGTTTTTGTGATCGCTGACATTAACTGAAGGCAATATGTGGCACCCAAGGTTGGCCGGCGTTGCACAGTGGCACCATGTGTAGCCACCTTGCCTGCCCTCTAGACGCGCTGTTGCACCAATAGCTCACCGCTTGGCCTGCTATGAGGGAACAGTGTGGCGCCATAGGCAGAACCACCTGGCTGCCCTTTGACAGCAGTGTGGCACCAGAGGTTAACCGCCTGGCCTGTCCTGAGGTAGTGGTGAAAAACGTAAGGTTAACTATCTGGTCTGCTGTTTGGCACCTATGGTGCCGGTTGTAGGCCTTGAGCAGGCTGGTGTGACAAGTGTGCCGTGGATGGTGAGAGGTCAAGTTGAGTGGGTGTGGTCCTGCATGCTTGATCAGCCCATATCACGAGTTGACATCCACCAAGTGCCCAGGCCTATCAAACCCAAATGTGGTTCAGGTACGCAATGCCTCTGTTCTCTGAAAGGTACTGGTATGTTTTGGGGGATATGCTGTTGTGGCGACTTGATAATTTGATAAAATTTTAAGCATTTGTTTGATGAGATTTGCAAAAGAGGCTGACTGCAACCTGAACCTCACTTGGGTAAAAAGTATTTTGGCCACCAGATGGTTATGTGGACAGAATGCATTTCCGTTACAGTCATCAATGTGTTGAAAGCTGATGGTAAGCTGCTTTCTGACACAGAGGTTGAGGTTGGCACACATCGGTGTTGTGGAAAGGGCCAAGACTTCATTTTCCTGCACATTGGCATATTTTTTTCGATTTCCGAGTTAGAAAAGGAATAAGAACAAAACAGATGCAGTTGGTAAAAGGGATTCCTGCAGGTTTCATCGCTCCTTTACCAGGTATCGCCACTCAGTGTTTACTCTCTCTGCTATCATTTGCTTGCAATGCAAGGCCATAAACTGGTAGACAGAAGGCACATATTCTTGGATGGTTGCTGTTGAACACTTCAAGGAGTTATCATCCAAAACACTCACTGTCATCAACAAGAGAAGACATAGGAGAAAGACAAGGGAGATTGTCATCTGCTGGAACACAGGAATTCTCAAGGAGAAACATCGATTGGGATCAGTGGTATCCTTATCTGTTTTCATGTATAAATCAAGCTCATTCAATGTTCGTGTGGTACTAGTGGTAGACGGAAGGTCCAGTTCAAAGGTGTCCAGGCAAGAGAAGGCCAATTTGGAGGTGTCCAGGCAAGGGAAGGTCTAGTTCCAATATGTCTAGGCAAGGGGAGGTCCAGTTCCAAGATGACTAGGCAAGGGGAGGTCCAGTTCAAAGGTGTCCAGGCAGGAGAAGGTCAAGTTCAAAGGTGTCCAGGCAAGGGAAGGTCCAGTTCCAAGATGACCAGGCAAGGGGAGGTCCAGTTCCAAGATGACTAGGCAAGGGGAGGTCCAGTTCAAAGGTGTCGAGGCAGGAGAAGGTCCTGTTCAAAGGTGTCGAGGCAGGAGAAGGTCCAGTTCAAAGGTGTCCAGGCAAGGGAAAGTCCAGTTCCAAGATGACCAGGCAGGGGAAGGTCAAGTTCCAAGATGACTAGGCAAGGGGAGGTCCAGTTCAAAGGTGTCCAGGCAAGGGAAGGTCCAGTTCCAAGATGACCAGGCAGGGGAAGGTCCAGTTCCAAGATGACTAGGCAAGGGGAGGTCCAGTTCAAAGGTGTCCAGGCAAGGGAAGGTCCAGTTCCAAGATGACCAGGCAGGGGAAGGTCCAGTTCAAAGGTGTCCAGGCAGGAGAAGGTCAAGTTCAAAGGTGTCCAGGCAAGGGAAGGTCTAGTTCCAAGATGTCTAGGCAAGGGGAGGTCCAGTTCAAAGGTGTTCAGGCAGGAGAAGGTCAAGTTCAAAGGTGTCCAGGCAAGGGAAGGTCTAGTTCCAAGATGTCTAGGCAAGGGGAGGTCCAGTTCAAAGGTGTCCAGGCAAGGGAAGGTCCAGTTCCAAGATGACCAGGCAAGGGAAGGTCCAGTTCCAAGATGTCTAGGCAAGGGGAGGTCCAGTTCAAAGGTGTCGAGGCAGGAGAAGGTCCAGTTCAAAGGTGTCCAGGCAAGGGAAGGTCTAGTTCCAAGATGTCTAGGCAAGGGGAGGTCCAGTTCAAAGGTGTCCAGGCAGGAGAAGGTCCTTTTCAAACTTAAAGATGTCTGGATGCATTGTTCTCCTTGACTTGAGGAGACGTTTTATGATGCCTGGTTGAAACATTTTTTGCTTGGAGGGATTGCCTGTGATGAATTTTCCTTAGGCTGGTTTTATAGTTCGTGGTTTAAAGAAACTTGTTTGTAGATAAGATGAAGTGGCTCTTTGCAGAATCTTTACCCGAACCCTGATTGCAGGTCTTTGTAACATATAATTACCAGTACATTATTTAATTCATTTCTGTTTGTTTTAGTTTGTCTTCGTCGCTTCTTTTAGTTTCTTCAATATGTTATGAGTGTTAGCATTAGTTCGGTGTTGATCTCTTTCAGGAAAACCTACTGAGGATGCTGGGTGCTTTGATATGGATTCAAGCCCCTTAGTAAGTCTGGCCCTTCTCTCTAAATCACACATCCATTGGCTTGGGACGCGCTGAGTTCCTTAGTGTATCTTACGGTGGTTTGTGGATGTGTTGCAAATCGAAAAATGTGTGGTGATTTAGTGTTGAAGGGTTGGACTATAACCTGTACCCGACAGCAATGGCAGGCAGGGTTAGATGACCTACTTCTTACGGGGTTGAAGTCGTCATTACAAACTTTCAAAGAAAATCTCACATCGTACCTTCATTGTCATAATAATTGTTGCAAACTTTTAAAAACTTCAACAACCAAGTTAGTGACTCTTCAAGTGTTACCGTTGGCAATGAATCTCTCCTTGATGAAGTACATCGTATCTAACCCTGACATGTCACCAGTATCAAACCCATATTAGCCGTTCTCCCAAACCCAGATGGACAATATGACATGCCTACATCATGTCTGCATGAATATTGTGCCTGGGTGGTTGGTCGAGATGAAACAAAAGGTAGGTTGAGGTTTTCCTCCCGGAATTTCTTTCAAATTGAAGTAGGTTGTGGTTGATAGGGGCAACCTTCCTAAGGTTATGGTTAATAAGGGGGAACTCTAGGGTTACAGTTGATATGGGCATGCGTTACGGTTGATACAATGTAGGGGCAACCGTAGGGTTACACCGTGTGGGTAATGGCTGATAATGGCAAGGATATGATTGCTAGGGGCAACCCTAGGGTTACACCGTGTGGGTAATGGCTGATAATGGCAAGGATATGATTGCTAGGGGCAACCCTAGGGTTACACCGTGTGGGTAATGGCTGATAATGGCAAGGATACGATTGCTTGGGGCAACCCTAGGGTTACACTGTGTGGGTAATGGCTGATAATGGCAAGGATATGATTGCTAGGGGCAACCCTAGGATTATTGTGGTGAGTGTGGCAGGCTGGCAAGGCAGATCCGCTGAGATCATCCAAATCTTGCTGCTCAGCACCTCCCATATCCTGTTATTTCTATCTGTCGATGGCCTGAGCAACTTTCCATATCTACGCATGGGGAGGCTGAAACTTTGATCCATGGGGAGGCATCTAAGAAATGTTGAGACTGAGCCTCCATCAGCGGGGAGGCTGTGGAAACTGTGGGCTTTTTCAAGGCATGTCCAGAGGTGTTTACTTCTCAGTTGTCGTCTATCTTGTCTATTTGTCCTGGTCACTGTAGGTTTCAGATGGCCTGAACGCATCGCTCAGGGTTGCAAGATCGGGACTTATGTCCAGGTGTTCTGTAGGTTTTGTGGTGACTGTTCAATCGGTTATTGTTCTGTTGATTCTGATATTGTCCCATGCTTGTGAGACATCCGGGACCTTATGGCATTATGAAAATCTGTGTTGGCAGAGGGGCCATTCTTGGACCTGTTTGGAGAGTGGTTCCTGACCTGTTGTCATGATATGTGTCTGTGTTGGAAGAGAGGCCATTCTTGGACCTGTTTGGAGAGTGGTTCCTGACCTGTTGTCATGATATGTGTCTGTGTTGGAAGAGAGGCCATTCTTGGACCTGTTTGGAGAGTGGTTCCTGACCTGTTGTCATGATATGTATCTGTGTTGGAAGAGAGGCCATTCTTGGACCTGTTTGGAGAGTGGTTCCTGACCTGTTGTCATGATATGTGCCTGTTTTGGCAGAGACATAATTCTTTAACCTGCTTGGACTGCATGTGTTTGCTATTGCATTCCCAGGAGTGGCTGTGCTTGTCCGATTCACTGGTTGAGGCTCTTTCTATGTCCCCAATACTTCAGGAACTGATTACAATCTAGAGATTTTTGTTTTCCAAAGACCGCTAGATTGGTGGCCAAATTTGTTTGACTTTTTAAAGTATAACTCCAACTGTGTGTGCGCTCTTGGTGAGGCAGAAATAACTGTGAGCACCAGTTTTTAATCTCAAATGCCTTTCTAAATGTTGACATTAGTGATGAGAAGTAGAACATAACATGATTTATGATTTTGAAAGTATAGCAATTCTCCTGTGGTCTTTGTTCTACCCAAAGACCACTGGGACAAAAAGAACGCTCTAGAGGGGTGTTTCAGAAAAAAATATTGTGACCTTGATACTCCGTCAATTCACTGGTAGAGGTTGACTCCCAGGGATGTATGTTAGGAATCTCCCAGTGACCTTGATACTCCGTCAATCCACTGGTAGAGGTTGACTCCCAGGGATGTATGTTAGGAATCTCCCAGTGACCTTGATACTCCGTCAATCCACTGGTAGAGGTTGACTCCCAGTGGTGTATATAAGGAATCTCCCAGTGACCTTGATACTCCATCAATCCACTGGTAGAGGTTGACCTCCAGTGGTGTATATAAGGAATCTCCCAGTGGCCTTGATACTCCGTCAATTCACTGGTAGAGGTTGACTCCCAGGGATGTATGTTAGGAATCTCCCAGTGACCTTGTTACTTCATCAATCCACTGGTAGAGGTTGACTCCTAGTAATGTAAATTAGGAATCTCCCAGTGGCCTTGACACTCCAACAATCCACTCGTAGAGGTGGACTCCCAGTGATGTATATTAGGAATCTCCCAGTGACCTTGATACTCCATCAATCCACTGGTAGAGGTTGACTCCTAGTAATGTAAATTAGGAATCTCCCAGTGGCCTTGACACTCCAACAATCCACTCGTAGAGGTGGACTCCCAGTGATGTATGTTAGGAATCTCCCAGTGACCTTGATACACCCCTAATCCATTGGTAGAGGTTGACCCCCAGTGATGTTTGTTAGGAATCTCCCAGTGACCTTGATACTCAGTCAATCCACTGGAAGAGGTCGATTCCCAGTGATGTATATCAGGAATCTCCCAGTGGCCTTGATACTCTGTCAATCCACCGGTAGAGGTTGACTCCCAGTGATGTGTATTAGGAATCTCCCAGTGGCCTGGATACTCCATCAATCCACTTGTAGAGGTGGACTCCCAGTGATGTATATTAGGAATCTCCCAGTGGCCTTGATACCCCGTCAATCCACTGGTACTAGTGGTAGAGGTTGTCTGCCAGTGATTTATGTAAGGAATCTCCCAGTGGCCTTGTATTCCCTAATCCACTGGTAGGTTGTCTCCCAGTGTTTTATACAAGGAATCTCCCAGTGGCCTTGATAAGCGTCAATCCACTAGTAGAAGTTGACTCCCAGTGGTGTATATTAGGAATCTCCCAGTGGCCTTGAAACGCCGTCAATCCACTTGTAGAGGTTGACTTCCAGTGATGTTTATTAGAGTCTCCCATTGACCTTGATACTCCCCCAATTCACTGGTAGAGGTTGAATCCCATTGCTGTATATTAGGAATCTCCCAGTGGCCTTGATACACCCTCCAATCCTCCAGTAGAAATCAAATCCCAGTGGTGTATATTAGGAATCTCCCAGTTGCCTTGATACGCTCTCCAATCCACTGGTAGAGGTTGAATCCCAGTGATGTATATTAGGAATCTCTCAGTGGCCTTGATACTCCCCTAATCCACTGGTAGAGGTTTTCTCCCAATAATTTATATAAGGAATCTCCCAGTGGCCTTGCATCTCCCCCAAGCCACTGGTAGAGGTTGTCCCCCAGTGATTTATATCAGGAATCTCCCAGTGGCCTTGATACTCCATCAATCCATTTGTTAAAAGTAGACTCCCAGTGGTGTTTATTAGGAATCCCTGGTGGCCTTGATACTCATCCTATCCACTGGTAGAGGTCGACTCCCAGTGATTTTATTGCTCAATAGTGGCTCCCAGTGTAGTATTTCAGAAAACCCCTGGCATTGCCGTGCCTATTGCCTTGAACTATCCCAAAAACCACTGGTAGAGACTGGCTCCGATTGTAGTGGTTTAGGAATCCCATATCATTGCATGGCCTATAGGCTTGAACTAGTCCAAACCACTGGTAGAGACTGGCTCCGAGTGTAGTGTTTTAGGAATCCCATGTCATTCTTGAACTATCCCAAACCACTGGTAGAGACTGGCTCCCAGTCTGGTGTTCTAGGAATCCCCAGTCATTGCCTGGGGTATTGCCTTGAACTATCTCCAAAACCACTGGTAGAGACACTCAGACTGGCTCCCAATGTAGTTTTTTGGGAATCCCCTAATATTGCCTGGCCTACTGCCTTAACTTATTCTAAAAGCCACTGGTTGAGACTGGCTACATTGAACTGTCCCAAATCATTGGTAAAGACTGGATCCCGGTGTGGTGTTTTATGAATCCCCTGTCATTGCCTGGCCAATTGCCTTTAACTATCTCCAAAACCACTGGTAGAGACTGGCTCCTAGTCTAGTGTTCTAGGAATCCCCAGTCATTATCTGGCCTATTGCCTTGAACTATCTCCAAAACCATTGGTAGAGACTGGCTCCCAGTGTAGTGTTCTAGGAATCCCCAGTCATTATCTGGCCTATTGCCTTGAACTATTCTAAACCACTGGTAGAGACTGGCTCCCAGTGTAGTGTTCTAGGAATCCCCAGTCATTATCTGGCCTATTGCCTTGAACTATTCTAAACCACTGGTAGAGACTGGCTCCCAGTGTAGTGTTCTAGGAATCCCCAGTCATTATCTGGCCTATTGCCTTGAACTATTCTAAACCACTGGTAGAGACTGGCTTTCAGTGTAGTGTTCTAGGAATCCCCAGTCATTATCTGGCCTAATGCCTTGAACTATTCTAAACCACTGGTAGAGACTTGCTCCCAGTGACAGTGTAGTGTTCTAGGAATCCCCAGTCATTATCTGGCCTAATGCCTTGAACTATTCTAAACCACTGGTAGAGACTTGCTCCCAGTGACAGTGTAGTGTTCTAGGAATCCCCAGTCATTATCTGGCCTATTGCCTTGAACTATTCTAAACCATTGGTAGAGACTGGCTCCCAATGTAGTGTTCTAGGAATCCCCAGTCATTATCTGGCCTAATGCCTTGAACTATTCTAAACCACTGGTAGAGACTGGCTCCTAGTGTAGTGTTCTAGGAATCCCCAGTCATTATCTGGCCTATTGCCTTGAACTATCTCCAAAACCATTGGTAGAGACTGGCTCCCAGTGTAGTGTTCTAGGAATCCCCAGTCATTATCTGGCCTAATGCCTTGAACTATCTCCAAAACCATTGGTAGAGACTTGCTCCCAGTGACAGTGTAGTGTTCTAGGAATCCCCAGTCATTACCTGGCCTTTTGCCTTGCACTGTCGCAAAAAACACTGGTTGAGAATGTCTCCCAGTGTAGTATGTATTTCAAGGACCCTCCCAGTGCCTGTGATACTTCACTTCTACTGGGAGAATGAATACCCAGTGTATCCTGTGCAACCACTGGATGAGGCACTTGCCAAATCAAGTACTTATCATATCAAGAAGTCACTCAGTGTCCCTGACACCCAGCTGGTACAGATAAATGTGGAAGAGTATCACGATTTTTGTGCTTTTTCTGTTTTCCTTCCTGCTTTGCGCAGTATCCTGGTGTCTGCCTCTGAAATGCGAGACTCAGAAAACTGCCTGTTTTTGTTCAGTTAGAGGCATTCATGACCTTCCAGTGGTTAAAAAGCTCCAGTCGTCCTGGGTCTTACAGCCTAGTTGAGGATGGAAGCCAAGATCTCATGAATTACTCTCCATGTTATTGTTAAGGCATGTTTAACCAGTGTTGCTTGCCTTGTATCTGGTTCATTGAGTGTTTAGCAACACCAATTTTCTAGAGTTAAGACAAATCACCAAATGTTTGTTTGTGAAGGGCACAGGGTGGAGAAGTGATGTCTTTGGTTTTGATATGAAAATGACAGATAATCTTTCTTCATTCTGAATAAGTGTTAAGTAAGAGGTCATAATAAAATCGTTTGACAGAATTAGTGTTTTATGGACAAGAATGATAGGGATCTTTCAATGCACAGCATAAAGTGATATTAAAATTGGCAATGAGCTTGTCTTGTTTTTAATCGTTATAATCAAATAATCACCACATTCCAAATAGCCATCTCAGCCACCTCGCCGCTCAAACGGCTTGGTGAAAGCGCAACGCTGCTAACTAGCCATGCTATCATGCTAGTGGAGGTCGCCTCCATTCAATTACGCAGCTCAGCTTATCAGTTATTCAGCACCAGCCTTTAGAATCAGAAAAAAAGTGCTTTCAGCGCAGTTCCTTAGTCCATGGTGTATTGAATGTGCCTCCCGTTTCCATGGAAACACTTCTCTAGAATCGAGGTGAGAGTTTTGCTGCAGCTGCCTGGGGTGAAAAAAACGTGTCTGATTCACGCTATTATGTTGAAAAGTTAATGTCTGTTCAAAAGCTTGCTGAAACGATTGGACACTCAATGTATTGCCTCTTTCAAAATCCTTGTATAATGTGTGGCAAGCATCGGAATGTATTGATTTCACTCACTCTCACACTGCTAAACATTTTAACCCTTTAAGAACTGAACATTTTTTTGTGACAAACATAAATTTGCAAATGCATAATTATTGGCTCCAGTAGATCTCAAAGATCTCATCTGTGCCTGTGCAGACCACCATAGGTGACGTAAGAACCGATGAAATGAGTCTTGTAGCCGACAGTTTTCTGAAATTCCTACCTTCCAGTTATTAGTTGATTGTTCTGCTAGATATGGCTTAGGTGGCAAAATGTTGCCAACTTTCATTCCAAAGATTCTGAAGGTGGGAATCAATGGTGGTCAGTTTTGGCAGGGACAGAATAAAAGCCTAAATTCTTGACCATATGTCGTGTTGTGGCAACAATGTCACCAGTCGGAGTCTCTTATTGATGTTGACAATTGCTTGAGCCTAGTCTCCTCAGTAATGGTGAGACTGGGTAATGCCTTATCCTGCCGTCTGCTCCACACTATGAATACCTGATCCTGCTGTCTGCTCAAGACTAAGAATGCCTGATCCTGCCGTCTGGTCCAGACTGAAATTTCCTGATCCTGCCATCTGGTCCAGACCAAGACTGCCTGATTCTGCCATCTGGTCCAGACTAAGACTGCCTAATCCTGCCATCTGGTCCAGACTAAGACTGCCTAATCCTGCCATCTGGTCCAGACTAAGACTGCCTAATATTGCCATCTGGTCCAGACTAAGACTGCCTGATCCTATAGTCAGGTCAAGCCATGCACCCTCCCACTCTCCATCTCCCCTCAATGCCTCAACCAGTCTCCTATGAAGCTTCAGCCTTTTTTCTCTCTGCATGACATCCACACTGGAGTGCCCTCTCTCTCCCACAGTCCCTTCTGTTTCTTGTATTAGATCGTAATATGATCCCATATCTAAGGATTGTGTTATATTCTCCCCAAGCTTCCAAACAATCCGATGCGGCCACCAACCTGAGCCAGTGGTCAAGGGCCCGTGGTCTAATCGCCTTGCCAGTGCTGTCATGGGTTCGTGGTCTACACAAGGGGCAGACAGGGAGCCTGCACTCAACTAATTAAGGTGAGTGATGATTTTTCATTCTGGACCGTTATTAATGCTTTATTGGTATCTGATTTGAAGAGCAATTTGTGTATGCGTAACCAAGGCGATTGTTCATTTGCATAAAAATGCTTTTGCGTTTCCACGGTGATGCTATTGTACATGATATGTATAGAGTGAGTGTGACCAAGGTGGCTTGTTCTGTCAGGCCATACCTCCTGTACTTCACTAGAATGTAACTGATGAATAATAAAATATTACATCTTGATAATGTTTGTTCTTTTGTGTCTTACAATTTTTTCACAAGTATATTTAGTCGGTATTGTTCATTATCAATTTTGTTTCTTAATGGGGCAAGAGACCTTGAAAAAGCCCTGTGTGTGGTACAGTGTTTGACTGTAAGGTGTGTATCTGTTAAAGCCTGTGCGAACATCATGTCAACAACATCAACTGTTGATGATATGAAACGAGACCAATGCATTCGATCACACTAGACTGTGGTTGGTTCACCTCATTCGTTGTTTCTCTGGTATCACATGAGCTCTAATAAGTTACACCCGTGGCTGTACCCCCCCCCCCCCCAACTACCTCATTATTGCGGAAGAAACCTGTTTCATTGGCGATTGACTGATATAAGAAGTCGAGACATTTAGACTGGTTCATTGAAGATTGTCCAAGGAAAGTTTACACAGAGCTTTTCACCCCCATTTCTCTGTTTCGACTCCTCCGGGTAATGCATTGGAAGAGTCCATTTGGGAAAAAGGGGGTGTATTGGTTAACTTTCTGAGGGTTTAATCCTTTCACCTCCATTTCTCTGTATAGACTTTTCTAGTAAAATGCATTAGAAGAGTCTATTCAGGGGAGTGGGGGTGTAATGGTTTGGTGTCACAGGCATGGCTGGCTGGTAATGACATCTGGGCAATAACTCTGATTTTAACCATTCTGAGCCTTGATCTTTAGAAGTTGAATCTTTGCTCTGATCGAGTTCCTCAATTAGTCAATAAAGTGGCCCACAGCACAATGGCTCTATTGTGCCTTTTTGTGCCATTGTGCCATATGGCATGAAGTATGATTTGTATTGGAGACATATACCTTGCCATGTGGCATTGGCCTTTGTGCCACAACAAACAATTGGCCCTGGAAGGGTTAAAGTGAGGCCACCCTGTGAATCCAACAAATGAGCACAAACTCAGGTGGTATCTATAACCGGGTGGCTTTCTATACAATAGCGGTTTATTGATGGCTGCCGAACCTCAGTCCTCAAAAATGTACTCTCAAGTCAAAGGAAAATTGTACCCTGGGGTGAGCTTGTTCGTCAGGTAGTGCTATTGTTTGTGTTGTGTGGGGACTAATCTAGTTGGAAAAGAATTTTGTCTATTATGAGACGTAAGTCATTGGACGAGTCATTTGACTCACTGAGGAAATGTTGATCAAATTTGACTTTTGAAGCGCACCTGTAGTCAGTGGCTTCGGGGTCATATTAGTGGTCTTCTGGTGACTAGTATGCACACTTGGGGAGCTGGGTCATCTTTGATTCAGCAAATCATGTATTTCTATTCCAAGCTTGAATAGTTGTGATGTACTGTGAGAAAGAAGAGACCCCTGGCAGCTACTTCATGTAAATTTATCTGACCTACCTGGCTCTTGCCTATAATTGAGCTTTACTTACTTTATGCGGCAGTCCAAATGAACCTTGAAGCCTTTGATCAGGTGATCAGGTCTGCTAATTGCTAGTCTAGTCTGAGTCATCACATGTTCAAAATCGGGAAAACTTCTCAGTGCTTTTTCTCCTCTGGTGGCTGGATTGCAGCCTTTGAAAAGGGAAACAGACTACTGCTTGGGTTTTGACTTGACCTACTTTTCAAGGTCACAGCCCTTGGAGCAGCTAGAACAAAAAATATACAGCTCAGCACACAGTATAAAACATTATCATAACTAACAAACAACCTTAACTCTAGGGCATTTGACTTTGAGAGAGTATGCTTCCTGGGGATGAGGCTAGGCTGCAATGTTTTTAGTGTGAGTTGAGAGTTTTCAGATTAGAACAACTTGTTGAGTTTTAGGCGTGATAGAAGGTAGCACTGGACTGATACTAGTGATAGGTGTGTGCACTCATGTCAACATATTGACTGACGGACGGAGCGACATTTCAGCATCAATACAAGCAAGATAAATGTTTTCGGTTTCATTGGTGCTCCTTCATTAGGTTTGAAACTGTTTCCAGGTGGGATCGTTAACTTCTTTCTTTTGTCATAGATATATTCCTCACAATTTGAAACTGAATTTGCTATTCTGTTCAGGTCCAGAAGATGACGGTCAACTTGGAGACAAATCACCGGTCAAATACCACCGAGATGCGCGGGAACATGGTGCAGGCGGGAAGGCTGAGCGGCCACGACGCATCAGGAGTCGCACGCGCCGAGGAAAGGGCTCAAGAGGCGAGGGGAACTCGACGAGGGGGAGTAAGCGTGGACGAGGTGCTGGACAGATGAGTGGTGGAGGTCTGATGCATGGACAGCCTCCGAACATGCTACCAGGGATGGGAGGTGGATGGTGAGTCCTTTCATCTTCTAACCCTTACAAGGGGGATTGATAAGGGCAGGGGGCAATAATATGTGTACATTGGTGAGGTTGATGAACTATTCACTTGCCTTTAGTTTGCAGGAGAGTCTGGGTTGACCTTGTTTTGTCTTGTGTTTCAGGAACCAACCAATGCCTGACAGCTACATGGATCAGAACTATCCTGGTCAGCAGGGGATGATGCCGATGCAAGGTAAGTGCTCATGCGCTTCTTGGCTGGTGGTTCCTCTTTCACCTGGAGACAGGGTACACTCCTTGGAATCCAAGGTTTTTCAGAGGAGAAAACTATACATAAAATTGAAGCCAAAATTCTTCTGACCTTCAAGATGAGTGGTCACTGTGTAATAATTATTGATAGAAAAAAATTGTATGAGCTTTGAGTGGAGAACTTGGTGCTGACATTCGGTGGCACTTTGGTAGTTGAGAGTGTGTGACTGGAGTACACTGTCAACATAGATATTGCACGAGCTACTATTATTTCCACCAGTTATGATGGTTGCACCAGCTGCGATAGTTTGTACCAGCTGTGATGGTTTGCACCAGCTGCGATAGTTTGGACCAGCTGTGATGGTTGCACCAGCTGCGATAGTTTGGACCAGCTGTGATGGTTTGCACCAGCTACGATAGTTTAGACCAGCTGTGATGGTTTGCACCAGCTACGATAGTTTGGACCAGCTGTGATGGTTGCACCAGCTGCGATAGTTTGGACCAGCTGTGATGGTTTGCACCAGCTACGATAGTTTGGACCAGCTGTGATGGTTTGCACCAGCTACGATAGTTTGGACCAGCTGTGATGGTTTGCACCAGCTACGATGGTTCAAAGAAAATGCTTTGTGTATTCATGCTTGATTTGTTTTTTTGCAGGTTTCCCTGGTAACATGCCTGGCAACATGGGTGGTCCTGGGATGGGCATGGGCGGAATGCCAGCGGGCCAGGGTATGGGCATGAACATGCCTGGTGGGCAGAGTATGGGTATGAACATGGGACGTGGCAGTGGATACAGCATGAACCAGATGGGTATGAACATGCAGGGTGATTATATGAACATGGGTCCCCCGGGGCAAGACATTGGTATGAATATCAACACTGGGAATGGGCGAGGTGGTTATATGGGCTCGAACCATGTTGATATCCCTGGTGGTCATGGTATGGGTATGTCTGGGCAGGGCATGGTCAACTCGGGTATGAGTATGTCGGGCAGGCAGGGCATGGGCATGGGTGGCTACTCGTCCTCTCCTGGTATGGGCATCAACCAAGGTGTTGACATGAATATGGGTGGACGCCCGAGTATGGCATGTAGTGGCCTAAACTCGCCGAGTGAGTCATCATCTGGGATGCCCTCGACACATGGGATGACATCCGACATAATGAGTCATAACATGGCCATGAACATGCCATCTGCAGTCATGAGGATGAATCGCTCACAGGGCGTGATGGGCTCGCAAGGGATGGGTGGCATGAGCTCACAAGGTGGCGCTGCAATGGCGAGCATGCGGTCACCGGGGATGGGAGGGAACATGATGTCATCACAGAATCGCCCCAGTATGAACATGGGCAATCAGGAGACGAGTTCGAGCTCCAACATGTCTGCTCAGGGTATGGGTATGACCACGTCAACGCCACAGGCCATGGGCATGAAGATGCAGACTGGGGCAGCAGATGTAGGTATGAATATGCCGCCGTCTGCTGGTATGGGCAGTAACATGGGTGGTGTGTCGGGCAACATGGGAGCTAGCGGCGCTGGAGGCAGTATGGGCATGGGCTCAGGCAGCACAGGCAATATGGGCATGGGTTCTGGAAGCTCTGGTAATATGAGCATAGGGTCACAGGGAAGCACAGGTGGTATGGGCATGGGGTCACAGGGGAGCACAGGCGGTATGGGCATGGGGTCACAGGGGAGCACAGGCGGTATGGGCATGGGGTCACAGGGGAGCACAGGCGGTATGGGCATGGGGTCACAGGGGAGCACAGGCGGTATGGGCATGGGGCCACAGGGGAGCACAGGCGGTATGGGCATGGGGTTAGGGGGCAATGTGCCATCAATGGGAGGAACAGGAAGTGGAGGTTCTGGACGGGGAGGGATGGGCATATCGCCCAGTCAGACATCATACAATGCTGGTATGAGTGCAGGCAGCCGCGAGATGGGAACCAATTCTGGTAGCACTGGTATGAACCCTGGTAGCACCGTAATGAACCCTGGTAGCACTGGCATGAGCTCTGGAAACACCAGTATGAACTCTGCTGGTATGAACCCATGTAGTACCAGTATGAACCCTGGAAGCACCGGAATGAACCCGAGTAATACTGGAATGAACCAAAGTAATTCTGGAATGAACCCAGGTAGTGCTGGAATGAACCAAGGAAGTACCAGTACGAATCCCGGTAGCACTGGGATGAACTCGGGAAGTAGTGGTATGCCTTCCAATAGTACAGGCATGAGCTCTGGAAATAGCGGGATGAACTCGGGAACTGCCGGAACGAATTACAGCAGTATGGGCATGAATTCTGGAGGCGGTGGTGGCATGACAACGAACGGCCAGCCAAACATGGGAATGAGCAACTCTGGAATGGGGCCTCGGTCGATGGGAGGATCAACTGTTCAGCAGAGTATGAACCAAAACCAAGCAGGAATGAACTCTCCAGCGAATATGACACAGATGAAGCTGACAGGATCAAACAGCGGCATGACAGGAACGACGAATATAATGCAGAATGCTGGGAGCCAGATTAACAGCCAGCAAGTGCCACCTGGCTACAACCACAATGCCAGATGGGATAGTGGCGCCATCAATCAGCCAAGCAAGAAACCTCTGGTGAGTTCTAAAGCTTTGTTTACCGTACATGTGGTGATGCTGCCTGCAGATGCGTTCAGTCAACCTCTCCGGCCGGCACAAGATGATAACAGAGGTGTTGGCTGAACAAACTTGTTATATCGCTGGCAGGGCAGTTGCATTAAAGGTTGCAGGGCGGGCACTGGCCATTGAATGTTGCAGGGTGGACGCTGGCCATTGAAGGTTGCAGGGTGAGCGCTGGCCATTGAATGTTGCAGGGTGGGCCCTGGCCATTGAAGGTTGCAGGGTGGGCGCTGGCCATTGAAGGTTGCAGGGTGGGCGCTGGCCATTGAAGGTTGCAGGGTGGGCGCTGGCCATGGAAGGTTGCAGGGTGGGCGCTGGCCATTGAAGGTTGCAGGGTGGGCGCTGGCCATGGAAGGTTGCAGGGTGGGCGCTGGCCATTGGAGGTTGCAGGGTGGGCGCTGGCCATTGAATGTTGCAGGGTGGGCGCTGGCCATAAGTGATAGAAGATACGTGTAGTTGCAATGAAAGTTGCAGGGTGGGTGCATAAGTGATAAATTATAGTTGCAATGAAAGTTGCAGTGTTGGTGCATAAGTGATAGAGTATTTGAAAGTTTGTGTCTCTGTTTCAGGAGGCTGAGGAGGTTGATGAGGACAATGAAGATGATGTTGAGGATGTGAATGTGAAGAAGAAGTTACTGGGTGTTCTGGAATCTCTTGTCAGCCAAGTAAGTCGGCCGCTGGTAGTACACCATGTTTCTGTAACACCGAGGTCAAGGAGTAGCCATGGTTTAGTGGCTCGTTAGCATCATGGGTGGGCTCCCTTGTCTAATTCTCACTTTTACCGTGAGGCCGGATGCAGGTGTGTTGGCATTACTCCAGCCAGATGTACAAATGATGTTGACACCCATCTAGAAATAACATGAACACATTGATCTGCTGATGGGAATATGAGATGTAATCAACTCAATGTCTCCTTTCAGTCTGACAAGGACACCGATATGATTATGCAGATCACTGGCAAGGTTACTGAACAGTACATGAAGAACAGACAGACAAGTCAACAGGTACATCCCACTTTCTATGGCTGCTATTCACTTTTTCACCAAGGGTTTTATGCCTCGCTGGATATAATAGTAGGCTTTTCTGTTGGCTCATTTTCACATGGGTTCTGCTCTGTTTGACGTCATCATCATGGAATTGGGGCACCTTCTCCGTTCTCGTCATTGTGTTATTCCACTCTTACATCCTGGAAATCAACAATAGGGTAAAATGGTCATAAAGTTTGATTTGCCCCACTCCACATCTGCCAGAATGAGGCAAAGTGTAGTCCTGCATCTTTTACTCACTAGTATTGTTTGTTACAGCCACGTGCTGATGAGGTAGCACAGATCCAGGGACAGAACATGAACCAAGACATGCCTTCACAGATGCCTCAGCAACCTGGCAATACGCCATACAACATGCCTTCAACAAGTCAGTACGACCAGACCAACTCACACCAGTCGTTTGGTCGCTACTCGCAACAGACGAGCAGTCCATATCAGCAGCACTCGAGCAGCCAATACCACTCACAGGGAGCAAGTGGCCTCAGCCAGTATCATCAACAGACGAATAGCCAGTACGGGATGCAAGCATCTGCACAATACCCTGGCCACCCCCAAGGAATGGCATCTCAAGCAGCTATGGGGCAGCAAGCGAGTACAGGCCAGTACAATCAGTATAACCCGCGTGCTATGGCTGGCCAGTATCATGGTCACGTACCAGGGGCTGATCCAAACTCTAAATCGAATGTGGGCATATACGAGGGCAGCCAGTACGCGCCGCCTGGAAACAGCTTGGCTGCTTTAGAACGCACAAGTAATAAGGTTCCAGATGGCAGCATGTATGCGGCAATGAATCAGAGCCAGATGCAAGCAGGGATGATGGGCCAGAGTCACCAGATGCAGGGCCAGATGTCGGGCATGATGGGCAATTACTCAATGGGCCAAGGGATGGGCAGTGGGTACAGCGGATGGGGCTCGGGCTCGGGCAACTACCCAAGTTAGATCTCGTACATTCTCTCTCCTGAAGATCTTTGTGAAATAGTTGAGACTTTCTTGATAAGGCATTTTGACAAGACTTTTAAAAGTTGAGATATTTTCTGGCCAGATTTTTTGGGTTTATCTTGAAATAGATTTCGAGATAGTTTTGTGCTGACATTGATGTACATGTATATATGAAGAGGTTGTCTGGAAAGTGGTTTATAGGTCTATCCGTCTATTCATGGTCAACTTGGTCAGAATGAATCTTTTACTGTTTCGAGGAAAACCGTTCATGATATCCTTGGCAGCGTCTGTTGTGGTCAAGCTCCTCCACATGTTGGCTCACTCTTGACTCTTCTTGCCGATACGTATTTTCTGGATTTCTAGAATTGTGTCTTTGTGTTTAGAGTGGAGGCCTCCACCAATGAGTGGAGCTCAGGGCTTGAAGACATCAAGGAGGAGGTTCTCACCGGCCCTTGAGGCTGTGGGGACAGATACACAAGTGAAAAAGACGCACAGCTAGTTGGTGGAATGTAAAATGTACATTTCTGATTACATGCCAGAACCAGCATACAAAAACTCGGTAGACTGCACTAGTGTTGGCTGGCATTCTCTCCTTAAAGGAGAAGCCAGAAACAAAAGATGCCTTATTTGAGAAATAAGGCATGTTATATAACATGGGTGGTTGTTATTCAATGAAGGCATTGTTATATAACATGGGTGGTTGTTATTCAATGAAGGCATTGTTATATAACATGGGTGGTTCTTATTCAATGAAGGCATTGTTATATAACATGGTTCTTATTCAATGAAGGCATTGTTATATAACATGGTTCTTATTCAATGAAGGCATTGTTATATAACATGGTTCTTATTCAATGAAGGCATTGTTATATAACATGGTTCTTATTCAATGAAGGCATTGTTATATAACATGGGTGGTTCTTATTCAATGAAGGCATTGTTATGACTGGCAATGCACCAGTGCTTCTCTTACTTTGGTATATTAGGCCAGTTTGAGACGTTTGGAGAACGTCTGACTTGAAAGGTCCAGGCCACTGGCAGAAAACTGTTTTTGTGGTGTTTTGAATATAAAACTGTCCAGTAACCTAATTTATGTTTCTACTCTTGCTCAAGTATGTTTTATTCTGGTGATCTGCCTTAGGAAAGAGTTTTCGGGTTCACATAAAGACTTGTGGAGCTTTTTGTCACGTTTCTGACTGTGAGCCATGAGATAGTAAATAGCCTGTTTCGCCCATTTCCTTGGTATAAAAGAACACTTGTAAAATGAAACAATTTTTGATGTTTTCCCAGCAATATAGGTCTTTTAGTTTTGCAACTTTGTGAGTCATAACATAAATAGGGCTGTGAATGTGATTTGGCTAGTGACAGTTCTCAAGATCGGGTTTGGGGTAAAACTAGACATGGACACTATGAGGTGGCTGTTAGGCGACAATGGCAAATGAAGCAACTAGCATATTTAATAGGGTATAGGTGCCACTGATTTCACTAAACGCATGCATCAAACAGTATATGACGACAGTCAAATTATGTCGAGACTATGAAAATTGGTATGATGTCTCCAAATATTGACATCTCGTCTCTGGCTCCCAATGCGATATACTAGTCGACAGACAACACCTCCCAGTGGACCATTACAGTTGGTACCTGATTGGACACGGTAGTTTCCTCCCAGTGGACCATTACAGTTGTGTTGGTACCTGATTGGACACGGTAGTTTCCTCCCAGTGGACCATTACAGTTGTGTTGGTACCTGATTGGACACGGTAGTTTCCTCCCAGTGGACCATTACAGTTGTGTTGGTACCTGATTGGACACGGTAGTTTCCTCCCAGTGGACCATTACAGTTGTGTTGGTACCTGATTGGACACGGTAGTTTCCTCCCAGTGGACCATTACAGTTGTGTTGGTACCTGATTGGACACGGTAGTTTCCTCCCAGTGGACCATTACAGTTGTGTTGGTACCTGATTGGACACGGTAGTTTCCTCCCAGTGGACCATTACAGTTGTGTTGGTACCTGATTGGACACGGTAGTTTCCTCCCAGTGGACCATTACAGTTGTGTTGGTACCTGATTGGACACGGTAGTTTCCTCCCAGTGGACCATTACAGTTGTGTTGGTACCTGATTGGACAAGGTAGTTTCCTCCCAGTGGACCATTACAGTTGTGTTGGTACCTGATTGGACACGGTAGTTTCCTCCCAGTGGACCATTACAGTTGTGTTGGTACCTGATTGGACACGGTAGTTTCCTCCCAGTGGACCATTACAGTTGGTACCTGATTGGACACGGTAGTTTCTATGAGTGCCTTTGTCAACTTTGTTATAGGACATTTTAAATTTATTTTAGATTCAGACTTTAGACGCCAGGTTTTGCCTGTATTTTATAACCTTGTTGTTGGTGTACATTTTGTTTAAGTTGCTTGTTGACATAAAAATAGCGAGAGCAGCTTCGGGTCATGTGACTGTATTTGTCCATTAAATGGATTCTATTGACAAATTGACTGACAAGTCACTTGTCATATTGCATGTCGCGGTCACAGGTGATAAGCAATATAGTGCTGGCTACTCTGGCATTAATGTGACAGTTCAGTTCTTCTCCACTTATGACTTGTGACCTGAATTATGAAACAGGATTTCTCTCCAAGCTGGCCTGTTGTGTTGTCCTCACTTAGGAAGGTTAAACAAAGACATGGGGTCTTTTTCAGTAAATTGCTCCAGTTTAAAAAGTTGCTAATTCTGACGAGCTGTGACCCAAATACTGTATAATACTTTGTCTTGGAAATGGTTGAATATTTTGGGGCAGGCTAAAATATGAAATATTTCATTTATTTCATTGTGTAGCATGTGGGTGCGGTCTTCCTGTTGGAATGTGGATGTGATGAGGAAAGTCAGAGGAGAGAACATGTAACAGAAAGAAATAAATGAATAATTTTGTTGAAATTCGAGGATAAATCGTCATGAAATCTTGTTGAATCTCAATATTTGAATGAAATCTTGTTCAATCACAATAATTGAATGAAATTCTACGTAGAAATCCAATAATGATAGCAAGTTTTATTCTGTGAATCTACTGAGATTTCTGACGGCTTATTATTGCCCACATTTCAATAAATCACTCATTTGTGAATAATATGAGCGTACCAAAACTTAACCAGTGATAGTAAGTCACCTTATCTGGGGGGGGGGGGGGGTCACCTGATCTCGGTTTAGTTGCTTAAGAAAAAAAAGCGTCGCTGTCAAATGGATTGAATTGAAGCTGAAAACAACAAGACAATTTGAAATACTCCTTTAGTAATACTCAATGCCATGAAAGATGGTTGTGTATCCATGCATGGTGATAGGGACAACCACGCCCCCATCATCAACTCCTTGAGTAATACTCAATGCCATGAAAGATGGTTGTGTATCCATGCATGGGGATAGGGACAACCACGCCCCCATCATCAACTCCTTGAGTAATACTCCATGCCATGAAAGATGGTTGTGTATCCATGCATGGTGACAGGGACAACCATGCCCCCATCATCAACTCCTTGAGTAATACTCAATGCCATGAAAGATGGTTGTGTATCCATGCATGGTGACAGGGACAACCATGCCCCCATCATCAACTCCTTGAGTAATACTCAATGCCATGAAAGATGGTTGTGTATCCATGCATGAAGATAGGGATAACCACGCCCCCATCATCAACTCCTTGAGTAATACTCAATGCCATGAAAGATGGTTGTGTATCCATGCATGGTGATAGGGATAACCATGCCCCCATCATCAACTCCTTGAGTAATACTCAATGCCATGAAAGATGGTTGTGTATCCATGCATGGAGATAGGGATAACCACGCCCCCATCATCAACTCCTTGAGTAATACTCAATGCCATGAAAGATGGTTGTGTATCCATGCATGGTGATAGGGATAACCACGCCCCCATCATCAACTCCTTGAGTAATACTCAATGCCATGAAAGATGGTTGTGTATCCATGCATGGGGATAGGGATAACCATGCCCCCATCATCAACTCCTTGAGTAATACTCAATGCCATGAAAGATGGTTGTGTATCCATGCATGGTGATAGGGATAACCATGCCCCCATCATCAACTCCTTGAGTAATACTCAATGCCATGAAAGATGGTTGTGTATCCATGCATGGTGATAGGGACAACCATGCCCCCATCATCAACTCCTTGAGTAATACTCAATGCCATGAAAGATGGTTGTGTATCCATGCATGGTGATAGGGATAACCTAATCATCCACTATTCACAGACACCAACTCATCCTTAAGATTAATTGTTTTGCCAAAATAGATTTTGTTAATTTTAATTTTCCTGGAGCCAAAAAGTTATACTTAACCAACTCGGTGTTTGTGTATCAAAAAAGCTGAGCCTGAATGCCTGTTACTGAGTTCCAGAATATGGAATTGGTGGAGATTTCTGACTGCGCGTTCTAACTCGAGCAAGAAGAGAGTTAATAGATGTTGCAAGTCATGAGTTTACGGATCTAGTGAGTATTGTGGTATTTAATGGTTGTTTGTAAATCCATTGAGTTGTCATAAGATTTAAAGGCAGAGTTGCAGGAATTAGCAGTGGCCATCACTAATGTATGGTTGGAGTGTTCCTGTCAGAGGCATGATGGCCTTGGTCTCCAGCTCTCAGAACCAACTCGAATCAATTTGCGTGTATTTAGAGATGGGACCCTGTGTGACTAAGATATTTCATTTGACAAGTTGATGTTTGGTAATGGATGGTCAAATATAATCTCACGGAAGTTGTGGGTTAAGGTTCTCTACTCTTTGTGTGTGTCATTTCTGAACAAACATGGAACTCATAATAATAATTGTTTGAAAACTCTTGGTATTTGTGCAGCTGCGGACTTTGTCTCTCGTGAATGAATTCTTATGTCGTCTCTTTACAATAATGCATAATGTAGGCCTTTCACATTTATTACTTTATTAAATCGATGTCTTTTTGGAAATACATTCGTCTTTTGTTTTTTTATCGGGGTTCGCTGAAATCTTGAGGCAATATCAGTTTTTCCAAAAAGCAGTGAATACCCACAAATTTGGTAGGATGACATGGAGTGTGATATCCTTTAAATAATGTCCAACCTTGGGGGAAACCAGCCTCCTTAGCCCTGGATCCTTGAGTTATCAAGTAGTGCAGTCTTGGAGCACAGATAGATGGAACCTCTTTACCAAGTAGGGTACTTGGGCCAGTCTTCGAGCACAGCGAGATCGAAGCTCTTCCATAGAAGGGCAGAAGTAACTAAGTAAAAATCACTTTGCTGTATAATGTCTTCTTTGTATAATTATGATAGTGAGCTATAAAATGTACAGGAGTATACATACATGTATGAACATAGAAGTACAGGAGTATACATACATGTATGAACATAGAAGTACAGGAGTATACATACATGTATGAACATAGAAGTACAGGAGTATACATACATGTATGAACATAGAAGTACAGGAGTATACATACATGTATGAACATAGAAGTACAGGAGTATACATACATGTATGAACATAGAAGTGCAGGACTGGTTGATAACAGACCTCTCTAAAATCTCAACCACCTCCTCCCAAGGTAGACTTTTGTCTTCATTAAAGGGAGAGCACATTCACTGACCATGTTGACGCCGCCGAGATAATGTAAGCTTTTTAAAATGCCAGATGTCCTCATCTGTAGCAAACCCAATTCAAATCTCAGTATGCAGGGACTTGTACGCAACCACTGCTACATGTAAGTACAGTACAAAAAACACTTGAGTGTCCATGTGCAGTACAGACACATGTATATTCATATCATGTGTGATATACATTCATTGTGCTGTTTGTGTCGAAACTGTGTAATGGGTAGGTGAACTCCTACAGGAGGGCGGGTCACTACGACCAACCTGGGATTAATCTCTTCATCTCCTTGTCACATGTGAGGAGGGTTATAAGAAACCAGCATGAATGGATGTTGTAGTGACTTCCCTTGGAGGTCAACCATCAAGAAACCAGCATGAATGGATGTTGTAGTGACTTCCCTTGGAGGTCAACCATCAAGAAACCAGCATGAATGGATGTTGTAGTGACTTCCCTTGGAGGTCAACCATCAAGAAACCAGCATGAATGGATGTTGTAGTGACTTCCCTTGGAGGTCAACCATCAAGAAACCAGCATGAATGGATGTTGTAGTGACTTCCCTTGGAGGTCAACCATCAAGAAACCAGCAAGAATGGATGTTGTAGTGACTTCCCTTGGAGGTCAACCATCAAGAAACCAGCATGAATGGATGTTGTAGTGACTTCCCTTGGAGGTCAACCATCAACAATCAAAGCATCAAGACAAGATCTTTGATCCATGCAAAAACTGGTGATTAGGTCCACTTAGTCCAACTAAACAGGATTATGAATATTTCACCACTTTCGAAGCTCCTTCTGCTTCAATGTCATGACCATGTACACACTAGGGAGAGTCACTGATGGACTCTATTTCATGAATATGCGACTATCTTGTAGAAAGTCTATTCCAGTGGCGCTGGCAGTAAACCAGTGAAGTGATGAACCACAAGTCCTTGAGCACCAAATGAGCAATATTGACACGAATCTCAGGGTCTCATCTTCATGAAGCACAGTGTCCTCTCACTGCTGAGGGTATCACCCTAACAGTATCTTTAGGAAACAATTGATATGATCATATCAGTAGAGTATGGCCTCCTATCCTAGTACTGCTTCTTGACACGCTGCGGCAGCAAACTATCCTGGGCAAACTTGAAGAAGGAGAGCAAGCCATATTTCTTGCTCTTCTTCATGAAGTAATTAGTGACGATATCTTCTTTTTCTACTGAAAAATTGATGAAAATGGTGGTCAGGAAAACAGAAAAAGTTTCACTCCATGGGAGAATAAAAAATATATTCGAGTCCCATGAATGAGGTGAAGCCGATTATGTGACTGGAGTGAACTGAAGGCTCGGGTGAATAACAAGGAGAGAGCATGGTGTCACCCAATCGCATGCTAGAAGTAGGCCTAAAGAGAGGCTGTGCATGTATATCCGATTAATTAGAATATTGCATTTCTCAGCCAAGTAAAGTTACTTTTCAATACATTGCACTAAATTCCAAGAACAGTCAAATTCTCCTTGACAAGGAACACAATCATTACTCCTCAGACAACATTAGAATGTATCGATTGGTTAGCTTACCTGGTTGCTGGGGTGCCTGCTCGGCTAAAGTTGGTAAGACAAGTTCATTGGCAGACAGCGACACAAAAAACATGAACGGTACGAGCCACAGACAGAGTGTGAAAAAAGCCAGGACCTGCAAAAAGATGACAACTGATAAATAGGGCATGTATCAACAGAGGCGTACCTGGGGCCTTTCAGTCTGTGTGCAGAGAGACAAGCTGTCGGCTACTTCATGATAATCAGCACGCTGAAAAGAGCACAATTTATCTACCTTAGAAATTAGTAGAAAAGAGGACTATTTTTGACAAAAAAAGTTACTCTTACCTCAGAAAATGGGTACCAAACAGTTGAAAAATAGGAGAATGCTAAGTAGTGTTGGACGACCAGTAAAACTGAAATAAAGAGAATCGGGTTGGGTTAGAAGACAACCAACATCCAACAAATGATTGAAAAGAAGGTTCTTTGGGCATTGTCATGTGAGAAGATTTTGACAGAAAGTAGCTTTAGTTCTCCACATACAGTGTCCACAGCGACAATTTGCTCGACCTGGTGGCGATTTTTCCTAACGTGAATGCGAATGTATACAAAGGATGCTAGAATGTACTTAACAAAGCTAATTTCCCATAATCCCGATACCTTAAGTTAGGATGGGTCATGAACACAGCAGAAAGGGGGCGCTACCTTACCAACAGAGACAATAAACGATGGTGATGTCAGCAGGATATATGGGAAGGTCTGCAGCAACAAGTAATAAACGCCATGTGCAAGGAATCCTGTGCCAATCAGCGACAGCGGAAGCTCTTCAAACAGGAACAAGCCGACATAGACAGCCGTCACACTCTGCAAGATAACATTGCGATTTACCTACATATCAGTGGTAAACTTTCTTTTGATTATTAACTTAAAATGAAATTTGCACTCAATTAGGGACTGGAATGAAGAAAGACTTGTTCCACGAATTCGCCTAAACTTATTTTCTGCTACAAAACAAGCAGAGCGAATGCCCCATCAACACGGACAATAGCCCCATACTTACAATAATCATATACTTGATGACCTTGGCCGTGGCATGAGTGTATTCTTCAACCAACTCGGCAAGATAATAGAGACCAGCCGCTGCAAAGACAAGTAAAGCAACTTCAGTTAAGGGAACAAGATGATGATACCGCAACATCATTAACATCGGGACATTGTTGTACAGTAGAACCTCCCTTAGCAGACACCTCTCTATTAAGGACACTAGGTTCTACTGTATATTGTTCTATATTTTGCGTTACAACCTCAACATCATCTTCAATATTCAACTACACACGTCCTTATGAGGCTTATTTGGGATAGCACATGTGTTTAGACAGTGTTATCATGTATCATCGTTATTGTCGTCTTCATGTAGGCCCCTTCGCCAGATATGCCTGTACCACTGCCAGCCAGAGATCCAGGGACCTTGCATTACCAGGAGCAACTGTAGTCGAATACCCGAGACACTCTGTCGTCTGTGCTAATAGGAATGTGTAATGTACAGAGGGACAGAGGATGAGCTACTACTGTCCCGGCTATTCTGTAGTTAGACCCATTACCATGATGATTACTGCACATCACATCAAATGCACAGCATTGCAGGGTGAACCAAAAAATGTAGGCCTGGCCTACTCATGCCGTCATGGTCATACTCGGAGCCGGCCAGATATACCTGATAGGCCTACTGCTTCTGTGGAAATGGAATTGAATTGGATTGGATTTGGAAGAAAGAAACTACAAAAGACCCATCGTTTTCTCTACAATTGGTCACACTATTGCATATTGCATATTGCATACCTATTGAGAGGGTAATAAAGGTTATCTGTATGATCAACGCCAACCAACTCAAAAGGTATATAAACCACATTTTAAGACGTTTCTGATGTGTGGCACCGGGCAAAATTTCCTAATTAAAAAAAATAATTAATTTTTGATAAACCTCTGTAAACTAATTCCACATTGGCCGTGGCCAAAAACTTTCCGTTGTTGCTACTTCCAATCTCGCCGCGGATCGACGTTCTTCGCCATTTCGGTGACGTCACGACATAGTTACCTGCGAAGCTTTCCGGCTGTAAAAATGGTCCGTTTTTCCCCAATTTATATGAAAACTGAATTAGATGTGGATACGTGATTTAAATAGTCCAATAAATATTTACATGCAGATTCCAAAAAGCTGTGGTTTAATTGTTTCTATTCTTTGAGAACGATGCAAATGGTCACTAAAACAATGCAGGGTTTGGCGATCGCATGAAAAATGCAGTGCTTTCAACATGTTCAATCATTCAATGGTAGGCCTACATCACGTGATGATCAATCACACGCACACCATCATTTGCAATGGTGTCAGTGGCCAGTGATTTACTTGGGAATGGCCTTTGTCAGTGAACGCTGAGCGGTCATGCGTCCACCTGGTGGAACAAAGGCTCCCAGTGCTCGACCTTATCCGATATCCATCCATGACAGCAGACATGTCCTCGGTTGTTTCTTGGCAAGGAAAGCTCCTGTACTGTATCAATATCATGCATGATGTATCTCTTCAGGGACTGCTGAATATTTTACGGAAGATGAAGGGGAAAAAGGGGAAGGAGGTTCGCATCCTTCTCTTGGGCTTGGACAATGCTGGCAAAACAACCATACTCAAGGCTTTAGCATCCGAGCAACAAGACTTACACCGTATCACTCCAACGCAGGTAAGACCCCCAATAGAGATGATGGACCACTTATCAGAATGTGGAGAAGAAGCAATACTAAAAAAGAAGACTTAGGCAACAATACAAGGTATTTTTGAAACAGCCTGACTCGAGCACCAAGGCAACTTGTTCAGTGAAGCTGTCAGTTGAGTTGGTATTTCGGCTTTGAAATTGAATCGGGCGTTTTTTACCGTCTGAGGAATAGGATTGTCTGAAGTAGAGACATGTGCCACAACTTGTCAACTTTAGGCGAGGACCAGGACTGTCATTATATATTGCCCTCTAATACTGTGCCACGTTTTGTTGCAGGGTTTTAATATCAAAAGTGTTCAATCTTCAAATTATAAGATGAATGTGTGGGATATAGGTGGACAGCGGAAACTACGACCGTACTGGAAAAATTACTACGAGGACGTGGACGTACTTGTAAGTTGATGAGAGACTATGTGCAGGGTTCTCACTAATGCTAATTCCTGGTAATTTATGCAGCGCAACCTGGTGTCCACATGACTTCACGTGATGGGTTTGCATGCATTGTTACTAGGTTACAATGCCGCTCCCAGTAACACGTGATGTACTCATGTTAACAGATCGCCAACCGCGTACTTGTACCACAAAGAGTTGCTCAGTGCGGGCTAAAGTGGCACATTTGCAGTGCGCTGAAGACGGCGGGAAATGTTTAGAAATCGCTTTCAAGCAATAAATTATTTTCGACTTCCTCGATCGCCCTGCTGGCTCATTTGGCAGCCTTTGGTGGCCTATCTGGTTTTATTACCTGCTGGTGTTCCCATTCCTAGTTTTATGGGACCAAAAACCCGTGGATAAAAGCTTGAAGGCTACCACCAAAAAAACTTGAAAAGCTAAAAAAATACCCAGTTCAAAGGTTACGTGCGCATATTATATTCCTATTTGATTTTCTTAGTGGGGACACTGTAATGTGTAGACTGTTGATCTGTTGTGGAGATCAGGATAGGAAAGCTTTCAACATTGCCTGAATGACAACTGGATCAATGTTAAACCCAAAGCAATGCAGCCAGGTGAATCAATGTTTAGACTAGAACCATAATTTAACTTTCAGTAGCCTAAGAGAAATGTGTGACTGGCCTGAATTTGGGTGGAATGTGAGTGTCACCTTGACCTGAATGTGCCATAACACTCCTCGCTACATTCACACTCAAGATTACAAAAAGTGTCTCACCTCGCTCCTAAAAATCACTATCATTTGCTATGCTCCCAAAGAACCAGTATCAAGTGTATCTGAAAGCCTTCATTTGGTTCATGAACTATAATTGAGTGTAAATGTTGTTGGTGTTTTTCAGATTTATGTTATTGATAGTTCTGATCAAAAGAGATTTGAAGAGACTGGCCAGGTAAGTACATGTCCTGTCAATCGTCCTTCTAGGAAAAATGTCCACTCTACATGAGAATCTGTGAGCACCAACAAGACGAGTCACACTCCTGATGCACGCTTGAAATTCTCTTGTCATTCTCCCTCCCCCCACCAGAGCTTTTTTCTCCAATTCACACAATCATTGCAGTTTGAACTCTTCATTTCATTAGGACAGGGAGCCTACATGTACTTATCTGCAAGCTGCACTATGCCAGTGTTTTGTGACAGTCAGCAACTCACTGTATAAGCAGACATCTTGCAGCACTGATAGCAACTCACTGTATAAGCAGACATCTTGCAGCACTGATAGCAACTCACTGTATCAGCAGACATCTTGCAGCACTGATAGCAACTCACTGTATCAGCAGACATCTTGCAGCACTGATAGCAACTCACTGTATAAGCAGACATCTTGCAGCACTGATAGCAACTCACTGTATAAGCAGACATCTTGCAGCACTGATAGCAACTCACTGTATCAGCAGACATCTTGCAGCACTGATAGCAACTCACTGTATCAGCAGACATCTTGCAGCACTGATAGCAACTCCATCGAAAACTTAAACCTCAACCGTTGACTAGTACAGAAATCTTTTAACTTTTATCTTTATATTGCAGGAATTGGCTGAACTTTTAGAAGAAGAGAAGCTGAAGGGAGTGCCGGTGTTAATATTTGCCAATAAACAAGATCTAGACTTCAAAGCAACACCAGATGTGATCGCTAACGACCTGAATCTGACATCGATCAAAGATCGCCCATGGCAGATACAAGGCTGTTCAGCAGTTAAAGGTGATGGCTTAGAAGTAAGTCACATTCCCAGCTATAGGAAAATGACACTGCTTGTTCTAGGTTGTATGGTCACAATCACAAAGAGTAGAAACACTTGGTTGAATGCCATTAATGACCCCCTATTGTCTCGCAATATGACATGATACTGCTGTGAAGTGTGTGTGTTGGCCGACTCAGCCCCACATGGAGGTGGCTCAGCCCCACATGGAGGTGGCTCAGCCCCACATGGAGGTGGCTCAGCCCCACATGGAGGTGGCTCAGCCCCACATGGAGGTGGCTCAGCCCCACATGGAGGTGGCTCAGCCCCACATGGAGGTGGCTCTACATGTCGATCGACGCAGGCCTGGTTTTCTTTCTCTTTTGCATATGTATGTTATCAGTTCTCTATAATTCAAAAACTAAGCTGGTTATATTCATGGTGGTTCAAGGGTTAAACTTGTGCTTCATTCATGTGTTTGTTGCAACCTGTCATCGTGTGACTGGTAAACTTCATCCTGAATGAGAATATAAGCAGTCACCATCACCCAGGCGTGCAATCCATCTAACTTTGTTTCTGCTTGCAGGCTGGTGTCAATTGGGTTTTAACAGCAATAAGAGGAGCGGAAAAAAGCAAGAAAAAATGAATATACGAATCCATCCACTCACTTCAACAGGTCCAACAACTTGGATGTTTTTCCAAACATTCTGGGCGATAAATGTCTTGTCGCGACACTCCTGCTCTCCCCTCAGGTCCCAGTCGAACTCGACTATTATCTTGCCCTCAATTTGGAATCGGAGTCACATGACCATACCTTTAAACCAAGGAAACAGACGTGAATCACTTTACTCTACTGGAGATTGTCACTGTCAGCTTGGGGGGAAAGCTTCAATGTGAACGAACTTCTAGAACTTGAATATTGTCCAGACATTGGCGTATTTTTTCAAATCTGTTTTTTTTCACTGGATGTATGTTGTGGATCCCATTTCGAGGCAAAAACACAGTCACTCCAAATTAACTTTGTCTGTGCCTAGAGGAGTTTGCATAGGGTTCAGATATCTACTAATCAAATGAGTTGTATATTGTCGTCCAAGTTGTGGTCAGTACTTAGATTAAGATGGGTATAAATCATGATTTCCCCCACCATTAGCATGACCAGTTCCGGACGTTCGATTCATGATGGCATTAAATAAACATTGTGCATTTTCCGACGAGAAAGAGCACCATGCTGGAGACTCTTTGTTACATTTGAGGAGCTATGTTGGGTCTTTTATTTTCAAACAGGGTACTAGTACACACATCACCTTTTTCCTAGAATTAGTTTGCGATATACCTTTTCCATTGTTAAACCTATTGGGTTATGATGTTTGCATCAGAATGTTAGCTGCCAGCATAGGATATGATAGTATGCCTGTGAAAAATTGAGATTGTACAATCCGTCTATGAATAAACTTTAAAGCTAAGCCGTCCATATGATCCCACCTTATTGGTGATACTCGGATACATGATGTGTATATCTGTTTTGTGTCATCCTGTATGTTTGAAAGAAACATATCCGTCCCTGATCACTCGCATGTCCATAAGGGGGAATTTTCCTGTAGCTAAGTTTGGGTGGTAGAATTCCAAGTTCTTTTTTGTTACAGAAGTTCTTAGCAATTGGGAAACATTGTGACTTTGCAGCAGTGCGGCCTAAACTTGAGTGAAGTTTATTATCTATTCAAAACTGTTGTTGAATTATTCTTATATGGTGAAATCTCAACTGCGTCGAAGCAGTTGTAATTTGGAAGCCGTTCTTACAGAGGAAAAAACAGCTCACTTCTTACAGAGGAAAAAACAGCTCACTTCTGTTTTAGTTTAGCTTCAAAAGTTACCTGGACAAAGTGAAAGACATGGAGTGAATACATATGGCTGATTAGCAAAAACACATATCAGAAATAGGGGCCCTGAGGTCTTTTATAGGAATGCTGAGGTCTTTTATATATAGGGGCCAAGTGTTGTAACAGATTAGTGTTCAATGAAAAAGCTAATGCAGCTTAACATCCTGTGTGAATTCAGCTCAAGCTATTGGTTGGTCAATTTGTCCACTGTACTAGAATCTTCGATACCAGGTTCCTACACATTGCCTGCTCCCTGTGCTGTGTCACAGTGGGATGAAGAGTAATGTGGAGGATCTTGGTGACGAGGTTGAAGACAAATGTATGATGTGAATGTCTATGTGTATTAAAATGAGAAACTTTCCATACATCGATTACTTTGTTTACTGAACAAGTCTGATTATCCCCGAAACCACCTGGACGAGTTCAATTATCCTTGAGACCGGCCACCAGCAAGATATACAAGCTCACCCATGTCTCTACAAGAGAAGCACAGCAGACCGGTGCTTATGTTGTATAGTAATTGTAAAACCTTTCTTATGAGTAGCACTGTAATGTGTAATTCTTGGAATTAAGTGTGCAGGATTATTGGATTTGGGTTTAGATAAGATACCGGTGGATAATCGTGGAAAATTACCACGGTCTACTTTTAATCCTCCATTCTCCCCGCACACTTAATTCCAAGAATTACACATTACAGTGCTACTCATAAGAAAGGTTTTACAATTACTATAACACTTATTTGATGGGCTGGCCATAAACTTTGGCCAGGGAGGTGTAATACAACTCCCACTCTGGCGGTAGTGAGGTGAGGCGCTCCTGCGCTTGAATGTTATGTCTGCTCTGGAGAATGTGGGCTAGCACGCCCAGAGCTGCATGTAAACTTCCTGGGCAGCCTATTACGTCATCCAAGGAGGCCGGTCCACTGTCCGGAGTGTAGAAAGTGCGGCTCGCACCCATTCGAAAACCTAATTGATTGAGCGCATCCAGAAAATCTGAACACCAGCATATGAGTCGCGAAAATAGGGGGGAGAAGCTATAACCAGCTGGAGCAGTTAGACGAGCCTGGAGATAACCAACGGGACGAGTTAGAAGGCAATCTCCAACACATTTATTTACCCAGTGTGCCGTTTGACCACGCTTTGACGTTGTCAACCACTACAACCATTTTGGGCAAAACATGGTGTTTCCGAAATAAATATTGGTGAAACGAATAGATGTTCTCTCCAAAAATGTATTTTGGGGTAACTTCCTAAATTTGACAATAAATGAATAAGTGTACACTTTTTATCAGGAAAATTCTGCAATCATACAGTCATAATCAGATGTTTTAAAAACTACATCTTGTTTTGCGGAAACATAGAATGTTCTAGCAGTAAACAGTTTATAGTATTCATACACGCAAGAGTTGCTCGCAGCAGGGCAATCTTGATACTAGAACTCCAAAGGGAGATTGGGAGCGCTTGTCAAAATGGAGATCGGAAGATGTTTCGGATTTGCAAAACACGCAAGAAGTCTTGGTTCTTTGGTAAGATGTTCAGTGGAAAGTGTTTTCCTCAATGTGTAATTTCCACTTTTCACATCAAAACTATTTGCAACAAAAAACACCTGTTGTACGCAACATATTATAGCGTCGCGTTGGGTCAGAAATGCACAATCGCTGACGATTAACCATACCATGCAATGACATGCCTTGCAATACATGCATGCATGACGGTAACCGGAAAAACGCCGACCGACCGACTGACCGACTGACCTGCCAACCTACCGTCATATGCAGTATCCCTTTCGCTTCTCTATAGCACATGTACCTGTGTAGTGCCCAGCGCAATGGACGTGATGGAGTCCGACGTGTCTGACAGCAGCATCTCCAGTCAATTATACCGGGAAAACGAGCCCACGCGGTAAGGAACTGATAACGATACTCTAAAGGTATGCTTTGTCTACATGGTCGGTGGATATAAAAACATGATTTGGGCCTAGTATATGCACTGTAGTTTTTCTACTCGAGTGTCTCGACCGATGCAATGCATGAACTGCAACGCGCAACATGCATTTGTTGTCATTTGACCAGCTTACGTGCGCTTGTTTACAATTTCATTTCATATGACCTGCTATCGTGGATTGGATATATCTCATTGACTTATGAGTAGGTTGGCAGGTCAGTCGGTCGGTCGGTCGGTCGGTCGGTCGGTCGGCGTTTTTCCGGTTACCATGCATGACTGACCTCGCATGTTATTAATCGGCTTTTGTTCGGACTGTTGTATGATTGATAGTATGTTCTCTCAGGGAGAACAAAGGTTTCTATAATGTACTATTGACGGTGGTGGCCTCTAAACCATGCACAACACAATCCATAATATGTGCTTCATGATTGAATCAATGATGGCAAAGATTGGCAGATCACATGCACAGGCACTTCCTAATTCCTTGACCGTCACCTTGTTTATCATTGTAAATAAAAGTACACCCCCACTGACATTGACAACACACGTAAAATAATGGAAGGTGGTGTGATCTCCGTCACAGGGAATTGAGGCAGGAGGTGTGGAATTTTTGATTTCTTGTGACTTGTAGGCCTACTTGGCACTTTTTGCGTCAAATCCCTGTGCCGTTACCACATTAGCAACAACATGATTTTCGAAGTCATCGCAAATGATTTTTTCAAAACTCCAATACTTGACTTGCCAAACTCAGAAATGCAGCGCCACTCGCGGATAAAGATAGAACAACTCGACATTTTTTTCACCGGTTTTCGCTGCGCATGCCTTGATCATTTTGCACCCTCTCTGACACCCATGCCTTGACTTACAATACATGTCAATATTGTTGTTTTGCTGTTTCAGCGACGAATACGAGAGACAGCACGACTGCTATCTACAAGTTTGGTGAAGCAAAATGATGTAAGTAACTTAGTACAACCGTGCCTTCACAGATCAGTGTTTACTAGGGTTCTGCTTCTAAACTTGTTGAGGTTTATATGTGTGGGGTTGGATTTAGGCAGTGCACAGTAAACCAGTTAGTGAAAAATGGTAATATTGAGTAACCTTGTGTTGTTTGTAGTACTTGAGTTTTTGAGAGAAAAAAAATCTGATTTCTGGAATTGCATCTTCAGCCACACAATTTAGATAGTACTAGAAGTGGTGGTACTTTTGGATCAGCATTTTCCCTTTAGTTATGAATGGGTTTGAGATTACGTCCGCAGTTCAAAAGATTCCAGTTGAGACTTGAAACAACTGAAATTACAAAGGAAAGATAAGCAAACATATTATTCAAGCATATTATCATGTACACGTACCAAGTTTGTATTTATTTCTAAGCTCTTGCTATCACTTGTATTTCAAATACAATGGCCCTGGCCATTTCATTTTCTGAAAGTGTTCTGACATTTTCCTGTTGTTTTTTTCTTCTCAATTCTTCGAGAGGAGAAAAATACAGTTTTTGTTGTTTGTTATCAAGCCGACCACTTGGTTATAATGGCCTTACTCATGGAGTTACTCATGACTGAGAATTTCATTTCCAGCCACGATATGCACCAGTCTCAAAGCCAGAAGGCCGTCAGACAGTGTCCATGATCCCTGGTGACGGGGTTGGGCCAGAGCTCATGCAGAGTGTACGCGATGTCTTTACACAAGGAGGCGTGCCCGTTGACTTCGAGGAGGTCTTTCTGAGTGAGGTGAACCCAGTTCAGAGTGTCACTGTGACTGAGGCCGTTGAGTCGTTGCAGCGGAATAATGTTGGTTTAAAGGGTATTATAGCCACGCCCACTAACATGACAGGCGGGGTACTTCAGACCGTCAACATGAAGGTCAGGTAAGTCAAATATAGAAATGTTTGTCAATGTGGCACTCGGTGAAGGCAGACGTATCGTTCTCATCTCTATTTCAGGAAGGAGTTGGACATGTTTGTCAATGTGGTACTCGGTGAAGGCAGATGTATCGTTCTCATCTCTATTTCAGGAAGGAGTTAGACATGTTTGCCAATGTGGTACTCAATGAAGGCAGACGTATCGTTCTCATCTCTATTTCAGGAAGGAGTTGGACATGTTTGTCAATGTGGTACTCAATGAAGGCAGACGTATCGTTCTCATCTCTATTTCAGGAAGGAGTTAGACATGTTTGCCAATGTGGTACTCGGTGAAGGCAGACGTATCGTTCTCATCTCTATTTCAGGAAGGAGTTAGACATGTTTGCCAATGTGGTACGAGTGAAAAGCCTGGCTGGATTCCCCACACGTCACAACAATCTTGACTTTGTTATCATCCGAGAACAGACAGAGGGCGAGTACAGTGCCCTTGAGCATGAGGTAGGCATGGCTATGATTTTCAAACTTCGAGGAGTTTTATAATCTGCTCCAAAATGTTGAGAAATGTGTCATATCGGTTTTATTTTTCAACAAATTTTATTAAATCAACCTCAAATCTGTACATCCTGTCCCACAGTTTAATTCATTCAAATATTCCTTCCCACCACGATGCGCCTTACCTAGTTAGTTACCAACCCCACTATTTTTATAGTGGGTAGGTAGATGTAGGAAGGCGAAAAATTTTTTTTTTTCAGATCAGTATTTTTCCTGGTCAGAAGCTCATGAAGCCAATCTCAAAGTGCTTTACAAAGTTTTCTCAAATACATTATCTTGACCTGAAAACTGACCTTGGTTAGTCGTCTTATTTTCAGAGTGTGAAAGGTGTAGTTGAGTCATTGAAGATTGTCACACGAGGCAACTCAATGCGAATTGCCAAGTTTGCATTTGACTATGCCACAAAGCATGGGAGAAATAAAGTGACAGCAGTTCACAAGGCCAACATTATGTAAGTTCAAGCTACCTTTTAATCAGAACCACTACACATTTTGCTAACAAAATATAATCAATCCTCACTATTTTGGTACCGTCGAAAAGTGCAGTTATCTTGACTCGGATAGAAATTGGAAATTGGTGATTCACTGAACACTACTTTATCATGTTCTGTCATTGATTGTTATTTGCTCCTGTCGCAAGTAGTGAATTAAAAAGTGTTGTAATTTCATGTTTTGCAGTAGGCCTAGTTGCTACCATGGTTACTGGGTAAAACATCTCTCTCTTCTTGTTCCAGGAAATTAGCAGATGGTCTCTTTCTCGATTGCTGTCATCAAGTCTCCAAGCTCTATCCAAAAATAGAATTTGAGTCGATGATCATTGATAATTGTTGTATGCAGGTGAGTGTGTGAAGTCGCCAATCACCCAAAAATAGAATTTGAGACGGTGATCATTAATAACAGAGTCTATCGATTGCATCTGTAGGAGCAGAAAGTGCAGCTTAACCCATTTAGATCTTGGATCTTGAGCTACACGATGATCACAGTTTTATACATTTAAAGCTCTGTTCAGTCTGCTGTATGATGAGGAAAACCATATTTGATTCTTTACTGTCTCAAACCTATTCATGCAGTCTTAGGTGGCCTGCACCATTTGTTTACAACGGTGATCATTTCATGCATCGGCCGTACCACCACCAGAGAACACTTAGATTTGTGATGATTGAAACAATACACCTACCTTATATTGTAGTATTCTCATTTCACAAACCCAGTGGATACATAGCCTTAATTAACATGCAGGGATCATGCACCCAATCGTATACAGATAACTCTCTAGCAAGCATGTTGTATGCATTATGACTGACTAATTAAAACCGAATATGAAATACTTGATTTTATCATCTCCCTAACTAACTTCATATAATACCAAATACTAATTGATATAATTTCAGCTTGTATCCAACCCACACCAGTTTGATGTGATGGTCATGCCCAATCTTTATGGTAACATCGTGGATAATCTTGCATCTGGTTTAGTTGGAGGAGCCGGGGTTGTGCCAGGGGAAAGCTTCAGTCATCATGTTGCCGTCTTTGAACCAGTAAGCGTTGCACTTGCAGTTTGAACTGTTTTGTTTGATAGTGTTGGAACTGGTCTCCTTCTGCATCCCGTCTCAGTACTTGAAAGTGTATTTTCCTGCCTCTTCATTTTGGTTGAAGTTGAGTTTATTATCCCACAGAACGAGTTCAGTAAGGATATAGGATTGCCCTTGTCCGTGCTGAGCCTCAGATGGAGGCAATTACTAACAAGTTTGTAGTGGGATTGGTTTCATACTTGTAGTTGCACCTTGGATTTCAAACTCCGAACTTGAACTGCAGAACGGGTCACCCAATGAGCTTATCTTTGGCCTGATCAGGGTGGGGTGGAACAGGTGCCCTATCAATTTTGGGCCATATCTGGTATGGCCAGAACCAGTTTAGGTTGGGATGTATACCGTCTGGAAGCTGGTTTCAGAGGTTTAAGTTCCTCCATAGTGTAGAACCAGTTTAGGTTGGGATGTATACCGTCTGGAAGCTGATGTCAGAGGTTTAAGTTCCCCCGAAGTGCAGAACCAGTTTAGGTTGGGAGGTATACCGTCTGGAAGCTGGTTTCAGAGGTTTAAGTTCCTCCATAGTGTAGAACCAGTTTAGGTTGGGATGTATAGCGTCTGGAAGCTGGTTTCAGAGGTTTAAGTTCCTCCATAGTGTAGAACCAGTTTAGGTTGGAATGTATACCATCTGGAAGCTGGTTTCAGAGGTTTAAGTTCCTCCATAGTGTAGAACCAGTTTAGGTTGGGATGTATATCGTCTAGAAGCTGGTTTCAGAGGTTTAAGTTCCTCCATAGTGTAGAACCAGTTTAGGTTGGGATGTATACCGTCTGGAAGCTGGTTTCAGAGGTTTAAGTTCCTCCATAGTGTAGAACCAGTTTAGGTTGGAATGTATACCGTCTGGAAGCTGGTTTCAGAGGTTTAAGTTCCTCCATAGTGTAGAACCAGTTTAGGTTGGAATGTATACCGTCTGGAAGCTGGTTTCAGAGGTTTAAGTTCCTCCATAGTGTAGAACCAGTTTAGGTTGGGATGTATACCATCTGGAAGCTGGTTTCAGAGGTTTAAGTTCCTCCATAGTGTAGAACCAGTTTAGGTTGGGATGTATACCGTCTGGAAGCTGGTTTCAGAGGTTTAAGTTCCTCCATAGTGTAGAACCAGTTTAGGTTGGGATGTATACCGTCTGGAAGCTGGTTTCAGAGGTTTAAGTTCCTCCATAGTGTAGAACCAGTTTAGGTTGGGATGTATACCGTCTAGAAGCTGGTGTCAGAGGTTTAAGTTCCTCCATAGTGTAGAACCAGTTTAGGTTGGGATGTATAGCGTCTGGAAGCTGGTTTCAGAGGTTTAAGTTCCTCCATAGTGTAGAACCAGTTTAGGTTGGGAGGTATACCGTCTGGAAGCTGGTGTCAGAGGTTTAAGTTCCTCCATAGTGTAGAACCAGTTTAGGTTGGGATGTATACCGTCTGGAAGCTGGTTTCAGAGGTTTAAGTTCCTCCATAGTGTAGAACCAGTTTAGGTTGGGATGTATACCGTCTGGAAGCTGGTTTCAGAGGTTTAAGTTCCTCCTTAGTGTAGAACCAGTTTAGGTTGGGAGGTATACTGTCTGGAAGCTGATGTCAGAGGTTTAAGTTCCTCCATAGTGTAGAACCAGTTGACATGTGTGGTTTAATCATTATGTTTTTGCCTGTTCCAGGGCGCACGACATCCATTTGCTCAAGCGGTCGGCCGCAACATTGCCAACCCAAGCGCCATCTTACTGAGCTCGGCAAACATGCTCAAACACATGCATTTGGACTTCCACAGCCAGCTTGTCGAGGATGCTGTGTGTAAAGTGATCAAGACGGGCAAGGTTCGCACACCAGACATGGGCGGTTATTCAACAACGAGTGAATTTACCAAAGCTGTTATTGAAGCGCTTAATTAATGATTCACTGAAGTAATGGAAATAAATGAACATATGATAATGTATATTAGGATTTGTTATATCATAATGTCCTAGTGTGGACTGTTAAACTCCTCTATCTAACAGCCGAATTTGAAGTACATTTTCTAAAACGTTCAGTGAAATTTCACTGTCATAAATTTTAGCGAAAAATAGTTTTTTGAATGATAAAAGCATTTGTAAATTCAAATGAAATCATTTGGGTTGACAATAGGACTAGATTTGTTCGATTGTCCGATACTGTTATCAGTGTTGATGTGGGTATCTTCTCAGGCTGGTTTTACATGTACAACCTCTCTATTAAGGACACCCACGGGACTGACAAATGCTGTCCTTAATAGAGAGGTGTCCTGATTAGAGAGGTCAAATTGAATGGAAAGTACCAATTTGGGACCATAACTAGTGTCCTTAATAGAGAGGTTGTCCCTAATAGAGAGGTGTCCGCTAAGGGAGGTTCCACTGTACTTGCACTTGAACATTGTTGTCAACCGATAGCTGTTTTTAGGTTAGAAGTATTTGTTATGATATTTTAGGCAATGTTGCCTATTAAATTATTGAAAAAAATTTCGATTGTTGCATTTATCATTCTGAGGCACGTGGTCTTATACTCTCTTTAAATCCAGAATATGAGGAATATTAGGCTGTTCTACGGTATGTTCTCATGAATTCCTGGAAAATTGGCACCTTCACAGAAAGTCGTCAATTACAGGAAACATAGGTACCAGGGATGATCCTCTTAGAAAAGGTGTTTATGAGGCTGTCATACTCTGAAACTGGATCAATAATTATTGTCATCTATATTCCATGTACAGTCTAGCCTTGTACATGTATATAGAGCAATAAGTTCATTTTTTAAAATGAGACACATAATATTCCCTTCGCTTTTTTAATCATCAATGTGTCATCCATAATTAAAGACATCGGCGGTCACACCTTGTAATATTATAATTAAGCAATTAGGATATGTCAAAAACTGTCAGTGATGTCAATTGGTGATCTGGCTTGGGTCTCGTCATTATATCCTGGCAGTAGTTGTTATTATCATACAACGCCGCTCGAGTCAGTTTTTCAAGCTGACGAAGGAGTAAAAAAGCTTGATCTCAGCATGGTTCTCTGCAAGGTATAGCGGTCAGCCAAGACTCTGGCCGATCATTCTATAATTGATGGCTAGGCAGCCAACAAGATGACAAATGTACCAAAGCCCAGAAGGCTCATTCAATATTCAAAATTCAAACCTGACTTCAATACTGAACCGTTGATTTCAATATTGAAATCAGATATTTTCAAATAAGAAAACATCGACCATTATTCTAGTGCACTGTTCTAATATTTGACCTCCCTCTTTAGTGTCTTGAATGATTTGTTCACTTATCTTTGTAGGATTACTGAATAAAGCATGATTTCAATATTGAACCACTGGCTTTCACATTGGATGAACCCGAACTTCAATATTGAACTGAACTTCATTCTTGAACCGAACTTTGAACCGAATTTCGAACCCCAATTTCAATATTGTACCCAAACTTCAATATTGAAGTCCTGGTTCAATATTGAAATTTGGGTTCAATATTGAAAAGTGGTTTACCTTGATTATTGAAATCATGCTTTATCAAGTTATCCTACAAAGATAAGTGAAAAAATCCTTCAGGATACTAAAGCGGGGGGGGGGGGGGGGGGTTAAAATATTAAAACTGTGGCGAAATAATTTCTTTGTCCGTTTGTAAATGTATGGTTGATGTTTTCTTATTCAAAAATATCTAAGAAGTCAACGGTTCAGTATTGAAGTCGCGTTTTAATCTTGTGAGCGGCCCCAGAACTTTCATTTTCCCAATGTCTGTCCCAGGCTCAAAACCACCCCAAAGTCCCAAGGAGCGAAAGGGCTGGCCAGTGGGGGCGAAAAGGTCATGAAGCGAAACGATCGCAATTCGCTGCGCCATTCCTCCATTCACTCATTGCAGAGACTGATACTGACGGCATTGTACTCGTCATGAACGAGATTAGGGGGCGTCAGCCTCCGGTGTCCGGTCATCTGTTTGCGATTTATTTTTTCACACCAGGTGCGGCCATTTTGTTTTCCATATATGGCATAATTTATGCAGCATCGTCATTGCATGTAGAATGTCAAACTCGCACAGTGCCGAAATTAAAATTCAATTTCAATTTCGTTGTAAGGAATGAAATCAGCGCCTCTAGTGTCAAGATTGGTAGAATGTACGTTTTTCGAGAAAAAAATTGGGATCCTTGCGAGAGCTAAGCGAACTAATTATCGCGCGCTAAAACAAAAGGCAGGTCATTCAGTGCGGTGACCGGCGCGCGAACTCAATGGGGATTTCCAAAACCAAAAACGTCAATTCATTCGTATCAATAAATGAATAAATTATGACGCATTTGCCATATATGGAAACAAAATGGCCGCACCTGGCGTGAAAAAATAAATCGCCATGTGTTTCTCCCTCTGAAAGATGGGCAACCTCGAGCCAAGGAATACCGATGCGTTCGGTATTGACAGTTGATTCACTGTGTGCACGGCTCTCGCGTCGGGTACATGTACCCGGTAAATCAACGAGGCCTTCTCGACCCTTCGCTGTGCGGTAGATAGGGTCGAGCTTACCTGGACTACCTCGAAATTGGAAAAAAGTTCTTGTCGAAGTACGCTACTAAATCCTCTATTTTTCAATATCAATTATTGTATGCTCAATCTACCGTTTGAAGCAATGCAATTATATCAGTGGTTGTGGAGCTGAAAGGGTGGATGTCGTCCTGGGTGCCGACAAATGGTACCCAGGTTCGAGATCGACTGGACAATAAGCACCCTGGCAGAGTTCGACTGTAACCCGAGGTTGGACTCGGTCGGGTCGAGCTCCAGTCGAACTTCATTTTTTCCGCGGGGACCGACCCGAGTGACGTCATATCTGACCTAGTTAGCTACTCGGGCTCAACCCTCGATGGCATGAGCGTTGAACTCAGCAGACTCGACAAAAACCACGTGACAAAATGGCGGCCTCGAAAACGTAAGGGATAAATTCGTGATTTTTACATTGTTATATCCAATATTGTGTACTCCTGTAATAACGCTGTTGATAAATATTGATAGCTAAAGCAGCAATTGCTTTTCTGGGGGAACAGGTTCTGTACCACCGACATGTTCGGAAACCAGATCGGGATAAAGTTCGGTCAAAAAGTGTCTCGAACACCCCCCTTCCAACTCTGAAGTGGGCTCTGAAGTCCTGCAAACTGAATTGCGGGATAACATTTTTTGCAAATCCAGTTATTTTGGGCACCCATTTCCTTCTGGCGAACAAACATAGTGTCCATAAATGTTCTTGATTTGTCAGCTCTACATCTATTATACTATTGGGAAAAATGAAGTCTAAAAATTCGTATATTGCCGCTATATCCGCCATGTTTAAACAAACCAAATCAACCCGAACCTACTCGACTGCGTTCGCGTGCTACCCCTACTCGACATGCGCATTTAAGGCATGATGTCATCGCCTGAGGAACTCTAAGCCGACCCTAGAGTTACAGTCGAACTCAGCCCCTGATGCCATAAACAGCACCCAGCTTCTTTTTGCCTGGCTTACGGATCTTTGGGACGAGGACGTTTCTTGCAATCTCGTTTTATCTCGCGCCGTGGTACTTGTGGCATTAGCAGTGCGCGAAATAAAAAGAACAGATAAACAGAAAAAAACGCGTTTAGGCTTATAGGTCTTTCATTTCTTTGAAAGCACATTTCGGATGATTTATTCAAAAAAGGTATGTAGGAAGGATAAATTCAGAGAATGTAAAATTGTGTGATGACAAAATCAACGGATTTGCTGCGTATTTTTCTGGGTGCGTAAGAAAGCAGGAACGGACCGAAACGGACCAAAACCGGATTTTTCTTGACAATCAGTCGATATGGATATGTACCATGAGATAAAACGAGATTGCAAGAAACGTCCTCGTCCCTAAAGATCCGTGAGCCAGGCAAAAAGAAGCTGGGTGCTGTTTGTCTAGTGTAATGGCACCCAGAATGCTTATTGTCCAGTCGATCTCGAACCTGGGACCATTTGTCGGCACCCAGGACGACATCCACCCTTTCAGTATTCAGCACTAGTGGAGAGGAAGCGAAGGGGTGCACGAAAGGAAGGTTTCATCTGACAATAGTCAATAGGGTAGGCCTATAGAGGTTCTTCACTGATGTCACATGATGACGTTGCCAATTGTTTTCCACTGCCATATTGGCCGTCGCACGTGTTCATGACGTAAAGGAAATGCATTTGTAGGTGGCCGTCAAAACATCATGTCGTGGCGTCACGTGAAGAACCTCTATATCGTTTAACTTGATTGGGAACAACGTTTACGAAGACGTCATGGACGTCGGGTCACGTCAAGTTACAGCAATGTAAAACCGTCGGAGCTGCAATGCATCATGATGTGACAATTGGCCAACACTCGGTGAATGTTGTTCCCCCCATCAAGTGCATGAATCTATAGTCCGTGGACAACGTGCATCGATTCGGTGTGTAGGGTTACAGTGGACTGAACTAAAGTGTGTCACCAAACTCGCATGGATGGTTGTAGAGCCAAACATTCTTGAAATAAATCACAAATGTTTTAAATGACATGACCTCTAACGCATGCGCATCTTCTTAAAAGCATATTTCCTACGACAATGCCCTTCTCTCTTGCCTCGTTAGGTATTGAAGCATCAGGTTATACGCAAGTTGAATGGAACCCTATTGTCCACATGTTCAGCAGGCCTAATCTAGCTAACTGATCTGCACCAGACTTTATGAATAGAAATGTGATGGTTCATTTTTGCCGCCCAAGAAAAAGTAGTTTGAATCATTGGTGTGCAAAATCCCATCTAAGGAAACACTGCATTATTTATTGCACAACTATACCTACTGCCATCCTCTTTTCCACACATAATCTGCGGTTGAGCGCAATGCAGTATATTCTTTGAAGGAGGTACAGCAGTTGAGTCAAATCATTCATTCCACTTGTCTTTGTGTGCATTCATAATTCTTTTGACTATTCGGAAAATGGCCATATGATATAACTCATCAATGTGCAGGCAGGGCAACTCAAGTCACTCTGATTTGTCTTCTGATCACATCAGGAATATCACATTGACAGATGTCACATCCATCACCTCTCCCGCTTTGCCGGACCTAACTATCTTTTCTGTTTTCAGTCAGCAATATGATGGAGACTGAAGAGAGTAGAGAAATAGCTGATCCCATTGCCCAGGTCGAAGAGGAAGAGCGGGACTGGTGTGTTCCATGCAGTGATGAAGAAATTGAGGGAGACAACAAGAAAATGTGGGAACCAGATCCAGAACAGATCATTGAACTTTATACTAAACTGTGTGAAGATAAAGTGATTGACTTAAGATGGAAGAATCCGGGCCGTAGACCACCAGAGAGTAACCAGGAGAAGACACCAGTTGAAGAGACGATGGAAACAACCCAGGAGGAAGACAAGTAAGAATCTTCCTTGTAGAAGTGAATCAAATGAAATCTCGGCAAAATAAACCTTCAAAAAGCAGCGAAACTTGCTAACTTTGGCTGGGACCATGGTAACTGAGAAAGAGCAATCAATGGAGCTTGCTAACTTTGGCTGGGACCATGGTAACTGAGAAAGAGCAATCAATGGAGCTTGCTAACTTTGGCTGGGACCATGGTAACTGAGAAAGAGCAATCAATGGAGCTTGCTTACTTTGGCTGGGACCATAGTAACTGAGAAAGAGCAATCAATGGAGCTTGCTAACTTTGGCTGGGACCATAGTAACTGAGAAAGAGCAATCAATGGAGCTTGCTAACTTTGGCTGGGACCATAGTAACTGAGAAAGAGCAATCAATGGAGCTTGCTAACTTTGGCTGGGACCATAGTAACTGAGAAAGAGCAATCAATGGAGCTTGCTAACTTTGGCTGGGACCATAGTAACTGAGAAAGAGCAATCAATGGAGCTTGCTAACTTTGGCTGGGACCATGGTAACTGAGAAAGAGCAATCAATGGAGCTTGCTAACTTTGGCTGGGACCATGGTAACTGAGAAAGAGCAATCAATGGAGCTTGCTAACTTTGGCTGGGACCATGGTAACTGAGAAAGAGCAATCAATGGAGCTTGCTAACTTTGGCTGGGACCATTGTAACTGAGAAAGAGCAATCAATGGAGCTTGCTAACTTTGGCTGGGACCATGGTAACTGAGAAAGAGCAATCAATGGAGCTTGCTAACTTTGGCTGGCACCATGGTAACTGTTGCAAAACGCAGTCAATTTATTCTGTCACATTGCCTGTCATTTTGGTTTTTTTCAATTGCAGAGAGGAAGAAGTCACAGAATTCGACTTTGACACAATAGAACCTGAACCAACCATTACACCACGCAGGACACCAGGTGAGTAGCTATTCCATCTTTACCCAATAGAAGGTTCGATTAGCCATGTTCATCAGTTTTCTTTAAGTGGGCAGTTGTCTGTCAATTAATTGTTTGTCTGAGGCTCGGAAGTGAGATTGATGACCTATGAGTGCGCCAAAAACTTGGCATAGGCAGCAAAAATATAATTGATGGTTGTTTTTCTTGCTTTCAAGGAAATGTCAAGACTCCAAGAACCCATCGTGTTGCGAGGATGGATAAGATATTGGATGACATTTTTAAACAGAAAAAGGAGAGCATTTCAAAATGTGATGTAAAGAGTCCGAGGAGTCCTCATGTTGTACCAGGTCCCTCCACTCTGGGGCCTGGTGGCGATACTACTCCAAAATGGCCTATTTCTAGTGAAATACAAACGGATCCCTTTTCTGGTTTATGATAATGATGCAGTGGACTAAAGGAGGCAACTTTTAGTCAAACAGGTTCACCCTAGAAACACGGCGAACATTCCAACTGTAATTCAATTTGGTGTATTGTGCAGACAGAACCCAAAACTCTGTAGTTATTCTGCTATGTAATGCCCCTGCTTGAAGTTGTTTTTATGATAGTTGTGTGGGGGTGTCTTGCGCATTATCTGCGTTATTTTTACTTTGTGACGATGTGATTCAAAAGCAAACAAGGACTGACGACGAATTTGAGGGCTTCTTTTTTATAAAATTGCACTGTAGACAGATTGATCAAATAAAATATTTTTATGTATATATTGATGTCTTTTTGGTGGCACGTTCTGCATGAGCGAAAGAACTTTGGGAGGATTCACCAAACTTCTTGGATGACTGTGGTACCAAGTAGTACTCAAGTTGTACTTAAAGAGTAGTCAGGTAGATATTGGGTACTACCAGTCTCGTGAGATCAGATATTTGTTCCCTTGTCCGTCCTTGCGAGATGATTACCATGATACAACCAAATCAGTTGTCTTGTATCACCCATGTAGAACGCAAGTGGAATGTTGTCTTGTACAGCTGAAGGACCCTTTGAAGTTGTGACAATGTCTTCCCAACCTGACCAGATAACCAGCTGGCAGATGTTGGTTGTCCCATTGTCCGTCCTTGTGAGATGATTACCATGATACAACCAAATCAGTTGTCTTGTATCACCCATGTAGAAACGCGAGTGTAATGTTGTCTTGTACAGCTGAAGGACCCTTTGAAGGTTGTGTCAATGTCTTCCCAACCTGAGACAGATAACCAGCTGGAAGATTATGGTTGTCACGTAGGCTGTCCCGTCGTCTCCAAAGTTTATTAGTGGTAACCTTGGTGTAATTTCTAGGTTGTGTCAAGGTCTTCCCAACCTGACCAGATAACCAGCTGGCAGAAGGTAGACGTTCAGAGTTTTTAGGTTTTGTCAAGGCCTTTACAATCTGAATAGATAAGCAGCTGGCAGAGGTTGATTGTTTCGACATCCCACAGACAGAAAGATATTGGGATTTCACCAATTTTAATTGCAGTTGCCTGTACCATGACACAAGACGGACGAAATAGTGCGATGGCCTTCATGATTTTGCTCGGGTTCGGGAGTTCCTCGGCTGTTAAGGGCAGGCATAAATTGGGTCAGGTCAAGTCTTGGGGTTAAGAAAGTGCTAGATGTTGGTGCAGGGGGCCTACCCTTAGGATAAATGTGTCTCAATTTCACCATGGCAAACTGACAGCACTTCACCATAGTGAATTGGGACGATGAAATATTTTAACATTTTAACATTTTTTGGTGAGCAGTGTAAATTCTTCATTCACCATGGTGAGCATGGTAAACTCCGATTTTACCATGGTGAATCTGATATCTTTTTCGTAAGGGTCATCTCCATCCAAACCAATTCACCGACTTAACGTTGTCCTCTTTTAAGGCAACAAAATTATGAAAGCAGATGCAAAGACAGGATACTAAAGACGGAATAAAATGTACAGAACACAACTTTTTTATTCATAAAACAACGACGACGACTGCAGTTTTTGATGATGTTGGTTCATTTTGAGCAAAAATAAAAAGTGAAAAAAATTTTTTGTACTTTTTTTCATCACTCAGTCAGTTGAAAACTTGTTAAATGGCTGTATTGTTTATCTAAAGAGAGCACAAGTATGCAAAGAATAATGCTTTAGAAATCTCATTTATCTTCACCTTAACTGCTATAATTTGAAACTACTTCTGTCGGACCCCACCTTTTCTTAGCAGACTCCCACTTAAAATATTTACACATTATCCACCAAGTTTTATAGTATCACTATCTGGGCAAACCATACTACAGCAGGTAAAATGGGAAGTAGGCGAAATGGGAAGTAGGCGAAATGGGAGTAGGCAAAATGGGTTTAGGCGAAATGAGAAGTAGACGAAATGGGTTTCCGCTGTTTATCTTGTCATTAAGGCTGTCCCCGGCAACTTTGGCTGATGCATCAAAAACTATCCTGGTTTTAGTTGTAGCCTTGTCTGGGCGTAATACTGTGAAGTGTGGTAAATACCAGTGATGACTCTTCTTTTCATCATCCCGATCTTCCTCTGACTGCTTGATCTTCTTTATGTAGCCCTTTCCTTGATACTGTTGAATGACCTGATAATAACTTTTGGCGATCTCTGCATGGGTGTTTTAGCAGCTTGTTTTCAGTTGACATCAGCCTCTTTTCTGACATTCCACTACTATCTGCCATTTCTGGGTACAGCTGTCCTTCCCATGGTATGTGTATAGTACCCCCAGGTATATGGCATGGCTTAACCCGCTGGCCATGAGGGAATTCCTCGGTGACCAGCGCGTATAATACATCTGGCAGACCTTCCCACGCGATGCGAGCTCTGGATTTGTAGTTCGGTACTGAGTCCGGCGCGTACAATACAGTATGGCCACCTGATACTTGTCCTCCTCCAACTTGATTGATGATATGACATTCTGCAGCACTTTTCGGTCACTCTCATTCAAAGGGGCTCGTCCCTCATCCACTTTGCTGACGTTCTCTATCTCCCAAAACGCTCTTAGGTTATCATTGATTTCCTGCAGCAATGGTGGATCTTTAGTGAAGAAGCTGTAGACCATGTTGGTTACCTCCCTCTCTTGGCCCAAGGGAGTCCCTACCGGACCAATGCATGTCCATCCCAATCTTGTCTGTCTTGCTGTGGGTCCACTAGGTCGACCAATGACGTCTCTAATGCTTTGGTGTAGCTCACTGTAGTCTGCGCCAATCAGGAGATCCACTGATTGAATTCCTCTTACCAATCGTTGGGAACTGGATATCTTTCAAATGGCTATATTGACTCTGTTGCAAAGCCAGTCTGTAGTTCTCAAATCTCCCGTTACTTTATCAACTGTCTTGGCCCAAATCTTCAAATCCACCTGTCGGTTCAGACTTTCTATTCCCACCTCAACTGACATGGTAGTGAATGTCTTCATCTTTCCGTTCAGGGCGTTAACTGTGGTTTGTTCAATTTCTCCCTGAACTCCGAGTTCTGCAGCTAAGTTTGCATCTATATATGTTGATGTACTTGCGTCATCTAACAAGGCGTTAGTCTTTATTCTTTTCCCGCCATGCTTCACTCTGAACGGAACAATTCTCAGTGCAATTTCACTTGAGTTCTTTGATGCCAATGTCACTGTAGCCATCGTGCTCTCATCCGTGTCTCGGTTGTGACCACTCCCTTCCATGGGTTGACGACTCTCAGCTCCCTTTGCTTTTCCATGCAGCAACCGGTGGTGTGTCTGTTTGCAGCCATCTATCTTGCATTGCCGTGTCCTGGGGCACTTCTCTGCCCTGTGACCATTACCACTAAGACATCGATAGCAAAGTTTCTTTTCCTTGGCTGTTTTCCACCGCAGGTCCACTGACATTGCCTTGAAGCTGTCACATTCCCATGCTCCATGCTCCGAACCGCACACGTTGCATGATCTGGTGTATTTTCCCATGGCTCCGGACTGAGACTGTGATTGACGGTTTGTGCTACTGTGTGACGTGACAAAGCTCCTATCTTTTCTTTGGTCTTTCTTGGCAAAATCCCTGACACCGTTGATGGTTTCCATGGCGTTGAGTTGAAACTCGGTTTCTTCATTGACGAATTCTCGAAGCGACATCACAGTTTTCTCTTTTGCTTTGTCATAGGCCCATCTGTGGTAGCGTGCAAGGAGAACCTCACTGAGTTTCCGCTGAATGGACAAAAACAAACTGCCACTGCCCAATTCAGATTCCTGGTGCGCATCCTTCAAATTGACTGTGATGATGTCCAATAACTCTGCCAACTTTTCTAAATCCTTTGCATTCCCATCACGGACTTGCTTGAACTTCTCCAGTTCGTCCATTCTCAAGATGAGCTGCCTTCTCTGACCTCCATATTCTCTCCAAGCGATCCTTGGCAACTTCATAAGCAGAAGCTGAATACCCCAATCCATCAACAACTTTCAGTGCTTCACCAGTAAGGCATTCTCGAAGTCTCAACAGTTTATAACCTACCTTTTTCTTTGTTGAGGCATAGAACTCCTCAAGTTTCTTACTCATCGTGTCATAATCTTGCGCAATCTTTTCCATCTCCTCAGAGATTTTGTCAAACTCCTCGAGTTTTCCAGTGTCCAAATATGCATATGTCAACTTCGTCATTGTTCTCATTGCCCTCTCTTGAGCATCGTTAACTTTCTTGGCAGCTGCTTTTACTTTACTCCGGGTATCTTCATTCAAAGATGCATCCCTATCAACGTCCTGGGCCTGGTCGAATTCTTCCAGCACATCGTCCAACAACGACACCAGTTTTCTTCTTGCCTTTGTAAAGCCTGCTTTATCTATGGCTTTCTGTGCTCTCCATTCTCTCACCTCATTATCAGAGCTTTTCTCTCGTGCATCATCAACATCATCATCATCGAACACTCCGAGGTTGGGTAGGCCTACTACTACATCGTCTTCTGTATGCGTGCCTGCGCTATGTACATCGTCTCGAGCATCTCTACGTACATCGCCACGTGCATCTCTACGTGCATCTCGTTCTGGTTCTTGCGCGTCCTTCGAGCAGCCAGGGCGCGGGGGATCTGCTTGTTTTTTACTCATCTTTTACCGAATTTTACACAGTTGAAAGTCTCTATTCTATACTTATAACTACGCTCCTTCTACCACTTGGTTACTATAGATTATACTCGTTGTTTAACATAACAATTCTTCCATTTATTTCTTGATTTCGTACAAAATTCGGTCTTCGCCTTGCTCTTTCTACGCGCCATTGAACCCCCGCACGGACCAATCCCGCGTCAGTGTCACATACCACCCTAGCTGTCACCCCTTTTACTTGGTGAATGGTTTAGACCATTGGCGTATAGGCCTTGGTCTCGTTGACCTCAGCCCGTTTGGCCGTGTTGCGTTGAGCACACGTACAGTACCTTTGTCCTCGGACGCCCACCGGGCGTGGCCCATATAGTTGGACATGCAAGATAACAGGAACAGCCGTAAGTTTCGACCAGTTTCCGTATTTATATTCAGGCCTTCAGTTGATATTATATTCTGTGATATGTAACGTTTACTTAAGTTTGTATGTATGTTTTCTAGGTTTCGCAATAAACGCAGTTAGTGACTAAAACAAGCCTTCCGTTCGAGTCGCTGCAGCACTTGGTTTGTGACATCTGGCGACCCGGCAGGACCATCACCGTCAGTCCGACACCGTCCGTATAGAGCATCGTCCGACAGTCGACACCGTCCACATCTGGCAGGACTCCAGTTCCACTGTTCCGCGACGACAGGACTACGTACAGGACATCGACAACACGTCACACCACTCAGCACCAAGAATTTGCAGGACTTCGTCCCAGTTCGTGAACGGCAAGCCACGCAGGAGTAGAAATTCCCGTGCAGCTCTATGAAATGACCGGTATTTACAACTTGTGCGAGTCGAATTCAGCCTGGCAGTACAAGGTCAGTGTAAGAAAACTGTTTTGTGTTAAAAAAACCCAACTCTTAGATGAGCTCTGGCCACCACCCGCCGACGGTTTCGTGGAAGAAGACAAAGAGACATTCGTAACCATCAATGTTGTTCGCTATTGAATGCATATTTAGACTTTGTAATACTGTAGGCCCTGAAGTTTGAATCGTATTGTTGAAGTATTGATCTCTTTCACCCCTTTTTAGGAACGGTTGTTCCTTAGCCTTATTATCAGTCTGTTTTACTCGTAAATTGCCATCATGGCTTCTTCAGCAACATAGTTTAGTAGCCGCTCGTCGTTACTTGAGTCGCAATTGTTTGGAACCCTGGTTGGATTGTTGCGTTTAAGTTTCTCGAATTTCATTGATTCGCTATGTCAGCCAAACTTTTAAAAGAGTTTTTAGCAGTAGGCACTTCATTAGGTCTGTCTGGTGAGCCATTGCACGAGTTCGTCGACAAGCACATGCAAGATGCTGAAGATGCCGCAGCAGAAGCCGAACGCGCCACTGCCGCCGCCGCCGAGGCCCGTGAATAACATCGCTTGATTCGTGAGCATGAAATAGAGATGCAGCTGAGTAGGTTAGAAATTGAACGCGCTAAAGCCGCTACCGCAGCAAGTGGCGCAGCCCGTGCCGACCCAGCTTTTAAAATGCGGCCTCCGGAAATTCCAAAGTTTGATGGAAAACGCGATGACATGGATGCGTATATCGCGCGGTATGAACGCGTCGCGACGCAACAGAAATGGGCTAAAGACGAGTGGGTTTTCCGCCTGAGTACTGTATTAACTGGTAAGGCGTTGGACGCTTATAGTCAAATGAAAACTGTTGATGCCTCCGATTATGATAAGGTGAAAACGGAACTGTTGTAAAGATACCAACATACTGAAGAAGGATATAGACATAGGTTTAGGGAGGCGCGACCTGAGAAAGGTGAGAACTCCACCCAATTCTTGGCAAGGCTAGATAGGTACCTAGATAGGTGGGTTAGTTTATCTAATTCTGACCAGTCATACGAAGGTTTGACCGATCTTTTGCTCAGGGAGCAGTTTGTCAATGCATGCCACAGATCACTTGCTTCGTTCCTTAGAGAGAGGAATCGGAAGGATGTGAATGAGATGGCAAGATTGGCAGAGCAATACATGGAAGCTCATGGTGCCAACAGCTTGAATGGTATAGGTTTCAATAAGATTGTTTAGGGCAGGATGAGAAGTTTAAGAATGGTAGCTCAGTAAGGAAAGCTGATACCGATTCAACTGCAAAGAGTAGCTTTGTAGGCGTAAAAACCGATCCTAGGCATCATGGATATTGGGGGTGCAATAGCACTACCCACAAGTATGCTGATTGTAAGTTGAATCCGAGGAATGAGTCCTCGAAGTCTAGCTCGAGTCAACCTAGGTCTAATCAGAGTGGAAATCCTGGTAGGAAAATTTTAGGTTTCGCTGCCAAACGGAAGAGTTCTGACTCTTCGAGTAGGCCTAGTGAGTGTCAGTCTGGCCCCGATAGTGTTAACCGCTTGAGTGATGGCAATGTTCAGTGTTCATCGTGTCAATGTAAGGGGCAAGCCCAGTCCGTTGGAATGTGTAGGACAACTGTAGGAACTGACCTTCCGCCTGTTGAATGTTTTGCCGACGGTATTGTGAAATTAGCATGCGGCAATGAGTTGAAGTTAGTGACTGGAGCATGCGATAAGCATGCGGTCAGTGATCTCTGTCACGGCATGCCGGTTTTGGACGGGAAATTCGGTGACGTAACTGTCAAAACATTGCGTGACACGGTGTACTGGTGTAGTGGTAAAAAGAAGCCTTGTCAGTCCAGAGTTGTTGACCGGAAAATTTCACTTGTGTTTCTTAGCCGATGGTACAGTTAGGAAGTGTGCGCTGGCGAATATTACTGTGAATACACCGTATTATTCTGGAGTTGTAGGTGATGCCATGTGTATGGACAGTCCGATTTGTGAGCTGATATGGCAACGTTCCAGGGGCGCGGGACCCAAATGATCCAGACCTGGGTGTTGATGAATGTATAGGCCTAGATTCGGAAGAGCCGAATAGGGCAGTTACATTTCTAAATGCAATTGCCCTGTGCATCCGCACTTTCGGCTTCCAAAAGAATCGACTCGAATCTTAATTCAAATCTGCCATTGCCGACATCATTGGCGGCAAAAACTATTTCTTTTGACCCTGTTGACCTCGCTTCTAAAAATTTTGTTTTTAAATCTTTACAACTATCGAAATATACGGTTACTTGGAACTATTTCGGCTAATCACTTCGCCACCTGCGCGACCTTGTCACTATTGTGGCGCGCTCGTTTGCATACCGCATATAAAAGGCGAATAAAATCTCTATTTCAACATGAAAGCCTTGACGGTTCAGCGCTGAAGGTGTTTGACTGTGGATCGGCTGGTCACGGGTTCGTCCCCCGGTGAATCTGCCGAATTTTTTTTGTCTTTTTTTCTTCCTCCTTGTCTCGTTATCTAATCATCCATGTACAGATGTAAACATTTTCAAAGTCCTTAAAGTCCAATCCCGTCGCAAATACCTCAATCCCGTTTCAAATACCACCGATCCTGTCGCGAATCCTCCAATCCCGTCGCAAATCACTCAATCCCGTCTTGGGCATTTCCGGTACTGGTGTCTGCTACCATAGCAGGAGAATGACAATTATTACAGGTTAAAACCATTTAAAGTCCAATCCCAGCGCAAATTTAGCAGGAGAATGACAATTATTACAGGTTAAAACCATTTAAAGTCCAATCCCGTCTCAAATATAGCAGGAGAATGACAATTATTACAGGTTAAAACCTTAAAGTCCAATCCCGTCGCAAATACCTCAATCCCGTGTCAAATACCACCGATCCCGTCGCAAATCCATCAATCCCGTCTCGGATCCTCCAATCCCGTCGCAAATCACTCCATCCCGTCTCGGATCCCCCACCCAAGTCTTGCTTTATGAAACATTATATGTGAGGTGCTCCCACAAATAAGCCACTTTTGGTCACAAATAATTGTGACAATGAGTTATTGCCATGGGTTGACGTCATCGATATGACAATTATTACAGGTTAAAACCATTTAAAGTCCAATCCCGTCGCAAATACCTCAATCTCGTTTCAAATACCACCGATCCCGTCGCAAATCCTTCAATCCTGTCTCGAATCCTCAAATCCCGTCGCAAATCACTCAATCCCGTCTCGGGCATTTCCGGTACTGGTGTCTGCTACCATAGCAGGAGAATGACAATTATTACAGGTTAAAACCATTTAAAGTCCAATCCCGTTGCAAATATAGCAGGAGAATGACAATTATTACAGGTTAAAACCTTAAAGTCCAATCCCGTCGCAAATACCTCAATCCCGTTTCAAATACCACCGATCCCGTCGCAAATCCGTCAATCCCGTCTCGAATCCTCCAATCCCGTCGCAAATCACTCCATCCCGTCACGGACCCCCCCCAAGTCTTGCTTTATGAAACATAATATGTGAGGTGCTCCCACAAAATCAGCCACTTTTGGTCACAATTGTGACAATGAGTTATTTGCATGGGTTGACGTCATCGATATGACAATTATTACAGGTTAAAACCATTTAAAGTCCAATCCCGTCGCAAATATAGCAGGAGAATGACAATTATTACAGGTTAAAACCTTAAAGTCCAATCCTGTCGCAAATACCTCAATCCCGTGTCAAATACCACCGATCCCGTCGCAAATCCTTCAATCCCGTCTCGAATCCTCCAATCCCGTCGCAAATCACTCAATCCCGTCTCGGGCATTTCCGGAACTGGTGTCTGCTACCATAGCAGGAGAATGACAATTATTACAGGTTAAAACCATTTAAAGTCCAATCCCGTCGCAAATTTAGCAGGAGAATGACAATTATTACAGGTTAAAACCTTAAAGTCCAATCCCGTCGCAAATCACTCCATCCCGTCACGGATCCCCCCCCCCCACCCAAGGCTTGCTTTATGAAACATAATCTGTGAGGTGCTCCCACAAAATCAGCCACTTTTGGTCACAGATAATTGTGACAATGAGTTATTGGCATGGGTTGACGTCATCGATATGACAATTATTACAGGTTAAAACCATTTAAAGTCCAATCCCGTCTCAAATATAGCAGGAGAATGACAATTATTACAGGTTAAAACCTTAAAGTCCAATCCCGTCGCAAATACCTCAATCCCGTTTCAAATACCACCGAACCCGTCGCAAATCCTCCGATCCCGTCGCAAATCCTCCAATCCCGTCGCAAATCACTCAATCCCGTCTTGGGCATTTCCGGTACTGGTGTCTGCTACCATAGCAGGAGAATGACAATTATTACAGGTTAAAACCATTTAAAGTCCAATCCCGTCGCAAATTTAGCAGGAGAATGACAATTATTACAGGTTAAAACCTTAAAGTCCAATCCCGTCGCAAATACCTCAATCCCGTGTCAAATACCACCGATCCCGTCGCAAATCCATCAATCCCGTCTCGAATCCTCCAATCCCGTCGCAAATCACTCAATCCCGTCTCGGATCCCCCACCCAAGTCTTGCTTTATGAAACATTATATGTGAGGTGCTCCCACAAAATCAGCCACTTTTGGTCACAATTGTGACAATGAGTTATTGGCATGGGTTGACGTCATCGATATGACAATTATTACAGGTTAAAACCTTAAAGTCCAATCCCGTTGCAAATATAGCAGGAGAATGACAATCATTACAGGTTAAAACCTTAAAGTCCAATCCTGTCGCAAATACCTCAATCCCGTTTCAAATACCACCGATCCCGTCGCAAATCCTTCAATCCCGTCTCGAATCCTCCAATCCCGTCGCAAATCACTCCATCCCGTCACGGATCCCCCCACCCAAGTCTTGCTTTATGAAACATAATATGTGAGGTGCTCCCACAAAATCAGCCACTTTTGGTCACAAATAATTGTGACAATGAGTTATTGGCATGGGTTGACGTCATCGATATGACAATTATTACAGGTTAAAACCATTTAAAGTCCAATCCCGTCGCAAATATAGCAGGAGAATGACAATCATTACAGGTTAAAACCTTAAAGTCCAATCCCGTCGCAAATACCTCAATCCCGTTTCAAATACCACTGATCTCGTCGCAAATCCTTCAATCCTGTCGCGAATCCTCCAATCCCGTCGCAAATCACTCAATCCCGTAACGGATCCCCCCCCCCCCACCCAAGTCTTGCTTTATGAAACATAATATGTGAGGTGCTCCCACAAAATCTGCCACTTTTAGTCACAATTGTGACAATGAGTTATTGGCATGGGTTGACGTCATCGATATGACAATTATTACAGGTTAAAACCTTAAAGTCAAATCCCGTCGCAAATATAGCAGGAGAATGACAATTATTACAGGTTAAAACCATTTAAAGTCCAATCCCGTCTCAAATATAGCAGGAGAATGACAATTATTACAGGTTAAAACCTTAAAGTCCAATCCCGTCGCAAATACCTCAATCCCGTTTCAAATACCACCGATCCCGTCGAAAATCCTTCAATCCCGTCTCAAATCCTCCAATTGATCCCGTCGTAAATCACTCAATCCCGTCACGGATCCCGACCACTCAAGTCTTGCTTTATGAAACATAATATGTGAGGTGCTCCCACAAAATCTGCCACTTTTGGTCACAAATAATTGTGACAATGAGTTATTACAGGTGGGGTAATCCTGAACGATGGAAGACAATGGTCACAACCAGTCTAGGACATTACACCGACTTGATGCCTCCGCCTGAACGATGGAAGACAATGGTCACAACCAGTCTAGGACATTACACCGACTTGATGCCTCCGCCTGAACGATGGAAGACAATGGTCACAACCAGTCTAGGACATCACACCGACTTGATGTCTCATCCTGAACGATGGAAGACAATGGTCACAACCAGTCTAGGACATCACACCGACTTGATGTCTCTGCCTGAACGATGGAAGACAAGGGTATCAACCAGTCTAGGACATCACACCGACTTGATGCCTCCACCTGAACGATGGAAGACAATGGTCCCAACAAGTCTAGGACATCACATCGACTTGTTGTCTCCGCCTGAACGATGGAAGACATTGGTCACAACCAGGCTAGCACATCACACCGATTTGATGTCTCCAACTGAAGGATGGAAATCAATGGTCTACCCAGTCTAGGACATCAAACTGACTTGATGTGTCGCTCTGAACGAGGGAAGACAATGGTCACAACCAGTCTAGGACATTACACCGACTTGATGTCTCCGCCTGAACGATGGAAGATAATGGTCACAACCAGGCTAGGACATCACACCGACTTGATGTCTCCACCTGAACGATGGGAGACAATGGTCACAACCAGTCTAGGACATCACATCGACTAACCCTAAAGCTACTAACCCTAAAGCTACTAACCCTCGGGCCACTAACCCTCAGGCCACTTACCCCAAGCCACTAACAGTTGCCCTAGGGTTAGTTGCCCTAGGGTTAGTTGCCCTAGGGTTAGTTGCCCTAGGGTTAGTTGCCCTAGGGTTAGTTGCCCTAGGGTTAGTTGCCCTAGGGTTAGTTGCCCTAGGGTTAGTTGCCCTAGGGTTAGTTGCCCTAGGGTTAGTTGCCCTAGGGTTAGTTGCCCTAGGGTTAGTTGCCCTAGGGTTAGTTGCCCTAGGGTTAGTTGCCCTAGGGTTAGTTGCCCTAGGGTTAGTTGCCCTAGGGTTAGTTGCCCTAGGGTTAGTTGCCCTAGGGTTAGTTGCCCTAGGGTTAGTTGCCCTAGGGTTAGTTGCCCTAGGGTTAGTTGCCCTAGGGTTAGTTGCCCTAGGGTTAGTTGCCCTAGGGTTAGTTGCCCTAGGGTTAGTTGCCCTAGGGTTAGTTGCCCTAGGGTTAGTTGCCCTAGGGTTAGTTGCCCTAGGGTTAGTTGCCCTAGGGTTAGTTGCCCTAGGGTTAGTTGCCCTAGGGTTAGTTGCCCTAGGGTTAGTTGCCCTAGGGTTAGTTGCCCTAGGGTTAGTTGCCCTAGGGTTAGTTGCCCTAGGGTTAGTTGCCCTAGGGTTAGTTGCCCTAGGGTTAGTTGCCCTAGGGTTAGTTGCCCTAGGGTTAGTTGCCCTAGGGTTAGTTGCCCTAGGGTTAGTTGCCCTAGGGTTAGTTGCCCTAGGGTTAGTTGCCCTAGGGTTAGTTGCCCTAGGGTTAGTTGCCCTAGGGTTAGTTGCCCTAGGGTTAGTTGCCCTAGGGTTAGTTGCCCTAGGGTTAGTTGCCCTAGGGTTAGTTGCCCTAGGGTTAGTTGCCCTAGGGTTAGTTGCCCTAGGGTTAGTTGCCCTAGGGTTAGTTGCCCTAGGGTTAGTTGCCCTAGGGTTAGTTGCCCTAGGGTTAGTTGCCCTAGGGTTAGTTGCCCTAGGGTTAGTTGCCCTAGGGTTAGTTGCCCTAGGGTTAGTTGCCCTAGGGTTAGTTGCCCTAGGGTTAGTTGCCCTAGGGTTAGTTGCCCTAGGGTTAGTTGCCCTAGGGTTAGTTGCCCTAGGGTTAGTTGCCCTAGGGTTAGTTGCCCTAGGGTTAGTTGCCCTAGGGTTAGTTGCCCTAGGGTTAGTTGCCCTAGGGTTAGTTGCCCTAGGGTTAGTTGCCCTAGGGTTAGTTGCCCTAGGGTTAGTTGCCCTAGGGTTAGTTGCCCTAGGGTTAGTTGCCCTAGGGTTAGTTGCCCTAGGGTTAGTTGCCCTAGGGTTAGTTGCCCTAGGGTTAGTTGCCCTAGGGTTAGTTGCCCTAGGGTTAGTTGCCCTAGGGTTAGTTGCCCTAGGGTTAGTTGCCCTAGGGTTAGTTGCCCTAGGGTTAGTTGCCCTAGGGTTAGTTGCCCTAGGGTTAGTTGCCCTAGGGTTAGTTGCCCTAGGGTTAGTTGCCCTAGGGTTAGTTGCCCTAGGGTTAGTTGCCCTAGGGTTAGTTGCCCTAGGGTTAGTTGCCCTAGGGTTAGTTGCCCTAGGGTTAGTTGCCCTAGGGTTAGTTGCCCTAGGGTTAGTTGCCCTAGGGTTAGTTGCCCTAGGGTTAGTTGCCCTAGGGTTAGTTGCCCTAGGGTTAGTTGCCCTAGGGTTAGTTGCCCTAGGGTTAGTTGCCCTAGGGTTAGTTGCCCTAGGGTTAGTTGCCCTAGGGTTAGTTGCCCTAGGGTTAGTTGCCCTAGGGTTAGTTGCCCTAGGGTTAGTTGCCCTAGGGTTAGTTGCCCTAGGGTTAGTTGCCCTAGGGTTAGTTGCCCTAGGGTTAGTTGCCCTAGGGTTAGTTGCCCTAGGGTTAGTTGCCCTAGGGTTAGTTGCCCTAGGGTTAGTTGCCCTAGGGTTAGTTGCCCTAGGGTTAGTTGCCCTAGGGTTAGTTGCCCTAGGGTTAGTTGCCCTAGGGTTAGTTGCCCTAGGGTTAGTTGCCCTAGGGTTAGTTGCCCTAGGGTTAGTTGCCCTAGGGTTAGTTGCCCTAGGGTTAGTTGCCCTAGGGTTAGTTGCCCTAGGGTTAGTTGCCCTAGGGTTAGTTGCCCTAGGGTTAGTTGCCCTAGGGTTAGTTGCCCTAGGGTTAGTTGCCCTAGGGTTAGTTGCCCTAGGGTTAGTTGCCCTAGGGTTAGTTGCCCTAGGGTTAGTTGCCCTAGGGTTAGTTGCCCTAGGGTTAGTTGCCCTAGGGTTAGTTGCCCTAGGGTTAGTTGCCCTAGGGTTAGTTGCCCTAGGGTTAGTTGCCCTAGGGTTAGTTGCCCTAGGGTTAGTTGCCCTAGGGTTAGTTGCCCTAGGGTTAGTTGCCCTAGGGTTAGGGTTAGGGTTAGGGTTAGGGTTAGGGTTAGGGTTAGGGTTAGGGTTAGGGTTAGGGTTAGGGTTAGGGTTAGGGTTAGGGTTAGGGTTAGGGTTAGGGTTAGGGTTAGGGTTAGGGTTAGGGTTAGGGTTAGGGTTAGGGTTAGGGTTAGGGTTAGGGTTGGGGTTGGGGTTGGGGTTGGGGTTGGGGTTGGGGTTGGGGTTGGGGTTGGGGTTGGGGTTGGGGTTGGGGTTGGGGTTGGGGTTGGGGTTGGGGTTGGGGTTGGGGTTGGGGTTGGGGTTGGGGTTGGGGTTGGGGTTGGGGTTGGGGTTGGGGTTGGGGTTGGGGTTGGGGTTGGGGTTGGGGTTGGGGTTGGGGTTGGGGTTGGGGTTGGGGTTGGGGTTGGGGTTGGGGTTGGGGTTGGGGTTGGGGTTGGGGTTGGGGTTGGGGTTGGGGTTGGGGTTGGGGTTAGGGTTAGGGTTAGGGTTAGGGTTAGGGTTAGGGTTAGGGTTAGGGTTAGGGTTAGGGTTAGGGTTAGGGTTAGGGTTAGGGTTAGGGTTAGGGTTAGGGTTAGGGTTAGGGTTAGGGTTAGGGTTAGGGTTAGGGTTAGGGTTAGGGTTAGGGTTAGGGTTAGGGTTAGGGTTAGGGTTAGGGTTAGGGTTAGGGTTAGGGTTAGGGTTAGGGTTAGGGTTAGGGTTAGGGTTAGGGTTAGGGTTAGGGTTAGGGTTAGGGTTAGGGTTAGGGTTAGGGTTAGGGTTAGGGTTAGGGTTAGGGTTAGGGTTAGGGTTAGGGTTAGGGTTAGGGTTAGGGTTAGGGTTAGGGTTAGGGTTAGGGTTAGGGTTAGGGTTAGGGTTAGGGTTAGGGTTAGGGTTAGGGTTAGGGTTAGGGTTAGGGTTAGGGTTAGGGTTAGGGTTAGGGTTAGGGTTAGGGTTAGGGTTAGGGTTAGGGTTAGGGTTAGGGTTAGGGTTAGGGTTAGGGTTAGGGTTAGGGTTAGGGTTAGGGTTAGGGTTAGGGTTAGGGTTAGGGTTAGGGTTAGGGTTAGGGTTAGGGTTAGGGTTAGGGTTAGGGTTAGGGTTAGGGTTAGGGTTAGGGTTAGGGTTAGGGTTAGGGTTAGGGTTAGGGTTAGGGTTAGGGTTAGGGTTAGGGTTAGGGTTAGGGTTAGGGTTAGGGTTAGGGTTAGGGTTAGGGTTAGGGTTAGGGTTAGGGTTAGGGTTAGGGTTAGGGTTAGGGTTAGGGTTAGGGTTAGGGTTAGGGTTAGGGTTAGGGTTAGGGTTAGGGTTAGGGTTAGGGTTAGGGTTAGGGTTAGGGTTAGGGTTAGGGTTAGGGTTAGGGTTAGGGTTAGGGTTAGGGTTAGGGTTAGGGTTAGGGTTAGGGTTAGGGTTAGGGTTAGGGTTAGGGTTAGGGTTAGGGTTAGGGTTAGGGTTAGGGTTAGGGTTAGGGTTAGGGTTAGGGTTAGGGTTAGGGTTAGGGTTAGGGTTAGGGTTAGGGTTAGGGTTAGGGTTAGGGTTAGGGTTAGGGTTAGGGTTAGGGTTAGGGTTAGGGTTAGGGTTAGGGTTAGGGTTAGGGTTAGGGTTAGGGTTAGGGTTAGGGTTAGGGTTAGGGTTAGGGTTAGGGTTAGGGTTAGGGTTAGGGTTAGGGTTAGGGTTAGGGTTAGGGTTAGGGTTAGGGTTAGGGTTAGGGTTAGGGTTAGGGTTAGGGTTAGGGTTAGGGTTAGGGTTAGGGTTAGGGTTAGGGTTAGGGTTAGGGTTAGGGTTAGGGTTAGGGTTAGGGTTAGGGTTAGGGTTAGGGTTAGGGTTAGGGTTAGGGTTAGGGTTAGGGTTAGGGTTAGGGTTAGGGTTAGGGTTAGGGTTAGGGTTAGGGTTAGGGTTAGGGTTAGGGTTAGGGTTAGGGTTAGGGTTAGGGTTAGGGTTAGGGTTAGGGTTAGGGTTAGGGTTAGGGTTAGGGTTAGGGTTAGGGTTAGGGTTAGGGTTAGGGTTAGGGTTAGGGTTAGGGTTAGGGTTAGGGTTAGGGTTAGGGTTAGGGTTAGGGTTAGGGTTAGGGTTAGGGTTAGGGTTAGGGTTAGGGTTAGGGTTAGGGTTAGGGTTAGGGTTAGGGTTAGGGTTAGGGTTAGGGTTAGGGTTAGGGTTAGGGTTAGGGTTAGGGTTAGGGTTAGGGTTAGGGTTAGGGTTAGGGTTAGGGTTAGGGTTAGGGTTAGGGTTAGGGTTAGGGTTAGGGTTAGGGTTAGGGTTAGGGTTAGGGTTAGGGTTAGGGTTAGGGTTAGGGTTAGGGTTAGGGTTAGGGTTAGGGTTAGGGTTAGGGTTAGGGTTAGGGTTAGGGTTAGGGTTAGGGTTAGGGTTAGGGTTAGGGTTAGGGTTAGGGTTAGGGTTAGGGTTAGGGTTAGGGTTAGGGTTAGGGTTAGGGTTAGGGTTAGGGTTAGGGTTAGGGTTAGGGTTAGGGTTAGGGTTAGGGTTAGGGTTAGGGTTAGGGTTAGGGTTAGGGTTAGGGTTAGGGTTAGGGTTAGGGTTAGGGTTAGGGTTAGGGTTAGGGTTAGGGTTAGGGTTAGGGTTAGGGTT